>NC_045676.1:24904499-26108724 GCF_003331165.1 Xiphophorus hellerii | reverse complement strand
CATCACGCTCTTCGGCCAGAAGCAGCTATCGCCTGTCTGAGTAAAAGCCAGGCTGCCTGCTTCAGATGGCGGCTCACCTTCAGCGTACCAGTTGCAGCTCCGTTCCAGGACATTTGCTTCAGCCAGACAGGATTAAGCTGCACTCGTCTTTGTGGTTTTTTGAAGTTGTGAAAGGATTTTAAACGGAGGATTGTGGAATTTTGTTGAACATTTGAGAACTTACAAAAGGTAGTTTGTATGTTTGGGTTTTTTGATGAACGTGCAAGTCCTCTAAAACAAAATTCTCATTTCCAGCACAGGCTGGGCTTTCTCCCCTTGACTTGGATTATCTCCAGTCCATTATTTTTTTTTTTTACCGAGTCAATCAGTGAACAGAAGGAGAAGTTGTGAACGATACCGTTGATTTTCTGCACAGTTTTAGAATTGTAGGCTGCCTGAAGTTTTAATAATAAAATCTGATGCGAGTTATTGCTGTCAGAAAGACAAAAACCCTGAACATAAAGCCAGAACTACACCAGACAGTTCTTCTGGTTTTTCTCAATTCCGTGACCTCGGAGATTCACACAAAATCAGCAGATTCTCACATTTTTAGAGCCAATGCAGAATTGTTTGGGGTTTTTCTTTGTGGAGACTTTCCACAAAAATGGTCCAAATATTTGGGGTTTTGTGGTGCTACTTTAGAAACCCAATGTTGCAAGTGGGAGTTTGCATTCATCTGCATTCATTTGCAGAAGTAAGAGGCAGTATCTCTTATTTCTACTCCACTGCTGCTTTAGCCTGAGATGATGTCATGTTGTGATGAGAAACACAAACATTCACAAAATCCTGGAGGGACTCCATAGAAACGGCTTCGATCAAAACCTAATCATAGGAATGATGCTGTCAAAGTCCAGCCCTAATCCTACTGAAAACAATGCATGTTCACAAGTTTCACAATTATACTTTGTGTTGGTCTACCACATAAAATCCCAACAAGGTGCATTAAAGGTTGTTGTAACATGAACATATGTGAAAACGTAAATACCAGGAGATATTCTGACTCATATCCACGATGGGAGGCACCGAGAAAAGATTTAACTTTATAGAAAACCACAAGAGAAAGCAAGCCGTTTGTGATGAAACAGAATCTTTGCTCTCTGATATTTCCACGTGTTCCTGTATTAAAAGTAACATGTTGGTACATGAGCATGTGGATCTGTCTGCTACGCGCCCAGCTGTCTCCCATCAGCCCTCAGGAGGGCATCAATGCCAGAGGAGCGTTTCCCCCCACCTGCGTTTATTTGTGTGCCTGCTTCTTGCTCCCGCGGGAAAAGGCAGCGGTTAGGTGTGACGCAGTGAAGGTTGTGATTCCCAGAGAAGATCTGCTTCCACACAACTCTCTTTCTATCCACATGAATACGTCATGTCTGAGTTTATGTGGGGGGCGGGGGAGGTTTCATCTCTGCTGCAAGTTGTGGCTAAATGTTATGCTATAAACGCTGTAGGAGTTCCTCAGGGCAGGTTTGCGTGCAGCAGAGGTCATCGGTCCTGACTCTGAATAGGGCCTGAGGCAGTGTTGTATAAAGTACTGAAATCTCAGAGTCAAGTAAAAGTACAAGTACCTCTCCAAAATACGACTTTGGTAAAAGTCGAAGTCACTGACTGAAATGTTACTTGAGTAAAAGTCTTAAAGTATCTGAAACTTCTTGTACTTAAGTATGGAAATTACTGTAAAAATGGATGTACTCAAGTAATGTAATGAAAAGTACAAGTAAAAAGTAAAACAAGGCAAGTTTGAATGACATTTCTTATATTTTGGTAAACTTGTCAAATAAACTTAAAATACTGTACACAACCAAGTGCAGGCAAAATGAAACCTGCTAATAAATTGTTCCAGTTTTAAAGAGTAGCACATGTTAATGGTTTGTGGTTTTGAACTTGCATGCCTTTCCTATATTCGTTAAATTTAGTCTAAATTGCTATCGCTATGGCTTCTGTCCCCCATTGAACTAGGGTGACCAGACGTCCTCTTTTTCCCGGACATGTCCTACTTTTCAGACCTAAAAAGATGTCCGGGGGGAATTTAAAAATTGTCCGGGATTTTGGTCAACTGCCTCAAACACATTACATAGCTTACAGTGCATGATAGGGCACGGCGCTGCGTGTCACGTAATCCCTGAGCCGCGTCAGTGCGGGCAGCACTCTTCTGTGTTCGTCCCACCCACGCACCCGCTGTAAGGTGTTCTGATTTCTGATTTCCCCAACAATGGGAGAAGCGAAACAGGTGTATCCTATTGGAGGTGATGAACAAGCCCAGGCTACGGACTTTGTTCGGTAGCCTACTTGCTAATCAGTAGGTGGGGTCAAAACACTTTGTTTCTCTCTCTCGCTTTTTTGTAACGAGTAACTAAACCACACATTGAAAATGTATCGGAGTAAAAGTACGCAATTAAGTTCGGAAATATAGTGAAGTAAAAGTGAAAGTCATCAAACATTTTCATACTCGAGGAAAGTATGAAGTACTCCAAAATATACTTAAGTAAAGTAGTGAAGTATTTTTACTTCGTTACTATACAACACTGGCCTGAGGAGACGTATGGCGCTTGCATAGCAGTGGATTTTGTGTGTGTGTGTGTGTGTGTGTGTGTGGGTGCAACAACATCTCATGTTTTAAAGTGACCAGCAAGTGACCAGTGGGAATAGATTGAAAGAGTGTGAATATTTTTGGACGGCAAAGCTTGGGGTTCTTTGATGCACAAGGTTGCATTCACTGCCCACGTCTTGTGGATGCAGCTGCCTTTTTTTTTTTTTTTAGTTTTTATTTTTATGATGTGTAAACAGTTGGGACGTGCAAATACATTATGTGCGTCCTCAGAGTGTGGCGAATGAAGTTGACCGGATGAGAGCAGTAACCTTAGCGAGTGTCAGAGCGACCCACAGGAGCTCTGCATGTCTGCAGGGAGAGCAGCTTCCTGGGACCCAGGAGTGGTTTGTCCTCTTCAGCACTGGTTATGCCGTCTTCACATCAAGCATCATATAAAAAGACAAAGTCTAGCTGTGAAAAAATTATCAGCTGGATAAAGAATTTAATAATTCCCATGTAGCATGTTAGAGGGAGCACAGTGTTGATCCCTCTAACGTGCTAGCATACGGCGGGAACTTTAATTTAGTTTTAAAATGTGTTGTCTTCAGCTAAAACTGCCGTTTTGGGTTTTTTTCTCTTCTAAAATTATAAGTGGCGACTCTCTCCTGGTGTTTGTTAAAAGCCGTCTTCCCACACACCAACTGTTTCCTTTCTGTCAAAAATGTTCAGCTCTCCATTATCTCCTAAAATAAACACAGTAAATAAGTGGTATAATAGTGATATAAATCATAGGTGGTGAGGAATCATCCATCGTTTATCGCTAGCGACTTTGCTGAAATCACACCTTTACTCTGTATGCCACCAGTTTTCACTGTATTTACTAAGATAAAGGGACAGTGCAGCTATTTGCGCACTTTTCAATCCTCTAAACTGGATTTTAATCCTCCTGTGTTCCTTTTACTGGAGTTTCCATTTAATGTTTCAACTGAAAATTGTGTTAAAAAGTCCGATGTTCCTCCACGGATCAGTATCCTGAAGAAAATCTACGTTTCGCTCATACCAACTTTTTTATTTTCTAACACTTTGACCTCAAATAGGAACAGTTTACCAAAGTTATTTGTGTTTGTGACATACCAGAATAACGAAAGGAAGTCCGAAGTTTTCACAAGCCGAGATTACCCCGCCATTAAACTCTCTAGAAGATGAAGCCGTAGCTGTGGGAAAGAAAGAAAGACACTGATGTCTTTCTTTCTCATCAGTGAGAAAGAAAGACAATCATTTTAAATTGTGTTTTTTAAAAACCGGTTTAATATTTTCATCTGTTTTATAGTTATCATAACTTCTAATGTTTCTCTAGGAATTTGTAAATCTTCTCTAGTAAAGTAAAATGTTAAAAATGTGTCATATTGTGTTGTATTGTTGTATTCATAATTGCCACAGTAAAGCATAACTTTATTAAAGAAGTTTACTGAAAATGCCCTACCGTAAATTGACATGAGAAAATGCTCATAAAGGTTTTTTTGCAGGAGATCATCATAGTTTTCTTATATTACACACTTTTTTTTTGGTATTTTGATGTACTTTCAGATTGCTGTAAAATGAATGGTTTAATTTGTAATTCAACTAAATAATAAAAGTATTTGACAGTTGCAGGTCTGATGTGACACAAGTATCTTGCTTTCTAAAGCAGCACACTGGCAAATGTCTCTGTTGCCTTTGATTATTCGCTTTCTTATGCTCAGAAAGCTGTTTTCCGTCATCATAAAGCGTAAATAAAAACATTTAATAGCACAAAATGTGTATTTTCAGCATTTCTGATATTCTTTCAGTCACTAGCACCGACAGATTAGCTAATCTCTCAAGCCTAACAGGATTAAGATCCCACTCTGAATATTAAGCAGCTCCGCTGCGATCTTGTCCGTTTGAATTAAAATGTTCGCAGGAGATTGTCACCGCCGTGAAAACCTGTTCTCGTCACTCAGAGGGAAAACGTGACGTTGCTCTGCTCGTTTGAGCTGCGCTAAGCTGAAACTTGCCTTTTCTTTTTTCTCTCTCTCCTCGCCAGATCATTTCGTATCAGCCGTACGGACGCTCTGTAGACTGGTGGGCGTATGGAGTTCTGCTTTACGAAATGCTGGCAGGACAGGTGAGTGGTTCCCACCAGTAAACAAACTAAAAATATATATATGTATATATTGCATATAATACGAGGCTCCAGGCTTCTTCTTCATGCATCCAAGACTGAAGCCCTTTTGCTGCAATTGAGTTTTTCCAAATTATTTTGTTCTGCAATAAACAACTGCCATCTTTATCTTTTGTTGTTTTTTTTATCAAGATACAACAATTAAATTTATTCCATTTGAATTATATGTTCTATAACAACAACAAAATTATCACTTAACTGCGATGAAGAAAGAATCACAAATGAAAGCAGGAAAGATTTGGCATGGATTTAGGAATATTTGTGGAAACAACATGTTAGACAGACAGATAGATTTTATTACAGACTCAAAGTCCAAATTACATAAAAAAGAAAACAATTAATACAATAAAAGAATAAAAAGTACATAAAAACCATATGTGCGTTTTCTCCTGCTTCACATTGTTCTCCTTGGAGTTTAAATCACTTAAAAGAGTGAGGTTTGTGTATGTGAATACTTTTACTAATCACTGTAACAAAAGCACACAAGCATATTAAGAAGCATTTTGGGTTTACAACAATAAAATGTTCAGATTTCTGTTCTGCATACTTACTAGATTCAAATGGAACAAACCGTCATTTTTATTTTGTGATATTTGTCTAAATATTTAGTTTTTTGCTCAGTTTAGTGCACACCAGCTTCCTTCCAAACACATTAACCTGCCTCTGTGTCTTTAGACTGTTATTAATCATCAAATGTAGAACTGACCTAAATCTGAAGAACCTTGACAATTTCACAAAATATATATATATATATATATATATATATATACATACAGTACATACATATATATAACTTTGTGTCACTATGACCTTAAATCTTTGTAAGTTTTACAAACTAAACATGTGAAATAACACAACACTACTAATATATCTCCTGTTCTGTCAAAGCAGTGCTAAAGGAATATCAAGTAGACTGATGATATTAAAGGAAAAAAGCAGGAGGACATATATATTCATGCAGACAGGCTACCTCCAGTCGATGAGGGCCGCTGGTGTGGAAATGACGAATAATTCATTTTATGGGCTGTCAGAGCAGCCATATTGTGGTAACTGATGATAACGAGCCAGCAAGCAGGGGGGAAGCTGGGTCATCCACTTCACTGACCTTACAAGGTCTTCCTGGGAAACATGATCAAATGTTTCACATCCACCGTTTCTGCCTGTTTTTCGTCTTTTGTTCAGATGAAAATGTGTCATCTTTTAAATCTCGCTTAATGTGTATTTTTAGCGGAAACGGTCAGTGCAGAGAGAATAAAGTATAAAAGCCTCGCTGCGTCTGCAGCCGTTTCGGTTCGAAGCGGAGGCGATTCGTGATGAGGCTTTGCCGACTGAACGCATTTGTAAACTTTGTGATGACGGATCAAACCCTGACATCCTGAACATGGTGTCCTTCCACCCACAGCCTCCATTTGATGGGGAGGATGAAGACGAGCTGTTCCAGTCCATCATGGAGCACAACGTCTCCTACCCAAAGTCCATGTCCAAAGAAGCCGTCTCCATCTGCAAAGGGGTGAGCCGATAAGGAATTATTTTCCTTATTTTGTTTTATTTTTAATTTTGTAACTATGAAAACTGGACTATGTGAGCTTATGTCTGCTTTCCTCCTCTAAAAATATGCTCTTCAATTTTTTTTATTGTGGCTTTTACAACATTAACTAATGTTATAACATTAGCTCTTAAAACTTGAGGTTCTCTTATAAGGTGATAAACTTAAAAATAAAAACATATGTCCACAGAGCACAGCCAGATCCATTTGGATTTACAGGTGTTGGGATGTTGCACAATTTTTTTTAACCATTTAATTCTTTTACTGGTAGGTTCAAAACGTGAACTAGAATTTGATGGTGTGTTTTGTTTTTTTGTCTTTTGCATAATGATGCTCAAAATCCCAACCTGAAAATGTCGATAAGGTGGTGTGAGAAAGATGCGAAATGTCCTAAACAGATTTCTCACAGTTCGATGTCAAAATCAGCAGAAGGTGAGGATCAGGCTTTGACGGCGCTGCCTTTGGCGTTTCTCCTGCAGAAATGAGACTATTGATAAACCAAACGACGTCAAAAATATTCTCAACCGATACAGAGAAAAAAAGAAACGACTTGTGTGTTAGAGGAATTTAATATAAAAGGCGTAGAGTTGTTTGTATCCTGAGGCCCTGCAAAGTTTGTCTTACTGTCCCTTCCTCTCCACTGAATTATTTTTGTCCTCTTTTTTTTCCTTCGGTTTGTGTTTTGCTGAGAAATGCGTCTGCGTCCTGCAGCCCGACGCTCTGCTGCTTTAACCCTGTTTATCTTCTCATACTGTGGAGATTTACTTCCCTTATAAGAGCAAAAGTTTGTCCTAACATTTGACTGAAAACAATTTCAGTCAAATGTTAATCAATATACTGTATGTGTTTCTTGAATTCCTGAGCAACGCTGTCATGGATTAACACACAATTCTAGCCAGAATCTAAAGAAAAGAAGTTTGAAGATTGTAAGACAGTTAAGAGAAGGAAGGATTAGAGAAGACGAAGAGAGACGGAGTGATGCTGAAGATCTGCTGGAATCTTGGAAACATGTAATACTCCGCTATTATTGGCACCCCTGATGTGTGAATGACAAAATAAATTAGCTTTTCTATTTTGGTGCAATAAAGACACTCTTTAAAATCCCAACCTTTAATTTGAGAACATTTACTAAGCTGTAAAACAAAGTGGAAACATATTGTTTTGTGATTAGTGAGACAATTAGCACTACAGCTAACAACTCCATTAAAGTTAAAATAAATGAAGCATTTTTCTAATTTAAGTGATTATTTGTGCGATGATGAACTTTTGATCAGTAATCCATCACTTCCTGTTTCCCAGGGACATGTTATTACTTCAGGGCTTTTAGATTATTTACATTTAATTGTGTTTTGTTAGTTGTTCTTTTACTTTACCCCATGTTTCCCTGTGGGTTTTTTTTTTTCCAGAAAGCCTTTTTCTGCTTCAGTCACATTGTTGCCTATTTGCCTTTTCTTTTAATATTATAGAAAGACACAATGACGGGGAAAATAACACTTCTACATCACCTTACAGCACAGTCAACAGTGCAGCATACACACTTTCATCATCACATAAACAAGCCTGCCACTGAATCCTTTTAAACTAGTCAGAGAAGAGCTGAATATCTTATGCGAAACACACTTATTGTACCACTGCTGCAGAAAGAACGCAGCCGATACTGAAATACGGCTCCGATAATTCAGTAGCATCCCTTAATGTCACTGTATAGACACTGAACTTAAGATTATCGGCGCTTGACACAACGAACACTGTGAATTTCACACCTTTGATCCCAATAGACGCGCACTATTCAGAACAGGAAGAGCATGAAAAACTACAGTTATGCTTGAAAGACATGAAAATTTCCCACATTATTTCTCATCAGTTTACTCTCAACGTTCATGTTCTGGTCAAACACTGATTACCAAATACAGTTATTTGAAAAGGATAATAATAGTAATGAAACGCATGTTTTAAAAAGCTTTGCTCTTCTTAACCTTCTTACTTCTTCTTCTTCTTACTCTCTAATATTTTTGTATATGTATTCATTCTCGCCTCATTGCCCATCCTGTCTGCTACTGTTAAAGCTCTCAGCAGGAACTGGATGGAGCTGCAAAGTTTCATCAAAGCTGGAGCATGTGTGACTAAATGATCTGCTAATTTGGTCCTGATGTGTTGAAGTCAGGTCGTTAACACCAGTTAAATCTGATTAAAATGCCCACACTTTATTTATTTATTTATTTATTTTAAATCGTCTGTGGTGGTGATTGTACATCACACTTTGATGTGAGGCTTCCAGACCAATCAGTGAGTCTCTCAGCTTCAAGAGTGTCTCAAAGTGTGAGGCGCTCCATCCTGATGGTGTGTTTGGCAGCAGGGTTATGTCTTTCACTAACTGGCAGCCTGTGGGCCGAATTAAACCCGCAAATTACCTTTTGTTTCTCCTGCATATCAACAACAATTCAATGCAGTCTGCAAACTCAGATAAAGTAGCACATTTTAGCAACAATGTCGCTCAAAGCTCTTTGAACGACATCATTCAAAATTAAAAAGTTTTGGGAACAACGTACAGTCACCAATCGAGAAACCGGTAGCAAACTTTACATTTTCTTGAGAGTCATCATCAAATATGTTGGTCAGTATCCCATTTATTATGGCTTTTCAGTTTTCTGGAAGTGTGTTAATGATGATGGTCATCAATAACAGAAGTTAAATGCTTTTGTATAGGGGTGCGCGGATTTATCAGACAGTTGATTTATCGGTGCCAATTTCCTTAATTTTAGAAGATCGGTCATCAGCCGATTTTTACATGCGAAGCCGATCTTATCCAGCGATCATATCTACCTCGGCAAAGGTTTAAAAATCAGCCACTGGCCTCTCCTGCTGTCCCGTGACAGAGGTTTGACTGATAGATCTACCCAGCAGGTCATGACTGCAAAGTTTGCAGTCAACAATAGTGACCCCACAGTTACCAACTCAGCAACTTTCTCGCTATATTTAGTAACATTTCAGACAACAAAAAACAAAACGATATCGGCCAAATTCTGAATAGGAAGGTCAGGCTTTTTAAAAGATCGATAATCGGCCATCAGCCAGAAAACTGCAATTGGTGCACCCCTACATTTGTACATAAGTTATTATGTGTGTTAAGTTTTAAAAACCCTTACTATTGATATAATGCAGAATTGGCCTCCAAAGGTAGAACTCGTTGAGGATTATTCATAGCAAATGGCACAGAAACCACACACATTCCTACCGGGAATGATATTTGATGAGTGTTCTTAGCAGAAATTGTATTGTCTGTTTGAGCTGGTCCATTAATCGTAGTCCATAACCTTTTCCATAGGATTGAGGTGGTATCCATTTCAGAGGCTTGATTCTTGTGGGGGCTGAGTAACCCCAGCTCAGCAGCCTGGTTAAAGGTTAAACTCAACACAGTAAATCATCGCACTAATAACCCTTTGGCAATCCTGAAACCAACGGGCTTTACATCAATATTTCCTCCATTTGTTCCCGTCCCTTATCTATTTCATCTGAACAAAGTGTTGCTGCGGTAAATTAATGTATACTTTAGATTTATTAATCATATACATCTTATTTTAAGCCCAGGTTGCTTCGTCACATTGTGAAACTTTGGATATTTCTTCACGCTAAGTGTGCTTTCTTTTGAAAGTTATCAAAAGAGTAGGACATTGTTTCTAATTTGATTGGGTAAAGCCTTATCAATTATCAATGTTGCACAGCTTTCCATGTTCTGGGTTGGCGTACGAGTCTCGTTTTACTTTCTAGACTGGGTGCAAATTGTCTCGCCATGTCGTTGTCGGAGTGAGCTGAAGAGATGGCGGTTCTCTAAAGGCAGAGCAGGGCAGAGGCAAAGCGAGGGGAAAGCCATTATGTCACACATTGTAGGCCCATCTGTTTAGCTGTCATCCGCTGACCTAGAAACGCAGCGAAATCGAATGTCGAGAGATACGAAAGAACGGAGAGGTGATCACTTTTCACTGAGATACATTCAAATGAAAAGATCCAAAGCTATTAGTTCTCATTTTTGTAGTAAATGTTGCTGCCATTAATCGTCTATTTTGTCTTCACATAAAGTGACGCCAATTTGAGCCTCTAGTTTGAAAACCGGAAATGTTTATTTTTATCTGCTATGAAGGGATGTTTTTAGCCATATTTATGTAAATATATCAATATAAATTGAGCCGCTTTATTGTACGTATTTTGTTGCATCATTGCATAGGAAAGCATTTTGTATCAACCACACACACACACACACACACACACCCCAACCATCTCACTCTGCACTTTTCTAATTTATCTTTTTGTTTTTTCTGATGTAATCTGGTGACTAAGACTTGAACCCTTGAAGTGAAAATGAAAGAGTTACATTTATATGATGGTTAAAGCTCGTTTTTTTTCTGCTAGAAAACTGGCGACAAAGAATTTAGAGTTACTTTTTTCTTTCTCAGAAGAAAACAGTATACTTCTTACAGGGAGTAAAGTGCAGCGTTCGGTTTCTATATGCCAAAAAATCTGGAGGAAACTTCCAGAAAACTGCAAAAATGCCGAAATACTTAGCTAAAAACCCATCTGCGTAGAGTTGCTTTTGATTCCTAGTAACTGGAAAACTGATCAACATATTTGTTGTGTATTTGCTCGATGATTCTGGTTGGTTATTGCTTTCTGGTTCTTTGGTGTGAAATACTTTAAATCGCCTTGTTGCCGAAATGTTTTATACAAATAAACCAGACTTGACATTCAGACAGCATCTCATTTTTAATCAAACATCTGAGCTGAAGTGCTGCAGCTCATGTTACAGAGGACTGTTTTGCCGTCTCTTATTGCCGTCTCCTCACACGAACAGCTGATGAGCAAACAACCAGGGAAGCGTTTGGGCTGCGGCGCCGAAGGAGAGAGGGACATCAGAGAACACGCCTTCTTCAGACGGATCGACTGGGAGCGCCTGGAGAACAGAGAGATACAGCCGCCCTTCAAGCCCAAAGTGGTAAGCCGACGCATCCAGGCTGCAAAACGCCACGCGTTTTCCAACACTTTCCGACAGTAGATTATGATAAGTCCTAACGCTTCTCCTTATGAGGATTATTTCTACGGTTCAGGTTTATGCATGACAGAAGGTGCAGGAGAAAAAGGTGTTTGTTTTCCTCCTGCTTAGACTTTCACTGCTCGTCCGTCCTGTCTGCAAAATAAAGTAGAAAATTTATCATCATCAGAAAAAAAAGTATTGACATAAACCTAAATCAAATAACTTTGACATCCAAAGAAACTCTAAATCTTTTTCTACAAAAGTTTAATTGAACCAGACTGAACACACACATTTGTTGGCAGCTCTGATTAAGAATAGGGCTGAATTATAACGAGTATTTTAGCCATCAGTTATTCTGATGACTAAATGGATATTACAGGGTTTTTTAAAAATCTGAATAAACAGATAAGAAATACTTCCACCCACTACATATTTTTTAGCAACGTTTTTATATATAATATTAGATATACTGTATATATATATATATAAAAAAAAACAGACCATGTTTTTTTTTTTGTTCATCTGAAATGCAAAATGTGTAATTATTTTTGTACAGTTTTGACTTAATTAGTGCTCTGAATATGTTGGGATTTTTTCAGCAAATGGCCTCCTTTTAGTCTGAATTCTCCAGTTAACGATTAATCGATTACTAAATTTGTTGGCCATTTTCTCATTAATCGATTCGTCACAATTAATCCGATTAATCGTTTCAGCCCTAAACAAGATGTGCAGAAAAACTCTTAAAATACAAATTTTATTGCATTATCCACCATATCTTACAATGAGTCCTCTTCACTCCAAACCCAGTTTCATTGTGTGTTGCCATAAATCTCAGAGTCATCTGACAACATGGTTTTAGTAAAAGTTTAGCAAATTCGACATGTTTACATTTGCAATGATAGGGCAGAAATAAGTGTATTTTAGTGATTGGTGGTAATGTAATTATCAGTTTGTTTGTTTTTTTCAATTTGAGCCTATTCTAAAATAATATACATTTATCAGAAGGCTTTTTACACTTCCTATAACAGTGGTGACAACAGTTGTGTGTAGCACAATAAAAGGTGGAATAAATTGTGACATTTCCGAAATATATTCATGTGATCTCTATGGAAAGAAGGTTTTTTTTGCATATGATTGCATCTGGAGCATTTTAACAACCATTTTACATGATCATTTTAAAGCTTAGAAACAATACAGAACCTTCCTGGACTTCTGATACGGCTGGAGTCGAATTAGGGTGCAGAATAACTAAATAAAACATTCAGATTAAAAAAATATTCAGACTCTCCCAACATTTAACAACATATACAGTACAGACCAAAAGTTTGGACACACCTTTTAATTCAATGAGTTTCCTTTATTTTCATGACTATTGACGTTATAGATTCACACTGAAGGCATCAAAACTATGAATAACACATGTGGAAATATGCACTAAACAAAAAAGTGTAAAACAACTGAAAATAGCCCTTATATTCTAGTTTCTTCAAAGTAGCAACCTTTTGCTGTGATTACTGCTTTGCACACACTCTGCATTTTCTTGATGAGCTTCAAGAGGTCGTCACCTGAAATGGTTTTCACTTCATAGGTGTGCCCTGTCAGGTTAATAAGTGGGATTTCTTGCCTTATAAATAGTCATGAAAATAAAGAAAACCCATTGAATTAGAAAGGTGTGTCCAAACCTTTGGTCTGTACTGTATGTAATATTTCTATATTTAGTTTCTTCTTTACCCTTTTGCATTTTGATCAACAAATTCTGTAAATCTGAGCACACAGCATTTTTAGTACAAAGAGTTTGTTCCTTTTATAAACTCATTTTTATGTGACGTCACGTTTCATTCAAGCTTTCTTGCAAAGTTGAATGCTTTTGTACGTCAAGTAAAACTGTTTTTCTTTTTATCATAAGATTTGTGACATTGAGGAAATTCAACCCACACAAACGAATCCTTATCTGTACATCAGTTGTTGTTCTTGTTCTGATTATTAGAGCTTAAAAAGTCTAATCTGAGTTTCCCAGAGCTTTTCCTCAAACAACACTGACTCACAATCACAAACGACAGATGCACCTTATCTTTGTGCGGCACACAGTGGAGGCATTTCCCTTTGGGTATTTGTAAGTCTTTATCCCAAAAAAAGAGTGAAGCTTTTATCTGCCATCACCAAACCACGAACATTTGAAATTCTTGCACATATTACATTTACTACTAAAAACCAAACGTCGGAGATACAGTAAGAATCCCTAAATGGATTTGGTCCCAAAATGCTTTTTGTCCAGCATTTCCTCAACAAACTAACAAACTAAAATATAGTTTGTTTCATTTCTGTAGCCTTCTGGAAAAAAAATAATCCCAACTTGAACGATGAAAAGCTGCTTTGCTAATTCTACTTTATTGAAATGGGCGTCTTTCAATAAAATTTACTTTAAAAAGTTCTTCTTTTACTGATACAAATTGGTTCTATGTGCTTATGGACTATTGACGTGAACACCAACACAAACTGTCTCTCATCACTGATGATTTTGAAAACTGAAAAGAAAATTTAAGAAACAACCAAAATAGTCATTTAAGTGATCATTTTTTTAAAAGAAACCCAAAAAAAGAAATTGTAATACCTGACCCATTGCTGGTAATAAATCCTGAATCCACACTTCATCCTTTAGATCATTTATGACCCAAATTCATGAACATTGATCAAAGTAAAGACTCCCAGCTCTCTAGAGGATACATGTACGCTTCATTTCCTTCAAGAAAAATCTACCACAGGCACCAAATACTTCACTCAGTGTTGTTTATAGATGAGTTTGTGTCGGTGTATGTTGATTTTTAAAACTTCACCTCTCCACTTCTTCAACCCTCAAGGGCCCCACTTCCTCCGATAAGGTGAATCCTGACTGTGTTTTTACCCATCGAGTGGATGCACTGTGAGCTTTGTGTGTGTGTATGTAGAAGAAGATTTTTTGTGTGTGTTTGTGTTTGTGTGTGAGTTGGCTGAAGAAAAATACGTTTTGTAAAAATTTTAAAAAGTTCTGGAGGAGGTTTCTGTTGCTCCTGCATCAGTTTGTTGCTTGGGTGTGCTGTGTTGAGAACCGAATGCTAGTAGAGACTGGAATATTGGAGAGTGAGCGTATATAATGCGGCGCCTTAAAAAGTATCCAAACATGTTGAACTTTTCCAAATTTCCAAATTTGAAACTACACTTATTTTTGTAGTTTAAATTTGCACAATTTTAAGGGGGAAAACCCCCCTGCAGCTGCAGAGTACTTCACACCTCAGCGGGTGGAGTAGCAGACAAAAGTTTCACTCTGAGACGTGTAGGGCTGAAACGATTCTTCGAATGATTGGAGAACCTCAATTATTAAAATTCCTCGAGGAAAATGTATCTGTCTCGAAGCTTCGTTAAATTATGTTTTATTATGTAGCGCGCCGTGTTCTGGCCGGATCGTCATTTATGGAGGGCAGCGCTCTTACTTCCGCCTACGAGTTGTTGTGAAGTGCTGGCAGCATGGTGTTGAGTTGTGCAGCGTTTTGCCAGGGGTTGGGGGATGAAAAAGGGATTTGAACTTTGCGGTGCGATGGTAGGTGTATGACAGCTTTTGTGGCGTCGGAATCGGTTTGTGACGGTTTTGGAGCGAATGGTAGGAATGGCGTAGAGAGAGAGAGAGAGAGATTCTTCAGATAATCGTACAAATATTCTATAGAGTACTCGATTATTAAAATATTCTTTTACAACAGCCCAGGATGTGGTATCAAAAAGTGCCTCTGATCACTGGAGACGCGTAAACAAGCGGCTGGATCGCGACAAAATTGTGATTTCACTGAAGACTTGTTAAGCGCCCCTAAATTTGCACATAAGAGGTCTCTCTCGGCTAATTACCAGACTCCTGGGGGCGACTCACGCCGAACTTTACTATGTGGTTGTTGGGAGTAAATTGGGCAGATTGCACATGTACCTCAAACCTTTTACATTTTTAGTTTTGAAAACCGTGTATCTGTTTGGCTCTCAAGAAAACATCCCCAAATAAACACAATGAAGTTCATGGCTACGACGTGACAAAATGTGGAAAAGTCGAGCGGTATGAAAGGCACTGTACTGGTTGATTTAAGGCAGGGGTGTCAAACTCCAGTCCTCGAGGGCCGCTGTCCTGCAACTTTTAGATGTGCCTCTGCTGCACCACAGCTGAATAGAATAATTAGGTCATTAGCAAGGCTGGGAGAACTGATCTACACAAGGAGGAGGTAATTAAGCCATTTCATTCCAGTGTTTCGTACCTGTGGCACATCTAAAAACTGTAGGAGACTGGCCCTTGAGGACTGGAGTTTGACACCTGTGATTTAAGGCATCCAAACATGCATGTTCACCGCACAAGCGCATGCTGGCATGGCTCTGGATGTACGCAGAAATACTGAAAGGGAGAGAGATTTGGACAGAGAGCCAAAGGGTTGAACCTGCAGAGTGATCCATCTCCTATGCCATGTAACAGCGATAACCATTACCGATAACTGGCTACCATTAAGCATCACCCTCTCACCCTTCACGCAATCCATTCTTGCTTCTCTTATCCAACTCCTCCTCCTCTTTCCTCTGCCTTCTTTCTTTATTTTTCTTTGCCTCTCAATCAATCGCACTTCATTTGGTTGCAACAGCTGGGGAATTGCAGTGAAAAAAAAAAAAGAAACTCTGCCTAAGCAGGAAAGTCAGGCCATCTGTATGTACAAGACAAGGGCCTGATATAACACAGAGGACGGTAGAACGACTGTCACGGCAAACGTAGTTGGCACCGGTCGATATTTATAGAAGTTGATGGCGACCGTCTACCGCTGGCGGGATTGTAAGTTAAAATAATGGGCAACAAAGAGCCGCGTTGGTATTCAAAGTCCGGTTCATTGCCAGGGTAACGACATAATTCACACCCACACGTTGAACGTGGAGTCGTCTTTATGCTTTCAATAAAAGAGAAAATTAAAAAACTAAAAAAAAGTGGGTCAGATCAAGTCTGGTGAATTATAGTCCATGAAAACAAAAAAAAAAAAGAAAGAAAAGAAACATAAGAGTTGGTGCAGTTTCCAAGAAACGTGTGTGTGTGTGATATACTTTGCCACATATCCACTGAGATACACAGCAATTTGTAATAATACAAAGTCCTGACTTGCTGCGGCTGGAAGAAAAATAAGTCAGTGAGACCGACATGCACGCAACTGCTTTTCACCTTAAACTGACAGTATTATGTAAAATAAACTTTTGTCATTAGCTTTACATCATGTTATAATGTTATTACCTCATCAAAAACAACACATATACCTGGAGTGTTGCTTTGATTCTTTCATGCATGTTTGCAAAATCCTTGACTCATCCTTTGAATACATCCATTAAATTAGGCTATTAGGACTAAATATTTGATCATTTTTACTATAGAACAGCTCCACATATCTGCTATTAGATGCAACTACTCTGCTGTTTATGGTGTTAGTTCAATTTTAAAAGAAAAAAAGTCTAAGGAGAGTTTTGCATAATGCCAGCTTCAAAGAGAGGGAAGTAAAGACACAAGAGTCAAACTGTGTGTCTCAACACAACCCTAATGGAGGCACAGACTTATTTATCTTCCTAAGTGGCTGTGTGTGTTCTTTTAATGTAGTTAAATGAAGGGACGTGTGTGTGTGTGTGTGTAAAGAGAGAGAGAGAGAGAGGCGGATTAAAGATGAGAGAAAGTAGGTCATAGAAACTCACGTAGGACGCTGTGTCATTGTAAGTGTAGATGCTGGCCAGAGTTCGCCCACTTATAGGCCTGACTGAATCACTGCCTAATGAGGCGTTTGCTTGCCTTCCTTTTGCTTTTCTTGGGGGGAAAAAAAGAAATGTAACAAGCATTTTCTTTTCTACTAACGCGGCATCCGTGACACGATTTCCACATTTCTGGCGTCTGGCACTCCAAAATCAGGGGGGAAATCCCGTGCGATAATCTTGGATCGAGTTCGGCGAAATTAAAGACAAGAGGTTGGGATAAACGAAGCGCGCTGCTGTCAGTTCTGCAGCTGAAGCTTCATCCCGTGCATATGCTTCGCGTACACTGCGGAGGCGGCCAGATGTCACAGGGGAACCAGCCGCTCGGGGACGTTTCGGTGCCGGAGATTGTGGTAGGAGGTCAAATTTAAAAAAGTGTGCTGCTTCGCTGGAGCGATGACTGCTCCGTGATGGATAGAAGACGACAAGTGGACGGAGCGGCCCGACAGTTGAAGGACGCTGGCGATTAGCCTCCAGGTGGGCGCGCGCGCGGCGAGGGGAGGACGCTGACGTGTGTGTGTTAGTGTGCGCGCGCACGTTGAGCCACATTTGATTGTCATCTGGCGGCAGCAGATGAGATCGACAGCAGCGGTCCTGCTGTCGATCCGCTGCGACAGGGCGGCGCTCGCTCAGGGCGAATGTCACCTGACGGTGGCAGCGGACACTGTCAAAGGAAAACAAAAACTCCCACGCAGACGCAATCCTGTCGGACACATCTGCGCCCTAGGGTTTTTCCTCTTCGGCTCTGTTGAATCGTCTGCCGAGCTCGGTGTTGGCCAGCCAGTTCAGAAATGGAAAAAGGAGTAAATAAAGCAGAGGTAAAAGGTAAAGGTAATTTTATTTATATAGCACATTTTCAGCAACAAGGCAATACAAAGTGCCTTGAAAGTGCTGAGCGGTCCGCACCTTTTCTGACAGACGCCTTAACACGCCGATAATGAGACGCTGCAACTCAAACGACTGAACACACAGGGCAAAAACGGGCCTCTTCGACCCAAATGGAAAAAATAAAACTTTAATCTCAAAGTGAAATCGGATCTCTACGAAATAACCTCACTGAAAAAAATAAAAATTTAACATGAAATTAGTAATTGCACAACTATTCACCCCCTTCATGTCGGTATATTAGATGAACCTTTGGATGCAATCAGGACGTAAAGTCAGTCTGGATAGGCCCATCTGGACGCTGCAACTTTGCCCTATGGCATTGATGTCTGGGCTTTGACTGGGCCACTCCAGAACATCCAAGTTTTTGTCTTCAAACCATTTCCGTCTAGCTTTTAGCTGGACGCTTCTTGTCCGCCAAACACATTGTCTTCTCTGATGGCCGTAAAGCGTCACTTTGGTCTCGGCAGACCAGAGAACTTTCTTCCACTCGACCACAGAGTCTCCCACATGCCTTTGTGTTGAGTCAAGCCTCGGATGTGTAAATCTTATTTCTAAGTAATGAGAAGCACGCTTATGTAGGGCGTCAAAGTTTATGCAGCAGTGAGAGGCGCTTTTGGTCTCCTTCCGCTCTTAATGTATTCTGCGGCGTGTGTGTGTGCGTGTGTGTGTGTGTGTGTGTGTGTTGGAGCTCCGTGAAATGGCTTTACAGATATCAGCAGACAACTGCAGAGGAGTTGCTCCTAAGGGAAACATAAATGCAAGTCGTGTGTGCTAAAATGTTTGCAGCAATGTAGGTTAGCCCCATGACTCTCTGTTCCTGCTTATTCTCTCTTGTACATTCCTCTGGTTTAATTTGCATCACTTTTACCAACAGACAACAGCAAATCTTAACTAACTGGGATTACATAAGCATTTAATAATAATAATAATAATAATAATAAATATTTCAAGCTAGGATTAAGGTTTAGCGTCCAGCAGGAGCATAGCCAAATATATATACAGTCAGACTTACAATGGTTTATATCACAGCACATTGAAAGTGTAAGTGCGACAAGCTCTCACTAGTCTAGCCCCTTAAAGCTCTTTCGTACGCGACACATTTCTTCTAAAAAAAGAATAAGATCTTGAATCCGACAGTCATCTTTAAGTCTTTACTGAACTTAAAAGGAAATAAAAATAACAAACAGATTCAAAACAAATAGAAAGTGACCGTCAAAAGACTGTGTTACTCTCAAGGTGCCAGACTTCTACAATGAGCAAGTGCTTTCATCTTTCATAAACTAATAAGTGAATAACCAATCAAAAGGCACCACGTAATAAGCTTAAGCACAAGACAATTACTGATGCTTATCTATTTCACATAGCAGAGTAAAAAATTAAGCTCATGTAAACACAAAATAACCTTTTGTATTAAGTTCCAAAAATGTGTATATGGCTCCTACAGGAAGGTTTTAATGGCCCAGTCAAAGTCCGGCCTAAATCCAATGGAGATTCTAGTCAGGGAAAAAACAAAAAACAGAAACTGATGTTAAGAGGTCTATTCTGAATAAGTTTGAACTATTTGGGTAAAAATGAGCAAAATGTTCTCTTTAGACAAATCTGGTAGAGACATACTGAGTTTGGATTTGCAGCAAAATGTGGCTCTGCGACATTTTCAGCTTTTCATTTCTCCAAAAACAAAAAATGAAAACCAGGCTTATTCTTCCTTCTACTTACACATAAAGGAGCTATTTTGTCTTGTTTCGTGAGACAAAATATCTTAAAATGTGTGTAGAAAATGTGGAAAGGTTTTGGGAATACAAATCCTGTTTCAAGTTTCTGCAAATGTGTAAAAACAATCCAGCTACAGAGCTTCCCACGAATCGACAGTTTGTGCTATTCTAAGTCTCCCGTCTTTCTGTTTCGTTTACCTCTGACGCCTCCACACACCTGACATGTTCAGGTAGGTTCGGTATGTCGCATCCCTCCTTTGTGTGACTTTTTCTTTTTTTTTTTCTCTTACAGTGTGGCAAAGGGGCGGAGAACTTCGACAAGTTCTTCACGCGTACCCAACCCCAGCTCACGCCGCCCGACGAGCTGGTGATAACCAACATCGACCAGGCCGAGTTCGCAGGCTTCTCCTTCATCAACCCTCAGTTCGTTCACTCGTCGCTCGTCAACATTGAATGAGGAGGAGGAGGAGGAGGATGGTAGAGTCTCTGACGAAGATCCCTGCTCACTGCCGCCTACCTAAACCAACCGTCGACGAAACCCGACTAGAGCCTCGAGTCCCACAGTTGATCCCAATGTGTTGGTGTTCTTCCTAAGCAGGAGTGTAGGGCATGCATATTTACTTTGTACATTTTTTTTTCTTGCCAGTACAGAATATGAATTGAATAGACTAGATTGGTTTCAGTCACCATAAGACATAATTTTTTTTTTTGTTTGTTTGTTTTTTTTATAATCACGAGCAAGCACTGTAGGACGATGTGTCTCTGCAACCTGGGAGGCGTTCAAACAAGGAAGGGTGCCGGGCTTTATTAATCTATGCCAGTATATGATTGAGGAAACAAAATATGTTTACAAGCCTCAGTGGATTCAAATGGTGTCAATAGATCCGTAGTGCCGCGCAAAAGAAAGTCGTACCGCTTGGACCTTTTCAGGTTTCTTTCCGTTGCAACCACAAGCTTCGACGGATTTCGGCGGGATTTTTGTGAGACAGTCCAAAACAACCAGTCGGGATGAAAACATGTGATTTTAAAATGTTTGTTTTTTTTCATTTCAAAATCTGAAAACACGGTTTGAAAAATGTCCAAATTCGCCAACGGCTCTTAATGAGACTTGGGTGCTATATTTTGCTTCATCCATCTTCCTACCGACTCCGACCAGCTTCCATGTTCAGCTGAAGAGACTCACTCCCACAGCATGATGGTGCCACCACCGTATTCTGCTGTGGAGACGGTGTGTTCAGGGTGCCAGTTTTCAGACACACGCAGCATTTTGCCTGAATATAGATCTATAGATCTCGCCACACTCGTGTATCACAAAAAAAAAAAAAAAAAGTCCGGGTGAAATCCAGTGAAGTTTGTGGTTTTAACAGGAAAGATGTGAAAATTTCTTGGGGTTAGTACGTACTTTTGACAAGGCACTGTAGCCGGTGATTTTATTTCATTATTTTTTAGGTAATCAGAGTTCGCATATATCAGGCAGTTTAGATGCTATAGCCAAATATGAAGGACAGGTGGTGCAGGCGGTGAAACAGCACCTGGTCATTAAATGTGTCCCGTGTCATTTTTCTGCTTTTCTGCTTGTTTACTTTAAACGGGGACAGTGTGGGATTCAATTTCAGTTTCTTTCTTATTTAGATTTTTTTTGCCATCCCAATCTCAGCTGACATACATCTGTAGCAAATAAACAGAAAAAAAGAATAAAAACATTATGACATTTAGGCACGAAAAGTGATATTCCCAGCTCGTAAAACTCGACTTTAGGCACCGACGATGAAATAGTTTGCGTAGTTACTCCCCTACTGTTATTAAACTACACGAATCCTCTTGAGGACAAGATCAATTTGATTCAGCTTTAGTTTAGTTTAGTTTAGTTTAGTTTAGTTTAGTTTGCACAAATCTCTCATGAAACCCAAAGTTTAAGTTTGTTCATTTTTCAACACTAGTTGGTGTTTAAATTCTCGTTAGCCATAAATATCTAAGCAGACGCAGTGAGGACATTTTCAAACTTGTTTTCCAAACAGCATCCTCTCAAACTGTTTCAGTCACTTTGCTGTGACGAAAACTGAACCTAGTTATTGAGAACTTGTTGCTTTTATGCTGTAACACACCAGTAGGTTTGCTCACTTTACCCCCATTTTTAGCTCAGACTAGTGGGTTAATCTAAGAAAGAATCGGTGTGTACCTTCTTTGTAAATAGTTTTTAACCCTTTTAAATACGTTTTTTTTTTTTTTATACCAACACATGCATACATTTTTGTTTGTTACCTTAGTCGGTAAAGCCAATATCTGTTTGTACAAGAGTTTGACGCCGATCGGCTGGATGAGTTCAACAGGTTGTGAAGAAAAAAATCTGTTGTACTTGTTTTGTTTTATTACTATTATTTGTCAAACTTTTTCTGTTTTTTTAAGTACTTCTCAGCATTGCTGACTGCAGGTTTGCTTGGACGCATTTCCTAGTTGTTGAATGACCTGCGTGCGGTTTAATGAGCAACATTCATGCATGACACCTCAGTGCTGCATGCTGCAAGAGGAGAATTTCCGACTTTTAATCCGACATTCAGGCGCTCTCGTCCATTTTGTCCCTTTGCCATTTCGTGCTTTTGAACTTTCTGTGTTTCACTGCCACACTTCTCCGGGAGCGAGGGGCCATCCGCCGTCTTATATCCGGAGTTTATCAAAAACACTTGGCTACCAGGAGAAATAAACTGGTGCTCAATGTTTAAACACATAAGTAAGAAAGGTTTGTCTCTCAAAATAAAGTGGGAGTAAATTGGGAAAACATTACGATACGTTTGAAAACGGGGGCACTTATTGGCAAAGGGATAAGTCATTTTAGACGCACTTTTTTGAAATTCTTTAAATAAAAGTTTTATCCAAAGAAGTATTTAAAACAGGTTTATAGTTATATAGTTTTTACTGTTGTTAGACGTGGAAGAAAGGGTGATTTTTTTTTTTCTCTGCAATTGTTCCGAGTTGTTCCTAATTTGTTTCACATCTTCTGCGTCTGTATATTTGATTTGTTTGGAGACCCTCTGTTGAGCGCTTGCAAATCTCTCTTTAAGACACAAATTTAGTCGGTCTGATTTTTCTTGCGCCTCCCTGCGTTCTACAACCCTTCTGCACGTGCCAAGCATGAAAAAACACCAGAACCCGACTATAGACGCAGACAAACAGGTGGCGCTCTTTAGCAGCTTCTGACTTGACCAAAAGAACGTATGGCAGCGTGTCGCCATCGGTGCGGAAATGCGTAGCGTTTCAGTACAAGAAGAGGTGCCAGTCAGTCGGACGGTCAGGTCCTCTTCTATACAGCAGGAGGAGAATCAGATTAAGTGTTTAATTTTCGCCTCTGCACTCGGCTACAGTGAAAGAAGATCAAATATTCATTGTACATACTGTCTCTGCCCTGTATGTGTCCTGGCTTAATAGACTAGCTTCATCCCTTTAACGAAATGTCTGAACGTCTCGTAGTTTAAGTCGCAGACATTCAGGGGCGTAACAATATCTAATCTTTCCTCGTGTGCCTTCCCCTCCGCTTGTAAAGATGCAACATATTTAGCTTCCCCCCCCCACCCCACACACACACATTTTGTCTTTTATTCAATTCTACGCCTGTTTTTTCTTAAATAACCATGATTGTTAATTTGCTTTTTTTTTTTTTTTTTTTACTCCTTTGCTCCATGCTTCTCTCGTTGCTTCTTCGAGTAAATGTGAATGTTTTCTTTTTCCTTACAATTTATTGAATCTAAAAACCTCATTCTCTGTAATTAACCTTTAGATTTTAAGAAAGAAAAACTGGAGTAATCCTCGTACATCCGCTCGCAGCCCCTTTACCGCCCTGCGACCGCCACGGAGTGAATACTACCGCGAGCGGTGAGTCAGTAAACGTCTCAGCGACGTGAAATGACGGCGTATTTGACGGAGGAGTAGGCGTGCGGCGTGTTGCACGATGTTTTCTGATGGTGATGTTTGTATCAGCCCCTGTGCCTTGTCACAATGATCCACTTCTTCTCCCCAATCTAGTCAATCTATCACTTTTATCGTTAGTTTCCTTGACTTTTTTTCCACAAAATTCCAGATCAGGAAACTCTCGATTTCCCTTGAACGGCGTCGATTATCAGCATTCTTCTTGCTTTTTGTTCACATTTTCCATTTAGACTGGAAAATGGAATTGTATAAATTGTCTAAATCAGCGTTTTAGAGCTGATTTAGACTATGTTAGCTTACCAGAAGTAACAGAGGAACATATGTTATTTTATATTTGGGTGTATAACATTTGAATGAGGGTTTTCTTTCTTTTAGTCAGCAACTTCTAATAATCCCTTCCTGGCGAATGATGGGCACCGATTTTCTGAATCGGTAAAGTACAAGGATGCCTTATATCTGAACCCACGGAGCCACATTTCCACCTATTTCTTCCGTATCATTTTATAATCACTGCATCCCTGTCCTTGTATATAAATAATTTACAGCAGGTATCTACAAAAGACTGTAAAGAAGAGCGAACATCTTGTATTTTGCAAATGGTGTACGTTTTATTTTTCTTCCTCTTTTTTTTGTTGTTATAGCCTGAGACCTTTAACATAAGTCTGAGCTACTTAACCTCGTAACAGATTGTGTCATTTGTACCTAATGTATGATAATGCAAATAAACAAAGAGGTAAAATGAGGTCCAGACTGATGCTGCTGCTGTGTGTGTGTGTGTCTTTGTATTAAGATTACGACTCAGATTTCATTGTAATTTAATTTAAGTTTGTGAATGTATATCCATTCCTTCGTTTGGCCGAACGGCGCTAACGCAAACCCGTACGGTGGATTTTATTAGGCTGCAATGTAATAAACCTAAACAAAAATATAATGCACAGTGGTGAGATAAGATTAGGGTTTTATGAAGTTCAACAAATTAAAGTCTGGGAAAGTGAAGTAGGTGTTTGTATCCAACCCGAACTTTCCCAGTTTAGCACATTTATTCTAGAATTAAAATCTTTGCACGTTTTTATTGCGAAAAAGCTCAAATTCGCTCGGATTGGATGGAAACTGTCTGAGCAGGAATTTCCCAGACAAATCACGGTTTTTCTGTTGGATATTTACGTCTAGACTTTGACTGGGCCGTTTTAACCGTGGCACATGCGTCAGCCTAAATCGTTGCATTTTGTATTTCGTAGAAGAATTTCACGTGCATTATTTCATAAAGTTTGACCAACAAGTCTCCCTTTTCACCAAACACGGACTGGCCTGCTCTCAGAGATGAGCGGTCGGGTTTAGTCGAGAGGAAGCGCGTTCTCTCAGGAGGAGTTTTTCCCCCCCATTCATTTATGAGTCTCGCAAATGGTTTCTATTGATCAGTGAAACTTTTTCGCTAATTTCTTCTGACCTTGACGTCTGCACCATTTTAGATGCTCCTTCGTCTTGTCAGTGGAAAAAAAATGATCCTCAGTTCCAGCCTGGTAATTATGGTATGCGACAAATTAAGTAGTAATGAAAAGATTTTAGAAAGTTTTTACACATTTTATGGTTTTGTGCCCTGAACGTCAGCATTGAGCAGACTGATTAAATGTTAAAAGCACAATTAAATACTTTTGCTATATCTATCTAGTTTCTACTTAAACATAAGCCACACTTCCTACAGCTTGTGCTTGTACTCATCTTTCATATTTTAGAATGACGGCAAATTTAGTGCCTCTGGAAAAGTGAATGAACTTTGCTAAACAATTGTAAAAGAAGGAGAAAGGATAACAGATTTTTACCTGCATATGCCTATAAATGTAGAAAACAAAACTTTTCCAATACCGTTATGCTATTCTAACACGTCAACATAAACAGGATATGCATTTTGTGTTGAAGTGTGCTGCATTCATGATCAAATCCTGAAGGTAAATCAGCAAACTGTGTTTTGGTCTTATTTCTACCCTGCTTATTTTTCTTCCCAAAACTCTTTTATGTCTTAAGGTCAAATTCATGTAAGTTAGGATTACAGATAAATAATAATTGTCAGCTGAACATACAGTAAGTGCACATTGTGTGCAATAAAACAAATTTACAATTTTTTTTTTTTTAGAGGACACATCAGTAATTAGCTGTGTTGGATATAAGTCGGAAAAAAATGCCTTTTTTTGGACAAGCCTGCAGGATTTTACTTGGCAGCTAAATGTTTCTAGATGTTGTAAACTTAAGTAAACATTCAGCTGTTAGAAAATGATAAGAAAAGACAATGTGGTCATAGATGATTACATTACTATGCGTCCATATACGTGCATATTGCCTAAAGCGAAACAGATGCAGTGGTGTTACAGTCCAATTCACATTCATGTCTTCGTGAGCAATTACCAAGACTGGGAGTGAAGCAGAACTGAATTAAGACGCATCTGGAAAGTAAATGTGATTTTTGCGTTTTTAAGAAATTTGCAAAACATTCAAATGATTACCCCCCCTCCCCTCCCCCTCCACACACACACCCACACACACACACACCGGTATAATGGGGTATTTGTGTGTAGAAAACTTTTTGTTTGAAGTACTTTTGAGTTTCAACAATGTTTGTTGGTCTAAATTCACTCCATACTCATCCTCCAGGTTGCCGATTTCCATGTTTTGGTTCATTTTCCGAGTGTCTAATAATCATTTAGGGAGGGATGGAAGGAATCATCCTGAACAGTGTTTGCATTGCCGCGGTTAAAACTAATGTTTTTTGATTCACCTCCACCAATTAGACGCTGAAATCCAAATACACACGTGTCTCTGCTCCCCGAGTGTTCCTAATTTCATAAACTATCAGAGCTTACGGCTTGGTTTCCATTTGAAGGTGTCAGCGCTAGAAGGTTTTTTTTTTATTATTTCCAGAGGAGAGGTAAAAATAGCATGTCAGAAATGTGTGAAAGTGAGAGAAATAACACAGTCAAAGCAAAAGAGATGCCGGCTGGAATTAGAATTAGAATCGGGGCCTGGTTGCATTAAAATCGGGTCGGCAGAAAACGTCAAGTCAGAACCGAGCTGATGACAGCTTCCTAATTCACTGATCAGTTGTGTTGATTAGTCAAACTCGCTGAATCAGGGCTCCTGTTTAGAGAGAGTTAGTCTGAGCCGTTCCCTCTCAGTACCAAACCAGATGTTCTGAGGAAGCCATGGTTTTAATTCGATTAACTCGCCACACATCACAACTTTACTGTAAAGGAATGAAAATATACACTGGTATGTTTTTGAATTTTATGTTCAACTTTATTTCCCAAACAACGATTTTTATTCATATTTTAAACTGAAGTTGAATGTTTACCCATAGTAAATGTTTACACATTAAGTGTAGAAGTGAAATAATTAAACTGTAAATCTTACTGAAACGCACAAACACAGAGGAACCCTGCACCAACGAATACTAGTGAACCAATTTAGTGCTTTTAACATCCATCCATCCATCCATCCATCCATCCATCCATCCATCCATCCATCCATCCATCCATCCATCCATCCATCCATCCATCCATCCATCGAACCAATCTTTTTCCTTCCTTCCTTCCTGTCTTCCCTCCTCCCTTCCTTCCTTTCCTCCTCTTTGGTTTTGTTGCATCTAGAAGGTTTTTGCTTTGCTCTTTCCTTTTTACTTTTATATAGTTATCCTGATCCGTAACCGTGGCAACGGGATGCTGCTCTTGCAGCTGGGAGCTGCTGATTAGCACCTCAAAAGCTCAAATAACACCTGAACTACAACTCCAAATCCCAGAGGAGCTGGAAAAGAGGCTTCCTGGATGGAAGACCAAATCCCCGACTCCAGCCTCTCTCTGCTTCCTGACCACACGGCCAGAAAGATGAAGGGGGAAAAAAAGCAGCGATAAAGCCAATGAGGTGAATGGTGTCATATTCCTGTTAAATATTTTCTTGAGCTGTTCGCATGTCATGGTGACAATCACCAGACTGTCACCCTGAAGCAGTCTTCAGTCAGAGGTCTCTTCAGACTAAGACTGACTGCTACCGGAGATCACTCCTCCTCCTAGCATCGCCGTCCACAACGACTCTTTGAAGACACTTAGCGAGACACGTTACAACATTTTTATTCCATTTGGGATAAATATTTAAAAAAATCTTGAATTGAATCGAATAAACTTCTTTTTTAATAATTTTGTGTTTAGTTGTTGGTTACCTAAACCAGCTCAGAGCCCCGCTCATCACCGCCTCTGAACTGTTCATCGTATCCAGCATCATCCGCACGCGGCGTCCCTCTCGCACACCTGAGAGGAGAGGAAGAGCGCGCGGAGTATGCTGCCACGTGCCGCGCGTCTCGCGCTCAGCCAGTTTCTGCCTTGGACAGTAAAAGAAGCGGCGCGCGAGCTCACGCGGCAGCAGGCGAAGTTTCGTTACAACCCGCGATGAAGTGGACGGACTGACCGCAAACACAGCACGACATACAGAAGGAGAAGGGAACGTGTTGCTTGTTTCCCCCCCCCCCCCAACGAATCTGCTTTACGAAGGTAAATTATTTCCGACTACTTTTACTTGAGCGTTTCTTTGGAAATGTAGCTTTTCTTGACTGTTTCTAAGCTGCAACAGGAAACGTTTGGCTTTTCTCTTTACACTTAAAATGAGTTGTTGACAGTCAGCAACAAAAAATAGTCGCTTACGGTAAAGCAGGAATAATAAGTGACTTTTTCTGCATTCCTCTGTGACGAAAGAGGTGTTATTGTGGTAACAGTACCTCACACAGCATTAGCGAGGACATCACTAGACCACTTGCGTTCTTTTTACTAGATTGAAGGAGTCGTTCTTTGCCGTCGAATCTTCTTACCCTTACATATAAAGAAAAGCAAACACGTATTTTTAATAGTTAAAAGTAATGTAGTCGTTTTGTAGCGCCAAACGTTAGTGTAACAGATTTAGTTTCCTGAGGAGAGAGGAAACCGAGAAACAGGAAGAAAAAAAAATAGAATATAGAATAAAATATCACAAAGTTAGCTGTGATATAAACAAATTTTAATCCACGTTTCATCTGAAGCACAAGTATTCCTGCGCCATTGGAGACACTTGTTTGTAAACGGAGTTCAGATATTTTCTTCCACTATAACGCACTATTTTCCACCAAGTCTGTGTGGTTGACTAAATGGTTTAATGTGGGAACACGTTAAAGGTTTCAGCACCATGGATAGTGATTTCGGTTTAAACAAATGAGCCAAGTCAACGGAGCTGATCAGTCATCTTGACTGTTGTTTAATTGAGAGTAAATTATTTATTTGTGAATACATATTCAGCTCGGGAAAGTGACTCAGTACTTTTTCAAATCGCTTGAACAGAAACTACTGATAAGTAAGTGTGTTAATTAGTTGCTGGATCGCTTATCAGCCGTATTTTCATTTCACTAGAGGAATGCTAAATAAATATTACCTATAATGTTATGATCTGGGGGATCCATAGCATAATTTAAACTGAATTTAATTGAAACAAGTATTTTTAGAATCAAGCATTTGCACTCTGCTGGTTGGAAATGAAAACTCAACAAACAGCCTCTATTTAAACTGAACTAGCAGATTAATTCAAGGCTGTTTAATCTTTTTGAATTTATTCCCATCTTTCCCAGGATTTGGGGATTGATTCAATCAATGCAAACTGCAGCGTTTTTGTTCTGCTTTGGCTTATCCTTGAAATACTTTTTTTCTCTAGTTAGTTAGTTATTGCAGAAATGTTGCACGATTTACATCACAAGATGCACACTATCGTCATTCAGCACAGCTCCTACCTGGCTTGCTGTTCTGAAAATACTTTTCGTCCTCCTCACCTCTGCCTTTGTGCCTTGTTAACATCACACCGTTCACAGGTGTCGGCATCGCCAAAAGATTCACGTTGCTATGGGCAACCTTAAGTAAAAAAAAAAAAAAGAGTAAATGCCTGAATCACAAATATCATACTGCGAGAAAAAAAAAATGTCACAAAAGTTGATCGTATGTAATGCTAAATATTTTGAATCTGTAAACTGTTGCTGTGTCTTGTGTTGTGCCTAGTCGGACAGCTTGGTCAGAATTCCAGCTTGTTTTAAAAAGTTATCCGCTTGTAAAGTGAATTCATGTTTACTGCTCAGAAGCAGCCAGTTCTGGTGTCAGTGAGACGTTTAAAAACAAAGTCAGAGGATTCACACAGATTAAGCGAAGCTGTTTAAAAGAAAAGCATATTTTTCTAAGACGAGTCTTTTTAGTCCGTCTTTATGCTAGGGCTGAGTGGTTTCCATAAAGACACGTTGGCAAGGCATCTTAGAGACAAACGCATTGATTGTTATGAGGAAAATAAAATGGTCAGAAAAGCTCCCATGTCTACAACAGAGGAGTAGTAAGTTGCAATTAGTAGTAAAGTGCTTTGCCAATATGACTAATAATAATAATAGTAAAAAAAAAGCATCTCTGTGTTTGGAAGAAATGTTATAAGTGCTACACCTGTCAACATTAATAAAGACAGTTAGCAGGTTTGTAATTTATCCTTACAACTATTGGGTTGCAAATGTCAAATAGAAACTGGTCAGAAACCATGCAGAAAATATGAAATGCAATGCAAAAATGTAACAGTTTTTTTCCCCCTGCGGTATTAAAAATGGCCTGATTATATCTCTTTATATTACGGTTCTAATTGGATGAAGTCAGTTTTGACCAGTCAAAGATTTACAAAATCCAAAGATTGGAAATGAGCCTCAGGAGTCTGATTAGGTAGATCTCTAATGTCTATACAAGATTTCTTTTTTTTTTTTTTGCAAAACTTATTGTCATCTGGCATTAAGTACTTTAAATGGTTGCTGTTTCATTGTTTAAATTCTTCTTTTGTCAGATGAAGGTCTGGTTTCCATAGAGCTCAGGATTTTTTCTTCCTCATTGAGTATGTAAGTGTTTCACGTGTCTCCAGGAACAGCCAGCTGAATATGTGTGCACTTAAACACATTGCTGTAAGTAAACATGCTTGTTTTGTGGTTTTGGCAGTATTCATAACTCTAGATCTCAGGTTTTAATCAATCATCCAGAAGAATTGAGTGCACACAGAATATGGATAAAAAGTGAAATAACTAACTGAACACTCTTAACCAGATGTTCCCATATGATTCTTGTCCTTCTTTAACGCACATGTCCTAACATGTAATCAGTGTCTGTTTGTTTTTTTAATAATTCATCATGAACGACGTATTTATGTAATATTTCTTCGCCCTGTTTTTGCTCCATCCTATCTTCCAGCATTTAAAATGCGCTGCCAAACAGAAAGCCTTGTTTTGGGAATTGCTCATCTATCCATTCATGCTTAACTAATTTGGAGGCTTCTGTGTGTGGCGTTGCCTGGCGACAGGGCCATGTCAAGCTCTTATAAACGGCAGACTTGTTCTCCCAACAAACACAGGGAAGTGGATGTTAGTACCATTGCTTTGGGTCACCGTTTTTTATGCCACTGTCATTTATTGTGTTTTTTTCTTCTAGACGTTGCTTCTGAGGTAATTTTACATGAAAAGACTTAGTTCCAGTTGTGGAGAAAATCATTTCGCATTAAGTAAATACACATGATTGTCACAGTAAGCAACACTTGATCGTGGAAGGCCTTTATTGATAGTAAACAGAAGTTAATGATTGGATTTATTCCTGCCATTAACTAACTAGAAAGGGATGTAAAATAGGTAACAACAACAACATTAATATTCTCGTTAACTAGCCTAATATGAAATACTTGTTTAGAAGAAAACTTCAAAGTTGGTCTTTTTGCCTTTTGGCTCAAGCTAGTCGCTGAACATGACACAGACTGCGCAGTTCTAAAACTCAGAAAATCACGGTACATCTTTATAACCGACTAAAGAGCAGTAGCAACTGAGAAAAGTTCAAATGAAACAGAGCAAAAGAGTGAACCAGTCGTGTTGCAGTGACTGGTCAGAAAAGAAGGAAATACAAAGAGCGTCAAGGCGATTGGTCAAATTTGCGGAAAAGTTGCGATGACTGTTGAAAATTGCAAGTCCACGCGAAATTTTGCGACTGATGAGTGAATTTGCATTAATAGTTGCACTCGCCACACCTGACTATAGTGATAACAGCTTAAAATCTGAATTGTTAATGACCTCAGAGTCCAGAAGTCCATCTAGAAAACTTACAGAGCTTTCTAGCGTAGGCTAGACCCCCCATTCAATTAGCTGTTTACATACATGCAAATATGTGACCCACTCAGGATTTTACATGGATTACAGGGATTTTTTTAATGTTGAGAAGATGCGAAGGTGTGACGCATAAATTTCCACTTCCTTCCCTGCCTTGACAGCTTGAACTTGCACTTCTCCACTGTCTTCCTCTGTTCTTTACCAGATGAGATGTCGTAAGATGCGTTCCCTGCAGCGGAGCTTAAATTTCGATGTGTACTCTCTGATTCTGGGAAGGCATGCCCTCGAGGGTTAGCCAAGGCATCTCCAAAATTAGTCCGCTGAGAAATTATTCTGGCTTGTTAACGCTCTAATGGAAGAAAGCATTAGTGCAGGAGATAAAGAGAAAACTGGAAGCATGTTCCACACATGATGGAACGCAAGTTGAAACATGCGGAGAGGAAATTAGTTTTCTGTGGAGTCATTAAGTGCAATAAATATATTGCTGAGTGTAATAAAACAGCTTAAAGAGATAAGTTGCCTACCTAATAACCTAACAAAACACTGTTTGATTTTAATATTGTTTCATCTGGGTTATTTGAGATATTCCTGCCATTAACTAACTAGAAAGGGATGTAAAATCCCGTTTACATCTCTTTGTTAAAGAACAGCTAGCACAGTTTGAAGAATCAGCACCATTAGACTCTTCCTGAAAGGCTTCAAAATGTTGTACAAACCCAAAAACATTTTCAGTTTTTGTGTCATTATAAACTCCAACTTTAATGTCTTTTTGAACGATTCACATTACATATAAGCACAGATTCACACATATAATGTGAAAGATTAAGACTTTGTAGAAAGGCATTTGGCTGCAGTCGGACCCGCATGTCTCCTCGGATGTCTCTGAACAGCTCTACCACCGCAACAACTAATTTGTAACTTCAAGTTCAGTTAAATTAGAGGGAATAATCTTGTGTGAAAACATTTCACGTCTTGCCACAGATTCTCTCCTGGAGTTGGGTCTAGATTCACTGTGGGGATGGTGTGTTCAGGGTGCTTTACAGAATTTATAGAATTTCAATGGTTTGCATCTTCTTTGACATTTTTCCGATCCCTTCCATGGCTTGTGGCAAACGTCAAAGGGAACTGTTTTAATGACTTTCTTTAAACTGTAGTCATCTTCTTGTCACTTCTTTATAAAAGCCAATAACTGTTTACACACTGGAAGCGGGAACAATTATTAGTTGTTCAGTCAACAGAGCTCTACAGCTCCTCCAGAGTTACCGCAGGCATATTTTCTGATTCAGTTTTTTCCCTAGCCTGTCTGCTGTGTTCCTCATCCATCATGATCCTGTTTGTTCACTGATGTTTTCACTGAACACAGGTTTTTATAACGAGCTAAACAAAACCTCACAAGACTTTTCAGAGTTTTATTTTCTAAAAGAAAAATAAAACTATGTATCCTTCCACTCTCCCTAATTTACATACAATTTATTCATCACAATTCTATACATTCAGCTCTGGAAAAAGGCCACTGCATTGAACCCCATTGAAAGCCTCATGGTTATTCCACCACATATTGATTTCTGAACTCTTCCTGAGTTAAAACATTGTATTGTTGTTTCTAAATAAATATGAACTTGTTTTTTGTTTTTGCATTATTTGAGGTCTGAAAGCACTGCAACATTTTAGTTATTTTGACCATTTCTCATTTTCTGCAAATAAATATAACATTTTTGCTTGAAATGTCAGAGACATGCTGCCAGTTCATAGAATAAATGAACAATGTTCGTTTTACTCAAACATTTACCCATCAAGAGTAAAATCAGAGAAGCTGATCATTTTAAGTGGTCTTAATTTTTTCCAGAGCTGTATGTCTATTTACACACATTCATAAAACCTCCTCTCCATTTTCATTAATTAAAATAATGAAAACTCTGCACACTGAAATGCTAACAGTCTAAGGTATTGCCACATTGATTAACAACCTTCCATCAACAGCATTAGTCTTGATGGGTTTATTCATGGAGTGACCTTTAAATCTCGGTACCTGCCCACAGACGTGTCCAAACAATTTGCTTCGGCCAACTGGTTAAAAGAGGCGGACTTGATAAGAGAATAAGAAGATGGTATTTGAAATATGAAGTTATTTTGTAAATATTTGCTTCCTGACTGTCATACCCAATCTTTCTCTGTACAGGAAGTGATCCAGTGTAGCAAATTCACTTTTCCTTTGTCAGATGGAGCTGGAGCCCCTCTGAACACTGACTGGCATTAACTTCAATAAGCCGTTGGTCCTTTTGGAGACATTTGAGCTGCAAACAGAATGGCAATATCTCAGGAAAGAAATCCTTTTACTAATTTTTAATCAGAATGTTCTGATTTTGAGAGCTAGGATCCTTTGGCAGTTGAGAAGAAAGAAAAGACCTGTCATAAATTATGTATCTATTGACTATATTATTGCAAATTCTAGAAATAAATTTGCTTAATGAAAAAACGGCTATCTCGAAAAAACATTTTTCTTTAAAAAAATTTGGCGTTAGGATGAGGAATCAGTGTATTTCATAAAACATTAATGGAAACAATTTTTTGGATCTGGAGGATGATGGCACGGCATGTCTTTTTAATGACTTATCACGTGAACCAACTCATTCACTTGTGATTTTCTTCTGTAATGGAAACACCGCAGTCTGCTTTCTAAGAGACCTGGTGGATTCAGGGTCAGAGGAATCGTCTGTTCTGTTCTGTCCTGACATGGACCAAATGTGTGGTCCGTCAGTGAGACGAGAAATCACAAAGTCAAGCAAGTGGTAAAACACAATCAGCCTTAAGCTACATCGAACACCGAGTGAACTCCTTCACCTGTGAAGCTAGTCTGTGTTAAATGGAGCCTTTCTGGGTCGTCATGGCAAACGTGATTAAGTCTCTGATCCTGTATGTGAATCAACTCTCATTGCAAATGTGAGACTCAGACTGCAGACAAATGTAAATGCTACAAAGGAGATTAATCGGCCATTCAGAGGTTTTAAAATCACAAAACCGACTCAGGCTGTTTTACAAAACATTACAAACCAGGACTGTACAATATCAAGAAAATATGAAGTTATGATACTATTGCTGAATATTGCAATGATGATATTGACTAATGATTAACACATACATTTCCTTTACTTTCTTTTCCTTCATCCCAGTGTCACTTAATACCTGTGAGCTTTACCATATTGGTCACTAAATAATCATCAAGAATGCAAGGTTTCCCCCTGCTAAGACGGTGCTCTGGGCGCTAGGGCAGTCATTCAGCAGGCCGCCATGTTTTTGTGTTAAAAAATTTTTTTTAAGTTGACAGAAAATTTGAAAATATCACCTGATAATTATGCATTATTGTAAGACTGGAAGATTGATACCTAAACACCAACTTTAAAGTCTTTAAAAAGGCAATAATTAAAAATGCTAAGCCTGGTGGGGGCACAAGTAAAGCCTGGTGGCCCACCAGGCTTATGAATGGGCATCGACAGCAGTGAAAGTCCATCCAGCATATGATTGGTATGCAGCGTTTACATGTGTGGCACTTCAAATGCAAACATCCAGATTTCCCTTTGAACTTTGAACTTGACCACGTAGCTCCAGTGATTTACGAGACACTAAGATCATGGCTGCATAAAGTTTCTGGGTCACTGACATTAGTTCTGTGATTTCAGAAGTTTAATTTCAAGGACATGTTTATGTTGAGATGTTGACATGCGTTTTACTTGACTTGATCATAAATTTACAGGTAGATTCAAACTCTTTTCCATGTGTGACACGCTCTCATTTAACATCTGAGTGATGGGGACTTCCAGTTTCACTCAGCTGAGTCTGGGGCCTGATGACTTATCGTCTCTCTCTCTCTCTCTCTCTTGCGCATTAGGGCCGCCCCTGACCTTCGGCTTGCCCTCCCGTCCCTAGCAACGTCACCTAACAGGAGCCAACTCACACAGTGTGATTGGCCTGTCCACATTGGAGGCAACAGAGGCTCTGCACTCACAGCCATGCTCTTGCAGCCACAGAAACTGGGTCAACAAGCATGCCAGAAGAGATCTGCTCTGTGACACTGACATACCCCTTACACAGAATTATACAAACAAACAAATTCAAATTAGGGAGCCAGATGTCTGCGGTGTGATTTCTCACTTTGGACAATGCAGTACGTATTTCAAAGCTCTGGTTAGACGGTTAAATATTTGAATCAAGGAAGCATGGCTGGGATGACTCAGATGTTAAACCTGATCATGAAAATTTAGATCTCTTTGTTTTCAAAGCGGCCACTGCTGTGTATGTGTGTATTTAACTATGCAGTATACAAAGATAAGCATTGTCCAACAGCAAGCGCAATCCAATCGACATCTAGTCCTGAAACGATTAATTGGATTGATTGTGATTAATCAATTATTAAAATAATCGTCAACTAATTTTGTAATCAATTAATCATTAACTGGAGTCCAAAAATGTAAAAAAAAAAAAAAAGACAAAAAAAGAAGCAATTTTATGAAAGAACAACACACTCAGAGCAGCAACTATGCAAAAACTGTAAAAATATGCATCAGTTATTTAAGATAATAAAAAAACATTTTGTTCTACCAAAAGTGGTTTTATTTTAGCTTCAAACTTTGTAAGTAAATATCTTATTATGGACCTTTTATTATCTAATTATTAATCGAAAACATAATTCACAGCTTAGTGCCGCGCAGTGTTGATGCGAAGTCAAGCAGAAAGGGCTGAGCTGATGTTAGAAGTTTGTTTTTTTCTGCAGATGCGTCCAAACGTGCACTAAAGGAATGCTATGCTATTGCATTTTAGGAAATAAAATGTTTATTTTGTCATTTAAAAAAGGAAATTAAATTATTGCAATGTTGTATTTAAAAAGCTTTTAATTGAAAAAATCTTCAGAAGGTGGCAATTTTTGTATCCGATTAATCAATTGATCATCAGAACAATCGATAGCTGCAGCCCTGTCTGATCTGACTGATCAAAACCTTTTAGTTTTTGAAAAAGAAAAGTGTTATTTTTGCTTGAGGCTGACCGGAGACTGTGTGCACATTAAGAAAGGAGACAGGACAGACATTGGCCTACTTTTTGGTGATGATGTGCCCTTTACTCCAGCAATGGCTTATGTACGTCAGCCTGACTCGATATCAGCACGGCCTCTGGGCCCCAAGGAGAGATGATCTGTGTCAACTTACTTGTGAAAGCATAAAGATCATTGGTGACTTTAAAGTTGTTGTTTTTTATTTTATTCTTTTGCTGCTTCCATTTATGAGACTCCTTGAAAGGTACATTTCACTTCACTGACATCTATATATAATATAAGTACCATATTTGTTATTCTATCATTAAGCGTTGCAAAAATTCTGCTGGTCTTTTTTCCCCCCCCCCAATTGCAGATTAATGTTTATTCAAGAAACAGGGCTTTCTTTCCCCCGTAAGCCTTCGTAATGTTACTGAAAGCTTTCATCCCAGTGGCTTTGAACATTTAATGAGAAACATTTCTTTATAAAGATAATATTCCTTTCTCCCAGCTTAGATCAGTTACCATACACAGACTTTTACAAAAGCAGATCAATGACAGAGATGATTAAAATTCATGAAGGCTTTACTATTGTGATGCTGTGTGGGCTCTGATGGGTATGTGATTAAACCAGGTATACAAATTCTGATTTTATTTAATGTGACCAACTCCTTTGTAATTCCAAAAGTAATTTTAATTTTTGTTCATTTTGTCTCATTTTCAAAATATGAGCGAGTTGAATGAAGCCTGGATTAAAGCCCAACCTGTTATGATTATTTTTACCCCAAAATAAACGTTTAGTTTTTTACACCAAGAGATGCAAGAAATTGGCTTCAAACTTTGAGAAGCTAATCTTAACTCTGCTGCCTAACTCTCTACTGCCAGGTTGTGCACTGAAAAAGTCAGCAGAGTCTCATCATCTGTGAAAAGCAAAAATAAGCTTGAGTCACCTTAGTGACCCAAAAAAACAAACAAAGCAAAAACAGAGATGAGCCTCGTTTTATTTAATGGAGTGTAACTCTTTGAAATACTTGATTAGGTTGAGTGGAAGCCACGACTTCAACACCCATTTAGCGTGAAAACTGTTTTGTTTCTAACAGGTTGGTCAGATACATAATATTAATGTGACTCTCATGGCTTGAGTTGTGTTGAAATTGTCTTGTTAAACATTTTTAGACATATTGTACAGTTTGATTGTGTGGCTCTAACAAACAACAGATACGTCTTGAATTGATCCTGCTAAATCACAGGTGTCAAACTCAAGGCTCGGGGGCCAAATCTGGCCCGCCGTAGCTTTTTATGTGGCCCTCTAGACTCCAAATTACATCAGTGAGTCTTTCCAGTTTTTCGCAAATCTGTAAAATTCACGCAAAAACAAATTTCCACTTTTTTCCCCGATTTTACTGCAAATTTTCTCGAAATTGAATCCGTAACTGATATAGCGAGTGGTAAAGAGTCACATTTAACGTCATGCATCAGCGCCAATATTGTAAAATTCCTTACAAACATTTCTAAATATTCTTCACAAAATGTCAACTAAAAAAGCACTAAAACAATCACAAAGTCCTGTAGGAACAGCTATTTATTGATATTTTAACAGTTTAGTTGGTTTTATTGATATATTCTGGCAAGCCGGCCCTTTAAGAACATTCAGATTTTAAATAAGGCCCAAAATGAAAATGAATTTGACACCTCTGTGCTAAATCATGACTGACCTGCTGGTAGTCCTGCTTTTTCGGCTTTTAGCAAGAAAAATTTTGCTTTAGCAAATTATTTTTCTTATTAGTTTAATCTACTGATTAAAAGCAGCATGAAACGTAAATATTAGCTATAAGACTGTCTTTTTTTATGCTCATTTTGTTCAATATGTGAAACTTGTTTAAATCATTTTGTGTGTTTTTCCTTTTGTTTGGTTGCAACTGAGTTTTACTGCTGCAGTACTTCCTGAAAAACACTTCTAGTTTAAGAAAGGTTTCGCACTTTTACAAAACCCATGCTATAAAAGTTAGGTTTTGAAAATCCTTAGTTACAGATGGGAATGTGTCTTAGCTTATTTTAAAATAGTGTATACCTACTTGCTAATAATCTGCATTGTTTAGATGACTAAAGTCCGTCCTGGTTATTACTGGGCTATTCACTGATTTCCTCACCAATTCTGTCTCCCATTTCAAACACGCATGTTGTTATTTTGTCACTTCTGACTTCAATTTCCTTTATGTAAACAAATCATTTCATGCTTGTGTACGGTACTTAGAGCATTGCACATCAATTTGTAGGTATTGTGGGACATGGAAAATATGATGTGGCTTTCAAATAAAAATGTAAATGTAGTTGAAAAGGTGTAATAGCATCTATTGATGTCTAAATGCTTTCATAAAGTTGTTGGGGTTGATAAAGTAGGCGAATTAAACCCGACCTGCAACGTCTTTGTTAAATATATAAATCTAGTTTACGCTTTAAATCTACATCTACCCTGATGTAATAAATACATTTTTATTTAGAAACAATAAATGCTAATTGGCTGAAAACACTTCTGATGATTTCCATCTTTAAGGGCAGGAACTATGCAAGAAAAGGTTTTTGTGCTGTTGAACTGAAAACTGCCTTTTGGGCGAATGCAGCACACAAGAAAGTTTATTGAGCGGAAAAAATCCATTATGTTGCATCTTGAGTCTAAACAGCTTTAAATAAAGCACTGGCTTGGAGAAAGTGAGTGGTCTGTGATTGCACCACTGACACAAATAGCTGTTGTTTAATAATAACCCTTTGACATTAATGCTGGTGCTTTCACTGGTAGTGAAATCATTGTTTATGCAAACTCCCTACAATATATACAGTAACTCTGCAACTATGTGTTAAACCTACAGTCAGTGATGGCATAGTTACTTTGAAAAAGTTACTTTAATCGAATTACTGATTACTCCTTGAAAAAGTAACTTAGTTAGATTACCGATTACTTGATTTGGAAAGTAACTAAGTTACATTAAAATTAACCTTTTTAGTTACTTTCAGCAGCTGCTAACCATCAACGCTGAGAAAATTACATTGATCTTTGCTGATACTTAATTGCAAGTTATTTTATAATTGTAACATCAACAATATAACAATATATTATATATCCACTTATTATAAGGTTAAACTGAAGGGGAGATTGTTTAATGGTTACAACAGTACAAAAAAAACTTCAGTAATTTGTGAATGTTTTTGTGTGTTCCAGTGTTGTCTGGAAAACTAGAAATAGGATTTTATACCCCTCCCCCTCGTTTGCTGTCAGCACAGCGCTCCTCCTGCCGCTCCACAACTCAGATGTCCCGCTGCACAGATTTGTGACACTTATCTTAATATTAATAATTATAATGGCATTTAGTTGCACAACTTTACGGACTTTTTCATTCGTGGCTGTTTTCACGTTTATCGCGCTGTTCAGATTAGTCTCGATGTTTGCAGTTTGCTTGTAATGAACGGAATTGGCGACCGAATCTCAAAATAGTTCCTTTTCAGGAACAAAATGCGCATCTTCCTCCATTTTTTACATTTCTGTCGCTGCTGACGCTGTCGTGTAGAAACGGGGGTCACTCCCCGAGACGAGTAGAGGAAATAAAATGAAATTACAAAAGAAAATAGTAACGCACAGTAACGCAAAGTGATTTCGATAAGTAACTGTAGTCTGACTACTGGATTTGAAATAGCAACGCGTTAGATTACTCGTTACTGAAAAAAGTGGTCCGACGTCAGTAACACGTTACATAGTAACGGACATCACTGCCTACAATCTCCTGATAAATTATGTATACAACCTAAGCTCTATCTGTGTACTTTATAAGGATGTTCTGCGATGGAACAACACAAGATAGGGCACAGCTGTGAAAATGTTTTTTCAATATTTTTTCAAATAGGTGTCTCCTTTTATTTATTTATTTTTTTGCTGTAATTAGAGCCTCAGCTTTATTAGTGTGTCTCTCACCAACTTTCCAGATCTAAACAGAGAAAAGGTTACCTATTCATCTAGCAAAAGAATCTCAAGCTCTGCCATATTGGTGACTGCACATCCATGAACATCAGTTTTCAAACCTGACCACAAATTCTTAGATTCTGTGGTTCTTTCTGACACAGTACTGTGTTTTGATCTAAACCCTGCTATAATCTACCCTTTTTATCAACACTTCTGATTTGTCCTCTACACACCTAAAGCAAAATGTCTCATGTGGTTCTTCCAGTAATGTCGTTATTCTCTCCACTCTTCCATAAAAGACAGATCTGTGGAGTAATAATTGTCCCACTTACAGATCCTCTCACCTCAGCTGTGGATGGATGTGTGTTTGGCTGCTCCATTATTTACCAGTCTCCATAATGGCCGCCTCTTCTGATTAATGTTGTTCTTTTCCTTCCTGTCATCCTAGAGTGACGGCCACATCCTGGCAGGTTTCCAGCTATAACCGCTCTCATTCAGCTTTCAGATGATGACTAAACAGAGCTCTATGAAACATTAAAGTTTTGCTTTACAACCTAGCCCTGCTTTAAACTTCTCCACAACCTTCTCCCTTGAATTTCTTAATATGTGCTATTTGTGTTGCTCTGTCATATAAAATCATATACATAACATACTTAGGTTTTTGGTTGTATAATGTGAAAAGTTTCTGACATGTTATATTAAACCACTGTTTTAACTTACTTTAGACTTAATTAAACTGATGTCTTCCTTTAAACCAGGTTTTAGTAAGTTGGATATTCATAGAATGGATGATTAAATTATGGGCTGCATGCAGGGCCGGATTTACAAGGATGCGGGTCCCTGGGCTGGAGAAAGCTTTGGTGCCTCATCCACAAAGAAAGAATTAATTAACTAATACAAATTATCGTACATTAATAAGTAGCCATATACATCAGTTCATACTGATCCATGGTAGTTTTAATGGCCTGTGGCTCCATGTTGTTCTAAAAAAATGCATTATAATTTAATTTATTTATTTTTTATATTTATTTTTATAAAAATCCCGAAATATTCATACAACTCACCTGATATGACCCTGTGAGTTTTTTTTATTTACTATTTTATTTACACAATGTTTGCAAAACACATATTCATTAAGAAAAAAGAAACTAAAAAACTGAAACCCCCAAAAAATGCAGCCGTGGGCTACTGACCCTGTAAACAAAGATTTCTTTACCCTCCAATCTTTCTTTCTTTCTTTTCATAATTGCAGAAGTATATATTTCAAATGTGCTCAAAATACCTTTTTCTCCACACCTCATCTCTCCTGCTGATCTTTCCTCTTTGTCGTAGCACCAGCTCACGTCTCAGACGGCACTTATATGAAAACACATCAGCTCTAGTCTGTCGGGGGATTCGTTTTCTGTCGTGATACAAAACGTTGATCCACCGAGAGCCAGATGTGAAATGCCAGATTCAAAACCCTTTCACACGTTCCCCTGCGTCCTCCCAGCCTCGCGGCGTCCTCAGTTGCGGCGGCACACTGAGAACTCATTATGTGAAATCATTTCTTTTCACCCAGCCCGCCAGGCTCCGGCTCCGCTTTCCGGAAAATGCTGACTAAAGCCACCAGCTGATCCACACGCATTCACATGATGGCACATTTTTCAGTCTTTTTTTTTTTTTTTACTTACTTTAGGAAGAGTGCATTATTTCTTAAGAAAATAAAAACAAAAGAGACAAGCTCAGGTTCTTGTTTGAGCGTAATCAGTGTTATGATTTATACTGCAGTCTTTTCATGACAGCAACAAAATGATTTAGTCAGCTAGAAAAACATTAAACGATCTGCTTTCATAAAGAATAGTCACTTAACCCTCTGGTGCTGCACAGTGTTATTCAATTCAATTAAGTTTTACTAATCCCTTCTTGTATGCATTGCCTTTTCTCCATTTGCTACAGATTTCTGTTTGTAATGACAAGTATAACTGTGAATCAAACTAAGAACTAATAAAGTGGAACAGATAAACTTGATAACATGAATACTGATTGAGCTTCTTACTAGTAATTTTTTCTTTTAAGAAATAAGAGTTAATATTGTTTGTGCAGGGCAGGAGGGAGTAATAAATTGCACTTGTAATATATTTTTTAGACTCAGATTTGTGTTACTTTGGTAAATTTACAACATTACAAAAAAAGGAAGCAAAATAAAATGATATTTTATAAACTAATAATTTACCAAAAACAGAACAGGCTGACGCCAAAGCTAATACTTGCCTACTCTATTCAACACAATAACTGTTCATGTACATACATTTATGTTTAAATATGCATGTATATGTAGATATACATGCACATTACATGCATACATGGTCACACAATACATACATACATCTACATACCAGTATAAGCTTTTGTAATTTTACACTTTGAGGATCTTTTAAAGCTCACCAACATAAATGAAGATTATCGTCCAACTTTTCCCACAGTTTCACACCAATACCCTTTGTACAATGCTTTATACATGTCAGGATTGGGTTTTCTCTGTGTGGATTTGAGTTTTTCTGTGTGTTTATTTTGGATTTCTGTGTCTTGAATCTACGTGTTGTCCTGTTTACCCCTTAATTGTTCCCAGGTGTGTCTCATTCCATGATTACCCTCTGTGTATGTAGCCCCACCTGTGTTCCTTGTTCCTTGTTGGGTCCTTGTATGTGTCGCACCAGTCTGTCGTTTTTGTCTAGCTGTCCAGCTGTCCATTCGTTTACCTGTTGCTGCCAGTGTTGAGCTTTAACCTTCCGCTCAGCTGTGCTGCCTGGTTTTTGGACTTTGGATTTGTGCTTTCACCATTAAATCACCATTTATTTTCTACAACCTGAGTCCTCCTCGTTCTGCCTCACCACCTCCACCACACTTCATGACAATACATCATTCTCAGTATTTTATAGATGCATAAATATATATAATGTCTTTACATTTTAAAGTATAACTCTGAATAAATCTTTTTTTGTAACTTAGCTAGTGTTTCAATAGTTTTCTTTGCTTTTCTCGGTATTCCTGAGCAATGTGACAAATAGGGCACAACCAAGGAGGAAACCTTTTTCCAATAGTTATTTCAAAGCCAACTGCAAGTTGAAGTAACAATGGTGTGTCCCTTCCTGGTAAACATTAGCATCAGTGTGTGACTGCTCTGCCTTTCCTCCCTTCTCCCAGCTCCGCTCTCTGCCAGCTCCGCTCTGAGGCTGCGGCATGAGCCTATGCGGCAGGAAGGCGCTGACGCTGCTGAGCAGCGTGTTCGCCGTCTGCGGCCTCGGCCTGCTGGGGATCGCCGTGAGCACCGACTACTGGCTCTACCTGGAGGAGGGCGTCATCCTCCCACTCAACCAGAGCACCGAGATGCGCATGTCGCTTCACTCTGGCCTCTGGAGGGTTTGCTTCCTCGCTGGTGAGTTGGCATGAAGTCGGAATGAGCGACGACATGAAGCAAAGCGCTGAAGTGAATCTCCTAAGTGCAAACTGATGTTGAAGTTGGATGAATCTTTTTTATTTTATTTATTTATTTCATTTCGCCTAGGAAGCAATAATAAAAGACATGCTAAGTGATAACTATTCAACTGGCAGAACATCTAGTGAGGCGGAGAGCAAACACAAAAACAAAAAGAAACATTTCAGACGTTTATAGTCACTGATTCCTGTGAAAACATAAACTTAACTCAGCAGCTGGGGTGGGCGATATGGATTTAAAGTTTTATCCAGATATTTTGCGATACTATTGTGATAATGATAAAAGAGACAATAACAACTATTTATTTCTTCGTTTTCAGTGTAATACGCTTCTTTTAGGACACCAGTCACTTAAAGAAGTGTGATTCGTATCACTGAAATGCTCCCAGTAACTGCATTTAATCATATTTTCAAATTAATTGATATTTATTTCTTCCCTCATTAAAGAAACAGTGGAGAATATGGCAAAATTAACACTCCGGACAGTATGGACAGTTTTGGGGAGGTTTTAAGCATCATTATTTAAATTTATCATGATAACGATAAATCATAGGAAATTTATCACGATAAATTATAAATGATAAGATGAACGCCAACCAGTACACACCAGGGCTGGTTTCATTTTACTTACTTTTCTTTTCTTTTCTTTTTAACGCTCAATTTACAACAGTTTGTAAATTGTTGTGCAGTAACCAGGTTACTCAAAGTGAAATGTGTAACTTTTTCAAATTATTTAACATTTTGAGTTTTAGGGTCTTGTAAAACATTTCCTCTTTTTCTCTATAAGGATGGTATGACACATCAAAATACGTCACACTAGGCATTTAAATTATGACATTATGTTATCCTTATTGCCTTTTATGCAATTGGAAGAATTGATGGTGATATCTAATGGAAATATCCAATATACTACCAAGCGAATAATTGGAGAAAACGTTTTTTGCTTGAGAAATACAGATGTTTTTGTTATTTCATATCATTAAAACGTTGTCGCACAATAAGCATGACATCACAGTCGTTTTTGTGAGTGTTTTTGTAAGAACAGCTCAAACCCCTTCGTTAGTGTGACCTATACGTTTTTTTATAACGCAGTGCCTATTTGCTATTCCATACTCTCACAGCTTAAAAGTTCAAAACTTTCATGTAGGGCTGAGGACAAGGAAGAGGAGGAGAATTGGAAACATATTTTAAATAGTCTAAAATATTTACGTGTGATCACTAAATCAATCTCGTTTGAAGCATCAAATTTCTTCCACATTTTCAGCTGCGTTTCTTTCCTTATTTCCTTTCTTTTCTTTTTCCACTTGAATGTTGCAGGTACAGAAGATCAGTGTCTGTTTGAAGCCGCTGAATACTTGAGCATGTTTCTCTTCTTCTTCACTTTCTGCTCCTCATTTTAACCAGTCGCTCAAACCTTAATGCCTGTGTGTGAGCTTCTGCTCTCGCAACTGTCAGCTATTTTTACTCCGGCTGATCGATGGTTGCTCATGACTTCTCTCCTCACAGCTTAACCCATGACTGACTTACAATCTGTGCCTCTAGAAGTTCCTTGGACTGATACTGAAAAAAAACAACATGTTCTTGTTCCTTTGAACTTTTCCAATAAGATAGATAGTTGTAATTATTTTAGTTATTTAATGTATGGCTTTAGACGGTAAAGATTACTGTTCCTCCCCTCAACTGTATGCAAAAGGCATGCCTGGACATTTTTAAGAGCACTAACTATTAGTTATTAATCTTTTCTTAGAGACAAAATCCTCCAGGCAACTTTTTTCCCAGAATAAACCAGGTATTACATTGTGCTTTTACTTTTCTGCAAGCTATGGAAACTGTACTGCTGTAACACATCTGTGTCTCAATAAATGAGAATTTCAAATGATCAAAATGTTTTTATCCCACTAATTCAATTCATAATGTGACACGCAGTAGTAGGCTTCATGTGCTTCTGTTTGGTCATTTTTCTGATTTTAGTTTCAGCTAATTAAAACTCAAAACTTTGTTGTTGTTTTTTCAAGCAAACAACCTTAATACAACAGGAATGAATTTTCGTTTTTATGTTTTGAAGGGTTTATTACGTCGTTCACCTCGTAAGCTGCACATTGAGTATCAGCTCAATCGAAATAACTTTCGTTGTTCCCAAGGGACAACTTCAATTCAATACAACACATGTATTTAACAGTAAATAAGGCTGTTTACATCTGTCAGAAGGCGTAACCTTCACTCAGCCACAGCACCAGATGTAACTACCGTCACCTTCGATCGTTTTTATACCAACAACCTGAAACAGATCACGTTTATCTCTCATCAGTTCTTCAGTGACGTCGTTTGTTGCTGCATTTCCGACGAAGACGAATCTTTCAGCCAAATCGATGTCAGATTGACTTCACAATTTAACTTTCAAATTTGCTGCTAAATTCACAGTTGCTGGAAAGCGTAACAAGCGAGAATTTCAAACCAGGCCACATTTTCTCACAAACAACGGCAAGTGAGATCAACACGAATGTTGAAACGTGGCCTCTTTTTTAGCTTGCAGCACAAACGTTGCATGTATGTGTTGTAGATTTCAGTCAGTTCAGAATAACAGTGTTTTCTTTCTCTCGTATTTTTTTGTGTGTGTTGTTGTTGACTGTGTGGGTTTTCATCCCAGCGGGGAGTGATCAAAAATAAACTAAGTTCAGCTGCAGTCGATTTCATGCTGGTACATCTTGCCCGTTTTAAATCACACGCTGTGCTTTTCTTTCCCAAACTTTAATGGAACGGGGACGTTTTCCAAGAAAATCCAGCATAAACATGAACACAAATGCAAAGATGTGAAAAAAAGTATATCTACTACTTTCTTTAAAAAACACACACACACACACGCCCAGCATGCAGTGGTTTCAATTACACTTCATTTTATCCAATTAAGTTTGATCTATAATGTCCGAGGAAAGGAATATGGTCCCTTTTTTAACTCTCTACATTTATCATAAAAGTCATCATTTTTCTTTTATCCTGCTCACATTGCTAATATTGTGTGTTTTTTTAGCTATGACCCACACATCTGCAGGTTTACCACCATCATGATTAGTCTGTTTTTTACATGGTATATTGAGTGAAGGTGTCAGGAAAAGAGAAAAAAAATATTGACTGGGTCCACTTTTCCACTGTACAGCTCCATTAACCTCTGACTTGTCCTGTTTTAATCACTTAATCATAGTAAACATGCATCCAAATCCAGCTGTGATTAGATAACAGATGTTATCCTAGGACTATCCAGGTCATGCTCAGCAGCAGGCCACACACATTACCCAGAGGTTCAGTGAATCTTTTAGAGGATATTGAGTGGCCTTATTTGGTATTTAGCTATTGTGTTGGTAAGTATTTGACCCAGAATCACCAATTAAAACCTTTTTGGTCAGATGTTCACGCTAGAGTTTAGATTTATGGCTCAAGCCCGAACCTGAGCCAACCCGGGTCGGGCCAGAATTATTTTTTTGATGGTTGGGTTGGGCTTCTGTGGTGGTTTTAATAAGCCTGCAATACGTACAGCACAGAGAAAAACAAATGAGAATGTACATTATAAAGTTGTCTGAATCTACTCATTATAGTGTAAATAGAGTCGATAGTTTGACCTGTGGACATGAAACTAGGTAGGGAGCAGAGGTTAGTCAGACTGTAACAAACACAGTGTGTGCGTGCGGCTCCGCTCTTATCAATCACACATCCCAGAGGATTTGCACTTGACTCACCCTGCAGTTACAGCCAGCCACAAGAAGGGGCTGGAAGACGTTAAACAAAAGCTAAGAACAGGAAAAGGTACACCGTTTACTTAAATGGTGGCCTGAAATAACATAATAATTAAAATAACATATCTGATTTACTTATGGCCCGGGTCTGTTCAGGCTCAGGCACAATATCTACGGCCTCAAACGGGCCCAGTCGGATTTGTAGGGCCCGCTCTAATTCAGGCCTAGTTCACAGCCGCCATTAAAATCCATCTTACGGATTTATTTTACTCAAGTTAACTGCCTCACATGTAAACAGGCATGTAGCTTCTTGACTGAGTCAGACCACATCCACGGTTGTGATAAAGGTTTCTAAAACTTCACAAATACAGTGAATCACTTTGACTACATTATTATTTATGCAGTGACACAATAGCAATAGGAGCAACTTGCAGAGACCAGTTAACACAACAAGTATGGTTTTGAAGTGTGGGAGAAAGAACTTTATTAGAAATCTTATAAATTATTTTTTCTGCCTTTATAGCCCCCTGACTATACTGATTATACTTTTAACGACCATTTTTTTATAGCATAAAGTGAACAACAAAAAACTAAAGCGTTCTAATATATAGTTGTATATTTTTAATTCATGAACCCATGCTAGTTAGATAAGTGGAATGACCAAACCTCACCTCTTCTGATGCCTCGCTGTGTTTGGGGTTAACAAAGTGCTGAGGAAACACATTTAGTGTCGGGCTTTACAGAGTGCGTATAAAAAAAACAAGGTGTTAAATTCTAATGTTGGGTTTTCTTCAAAAGCACATACTGACAGCCGAAGCTGCGCCTTACATCAGCCAGCCTGTAGAGATGATATTTCTTTTCAACATCACTTCCTGCAGATTCACAGATGGCATAAATAGAAGCTCTCTCACCCAGATTCACAAAATGTTCTCGATCCAGCAAAACGTAGGTGAATGCTAAATGTTTCCCAACGAGGCTGAGTCATGCTTTGTCTCATTCAGGAGGCAAAATTGTGTAGTCAATTATGAAAAGTTTTCCTGATTCACGTTAATCTGAATTGAAAAGGTTTTCTTCTTGTTTTTCCTTGATTTCAGGCGAAGAGAAAGGCCGGTGTTTTACCATTGAGTATGTGATGCCCACTAATGTCCAGATAACGTCTGAGTCCACCGTCAGTGTGCTCAGTAAGTATTCACTCACTTCAAACTACACACAGCATGAATCCAAACTGGATTTCGTTTCAAAAAGAGTTCAGACTGGGGTCAAGTAACCTAAAAAGAGACTCTGGTTTTCCTGGATTTAAAAGCAAAAACCCAATGAGACATACTAGGAAGTCAATCTTCAAGAAGGTCGTGTTGTTTTAATATACGAACGGAGGAACGAACCGCTAAAAATCTTTAAACTTCTTCCTCTCAGATGGACTTTTTTTTTAAATACTTTTTTTTTTCCTGTCGTCTTAGAGATGATCCGCTCTGCTACACCGTTTCCTCTGGTCAGCCTCTTCTTCATGTTCATCGGCTTCGTGCTCAGCAACATCGGCCATATCCGCCCACATCGCACTATCCTGGCTTTTGTTTCCGGAATCTTCTTCATCCTCTCAGGTACCTTGCGTAGAGTCCAACAGTAACGCGTACCGTCATCTGCATCAAATCAGTGATTACGATTCCTGCGAGAAGCGTCACTGACCCGCCTCACGGCGTCCCGCAGGTCTGTCTCTGGTTGTCGGTCTGGTTCTGTACATCTCCAACATCAATGATGAAATGTTGAACAGGACGAAAACTAGCGAGGCTTACTTCAGCTACAAGTACGGCTGGTCTTTTGCGTTCGCCGCCATCTCCTTCCTGCTGACAGAGGTGAACTTCATAACTAGCCGTTTCTGTCTTGGTTGCCACGGTTTCTGTTTAACGGAGACTTACAAATGTTTTCATGGCCCTTGTGGTTTTGCACATCTTGTCGCACATCAAAGAGTTTATTTAACTCTCTGATGTTAAATATCGAGAGTTTATTTAACAGACCAACACAAATTAGTACAAATGGGGAAAAAATGTTTTCATGTCTTATACAAATAAAAAATGAAAAATGCGGCATGCGTTTGTGTTCAGCCCCCCCTTACTCTGATGCCCAACAGTGTAACAAATTGCTTATTGAGAAGTCACGCAATCAGACAGCAAATGTGTGCTACAGAATAAAAAATTTAATTAAATTGACTCTAAACTTACAAAAAGAAGTACAATAGGAGGGTGTACATCAAACATACAGCATTTGCATGTGTTAAAGTGGTCCAGTCAAAGGCTAAACCTGAATCCAATTAAACATCTGTGGCAAGAGTTGAAAATATTTGCACTTCATGTAGACTTAATCAGCTTGAGCTTTCTGTAAGGAAGAACAGACAGAGCTAGTAAAGACATACCCAGAAATCCTGAGAAAGTTGGGAGCTGAATGCAAATATCAACTGTATCAATAGCAATAATAATAATAACAATAAAGTTATTTGAATTTTGACTGCAGTGTCACTTAAACTCTTGGGACTTGACAAGACAATGTCTTGTGAGCGCCCCTTTAACGTTGAAGACAAGGTCGCCCAGGTTGACCTTGACTCTCCTGTGTGTTTCCCGGCTCTTCCAGACGGCGGGCGTCATGTCGGTGTACCTGTTCATGAAGCGATACACGGCGGAGGAAATGTACCGGCCCCATCAGGGCTTCTACCGGCCCCGCCTCAGCAACTGCTCAGACTACTCCGGCCAGTTCCTCCACCCGGACGCCTGGGCGGGGCGTGGCCGCAGCGCCTCCTCCATCTCCTCCGAGGCCTCCCTGCAGATGAACTCCTCCAACTATCCCGCCCTCCTCAAATGTCCAGAGTACGAACAAATGTCCTCCTCACCCTGCTGAGGCGCCAGACCCACATCACCGCTCCACGCCAACACCGATGGGGGGTGTGGGGGTTTATTTTATTTTTTTCTGCCCACGCTTTGGCATTTAGTTGTCAAATAATTTGATATCATCCATTTTGAAATCCTTGCTTTGGATGCTTGTAACATTTCCCTTTGCTCTCTCAACTGCTCCGTTCGTAGCTTTGAGTTTGGGGCTTGAAAGAAGCAAAGCATGAGGCTACTCTATGTGCTTCGGATGAAAGAGGAAGGTTCAACTCCCGCTCTGTTATTTAATGACTCATGCAGACTTTGCATGTTACACATGCACAAAAAAAAAATCCAAACATATGGCTAGGAAGTTTACATAGAAAGCATTAACCAATCGGTCTTGTTGCCGACTTTAAGGAAACTTTCTCAGGAAAGTTTATTTAATTTAAAAAAAAAAAAAAGCTATATCATAAAATTTCTTTACAAGCTGCAGTTTACTGCTGCAAATGTGTCACGCAGATTATTTTTCGAGCATGTTTACATTATGTTCAGAACCACATTGTAGAACAAACGCTTTGAATGGCACAACTCTGCGGAGATCCTCTCACACCACGTAAAATCAGCTTTATTATATAAAACTCCCTTTTTTACAAGCAAGTAGTTTTACGGGCATTACATGATGGGAGTGATTATGAAAAGTGGTGACTGATATTTATGTAATTATTGTCTAATATCCATTCTCAGAGTATTTCACTGTACATTCTCATGTTTGACAAACCTTCGGTCAACTTCCAGAAATAGAAACGTTTTTAACCTCACTGCACTGGCATTGAGAGGAAACTATGGGTTTTGCATTTTAAACGACTCGTGTAAAGGTGTATTAAAGCTGTTATTTGAATTCGTGAATGACTGTTTCAATTTAGGCATACTTATGTGTACTTGCAAAGCTAATATATATATATATATATACTGTATATATGTATATGTATAGCTTTTACCTTGCTTTCTCGACTTATGGTGCAAAAATGCACAGTAGCTTTACTTTGTGAACCAGAAAATGTGTTCTTAGCCCAGCAAATTGGTACAGAAGGTGAAGTGAGGTAACATTTCTAAAGAAAGCAAGTAATCTGTTGATTGTGGTCATCAAGTCAAATGGATTTGTAGATGTAGAGTGTGATAAGACCAGAGGGAATGTGTGGTTATTCATGTTTGAAGTGGAATGTGATTGGGTCAGGTGGAGTTAAGAACTATTTTCATATAAAATTGTCGTGAATGTAAAATGTGCCGAAAGAAAACACTGCTAAAAGAGATTTCCTGCTTCGAATACCTCCCCAGACGGGATAGTATGCAGTATTAACCAAATTACAGAGACATATTTTTATAACGGATCACCTTGTAACATCATGCCTACATGTGTGGATTTAATGCAGCAGCAAGCGTTCACTGGACACATATATTTAGTCTCGTGCAATCATTTTGCGTCAGTTCGGTATTTTTATTGAAATTATTGTTACTATATAATGTTGCATGGTGTGAACGCCACGTGAAATTACTGGTTTGTAGCATTCAGTCGCTGAAACGCGACACATTCAGTGCATCACAAACCGCGCCGAGTTCAACTCTCGCTCTCGAGCACCGTTCTGGTAGGCTGAGCTGTAAACAAAACAAAAAACAAGTTGCTCATTTTAAACTCTGTACATATTAAATCATCGGCGTGTACATAAACTCCTTTTTGTATAAATGGCGGTGTATGTGAAAACTGTTAGGTTGTGTCACCTATGTAGCTCCGTCTGCCGTGTATCCAACAGCTGCTTTGCCTCCTGATTCACATCAAGTGTGAGCGTTTGTGTAATGTTAAGCTGACATGTACAAAAGGACATGGTATCATAGTCAAACATGAAACCTTTATGTGCATATATACTGTATATATATACGGTATATACCGTATATATATATATATATATATATATATATATGAAGCAGTCATATTCACAGTGTTAAATGTGAACTGGATGGTATAGACTCAACAAAATAAAATTAATGTGATTTGCTAAATGCTGGCTGTTTTCTCTCTGACTACTTCAGCTCCTAAAACATTTCAATCTCCCTGAAACAAAAAATGTATACAGTACCACCAAAGCTATAGGACTTGAGCTCCTTGTTGACTTTCACCAAAAAAACAAACAAAAAAAAAAGTTTTATTGTGCGCTACCGCCACCTACTGGAGTGGTGAGTGTGTCTGCAATTTTAACGTTAACATACATCTTGTCTTGTTAAAGCCTCTGGTTCTTACATTATGACAAAGACAATGAAAAGCATGATATGCTGACCACATAAGAAGACCCAGATATACTTTTGGAAAAGTATTCAAACAATAACTAAAGTATTGTGGATATATTGAAAGATGTGTTTTGCTCTTACAGGAAATATGGGAGCGCATGCAAATGTACCATGTTGCCAAAAGTATTGGGACACTTGCATTTATGCACATATTAACTTAAATGACATCTCGGTTCTGACGTAAAGATGAAGATGTAATACAGCTCCATCTCTTCTTCTGTGGTGGTCTGCAAGATGATGGTATGACTTGAACCACAGTCTACTCTATCCCAAAGCTGTTCTGTCAGGCTGGGATAAGAACTCTGTGCAGGGGCGTTCAGCTTCGTCCAACAAGCACATCCACGTCTTTACGGACTTTGTTTGGTGGACTTCTGTGTAGTAAAGTTGGAACAGGAAAGAACTGTCCCCAGAGAGGTATGTCTCATCACCCCAAAGAACGTGACATTTTGCAGTCGTCTGTACAGCAGTGAATGGAGATCTGCTTGTGTCTAAAAATAGAGTCTGAAGGAAGCAGAGTGTAAAGAAAAAAGAAGAGGAACCCCTCAGAAAGGAGGGGTAAGGTGGACAGAACATTTTCAATATTAAAACTAAACAGTTAAAACTGTTACCCAACAGGAATGAAGGCAATCCAGTGTTCTAAGCGACAGATATGAAAACTGTGGTCTACAGCATGAAACGCTGCTTTAACATCTAAAGGGACAGCAATCAGAGAGCTTCCAGAACCATTAGATGAAGGTACCTCATTAAAGACCTGTTAAAGTGCTTAAACTTTGCTGTATATTCGAAACCAGACTGGAAAACCATTAGTTTCCCAAAATACATAGAAACTATTTTCTCCAGTATCTTTGAAAGGAATGAGAGTTTTGAGTTTCGAGGGGAACAACTTCTTTAAAATGCCATGCAGGGATGGACTCTGCAGAACAACCAGAGGGTTTCATTTGTCTAACCACCTCTTTAAAACCTGCAAATGAAACAGCCTCAAAGCAAAGTAAGAACAGAAACGGAAAGGTCGAGTGTAGGAAGTAAAAGTTGACCTGATAGACTCAAACTGGTTTGCAAGGAAACAAAAGAATTGATTACATGTGTAAGCAGAGGTTTCGCAGTGGTAGATTGGAATATTTTAGAGAAATTTCCAAAACTGGACTTATTGTACAGGTACCAAAATCATGCTAAGGCTTAAAAGATGTGCTAATTTCCAGGTCATATTTTTTACATTTTTTTAAAGGCTTTATAGTCGTCTTTTTATTGGTTAAACAAAAACATTTTACTGCATTTTAAAGTAAATAGAGTAAAAATGAATTTTTCCTGAAATTTTCCATGATGTGATCCGGTTCAATACTTCCTGCATGAAGGCACTTTTAAAGTGAATGAAGTGAGTGAACAGGAAATCCTGTCACTGTTTTTATGTGACAGTAAGTGTTTGGGTTTTTAAAATCTAAAGTAAATCTGTTGCTTTATATTTACTATATCGATATGTTTTTGGTTTGTGTTCTTCAGCAAAACATTTTAGCTGTTGCTAAGAAAATGGAAAAATATCACCATCTGCTGATGGTGACTAGAAAAGCATCACTGGTGCAGAATTTATTTTTTTTTTTAAACTAATTTCTGCCTATTTTCTATTTTTAATTTGACACTTTTCTGGGTTTTGTTTCTGGAATTTAGCCACGAATGAAATATGTTTAATTGAGCCCGTAATTCTACTCTCACCAATCACATGTTAGACATCAGTGCAACTGTGGGAGCTGGGATTCATCCGTCTGGGTTAATGGGACGTAATTGGTGCTAATGGTGAAATGGAAAATGCTAATATCTATGAAAGGATGATGTACAAACATAGTGAGAGGTACTGACCCGATGACCTGGGCAGATAGACAGGAACTATTCACTGACTGACTGGGGGGAAAAACAGTGGCTTTTAATGCCACTGTTTAGAAAAGAAAGAGAAAAAATACATAAAAAGTATAAATTATACATAATGTGCTTCTTTTTTCAATTATTGACCAGCGTTGACTTTTCTTGCTCTCTGTGTTTTGTTTGTTTTTTTCTCGATAGCTCCATCTAGTGTCATTGTTGTGACACTAGATGGAGCTATTGAGCCCATTTCTTTTCAAATCGAGTAAGACAACAATTTCCACCAAAGTCTCACTTTGGTGCCACAAAAGAACATAAAATATTAATACACACATCGATGCTATTTCAGCATTCAACAACACATTATAATCTCTTCCTAACAGCAGACAAAGTGTGGCAAATATGCAATTTAAAACGATGAAGAAACTCAACTTGATTCAAGTTAAATCATTTTTTAGGTTGTGACTGAAAGTAAGTTGAGATTTAAGTCAAATTAATTAAACTGCTGTAATGTTTACCAGAATTTTATTTTTTATTCCTTTTTTGCTTGGGGTGTGAAACCCCAAGCAAAACCAAAAAAATCAGTCACAAACGTTTAGATGGTCACACGGTCATAACTTTACCTGAAATCTATTAGTTGCGTGGAAAACTTTTCTGTCTTGTTTTTGTTTTGCTGTTTATATTTATAGAAAATATGAACAGGAAGGTTTCCAGGATGAATCTTCTTTTTTTTTTTTTTTTTTTTACTGCTACAGGCAAAATGTTCAAATACTGCTCCTCACATAGCTAATAACCGGGTTTGGAGCTTTGAAATAATAACAATAATAATAATAAAATACGGCTGAATCTGTAGGCTCCATCAGAAAATGTGCTTCAAATTCGAATCACTTTGATATAATAAAGGTAATGACATTTTTAATCAATTTGGAAATGTTTCATGTATTATATGTTTCATCTCTTGTTATGTTATCATGATGTTATTTAGATTAGATTGGAATATTTGCCATAGACACAAAAAAACATGTTTAATTTCCTGGGATTCACTGATCCACTTTTTTCACCTACAAAAAAACCGATATCTTTAGGTTTAGCGTCGGCCGGTACCGATACAGAAACAGTTCTGAATTGACTTGAACGTTTCTTTTATTAAACACAGATGTAAATGTGCTGAGTTACAAACTGGATCCAGCACGGTGAAACTGGACAGCAGCTTCACAAGCCTGGTCAAACGTGCAGAAACGACACCAATAAAACATAAAGAAACTGAAACCACAGGTTGACGACCTTGGTCAAGCGCGTCAAAACGAATAGAAACAAACCTTCTGTGAAATAGTTCAGAAAGTGCAATTAGGAATTTTAAATAAAACATAAAATAAATAATAAAGCGTGACATCACTCAGAGCACAAAGCATAGAATTGAACTGAATAGATCTGCCCTAGATATTATCAGATCGGTGAATTATTACCAACCAGGATACCTGCAACTTCAAAACTGAAGAAGAAAGTTGCGAGACATTGTCTTTTTATTTTTCAAGGTCAATTTTCATGTCCGCATTCTTTTTTTTTACTATTCATTAAAACCAAATGACAAGTGGCAGGTTTAACAAATCTCATCTATCTATCTATCTATCTATCTATCTATCTATCTATCTATCTATCTATCTATCTATCTATCTATCTATCTATCTATCTATCTATCCATCCATCCATCCATCCATCCATCCATCCATCCATCCATCCATCCATCCATCCATCCATCCATCCATCCATCCATCTCCATCCATCCATCCATCCATCCATCCATCCATCCATCCATCTCTGAGAAAAACGCGTCTTTTAAACTTACAATGAATGGTTAATCATCAGGTCTCCAATATGGCCTCCGCCTCAGTCCCTCCACTTCACTAATTGCTCCCCGCCAACGATCCAACCATGCAGGGATTCTGAATCGTCAGGAAGCAGATGGTTCACACAGCAGGCCTCTGACGCCACCGTGCGGTCACCGAGCAGCATAACAGGGAGACGATCACGTCTGTGTGTGCAGCTTTGTGACATGCAAACCAGCTGTTGGATAAAGCAAGGTAAGTTTTTTATTTTATTTTATTTTTATTTTTTTTATTCCTCGTCTTTATTGTAAGGTGCAAAGGCTACCAGACGCAAGAAGCAACCACTCTGAGAAAAACAAAGAAAGAAAAACTTGCTCTAAGCTAATGAATATAAAGGAGATATTTCTGAACCGTAACAGTTCCAACACACCTGCGTTGGGCTCTTTGAGCTGGGAACTTTATTAGCCAGAAAAACAGAGACGTATAATCCTCTGCTTAATTACCACCTCCAAAATAAGCTACAGGTTTCTGTGTCTTCAATATTCTGTAAGAGAAGAAGACAGTGAGAGAAAAAAAGAAATGCTGCTGTAAACTACAGCTTGCCAGCAAGGCTCTGACAGCCTGGGGGCTGAAGATGTGTTTGCTTTTTTTTATTTTATTTATTTATTTATTTTTTGTTGCTTCATCTCACATGGTTTTATTTCTCTGTTCTGCTCCAGACACTGTCTGCACTTAGAGCGTAGACTAGACTTTGACTAGGACTTTGCGGCCGACTGGGTATTTTCTGCTCATTCTGCTGTAGATTTTTCATCTCGCTTAAGATTTTCATCAAGATCTTTGACGCAAACTTGGACCAAGATTTCTCTGAGACAGAGGAAGAGAGACCGCACGTGAAATCTTTTGGCCTGGTGGCCGACGACTGGAAGCTTCACCCTCGTGCAAAGCAGATCAAAATCTTCACTCTTCCACCGGCTTCATCAAAACAGTCGGATTTCAGTCGGCACTGGAAATCAAAAATCAAGGACAAACATCTTCACTTTAGTCCGAGGTCCCTGAGCATGCGCTAAATTATTTTAGGCATTAAGAGCCACTTAAAATTACTTTTAACTGTGTTTGGACGCAGCTGAATATTTAAGAAAAGTTCCGTTTAACATGCTTTTCCTTTTGTAGCAGCTCTCACACTAACAGATGTTGGGATGTGAGTGTAATCCACTAGCTGAATCATTCTTTGTATGTTTTTTGTTGTTGTTGTTGTTGTTGTTGTTTTGTAGAAGCAGCAGAGCAGTTGCTCGAAATTGTATGAAATTGCGAGATTCTCCTTTCACATGATGGAAAAACGTTACATTTCTCAATTTGTTTTAGTCGGAACTAAAATGATAAACGTGAAATCATTTAAAATTCGACTTGTTTTGTCAACAACTGAAGCAGATTTGAGACGTTCCCGTTTCCAGGTGTCTCGAATAGCATAGAGAATCTCTTGTGGCTCATTTCTAACCTTTAAATGAAACAAGCAGATCTTTTTGTTGTTTTTTTTAAACTTCCATTTAAACCCTAATTTTATTATCCTAAAACAAGGGATCTTTTTTCCCCCTATAAAGCTCAGCGGGTGAGTTCTCTTTTACGTTGTTGCATTTCATTCTCGTCTCATTTCCAACAAACTTTCACTCCAGACCAATTTGCAACTTTCTCGGCTAATTAGCTTGCCTTCTCTCTCTCTCTCTCAGCGCCGTTCTTTCAAAAGAACTCTGAACCCAAAAAGTTTTTGTCTTCATCCTAAAATTCTGTCAGAAATTGGTCTGAATTTGCCCAAATCACTTTAGAGAAAAGAACCCGCAGCGGCTGATGAAGCCTTTAGTTTCTGGCTCAAAAGGGGTTTGATACGTCGGCAACACGAATGAGTGATGCACTAACAGGCAAATTATACTTTCTTTCACTGGATCGGCTAGACTGTGGCAAATCCCTGAGAACTCAAAGAAAAGACATCGCAATTAGAGCTCGCTAATGATGCTATAAGAGCCAAATTTGCAAGTAAATAAAAAAAAGAAGAAGAAGAAGAAGAGGTCACCGAAAACGTTTTGTGTTTGACATAAAGCCAAACGAGGAAAACAGCATCAGAAAGACGGAAGCTGACAAGAGGGAAGACATCAATTAGTCGAATAAAATCGCAAAACGGCACCAAGTGACTTCTCAAGCTAAACATGGCGGCGGGGGGGGGGGGAAGAGAGACGGGAATAAACCAAACAGAATCTCTGAACAAAAATGACAATCATAATTAAATTCATTATCTGTGTTACCCCAGCAGCCCCCTCCTCACTACCACATCCGCTTTGGTAAAGATGGCTTTCAAAAAGCTCACGTCGATTCACAGCGGCTCTTTCATGCATTTCTCAGATGTGCGAGAGCAACCCAAGGACAATATGCTCGGAAACCAACCGCCGACAACGGGCTGAGATGAAGAGGATCAGTCAGGTGGAAGGAGGGCTGCGCCCCCAGCAGGACAGGAAACGCTGAACACAACCCACGGCTCTGGCCTTAGATAACTCAGATTCATGTTGTTTTTAATTGGCAACATGAGCTGCTGTTTGTGGCAGCGAGCTTCTGTGCAGTTTGGTGATTAGCTTCTGGATTTCTTTGATTTGTGATGTTTTTCTGTAAACCTTTATTGGACTTCTCGTCAGGATATCGGCTTGGTCTTTTTGGGGGGTCGGGAGTTCTAGGTTCGTGGATTTGTGCTTTTTAAACAAAGCAGCCAGAGTAATTTTGCTTTTCCTGTCACATGGATGCCTTGTAGGCTCATATTTGATGTCATAAAAAAAATTCAAAACACACACTGATTGCCCCACATTCACCCAGTCCACTGCATTGATTAACCCCATAATCAATAAATAAAGGTGAACAGCTCAGCACGCTCTGCTTGACTGAACCCAAAATGTGACTCTATCTACTGCAGTTATTCAATGTCTACTACAGGTTTTTCTTCCCCTCAACTTTCCATTAATACATATGTATGTAGTTGGTGACCTCATAATCACACACTACATGTCTGATGTACGCAGATGATTTGGTAATCAGAGTCTGGGTAGTAACTATAGTTACATATTCTCCATTACATTTGCCTTTTTGGAAAAAAAATACTTTGAGGAGTATTTTTTTTTTGTAACGCTCCACTTTTTCCTTTTACTTGAGTAATCTTATTCTGAAAGTGTCGCTGCTGATACTTGAGTAAAATTTCTGGATTCTCTACCTGTTGAGTGGAGAATGAAGAACAAAATTCACCTGTGTAAGACACACAACCTGCAGTTTTCGCTAAAGTTTCATGTGTTTTAAATTGAAAGAAACTGATTTGGAAAACAAACCTTTTGCCTGATTTTTTTTTTTTTTGTTGTAATTATTGACATTTTGGTCCTTAAAATTTCAACTTTTATCTTATTTTGCTCTGTCTGATGATGTAATTTGTAAATATTAAATGATTGATGTTTTGATCAGTTATAAGTACTTTAGTAGACTTTCTTTTGTTTGTTTGTTTTTTTTACCAGATACTTTTTTACTCTTACTAGAGTCATTTCTTGGGCGGCTTACTCGAGTGAAAAATATGTTGAAGTGGAGCTAATTTTACTTGAGTATAATTTTGCCCATGTCCATACAGTGCTGGCCTTCAACAGCTATTAAGGATATGCTCCAAATATGATTATGACTTTGACTAATGCCAAGAAGAGCAAAACGTAAAGGTACCGTATGACGTATGCACAAGCTAACGTGCTAATATGAACATTTGGAGCTTCAAACATCCTTTTTAAAGTCTTTGCTGCTCCACTGTATATCTGTGGCGGCGACACAGAAGAAGCAGGATGTAGAAACTTTATGTGGCGTTCAATGGCGGGATGAGGCTACAACTCGACGCTGCGCCCTGCTGTGTTCAGGAATCTTCTGTGTATATTATCTGTGTCATGCAACAGCATAAATGCAACGTTAACAAACCTGCACTGAGTTCAGTCAGACTGTGGAATCACTGGCGTCGTCGTTTATTTGTGGCTCGGTGAAAACGATATTGTGTTTTTTTTTTGTTTTGGAACCTCTTATTCATCTTTTGTATGTCTTTCTTTTATATGATGTTGAGGTGTTTAAAGAGACAGAGCCCCATTTTCAAGGCGTTACATCAGGAAGTAACACTTCTTTGAAGTCATATTTGATATACAGCATTTTGATAAGATAAAAGTTTGATTATGCTATGAAATGGCACCATGTGCTTGGGAAACACGTAACACGGCCCCTTTAACAGAAAGACTCTTGTACAAAACCACTCGGAAATAAAATGAACATCTTCAATGCCGTAAGCATTTTCTCTTATTTTATTATTTATGAGCTATTACGTTGCACACCACCTTCAACTTCAAAGTAATTTTGTTGGATGCTCTTTTCCCGAACAGATGTCTTTCTTTTTCTTTTTTTCTTTTTACTTTAAACTCGCTGCTCTAAAGTCAAACGCAAACCAGATTTTCCTCTCCGCGTGCACTAATGTAGACATTTTGAAGTAGGGATTAGCGTTCAGTTGACTTAAATGTCTTTCCCTGTGCGTTTTTCTTTTCTTTTGTCGTCATAAAATCCCCCTCAAGTCACCACCGTTCGTAGCAACGTCTCTTTTTGCTCTGGTTATGTTTCCTTCTCACTCGTTTCCGCTCTCGGGTTTTTGGCTTAAAGCGCTGGAAGGTGTGGCCTGGATGCGCCATCCATTGTGCGCCTTAATGCCAAACAGTAAACTGTGAAGAGGAGCGTCTCTGCGGCTGGTTAGTGCACATTTGTTTTTTTTCTTCTTCTTGATTTCTTTCTTCCTTTCCTTTTTTTTTTTTTAAACTGTTAATCTATCGACAAAAAAACTTTACAGGCTCGTCAAAAGATTTCTTTCTTCATTATTATTATTTCCACCTGTGGCTTTTCTAATCGTCGCCCTCAGCGGAATAATAATAATCATAATAAAAAAAGAAGCTGTGCAGATCTGAGCTCCGCGCGTCTCTCGTACAGAACTCTGATTGAAGTTTAAGGAGGAGGAGGGAAAAAAAACAACAGGAAAAGGAAGAACTAACCGAGAAAGGATCGACTCCTGGTTTTTGGCAGCAGCCAGCGATTTCTCCACTGGGCATCAACGCGCCTCGCGTTGCGTGCGTAAACCGCTGGTGGTGGAGGATGCTCACAGCATGAGACGCCATGGCATGGTGTGACCGAGGGGTTCAGACTCTGTTGGCCATCGCGGGGGCCTTCGCCGCTTTCAGCCTGATGACCATCGCCATCGGCACCGACTACTGGCTCTACTCCCGGGCGTACATCTGCAACGCCACCAATGTCACCGCTGACGACACCCAGATGCAAACCAAGAAAGTGAAAGGGGACCTGACGCACTCCGGACTGTGGAGGATCTGCTGTATCGAAGGTAAAAAAAAAAAAAAAATATATATATATATATATAAGAGCGCTAAGGTTTGAGACTTTTATATCTTCCTTTTTCCTTTCTTTCTCTTCTGGCGCACATTGTATCTCATTCTTTGAAGTAAATATCAGAATTGAAGTTAAACGTGAAAAGTTGACTGTTCAAAAAAGAAGAAGAAGAAAAACAGAACTAGGAAGATGTTTAAAAGCCTAACTAAATTCCGTCAATAATTATACTCTGGGGTGGAAATCATCATCTTAGTGATCAGTCATCTTTTTTCTTTCTTTTTTTTTCTTAACCATAAAAAAAAGCACAGCCCATTTGTTCAGCAGACGTTTGTAGTTTAGTTCTGCAGCTTGCCTCTGATCCCTGAGGAGTTCTGGGACTGGGCGTCTTGTGTTTGGACAATAGATCGATATTTTTTTATTTATTATTTTATTTTGACGTTTGCACATTCCACTGACCGTCTACTTGGACTGAAGCCAAGTCACTGGAACCATGACTGGTTGATTCTTGTCATTTCTGTTGTCCTTTTGTCTCGGTTCTGGAATTTTCCCTGTGATTTTTGTTTTGTTTTTTCAGCCATATATAAAGCCAAATATTTTAAGGCAAGGCACCAGTTTTTAACAACGTATTAGATAGGGGAAAAAAACCCATAATGAATAAAGTAATAAATTTTTAAAAAAGGAACAACAAAAATCACTTTAAATAAAAATAAAATGCTAATTTAAAGACTCGAAGCAGCCAAGACTTGATAAAAAAAGAACTGGGAAATGATTTTTTCCTGAATATTGTCTCCCGTTGATAATTTCTGGTTCTGAGAATACTGTGCGCTGATTTGAGGGCCGGTATAACGAGATCCATGCTGCTGGTGTTGGTCAGGACCCTGGCAGCAGCTTTTGGGGTGAGCTGAAGCTGCCCCACCGATTTGTTCTTGTCCTCGCTCTTTTTTTATGCGTAGGACCCAGCAGAGACATCATAAGGGCAGAGTTACATCAGAGTTTTTCATAAGGGCAGATCTGTTCCGTCTAATTCTAAGTTAAACGGTCGTCTGAGCTGTTTCAGCAGGCAACACGCCTCTCAGCCTCAGAGTTCTTGGCCACGCATCTGCCTGCAGAATTACACGAAATAAACTAAATAGACCATACAGTAGTTGTCATTTTACAAATTCAATATGAAAAACAAAGCATTAATGCCCTATGATTTTAAATAGAATATGCAATTTAAAAAATAATAATAATCGTAGTAGCTACAGGGTTGAGGCTTTATATTAATTACACCTTCACGTTCATGCCTAAGTAGTTTGTCAGAGAAGGTCAATATTTCTGCCTTGTTAATAAGATATGAGCTAAATCATTTCCTGAAGCTAATTTTTAGCATGGAGTCTGTAATTAGGGCTGACTGACTGTACTGCCTCACTCTGACCATATTGGATTATACCTGGATTGAATTGGACTGCGAGTGTATTTCACTTGGATTGACTACGGTTAATCTGTACAAAAATGGATTATGTAAATGTGTAACTGTACATAAGTTGGATTTGCATTTGTAAACCTCTTATTTTATTGTTGCTCTTGTTGTTCTGTTGACTTTTAAACGACATTGTTCAGACATTTTTTTTTTTAATGGTTTTTTTTTTTGGCACTTGTGGTCATTTTTCAACAGCAGATGAAGAAGGGCAGAGAGAGAAGGGGCAGATACGCAGCAAACGGTTAGAGGCTGGGAATCGAACCGGGGACCACTGCGTTGAGGACGATAGCATCTGCATTTGGTCTACCACTGACCAATGTGTTGCCCCGTTCAGGGATTTTTTTATTTTTATTTTTATACGAAATGCTCAGTGAGGAAGTTAGGTGGAAACATAGATACAAAATTAAAGTGGCGTGAGAATTATGCCCTGAGGAACCCCTTGTGTGAACTTTGATGTGCTTCATAATCACAAAAATAAGTCTTACAAATAAGACTTAACAGCAAAGCAATTACCAGATAACCTCACAAGGACTCAGATTCATAATTGTTAAGGCGAATGTCTTTGGTGTTGTTGAAATGCCCGACCGGAAACCATCGGAGAGAGTTTTGTTTTGAAACCTCCAGATTAGGCTTTTAAAAAGGGTTTGATTACTTCTGCAGCTGCAAACAGTTCAAGAAAACAATTTCTGTAAATATGACGTATTCTTTGTTTTTCAATTTTCACATCAGAGCACAGCTCAGAGGTTTGCATTTCATCCGTTTAGCATCTGTCACTCATTGAGAGTTGACAGTGTTGTGGCTGCTGGAGTCGACGCGAAGAGGCAACACTTTCCAAGACGTTTAATCATTCGCTCATGAATACAGTCATTATAGTCATAGTCATACTCCAGGCTCAATGTCTGTACTATTATGAGTCATTCTGGAATTTCATGTGGAAGGGGGGGAAAAAAAAAAGAATTGCAATGCTATTTATGGATTTCATGTAAAGTTAATCAAAAGACACCATCCCTCCTCTCCTTGCACTTTGTAAGAAGCTGCAAGAGACTTGAAATGAATTGCAGAGTGTTCCTAAACATCTCTTCCCAGCCAGCTCTTAAGGCTGAAGAGGGGCGCTGAAAAAAAATTAAAAAATCTCTTAAGACATTTTTTCTTGTCTTTCACACAAGCACATTTGATACAAAAACACATCTGTGCAGACAAAACTACTCCAATTACTGTTTTGTCTGTGGTTCGGTATGTTAAAGCAGGCAACCGTGTTGCCAACTTAAGGAGATTAAAACACTATTTCACTTTCTCCAGTCGCTTTTCGGTGGTGTTTCTTTGTTTGTGTCTTAGTGGATTTCCCTGCCTTTACTCGATTTAAGGTCTTACCAGCTATGGGTAAAATGAGCAGCATAAATAATTGGTTAAGCTTAAGGGGACGCTGTCTGACTTTTATTGGAGAAATCATACAAACACCACGCCTTGTAGAGCAAGCCGGAGGTTTGATGCAGCTAAGCGCTCGAGTGAAAAGACTAAAGAAAGATCTCTGACTCAAGTAGTGCACCTATCACTAAGTCTGACATCACACGGTCAAATCCAGATGATTAACAGATCTCCATATTCTCCACTGTGGGTGTCAGAGGTTGTGTGTGTTAGTCAGGCTCCTGAACGCATCAGGAAGATGTCAAAGGCGTCCTCTGAGGAGCGGCAATAGAAATGTGATTCTGGCTTGTGTAGAGGTTGGAGGTGGGGGCTGGAGGTTGCTATGGTGAAGCTACGCTGAGTAATAAAAGATGGGCTCCAATCTCTCAGACAAATGGGCCCCGGGGAGACATCTCCCCCAGTGAGCTCACTGTGTGAGCAGCACAGTCCTCGGTTCTGCTGCGATACCCCCGATTATTTCCTCATTGGCCTTCTGCGCACATCTCGAGACCTAACGGCCATTTTTTACTCTACAGAAGATGCAACCTTTGGATAATACAATGTTATTGTATTACTGTGTTATTAAAGTGACAGTTTTTTTCTTCAATAACACCCTGTGTGTCAGTATATCGGGACCGGAACAACTAATCGTGATGAATCGATAACTGAAATAATCGTCTTACTAATTTAGCAATCAATTAATCGTTAACCAGAGCATGCAGACTAAAACAAAGGTTGTCTTCTGTGACCAAGCTAACTACTATTAGAAAAACAGGCAATGTATATCTTTAAATACCTGGAGTGAAACTAGACTTTGATATCAGACGTTGCACATTGCATCGTCTGACATTCATTTAGTTAGACACAAACTAACTGAGGTCCCAATAAACAGCTTATCACTGCAGACATTAACACTTTCTGGAAATAACACTGCGAAATTGAATTTGTGACCAGGACAGAACATTTTTGTTGATATTTTTTTTTTACCAGTTCTAACTTGGAAAAATCCAGTGAAAGTCGCAATTCCACCTGGAGAAATCAACTTCCTTAATCTCAACACTCAATCTAAAAATCCGACAAAATCCTCACACTTAAAAATGTCTGAAGCTGTGGTGATGTGCTGCTTATTTACACTTTTTAATGTCATTGTTTGAGTCACATACATAATGTTGTAGAGCTGTGTTTATACTGTAAGTCACTGGTTTTCAAACTGGAAGGTGGCTGAGATGAACGTGATGGTGATTCTAACTACGGAAGCACAGCAAACCCTGATGATGATTTAAAAATGCCACTTGGGATTTTTTATTTTTTTTCCAACAGAAACTCAGAAACCCCAACTTAGAAGTTTTAAAGGAACGCAATATAAACTCAGAACGTACTCAGCCAGCATGTTAATAAAACATTGATTGAGCTTCGGCGCTAATTCAAGGTGCGTGTTTGAGGCATACATTTTAAAAAGGAAGCTGGAGGAAATTTAGAGAGGAAAGCAATCTGAAACATGTCGGGGAAGTGTGCGTTTGAGCCGCAATGGTGAAGAGAGGGAGAGAGTGCTGTGAAAAAGACAAGATGACTGTTGAAAGAAACTGAAAGACAGAGCTTGAGATAGGGGAGCAAACAGTCTGAGCCTGTTTCATCACTTAATCCCCGAATTTCTTTAATTTCCTTTCCCTGCTGTCTCAGACGTCAGCCACAAAAATGCTAACTTCACCGAGGAGAATCACATGCAAAACATAAGCAGCAGAGGGGCTAAATAACACAACTTAACTCTACATTACTCATCTCGTCAGGTCATTATGTGTCTGTCAGTATTTGGGCGATTGCAATTTTTTTTTATCACGTACCAAAGCGTGTCAACAGTCAAAGCTGCCTGTGAGACGGCAAAACGCGACGCAGTCACAGCATACAGAGAGGTAATCAGGCAGACATTAAACAGTCAAGTGAATGCAGCTAATCAGTCGGTGCTCTCGCTGATTTTGAGTTTTTAACACCAACTGAGCTCATAGCCCTTCCATAACGATAAATTAAATAAGGCAGAGCCACACTGGAGCTTCAGAGTCTGCTGAAAACAAAAGAGAAGTTATTTCCCACAAAAAATAGGGTAATAGTGAAGGACTAACCAACTATTTTGTAAAGATATTTTGTTTGTTACACTCCTAAATGAACCTGATGGGTAGTTTCTTATATTGGGTCATGTTTTTAATGAAGAAGCCCTCATCAGGATTTCTCTCCAATATTGATCTGCCTCATTTAAGATCAGCCATTTGCTGAACCTGAGTCCCATATTGCAGTTAAAGCTAACAAAGAGAATACCTTGTGTGCTTAAGAATCTCTGTACCTTTTGATTTTAAACTAAAGTGGGTCACCTAGTGTTTCTTTCAACCGTGAACCGTGAAGGGAAATCCCAGATTTGTTAGATTCAGAGCCTAACATATATCGCACGCATAAATAAGCTATGAGTTTCAAAATCTACTTGAGCAACTCCAAATACCGAAAGCTGGACACAGTAAGTGTACGCGCAGAATATATTGTCCACGTTTATCATTAGCTGTGTTTCCATCACCAAATGCCTGCAAAACCTTTTTGATATTCCACTAATGTCAAAAAAACACAATTTTGCAATCACTGTGTTTCCATTGGGTAAGAAACGCAGCTAAAATCCCACGTGAATAAGCTTCTTCACTCAACACGCCATTAAAAGCCCAATCATCCTCCTACCAGCTCTTCGTCTTTTCCATGAGTAGCAACATCCAGTTGTTGATCACGTGACTCCTGTGATGAGAAGAAATAAGTGTTTCCATTGAAGTTTTTACTCATTTCGATGCAGTCGAAAAAAATCACCTCATCCTAGCGCAAAAAAACCTTCCAAAATTTGTGTTTCCATTAAGCAAATTTATTTTCGAAATTCCAGTTTGCGCAATTTTATGTTCAATGGAAACACAGGTACAAGTAGTCACTGTAGTAATAGAGATAAATGGTCATAAAACGGCTAAAGTCTGATAACTTTGTATGAAACTCGACTAGGACTTATTTTGGTTTTGAGCCTCATAGGGCCTGAATTACCCTAAGTGACCTCCGGTTGTTAAATGTTATTGATAAGAGGAAGGGCGTAGGAACAAGTTTATCATTGGGGGGGGACACATATCCAAAACCTGACAGGTCAGTAAATAGCTTGAGCAGAAATGTCAAACAATGGTGTCATCAACGCGTTACTCTAATCTGACCCCTTGTAATGCGTAATCTAACGCGTTACTACTTACAATCCAATAATCAGATTAAAGTTACTTATCCAAGTTACTGTGTGTTACTATATTTGTAATTTTTTTTAGTAAACACATATTGTTGCTTTCTTCTTTTTCCTTGGGGAGTTACGTTTCATGTGTAACACCAGCGACACAAACGCAAACGATGGAGGGAAAAGAGAGATGCACACTTTCTAGCTGATGGATGAATTTTTCATTGAGTAATCAAGTTACTTTTTCAAAGTAATTATGCCATCCCTGGTAATAAATTAACTACACTATATATCATATGTGTGTAGGCCTGTCACAATAGCAAATTTTGATGGACAATAAATTCTTCCAAAAGTTATTGCGATAAACAATAATATTGCTGTTTTGGGACCATTTTTAAGTAATACAATGGTAATGGCAAAATAATAATGCAAGAACACAATCTGAAAGATCAGTATCATGTGATTAATTGATTTATTGATTACTGTGACAGGCCTCTATATGTGTGTTTATCATCTCAAGGTGACAAATTTGCCCCAAAAACTTCTTCTTCCATTTCCTTTTGAACAAAATGGCTTCAGTCTTTCATCAAGCAAGATGACTGCCAGGATGAACCCTCACTTTGTCATTTGCCTCACAATTAGCAAGATAAATACTCTGGCAACACACACAAGCTAGCCACCAGATTCTGATATATTTTATTGGTCAAAATACATTTGACTGTTGGTCAAAAATGCATTGGTAAAAGTTGACTGGCAATTGAACTGATTCTGCCTCTTTCTAAAGTAAAAAATAGCCAATAAAATGGGACTCAGCAGTTTTAAACTCAGTACAGTAGTTTGACCAACAAAGATAAAATCTAAAAAATAAGCTTTGTTCTTCTTGAATAACTCTACGTCAGTGCAACAGTTTGCCCCACAAATATAACTAAAAATTATGCTTTTCACATCTAACAGACACCGTAGCTCCTCTCTGATAACTCAGTCTCACTTTCCAGCTCTTCATTCAATAACTTCATTTTTCACTTTCCAGTCAAACATGAGCCATGGCTCTCAGAAGGTTGAGAAACACAAATTTAAACACGCTGAGCCGTTCAGAGGAGGGAGGACAGAGGCGCTGTGGTGCGCCTTCAAAATAAAAGCAGAACATTTCAAAATCAAATATTTTTTGCAACTGCGGTGAAATTATTGGGGGGGACAAATGTGCCTCCCTCCAATATTTGGGGTGGGGGGCACATCCCTCCCGTCCCCCCCCAGTTCCTACGCCTCTGGATAAGAGTCAAACACTTTTACTTACAGCAGATCATTACTCCACTGAAAGGTGTTTTGGTTTATTACCAACAGGAAAATAAACAAATTGTGTTGGTGCATGCTGCAGTTGTCTGACGGTTTTCCTAATTATACATGTTTTTACGTCCGATCAAATCGAGCAACTGGTTTGGAATTTGAAGATTTGCGAAGACTAAAAATCTTTAGCCATTACTTTCTGAACTAAAGCTGAACAGTTAATTTATTGTCCTGAAACTCCTGAACTGAAGGAGCCTCATCATTGTGTTGTTTCGTCACCACAATGATGAGACTTTGAAATGGTATGCAGAGCTATCCGATAGCTAACGTGCTGCTGTTTTCTTCCAGAGTATGATTTGCATTCCAGCCTGTCTGGTCCTCTTCTTGCCATATTTCAGGCTTTGGTACATGTTAATGATCCCCTACATGTGAAACTTGTGCCTCCGGGGCTTCGGTATATTGTTGTAAGAGTGCTGGCAGCTAACCGTAAAATAAAGACTCACGTGTCAGAATGGCAGAAACACTGGAGTCAGAGTCTTAATTCAAAGTCTAACCGTTTAATATTTATAATCTGCCAATGTTTTATTCTCTTAAAAGTATGGAGAAATGTTTCTCAGGGAAGAGACTGGATCTTTTGAGTGGAAGGCGCTTTGGGAGAGCGGAGATTTTAAGTGTTTTCGATCTTGTTCTGGGGTTTCCAACGTGGCTGGAAGAATATCTCAGTGTCCACCGGTTCCTACTTTCCAGTCTTACCTTTGCTTTTGGCTTCTTCGCAGGTATCAACAGGGGAAGCTGCTTTTGGATCAATCACTTTCCGGAGGATAACGACTACGATACAGACAGCTCAGAGTACATCTTACGTAAGTCAGTGCAACCGCTTCATCTTCAAACACTCCAGCTTTTAATCCACCGTCTTTATTTTGCCCCTCTGTGATGATGGAGTTATCACAAGAGTGCTTAATGTGTCATGACATCTCTATCCCCCCCAATAAAAGCTTGATGTCATGACGGGATGCAGCTCTGCTAGAAAATGAAGAGTTGTGTGATGAGCAATGGGGATCGTGTAAAACAAAGCTGACTTACGTGCGTATGAATGCCAAAATCTAATTTCATGAAAAAAGATGGGTTTAGCTTCATACGTTTATGAATAGGGCATCCCATTAAGTTACTTAGTTCTTTATTAGAAAAGGTTCACAAATTGACATGTGATCTTATGGTGCGTTCACACCAAACGCGTTTTGAGCAACAAGCACACTATCAAAGTAAACTTTGGGTTTCTCATTAAAAAAAAATATGATAATAAATTTGATTTGTACCTGAGGGAAATAAAACTAGGATTTGTCCATAGTTGCAAGTTGCAACCACTTTGGAGTAGAGGTGGGCGGATCGATCCAAAATATTGACAATATCGATTCCAAGTCTGTATCGGTATTAAATCGATATTAGTGTGGTAAGAACAATACTTTAATTCCCTCTTGAAATCTCAACTTATTTTTGGAATGTAGTTTTTTGTTTTGATAAGCTCTTAAATTATCATTTTTTTCCACTTTATTTTAGGAAATAATGAACACATTTATTTTTGTTTTTCTATCGTTTCTGTTTATCGTGTTAATATGCTATTCAAGTATTTTGTAGGCAACTTTTAACTTTGTTCAAATTCTGCCCCATGTTTTAAGGAAATAATTGATGTGAAAAACCACAAAAACACCTGAAGGTTAGAATTTTGACGATGTATCAAACCTAAATAATAAAAAAATATTGGTATTGATATTATTAATACTGACCCTGTTTTTATTTGGTATCCCAAAAGAATAATGATCTCGGTTTTAGTTTAGCCCTAAACTTTCGATTTCTTAGTTTTCTTTGGTTTCTTTGCTGGTGTGTTTTGGGTCATTGACACGTTGCAGGGTCTGGTCCCACTCCGGCTTAAACTGGTTTTGTTTTGTTTGGGATTCTTTTCACAGATGGCCTCACATTTTTGTCCACCACCCTCTTATACATGATTGATCCCATGGTGGAAAGCACTTACCCATAATATAAGTCCAATTAGCCATTTTATGGAAGAAAACATACAGGGTGGGCCATAAGTTTCCATACATAGAAAAAATAAGCATTTTATGTTGGACAAGCATTTTAATTTTTGTGGGACTCTGTGTAATCGCTGCACATCTTGCACCACTTCGTGGTTGATCTGCAACATTTCCAGTTTTCTGAAACTTGCAAATAAGTTTTGCCACAGTGTCGTGTGTGACGCTCGTTCCATGTTTTCTGTTAAAGTTTTGTGAAACCACGCGTCTGCTTCCCAATCCAGCCATTAGTATATTTTCAATTCTTTGCTCTTTTGTCAAAACGTATCTTCTTAGGTATCTGAAATATAAAAGAAATATACATTTTACATTCTCCTATGTATGGCAACTTATGGCCCACCCTGTATATCATCTGTTTAGTCTAATTCAATTCAAGACTCGCCTCCATAAAGAACATTATTCCAAAGTCCTGGTATTTCTTGGCAAATTTTATCCTGTTTCTTCTAGAGCAGTGCGTTCCTTTTAACACACTTTCCTTAGAGCTGCATCGTAGCAGAGAGCAAGGTGGAAGGAGTGGCGCACACATTGGAATGATTGACAGCGCTAAGACCCGCCTCCTGGTTCTGATTGGTTGTCTCTAGTTATGTCACTGAAGAAGACATATCAGCTCGTTTTTTGGTTTTTTGCATAGATTATCTGTCTTGTGCCATATTGTCATGACTTCTTGACAGTGTCAAAAAAAAATTATTCATAAAAGTTACATTCTGCATATTTTAAATCCCTTACCCGACTCATAAGCTGCTACAGTCTTCTTTCTTAAAGCCTCGGACGGTTCTCTGGATCTCATCATGATGTTCACAACAATTTAAAGAGAACACCAAATTTAAACGTACGCCGAATAACTTTCTGTGAACTATAAAAACAAGAATTATTTGCACTATGCTGTTACTACATTTTTAGGTGAAGTAAAAGAGACTTAGTGAAAACAATAACATGTGGAAGTTACTGTAGTCTGCAGGGCAGAATGCTTCTCAGAGTGTCAGTCAGCAGCATGTGAATGTGTGCATGAATGGGTGAATGGCTGAATGTAGTGTGAAGCTCTCTGGGGTCCTACGGACTAGAAGAAGTGTTATACAAGCACAGACCATTTACCATTTAGCATTCAGTGCTGCATGAATCAGCCAGTCAGCATGTGGTAGCCTCCCCCACATTTCCCACACCCTGTCTGGCAGCAGTTCACCACCTTCAAGCCACGAAGCCATGGCAAGCAAAGCAAAAATTAATATTGTGTGCTGGGAACAAAGCAGACATGGTCATACAGTTGGATAGGTGTGGTATCTGCTAACATGGAGTGAATCATTGTAAAATGCCAGGCTTTCGTTTTTACACCATTAATATGATGTTTGTCCTGTACAACCCATCAGAAAACAAACTACTATAAAACACTAATGTGTTGAAACACCTGTTGATTTTAATTCAAAGTGTATTTGACACTCAAAGTCCAGTTGTCACAGCAGGATTGGCCTCATTTTCGAGAACAACCCATTGTCTTACAAGAAGACAAAACCGTAAGCTGAAGGTTGCAGGCAGGTTAGTTATGGGTTTAACACTTCTACCATCCACTGTGTGTGCCCTCATTAAGCACACTAACATTGGCCATTAATATTACATATTGCTTTACTGTCTCTGTCATTTTGGTGCAGGTATAGTCCGCGCATCGAGCCTCTTTCCGATTCTCAGCACAGTCCTCCTGATGCTGGGTGGCCTGTGTGTCGGAGTTGGACGTTTATACACCAGGAAGAACAACGTCTTGCTCAGCGCAGGCATCCTGTTTGTGGCTGCAGGTAGGACAAGTCTGACAGCTGGCATCACATACACACACAAGGGTTATGATGTTAAATGTATTCCACCCAAATATACTCTGAACAAAAAAGCGAGTTTTTTTTTTGGTGATTCTTGTAAATATCACAGAGAACACGGAAAGGGCCGGTCTTCTTTATGCCCACATGCTGTTGTCACAACAGAAAGCAAGAGAATTTATACATCGTGTCTGAAGGCAGAGTTTCTCTTTTTAGCTTTTACCAACGACCATCTGCCTTCCTGTGCCTCTCTACAGGCCTCAGCAACATCATCGGCATCATTGTTTACATCTCCAGCAACGCCGGGGACCCCAGTGACAAGAAAGACGAGGACAAGAAGAACCAGTACAACTACGGCTGGTCCTTTTACTTCGGCGCCCTCTCCTTCATCGTGGCGGAGTCGGTGGGCGTACTCGCCGTCAACATCTACATCGAGAAAAACAAGGAGACGCGATTCCGGGGCAAGCGGGACTTCATCAAAGCCACCTCGTCCTCTTCGCCGTACTCCCGCATACCGAGCTACCGCTACAGACGGAGGCGTTCGCGCTCCAGTTCCAGATCGACCGACCCGTCCCGCGAAGCTTCCCCCGTGGGAATGAAGATGGGCGGCGGGTCTGGAGGCGTGGGGCTGGGGATGGGTCTGCCCATGGGGGATATATCCATGTACACTCTGAGCAGGGACCCTCTGAAGGGCGGAAGTGGGCCCGCGGGGCCGTACAGTCCCGAGAGGAATACCGGGTTTTTACAAGTGCACAACTGTTTCCAGAAGGATGTGAAAAACGGGGCAAACCGGAGGACGACCCCCGTATGAGGCCTGGATCTCGTTCCTGGGTTGAGCGGTGCGCTTTATCAAATGTTGCGCCGCTGATGATAAACAACAGTTTGTCATGCGACACATCACAAAGTGTGTGAGAGTATGATTTTATTATATGCCTACGTAAAAGAAGTGGGACAGTTTACATCCCAAGAGCAGAATTAAGTTTACAAAACTACATGAGCTTCTCTAAATCATATTTAAAGGGGCAGTATTATTCATTTTCCAGGCACATAGAGCCTGGAAACATGAAACATGACTTTAAAGAAAGTTTACTTTCTGACTAATTACTAGTTTAACACCTTGAAATTGGGCGTCTGTCTCTTTAAAAACTTCAGCTTTTTCTGAAACTCCACCTTCAGGAAGTCATTACAATGTTGCTCCTCTTTTAACCCTTTTAGAACGTTTTTAACAACCATTTCACAGACAAATGACTCCTGTAATGAGGAAAGCTAATTGCTGCTGGCTAGTCTGAAGGTGCAGGTCTGCTCTGTGAGGCAGAAGCTGAGAAACCGCAGCTCCGAGGAGGAGCTTCTCAAAGGCAGACCTGGATCTATCCAGGGGTTTTGAACAGCTGAACGGTTCCCACGGGAGATTAAAGGATTTCTCAAACGTGCATGAAAAAAAAATAAAATCAAGAAAGCATTCCTGGTATGTTTAGGATGAGGGACTAACATTATAACATGATAAAAAGCTCAAAAAAATGTTGATTTTACTTAATACCGCCCCTTTAAATAGTAGCCGCAGGCAGATGTAGCATTGTTTCATGAAAGTCATGTTAAAATATTTTAACTACTTGGAAAGACGAAGCTCAGAGAATGTTCTCTGAAGGCGATTGATTCATGGGAAAAAAGAGCAACTTTTACAGGCTTAATTCTGATTTTGATTTCAGTTCAGAGCATCAAAATATTTTTTGTGTTTTTCTTGTGAAATACTGTTTTGAAAATTAACCGCTTTCACTGTTTTGATGTAATATTGTTTTTGTCTCCAGTATTTGGTTTGCTCATATTATGTGACCTCTATCAAAGGCGTCTTATGCTGAAATTTAGCATAGTTTCAAATTTAGGTTGTAGTTTCGAAAACACAGACGGTGCTAACTTATTTTCTTAGCTCTACGACTTAAACGCTTTCACCGTATCTCATTAATCTTTTATGGCGCTTGAGCAGAAGTCACGTGATCAGTGTGTGCGTTGTAAGTGTGTGGGAGTATGTGCTTGTATGTTTAGTGGCTCCGAACGCAGCATAACTAAATGAAACTATGAATTTGTGTAAAATAAATGTGAATGAAAATGCTCGCAGTAATGACGTACATTCCAACACGCTGCGCAGGTTTCTGGCGTAAATGTTGTTTGCGGAGGCCTGCCTGTGTAATTTGCTCTCAATGTGCTCAGGGACGATGCGTGGAACAAACGGGTTCCTTACTTAAGCCAGACAGACTGTTACAATTAGTTTGTGTAAAAACAACAAAAGTAAAATAAGGTCATACTTTTAGGGACGTTAACAAATGAGGAGATATTTTTGGCATTTTTTTCCCAGTGTTTAAAGGAAACCAATGTCTTGCCTGCAGTGGCTTGTGGAGATAATAATGGCTATTTAGAGCAGAATCTATTCAAGAGCAAATCTCTCCCCCAAAGACATTTCCTAGCTACTTTAGAGAATGTGATAATTATTGTTTATATTGTAAAGACGGTTTTTCAGCAAGACAAATCCAGTTGTTTCCATGTGTGGCTCTGAAGCTCCACACAACTCGGTACGCTATTGGTGACTTATTCATCAGGTTAGCTGCACTCTTTATTTTGTTACCTAATACAGACAGCTAGGAAACAAAAGCAACATGATATTTTCTAGGTAGATTATGGAAGATTTTTATGAATTTGATAGTACAAAAAATATATATAGCGCAAAGAGAGATGTGCAAGCACATCTGGCTTATCAGTTGCGGGATACATTTGGCAATCGCCATGCACGTGAATAAATCTGTGTTTTGGCTAAGAAGATGGTGCCAAATTATCTAGACATCCTATTTAAATTAAAAATGTACAAATACAGCAAATTCACACAGAAAAAGCTGCATTGTCAGTTTTCTGGTTTAGAAAATTTTGATGCTTATTAATTTTTTAGATTTAAAACTGTTTTGATTGGTTTTTTTTTGTATGGAGCTAGTGCACGGCGCTGCAAACTGAAATGTCAGAGTGAACTTTGATAAACATTGCTTTTTTCCCTAATTCAAAACTTTGAATTGTTAGGCTAATGTTAGGCACTGTCAACATTGGAACGTTTTTTTTTCTAAAATGGGTTGTAGTTTCAAAAACATCCATTTCCAGAAATGTTTTCATCAACACAGAATCACTGAGGACAGCCCAAATTGCTAACCTTACTCCCCCAGACCTGTAGGTGGCGCCAAACATGTAGTCTGGGACATGTTCATAGGTTAGAGCTAAACATAATAAGAAAGCAAGAATAGCAAACACCAAACCACAAGGAGTGTTAATCTTGAAGTTGGTTAATGAACAGATGCAGCACAAATATTTACCCCACCATTGTTGTCGTTATGTACGACATGCATGGCTAGTTTGGTGTTTGAGGTTAAGCTAATAAGGGTTTTCACAAAAGGGGCGTTTCGTTGTCCGCGGGAATGTGGGAGAGCAAACTTTTTCCATTTTTTAGCCCCTTTTCAAAAGGAAAAAAACATATATAGTCCCTTAAAACAGTTTTTAGGATTCTTGTACTGTGCTAATGCTAACTGGTATTAATTAAAAAGCACAGGCACGTGTTAATATATGGAGTTGATTTATTTATTCATGCCTAAGGTTCTGATTACTAAAAAGATTAAACAAAACTGACAAATAAATTAACTACTCCTTTATTTAGTCTTTTTTGTTAAATCTGATATGCAGTGAAAAAGAAAATTCTTATGAATTACCAAGAATTTTAGCACTGAGTTACCACTTACCTCACAATAATTCATTTCAATTTAGTTTGGGTAGTTTTTTTTGTTTGTTTGTTTTTACAAATTTTCTCATTTGTAGACGACAGAATATTAATTTGACATGACTGAATTCAATCGATGAAACAGAATTGGAAAGACATTTACCACCAAAACAAACAAACCAAAAAAAAAACATTCATTTGCTTTGCTGAAACATATTTCTGCAAATTTCCATTACCTTTAGTGGGAGCTGTCTGGAAATTTTCTTCAGGCATTATTTTAAAATCACTGGAGATTAACCATTTTCCACCCTAAGCAACAATATGAAATGTCTCTGAATTCACTCTGGGTGTCACATAACTAGCACCGGGAAAGATGAAAATCACACAAAGTGTTAAATTGGTCCTTTGACCAGTGAGGGTTAGATATAAACTTGTTCAAAATGCTTGGAAATCTTCGAGGTTTCTGATAAAATGTGTTCTTCTTTAGACCCTGTTCCAAATAGCCATTATCTTGAATCCCAAATGAGAATGACATGCCAGGATAACGCTGATACGCCACACAACGACGCCACTTTACCAAAACAATCCGTCCCTTTAGCTGGGTTACTTTCTGCAGCCACTGCCTTTTGTGTAAAGAGAGGTTTTGTACGGTAGCAGTTTTCTATCATGTCACAGTGAGACGACCGACCGACGTTCATGGCGTCGATTTTGAAGAGGCTGAGCAAAAGAACCATCAATAAATTTTGTTGTGTCAGGATGGAGTGATGTGACTTTCTTTTGCATGATAAATAGCAACAGATTTTCAATCGGTAACAAATCACAGAGTAAACTGTAAAAAAAATCTGCAAATATCATAGACAGCATCTCTTCCCGTTTGGCCATTTCCAGCTTTGTTCATTTGCAATAGTTGCTGTTGACTCAAGCATATGAGAGGAAATACTTTTCTGCTTACAACTGGAAATCAGTGGGCTTGAAGCATTTTTCTTGTTAGTCACCTTTAGATTAACAAATAACTACTCTCCTATTTGGAGGTGGAGCTTAATGTACTGTAATAATTGCTTAATTTAAATAATGATCTCTGCCTGTGATTGGCCAGCTGTCAGGTAAACCATGTAAGTAGGCCTTTGCTGAAAAAATAAGAACTAAATGGGACATTAATCACCTATTATTGTACTTTATCAACACGGAGAATCTGATTCAGTGAGTAAATATTTTATTTTCATGTGCCTGTGATGATTTAGTTAATTTAAGTAGCTAATATTCAATATAAGAAGTTAAAGACGAGGTGATTTCAGAATAAGCTTACAAATGACTTCGTGATTAAATAAAGTTGGGTATTATTTGTGACTATATTATGAAGAATAATTGAAAAATCAGCTGCTACTATATATACATTTTTCCCATTTTTTGTTGCTCTTGTCGTTTTCCGATTTCTCTCCACTTCATTTATATTTGGATTGTTTTATCTTTCTTTTGGGGGGATTTTGCTGACTCCATCTAAACACTGACTTGGAACAACAAAGTTTGTTAAAAATCTAAGTATGCCTAGTCCTAAATGGATGCAAACTTCATCCAAAGTGGCACACTAAGAGTATCTTGCAAGCTTTGATTGACCCAGTAGTATCTGGTTAACATTGCGGTGCTGATGTGGTTGTTAGGTTCTGGCAGCCAGCCAGTCAGCACAGGAAATCAAGATCAGCCAACTTAATGCTCGATTGAGCTAACAGGCTCCCAAGAGCTCATCCAGAATTTGAATAGCGCGTCTACAAAAAAGTTGCTGTGTGTCGTACTGCTGGATCAGACTTTCTGGTTTGAAGCGTGGCTCATGCTCGACTGGTTTCCACGTCTGCTTAATGGTTTGTGTGCTGCTTAGAGATATTTGTCAGAAGTTGTAATCGGTTAAATTCGGTGCGTCTGTAGCTCAGTGACTTCCATGTGTGCTTTAAAGGGCGAATACTCAGCTCCGCCAGCCATACTTGTCATTCCGGTCACCGATGTTTACAAGGAGGCGGCTTGAATTAGAACAGACATATTTAAAGTCAGCATGAGACTTGTATATCTATGTTATGCCAAACTGGTTTGATGTCCACGTTTTCCATTCCAGTCATGAATATGAGCAATTCCCCACCTCCCACACCGTTTCTGCCCATCACCAGACCTGTGAGGTCCTGTGGATGCGAATGCTACGAATCCTGACTGATATTTTCATCCACGGGAAAGCTGGCCCACCTCCTGTTGCGTGTCGGTGAAACGTCTCCTCCCGGTAATTGAAGGGGAAATGGCAGAGTCACCTCTCTACGCAGCCACTGGAATAACCAACATGCTTGTTTGCACTCACAACTCACCGCCAGTCCTTATATTTATGCAGCAGAGGCTGTATAAATATATAAATATACTTTTTCCCACTCAAACTGATACATGCAGGATCATAAGGACGGTTTTTTTTATTTTACAGTCGACGACGACTTCTTTTTTTTTTAAGAATTATTTTTGTAATTTGTGTCCTTTATTTGACAGTAGTCAGACAGAGACACGCAGCAAATGAAGCGACAAAGTGAGTCTAGATGCCACGAGATCTGTAGCTTGTGCATATGGGTCGCGCGCTCTAACCACTGCGCCACGCCACGCCCCACATTCAACATTTTTATCAAGCAATTGGTGATAATTAAGGATAACTTCAACTTTCGACCATATTATTTGACCACAACATACCTGTCCAGTCTCTCGTTTTGGCCGGGAAACCACGTATCTTCCTCCTCTTTCCCGCTGTGCTCCCATATTCCCACATTACATAAATTACGTCACCAAACAATGGTGCGTTCACACCAAACGCGTTTAGGTGTGAAAAGACGCGCCTTCACGTAGATTTTGAATATAAATACCTGACGTTGAAAACGCGTTTGGTGTGAACGCACCATTACGGCTTCAGGTGAGGGTCACATGCAGTAATCAAATCTGTTAGTGAATTAAAGTGGAAAAAATCCAGACCTGATATCCGCAGGCGTGTTGCCTCTCTCTTCCCAAATTCTTTTTTGAAAATGTAAAATGGCGGACATTTTTTTTCTCAGGAGGGGTTTGAATTCTCTCTCTCTCTCTCTTTGTTGATACCTTTGCTATGCTGTGAATCCAGGAAGTAACACACATCGTGATGGCATCTGTCCCTGTGCTAATAACTGGATGTATCCAACAGCAGTTCAAGCTTAACCTTTTTTAATGTGGGAAAAGCTCAGCTTGTCATAAATTACTGCAACATCTTCAGTTGTTCAACAGTCTTCAAAATAAAAACATACCATTATGTTGCACTGTACGGTATAGTTTAAGATGTAAGCATGTGCTATTTATTTGCAACAGCTGTAACGTGATAGAATATCTGATTTAATACGAGAAAATACAGTTTGACGTAGTTCCTAAATGCAGAATGTAATTTATTGATATCACATTAAACTATATAATGCAATGCATTTACAACATATATGGTATATATATATATATATATATATATATATATATATACATATATATATATATATTTGAACATTTGAAATGGATCCAGAGTAATCCACATATCAAATCAAAAACAAGAAAAAAAAAATCCAATTTATTTTCCTAACATTACATAACCGATTTGCCTCAGATCATAACTGAAATTTAGAAAACCCGAGAAGAAGAAGAAGGGGGAAAAAAACAACAAATGGACTGGTAAGCTGAGCTAATCAGCCTTATTGAATGCAGCCGTGCATCATGACTCATTTCAACCATTTAGATTTACCGGCTGGGCCCCGGGCCACACATGATTAGTCCGTCGGACGAGGTCGACTCCCTCGGAAGAAATGCGAAGCACCCAGACCTTCCCTGAGGACTCAAACTGCCAACGCTCAGCTGTCAGGCGACAGCGTCAATGTGATGGAGGGTCAAAGGGGCAAACCAGTCGATGTCCTTCGGGTCAGGTGTTGCTGCTCTTTTTAAAAGTCCCTCAGTCACTTCCATCAAACAGAGAGACTTCATCCAGATTGGTTACCATGACGATTAAAACTTCTTCCAGACGTGGTTTCGCTCTCGAATTTCAGTCAGAGATCAGAATCCAAGTTGCTAAACTCTTTACTTCAGGGACAGATAAATGTTTAATGAATTTTCCTTCTTTAATCAGATTTTTAACATCAATTCCTGTGTTTACTGGTAGCGTCTAAAGTAAATCAGATTTTTTGTTTCGTTTGTGTCTTTAGCTCGGTAAATTATGAGCAATCATGTCTTAGTTTGATTATTAATTTAATTCTTATTTTCTTTAATCTTTAGCCCATGTTGATTTTTCCTCATAATTAATTGAACAGAAAGAGGGGCGGGAACATCATGGAGTGAAGACGTGCTTCTCGAGGCTCCGCAAAAGCAGGGACAAAACATTTATTTTAAAGCACACCCCTATTTATAAATCAGCCTCGCATATGTATATAATGGTGCGCTTCTAATCCCTGGTTCATTTGACACCTTTTTTGGTCGATAAGTCGTTTGTTTTAATAACTTTTTGTAACAGGCCGCGGTCGTCGCCTCGAACCTAGCCAGCGTGCACTAGCTACATAGCGCCCGACCCGGGCCCGAAACGGACTGGTTTGTCACTTTTGGGTTGATCCCTTGTCCCCTGCACGGTGGTACTAGGACTGATATTACTGCGGGCACGGGTGAGCATAAAAGAGTGGTTTCCGTCCTTGGATGGTCCATTGTGCTAAAGCTAATTATTGGTTGCGCTCGCTCGTGTCGCTGAACTGTGACGTCATCGTTTACGCCAACTTTCTTCGGCACTGTTTGGGACCATTTTCGGTTTTAAAGTACTGCGACTCTTGTAAAATGGACAAGAGGGAAACTAAGGGACCTCGTCAGAGACGTACTGCCGCTGAGACGGGCTCTGGATCGGGCGCGCTCCGGATGGATGAGACGCCGCTGGGGAGCGACGAGCGTGGATCAGATACACCGCTCAGTGAGGCAACATTCATCAAAGCACTGCAAGGTCTGAAGCAAGACATTTGTGATACTTTTGACAAGAGGATCGACTCTCTTACTCTCACATTAAGGTCAGAAATTAAATCCGTGAAGGCTGAGCTTAATGCTAATATAAACTCCATCCAGTCTCTTGTTGAAACTCAGGGAGCCACAATCAAAGAGCTTGAGGTCTCTGCTACCTCTTGCAGTGATGATTTGTCCTCCCTGCAGACCTCTGTATCTGTTTTAGCAGGGGAAGTTAAACAACTACAGGCTAAATGTGAGGATCTGGAGGGGAGGTCAAGGCGTAATAATATTCGTCTCATCGGGCTGGCTGAAGGACTGGAACTGCCCAGTTCTAGAGAATTCATCTCACAGCTTCTGCGTGACCTTTTGGGATTGGAGGATGTGCCGCTTCTGGACCGAGCTCACAGATCTAGCAGGGAAAAACCTAAAGAAGGAGCTCCACCTCGACCAATTATCATCAGAGTGCATTATTTTCATGTGAAGGAACTGATTCTGCGCCGGGCAGGAGCTGCTGCACCTCTTCTCTATCAGGGCAGGAAAATTTTTATCTTTCCAGACTTTACGTCATCAGTGGCCAAAAAACGCTCACAATTTGGGAATGCCAAACGTCTCCTACACTCGTGCCCTGGCGTTAAGTTTGGTCTGTTCTACCCTGCTGAGTTAAGAATCACACTGCCAAATGGAGTTGTGCGCAAGTTTTCCGACCCCGAAGCTGCCACAGACTTTATTAAGAAACTGGGAGGTGGTGCTCCTTCTGACTAATAACTTTGACTTGGTTTGAGGCTGATGTTCGTTATTTCTGATTTATATTTGTGAAATGGTAACCTAACTGAAGGTTGGTTTTTTTTTTTTGTGATTTCACAAAATGTAGGGGGTGCTTTTAGTACCAGATTTTGTTAATTTTTTTTTTTCTTACATATTTGATTCTAATCATTTACTTATCTTATTTATGATGTTTTATTTATTTTTGTTTAATTTTTAAAATTTATTTTATTTTATAAATATTACTATATTATTATATTATTTATATTTTATTAAATTTCCTTTTTTTTTCTTTCAAATACCTTTTTAGTTTTTCTATCCTTACTACTGATTTATTTCCTATATATACTTTATTTGTTTATTTATATTTCTGTGTGTGTATGGGTATGTAGATGCATATCTATTTATACACTTAATTAGATAATATAATTTGATCCACTTTTTTTTTTGTTCCTGCTTTGCACTGGTGGGAGCTTGAGTTCTACTGGGTCCGTGGATGCTTGGGGAGAGGTATCTAGTAGTTAGCAAAAGGGGGTATGCGCGCATCTTGTTTGGGAAGATGCTTCAGCAATCAGGGGTAAGTTCTAACGTTCTTGTTTTGTCGTACTGTTTTTCACATGTTATTTGGTCTTTAAGTGCTATCAATGGGTCATTCTTTACACAGATTGATGGATGTCACAAGCTAATTGTGATAATTTACTAAAGGGTCAGGTTTTCAAGTTTTGTAGCTGGAATTGTAAGGGTTTAAATCAACCTATTAAAAGGAGTAAAGTGCTCCATCATTTACAGCATTTGGGTGCTCAAATTGTGTTTTTACAAGAAACCCACTTGAAAATTTCAGATCATTCTAGACTCCGGAAGGGCTGGGTTGGCCAAATGTATCATTCAACTTTTCAAGGTAAATCTCGAGGTGCTGCTATTTTAATTCACAAATCAGTACCATTTGTGTCCTCTAACATTATTACTGATCCTAATGGTAGATACATTATTGTTTGTGGGAGCATCTTTAATACAAAATTAGTTTTGGCTAATGTGTACGCACCGAATTGGGACGATTATAATTTTTTTAGTTCCTTTTTTACCAAAATTCCAGATTTATCTTCACATTTTCTTATCTTGGCTGGCGATTTGAACTGTTGGCTGGGCCCTTTGGATCGGTCATCAAATAATGTTAACAGACAATCACATTCTTCCAAAGTTGTTAATAATTTTCTTAAAGAATTCTCAGTTATTGATGCCTGGCGCTTTCTTAACCCTACTCGTAAAGAATATACATTTTTCTCCCCAGTTCACCATACATACACTCGTATTGATTACATTCTTTTGGACAGCCGACTGATACCGCATATCCGATCTTGTTCTCACAATGCCATTGTAATTTCAGATCATGCTCCTGTGACATTGGACCTGGTGATGGGAGGTGGCTCTCCTTCTGTTGTTCCTTGGCGCTTGAACACACGTCTGTTGTCTGATGATAAGTTTGTTGCCTTTGTTACTTCAAAAATAGACTTCTTCATTGCCACAAATGATACTCCAGGTACATCACCCTCTCTCTTGTGGGAGACTTTTAAGGCTTTTATACGAGGACAGATTATATCCTACAGTAGTTTCGAAACTAAACAGAGAAAGGCAAAGTTGTCAGAACTTACAACTCGAATTCTGCAGTTGGATGAACTATACGCAGCTTCCCCCTCACCCGAGGCATACAATGTTAGGTTGTCTTTACAGGCAGAGTTTGACCGATTGGCATCAGTACAAGTGGAGGAGATGCTTTTGAAGTCGCAGCATGCCCAATATGAATATGGTGACAAGGCCAGTAAACTACTTTCTCACCAACTTCGTAACGCGTCAGCAACACATTTTATCCCACGGATCCAAACTCACAATGGCATTTCTTCGGATCCACAAATAATTAATAACCAGTTCCAAGAATTTTATTCGTCATTATACGTGTCTGAATGTCCATTTGATATTTTGTCTCTGGACTCTTTCTGTGATAACCTTGTTTTTCCTGTACTAGACCGAACTTATAGTCTTAAAATGGAAGAGCCCTTGGCTGTAGAAGAAGTTCTGCGTGCTCTTAATAATATGCAAAGTTCAAAATGCCCAGGACAGGATGGATTTCCTGTCGAATTTTATAAAAAGTTCAGTCTTAAATTGGCTCCCCTCCTACTGAACATGTTTGGGCACTCATTTGAAACTGGAACTCTCCCAGCATCCTTGTTACAGGCTTCTATTTCTTTGATCCTGAAGAAGGATAAAGATCCTTTATCTTGTGGCTCCTATCGCCCAATTTCTCTTTTAAATGTAGACTATAAAATTCTCGCCAAACTTTTAGCCCTCCGTTTAGAAACTGTCTTGCCATCTTTGATCAGTCCTGACCAGACTGGATTTATTAAGGGGAGATATGCCTTCTCCAATGTTAGACGGTTATTTAATGTGCTCTATAACCCCACAGATTCTTGTGAAGCTGAATTTGTGATTAGTCTGGATGCGGAGAAGGCGTTTGACAGGGTGGAGTGGGGTTACCTTTTTTATGTACTTCAACGTTTTGGATTTGGTAATAAGTTTGTTTCATGGATAAAGCTCTTATACACTTCCCCACTTGCCTCTGTCAAAACAAATTCCATTTACTCTAAATACTTTCCTCTTTTCAGAGGCACTAGACAGGGGTGCCCCATGTCCCCATTACTTTTTGCAATAGCTATAGAGCCATTGGCCATCTCACTTAGATCCAATACATATTTAAGTGGGGTCACAAGATCAGGCATTGAACAACGACTTTCCTTGTACGCCGACGACTTGCTTCTCTATATTTCTAAACCAGCCTCTTCAGTCCCTATTGTACTTTCAACTCTTGATCAATTTAGCCGCGTCTCTGGCTATAAACTAAACCTTGGTAAAAGTGAAATTTTTCCATTAAATTCGGTGGCTCGAAAATATTCACTTGCTTCTCTCCCATTTAGGGTTGCCCTTGATGGTTTTACATATTTAGGTGTTAAGGTCAAATGTAAACTTTGCGACCTTTTTAAATTTAACTTTGAGCCGTTGGTGGACAAGGTCAAACAAGACCTAGATAGATGGTCTTTGCTTCATTTATCCGTTGCTGGGAGAATTAATACGATTAAAATGAACGTGCTTCCCAAGTTTTCTTTTCTCTTTCAGTGTGTCCCTGTTTTTATCCCCGTTTCTTTTTTTAGTAAACTGGACCAAATCATCACTGGATTTATTTGGGATCATAAACCCTCTAGAATTCGTAAATCATATCTTAGGAGACCAAAAAGTGTGGGTGGAATGGCATGGCCGGACTTTATGTTTTATTATTGGGCATCCAATATTAGAATTCTTAATTATTGGTTAAAGGCAAATGATTTGGACAGTGCCCCGGCTTGGTTGGATTTGGAAGCCTCATCCTGTATACGATCGTCTTTGTCTGCTTTAGTTTATGCTCCCAAATTGCTATCAGGAGCTGAAATTCCGAACAACAAAATGGTGAGAGTGACTCTGAAAATTTGGTTTCAGTTCCGCCGCTATTTTAAATTAAACTTTTTTTCTTTACAATCTCCTATCTTCAAGAACCCTTTATTCCGGCCCTCTATGATCGATAATGCTTTCTCCGTTTGGTTCTCTCATGGTATCAAAAGCTTTAGTGACCTCTATGAGGAGGGTACATTTGTTTCCTTTGATCAGCTTTCTGCAAAATTCGACCTCCCAAAGAGCCACTTTTTTCGTTACCTACAGGTCCGAAGTTATGTTAAGGAAAAAACTTCTCTCTTTCCCTCTAAACCTCCTGTTAATGATTTGGATAATCTTCTGTCACCTTCCCCACCGAAAAAGGGTCCTATTTCATGTTTGTATGAGAGATTGTGCTGTCTTCGTGAGTCCCCAATTCTCTCAATCAAAGCGGCATGGGAAGAGGACTTGGGTTTTCTGTTTCCAGATGACTTGTGGGATAGAATTCTTTACCGTGTTCATGGTTCGTCACTGTGTGCCAGACACGGACTAATTCAGTGTAAGGTCCTGCATCGCACTCACTGGACTAAGGCCAGGCTTTCTAAAATATACCCAAACGTTAGTCCGGAATGCGATCGTTGCCATCAAACACCTGCCTCACTGATCCATATGTTTTGGTCATGCCCATCACTAAAGCAATATTGGACAAACATTTTTGCAGCCTTGTCTGAAGTAGCTCATATGTCCATCCAGCCTGATCCACTAACTGCATTGTTTGGTGTACTTTCTGAGACGGTTTCTTTGTCAAGACTTGAGGCTGATCTGGTTTCATTTCTCACTTTGTTGGCGAGGCGTAGAATATTGCTGTGCTGGAAATCAGCTTTACCTCCCTCATTTGAAATCTGGATTAAAGATGCTTTACACTTTAGTAAACTTGATAAGATTAAATTTACCCTACGAGGTTCCACAACTAAATTTTTAAAGATTTGGCAGCCGTTTTTTGATTTTGTTCAGACATTGCCGTCCCGTATGGTGCCCAACTAAATTTTGCTTTTGCCTGACCTTTTTATTTACATTATCATATTATTTATCAAATTACTTATTTTGTCATTAATACCCATTGATGTACCTTTTTCTTAAATCCTTCCCCCCCCCCCCCTTTTTTTTTTTTTTTTTTTTTTCTTTTTTCTTTCTTTCACTATTAAGACCTATATTTATATCATTGTACTTTGCACACAAGACTAATGTCTTTTTTATTTCTTCTTCTAACATATCTACTTTTTGTTTTTTCTTGTTTTCTTTTCTTATTCCTCTGGATTTTATTTGGGAAGGCTTATCCATGTGTTCTGTACGACTTATGTTCGGTTCTGTTATAGAAAAAAAGTTTACATATCTTGTTCATATATTTCTGTACATTTTGTATTTTGATGTTAAAACCTAATAAAAAAAAAAAAAAAAAAAAAAAAAAAAAAAAAATAATTAATTGAACAGCGTTTTCTTGTGTCGATTATAAACAGCCATCATTTTTGAGAAATGCACAGCTTGCTGCACAGAAAACATTGAAGAGACTGCGAAACAGCAATGGAAATAACTAAGTGATTTTTGAGACCGAATGGTTTATGAGCATCTGCACCATTTATTGTTGTTAAATATTTGACTTTGAGCAAATATTTGACAATATTTGACTGCTGGTGCAAAAGGAAAGTAGCAAACAGCTGCTCCAAAGAGACTCGACGTGAGCCGATTTCCCACAGGGGGGCTATGAAAAGGGCATAAACATTATTTGTAATATCCCTTTACTGCAAGTTGAATTTACTTTACTACTTAAACTTGAGTCGGTTATTTCTTTCTGCCAATGTTGTTTTCAATAAGTGAACACAGTCGCAGGGTAAGCACAATCAGAATTTGCAGTTTACCTCTTTTATTTTGACGTGCTGCAGAAGGAGCAGCAAAAACCCCAGTACAGGTCGAGCGACTGGTCACCAAGGCAACCGAGGGTACAGTAGCCCCCGATGGCATAAGAAAGGTGTAATTTACTCCAGCGGTCAACACCCTCTGTAACAAGGCAGCTGCTGGTGGATCAAGTACCTCAGTGTTGGACTCTCTGACACTTCTTTGAATTACTGCTGCGAGGTTTTCACTGAACAACAGAGTCATATTACTCAATGACTAATGATCCAAGAACTGATAATCACTTAATGGTTAAAAGGTTATTTGATCGGCAACACCTCACTGTGACTTTTTAAAAAAAAAGCGATACAAGCAAAAGCTTTTCAGCATGAGGTTTCCCTTCATATCAGGATCCAGTAAGGACAAAATTCTGTGATACTGAAGGATTTGAAATGACAGGCTGCAATACAATGTGATATACAGTACATATTAGTACAATTTCTGAATCAAAAGAAGCTTGTTTTTACATGTTGGTGTGATTGTTTATTTCTTGAACCTCTTGGCGAGTTTTTGTTTTAAATGAGCTTTTGATTTGCTGCAGAAGTCCAGGAGACAGAGCTGATTTACTGACACAGAGTTCACCTCAACAGTTAACATCCATTTCAAAGCGTACTGCCCTCGCGTGTGTGAAGCGTTTGGGTTTTCAGTCGCAGCTCATTAAAGGCACAAACACTTTCTTCTTATAAATATAGCATAAAGAGACAAATCCATACAAAGACATCACAGAGCTTTGACTCAACAATATCATATGGCAATTAAACAAGCAAGAGAGAAACTATGTGATACCCTATTAAAGGTACTTCTTTAAAATTCAGCTTGCATTATTATGAATAAAAGTGTTATGCTAATGCTCTTATAATGGCACTTTGCTAATCTCAACACAGTGATACTGTAATAGGATAAGCGCAGAGACTGACTCAATGGTCATTTATAGCATACAACACCCTGAGAAACACACCCATTCCCCAGCATGGCAGGCAGTCTGGTCATCAACTTCTCTGATCCACCCCAACAGCTGACTTTGTGAACCGTCCGTCACAGTGTGAGGGGAAAGAGGGACATGAAAGTAGGACAGAGGAGTCTGGCCCCCTTCCCTTCGAACCAGAAGCTCAGATTTGCGGTAGCGAGAGAGAAGACATTTGTCCTGGGTGGAGAGAGGGAAAGGACGACGACGTGTTTTCCCCCCTGAGACTTACCGCGGCCCACCGAGGGGAAGAGGTCTCAGAGTTTCAGATCAGAACATCGAGTCTGACGTACTTTTTGTTGTTGTTGTTGTTAACTGACTAGAAGTCGCACCAACTGGAAAACATGCACAAGCGCACCAAGATAAAGATCGCCATCTTCGTGCTGGTGGTGGGTATGGCGTGCATGTTCACGGCGGTGGTCACGGACCACTGGGCGGTGCTCAGCCCACAGGTGGTGAGGTTCAATGAGACCTGCGAGGCGGTACACTTCGGCCTTTGGAGGCTGTGCAAGAAGCACATCTACATCACCGAGCAGAACTATGACAAAGAGCATGGCTGCGGACCAATCAGCCTGCCTGGAGGTAAGGCAACAAAACTCCAGGTAAAACGCTTTCTAACTCATCAGTAAAGTCAAAACAAATGGTAAAAGTTTAGGTTTTCGAATGTGGCGAACAATTTAGCCTCACGAAGCGCAGCTACAGCTTTTTGCACCACAGCCTCTCCTGTTAAGCTTGAAGCTAACAGAGGAAGTCACGTGACTGTGTGAAATCCCTGGAGAGGTAATCAATCAGGGGTGTCCAAACTTTTGAGATACTTTTTGAGATACTGAACATTGTATCTCTTTTGTTATGAAAATAATAATAATAATTCTATTGTAGAAACAAAGTAAACACACAGTATTTCAGGGTGTTTTCACACCTGATGGTTCGGTAGACTTTGATTGAGGACCAAAATGGCGACATTTGTTACATTTTCAGCCGATGCAGTTCACTTTTATTCCTTTGAAAAACCTGTTCCCCTCCTCGCCTGCGGTGGCGCTGCAACAGGAGCCGCTGAGGGAAACAACACAGAAACCTCAGAAGACATGAGCTCAACTTCCTCCTTTACTAAATGTAAACAACCACGGAGTGGCGTCAGATTTTAACGGTTGTAGGATTTCTCTTTTGTGTTTGGAAAAAAGACCGAGCCATTTCTCCCAGTGGTGAGATGTTATTTCCTCGTTTTTTCACGTTTTCCACACGTCACGTTGTTGGTGAGGGCGCATCTATGGCATTACCCAGAATGCCATGCGCTATAATCTACTTTAGAAACGATCTCTAGTCCGCTAGAATCCACGTGTGCATTAGAACCGCGCCATAGTTCAGAGACAAATGAGACCTTAACACTTGATGTGAAGTTTGAGGACCAGCAATAGGCTTTACTGCAGGATTTTAAAGGAAAAAGAATCGCTCACTGTGCTTTAGATGTGCAAAGCGCTTATATTAGTATTTATATGATAAATATTAATTTAAGAGTATTTAATGTTGAGCTCTCCAGGCGGCAGCGATATTTTGGATTCTGGAGTTTTTATCTACAAAAGTTGCGTGTAATTAGAATAACATTTATTCACAGTAAAACCAAATGAACATGATCATTATAATGCTGTCCAACAATAGTCTGGTTTAGCTATAAATAACTATTAATAATTGCTGAAGGTAATTAGTAACAAAACTAGTCATCTGGATCAAAAACAACTTCTTGGGCACATCATTTATGTTGCTGTTTAATTTGGTAGAAGTGAAAAAATAGTTGGCAAATTGTTGCTAACTCTCTAAAATATGAGTGGATTTTTTTTTTCTACATTGCTGTGAAAAACACTTTTTCTGTTTCTTTCTCCTTGTTACACCGTGATTTTTCAGGTCATCAAACATAATAATATTAGACAAAGTTGCTGATTTTATTCACTGAGAATCGAGAGTCATTCAAACCAAACCAACATGACATTCCATGAAAAAATAATTCCCCCTGTTGGCAACATTACAGTTCATTTATGATTTACCCAATAGGAACCATTACTTCCCCCCCCACACACACACAGGGCCCAATTGGTTTGGTAAAGCTTGTTTCCTTTACTGCAGACATTTTTTGTTTGAAAACGGCTTTTTGTATTTTCTGATGTTGCCATTTTTACCCCATTAGGATGTGGTTGTTGTTCTGCAACAACAAAAAACTGCAATAGGCCAAATACTTTCTCCACAGCCTTGTATTACATTATTATTATATTAACTGGCAGTACCACTCGTAGCTGATATGCTTCTTGCTCCTGTTTTTGTGGTAAAAAAAAAAAAAAGAAAAAAAACCCCAGCATTTACTAATTGTTTCAGTTTTTTTCTTTCTTTTTTGAAGGAGGGTTTAGGTTTTGTGGCTCAGGACTAATTATATTTATCAGAACCGAAAAGAAAATGGCTCTCTGGGTTGAAGAGGGTGCTGACCTCTGAGCTCTGCAAACAACAGGAGTGTGAAGACTTAATCAGACTGCAGCAGCAGGTGCCAGCCAGAGACACTACAATTTATGAGCCACAGAGGGTAAAGAGACCACCAAAAAACACTACATTTCACAACAGCTAAACAGTTTATTCCCACACAAGCTGCTGAGAATAGCTTACAGTGTGCATGTTATAAAACATACATACATCTAAGGGTGAAAAGAAAAGCTCAACTTATCGACTGCGCACAGAAGAATTATGTTCCATTGTACTGATAGTGGTGAAAATGACAACGTGTTTTTTTTTTTTTTTAGTCTGTCATTGTTCCAGGAACATGGAAAAGGAAATGGTTTGTTTTTTAATACTATAATCAATAGTGAAATTCGTAGGTTGCTTTTTAGATCACTACCAAACAGCTAATGAGTCTATGAAATGTTTGAGTTTTGTGTACCTTTAACCTAAATGAAACTATTTAATACCTCATAACCGTCGTGAGGGAAGTTAAGGGATTAAAGATAATAAAAAAGGTGCTGATATAATTAAATGTTCCCAAAAATTGCAGGGTGCAATGCAACGTGCCCTCCCCCCGAATGTCAACCATTATATGAGCAGCACTTATCAGACTGTATGTCACGCAGTTGTTAAACATTTGTGGGTTTTGGTCAGCTTTTCACGACATGACCATAGACACCTGTCTAAATCCCTTCTACTCACAAACTTAAGCTAATTCTTGACTGACGGCGGCGATTGGGATGCCTGCACTCTGCTTGCACCGCAGGTCTCTTTCAGAAACAGCTGAAACGCCCGAGGCGCGGCTCACTGGTGCAGACGTGCCGGATTTTCTCAATAATTTGAGCCGGGCGCATGTTGAGCTCTCCAGGCGGCGGCGATAGGTGGCACATATTTTGGATTCCAGAGTTTTTATCTGCAAAGATTGTGTGTAATTAGGAGAACATTTATTCACAGTAAAAACAAATGAACATGATCATTATAATGCTGTGCAACAATAGTCTGGTTTAGCTATGAATAACTATTAATAAGTGCTGAAGGTAATTAGCAATAAAACTGGTAATCTGGATCAAAATGACCAAACAATGTTTAACAGAAAGAATTCAACCAGCTGTTACCTTAATCAATAAACTTAGTAAGCTAGTAACACTTAAGTAAAATGTGAAATAATGCTGAAATAAACTACTAAAAGTAAAACGGTAAGAATGTACAAGTAAAAAAATAGAGCCAGAAAAACAATGAAACGACAAAAAAACTGGAGATGAGGTTAAATTTGTTTTCAACCGATTCAGATTAGTTTATGCCAGATTATTACCTGGATTCCTCCCACAGACGCACATAAAGTATGTAAGAATGAGCATGAAATAACCTGCAGAAAGATGTATAATAATGTCATTATGCAATGTGAATATGTATTTTGAAAACCAAGGTTTGTAGTGAAGAGTTTTGTTGGCGAGACCAAATTAGCTCCAAACTAATTTAGACTAATTAGCTCAATTTGTTCAAACAAGCAGTTCACAACGCAAACCAGAGATGGAGAAAAACACTTTGAAAAAATAATGTTTCATAAACTAATTTGCTGAATTTGAACTGAAATCAATAACCTTTGAGACAATTGATTTTTAATCTATTGATCAGTCACTCTAATTTTGTATTTTGGTATACCAATATGGCTGACTGAAGTGGCATAAAGGATCTCGTATTATTTTTTCGAACGATCACTTTTAAGTTCAAAGCACCGTAACTAATAATGTTGATTATTTATGAGTGGCAGCGGTTCGCTACGGTTGACCGTGGCATTTAATTAATTTTGTTATAATAATTGTGTAAATAAATAACATCAATTAACAAACCGAACAATCTCGCTCAAATTAAGCTAATTTTTCTCCAAAGGAATTCTCAAATCTTTCCACTCTGAGAAACAGAAGATAAAAGCAGTTTTTTACAAAATAGACATTTCTTTCTTCTTTTTTTTTTTACTAAAAAGAAATAGACCAACACAGCAACAGTTTGGAGTGTCAGAAAAAATATGATAAAATGATGTTTCTCTATGTTGAGACACACAAAGAAACCTAATTTTGTTTTGAAAATGTTGCTTTATTTTGGCCGTAGTGGAAGCTACCTTTGACTAAAACTTGAACTGCCAGGTAAATTTGAGATCAAAGTCCGTGGGGTGGTTTATGCTACGACTGGAATGAGACAGACAGATGACGCTCAACATGCAAATATAACTAAAACAAAACAACAATATTTGTTATTGTCATACTGATGACAATAACAAATCTTTTTTTGAGTATGAAATTGTCCCAGTAGATAGCATGGAGTTCCCCGCTGGCAGGATTTGGTGAGGGAAGGGATTGATTATTTTGGATACATGCCTTCAGACAGTTGTCAACATCTGATAAAAATTAAAAATTAAAAAAACAGGACTTTAGGCGAAGAGATCCACAAGTGGAAAGTGTGGGCTGCCTTGTTCTTAGTAGAATGCTGACAAAGTACAGAGGGTGACTTATTTCTGCTGCTGTTAATGGCTTTCTTCAAATCCAAGCATAGAAAATTTTACTCTGATTATCGTCTTTAGTTTAATCGCTATTCACAGATGCTACTGGTTATAAATAGGATATTCCGTTCAGCTCTCAACCGGCAAACCTTTTCTGCCTGAAAAACTTTCAGGCCAGGACTTTGGCGGTTTCCATGGCCGCGTTGTTGCAAGAGGGCCAATACAATAACTATCTGAGAGGTTCCAGAAATAGGAAGCGTGCGATTTATTTCATATTGCACGCAGCGAAACACTGCTGTTAGCTACAAAAATACGGCATGTAAATACTCAGCTGTGCTGGGGCAGAGCCATGGGGGTCAAGTGTTCATGCACAAGCCTGTGGGTTCCCTGAGTGACAGGACCTCATGGCAGAGTCTGGCATAACTCTAAGACCCACAACACCATTAAACCCTTCCCTCAAGACCTGACTACAGCACCACGTCCCCTTGCAGGACTCAAATTACTTCTCACTGCACCGGGATAGGCGGTTCACTCCAAAAAAGATTAGGAATCAATGCTATTTTGCTCTTAAACACACCCAAGTTTACAACCAACCCATCAAATAGGCGGACAGAATGTCTGCAACGTCTTTACACTTTATCTGGCGTCCAGAGTTTTTGGCTTTGTACAATCGACTAAATTTGGATTATCTTAGGACTTTGGCTGTGGTTATTGGCCCTAACATTTTCTCTTCTGACAAAGTGGATCGATGGCACGCATCAAAAAAGACAGGGAAGCGACATGACGGCGTGCAGAGACGCTAAAACCGGCGTTCTCACCTGATCCTTGGAAACATGACGGACTGCCCTATTTAGAACAAGAAAAGAGTTACACAACATGTCAGCACAGCCAGCAGGACAGGGGCCAATAATACAGAGAACACACTGTCAGAGTGTCACTGAGGGGCCCGAATCATTTTCACAGATAATTACAGATTCAAAGGCTTTGAAATTTGTTTGTCTTCATATTTGCTATAGTTGCATATTCAGATGTTTGTCGAAAAAGTGTAAAATGAGAACAACAGAAAAAAGCTTGGGACAGATAGCGACTTCCTGTTATGGTTATGGTGGCAGGAAGTCGGGGTCTTCCATGTGACTGCCCCACCCATGTGGGCCCCATTGGGATTTTGTGAAGATTGAATATGTACTAAATGGTTCTGGGATCAAGATAGGCGTGTTGTGTAAATACAACTCGCCTTGGTAAAAACAGTTGGGAACCCTATGTAGGTCAAAGCTCAGGCTTTAATGGGTGGTTCAGAAAATCAGTGGAAATTGCCAACACATGTTACCCACCTTTAGCTTTGAATTGTCCCATGAAAAACTCCAAGCAGCTAATTAACAATTCAGGAGCAATTTCATCTGGGATCCATCACTCAACATCCTCTGCTTTTGAATTCACCCCATGTTAAGGTTTGCTGGGTCCTTCTGGCAGCTGTAGGGTAGCAGCTTAACAGAAACACGTTAATATTACATAATCAAATGACCAGTTTTCACCTAAAAGCCACTAGGGGTAAACTCAACACACCGGATGTGACAGTGACAGCAACGACAAAAGTAGAACATTTTTCAACTTTCTCATGTTGTATTGTTAGATGGCTACGTGCCCCAGCTTGAAAATTAGCGGTAAATACCATTGTCTTTGTGTGTCAATTGATTTTTTTAAAATTATCAAATTAATCACGATTAAACACTATGCTTAATTTTGTAAGCTTGACGTGTAAATATGCAAGTTTTCAAAAGATATTTCAGAAAATGTTCTGTTTTCTCAAATCAAATAGTCTGAAGAGTTTCAGTTTTCCAGGTTTTCATTTTCAGAAGAATTTAAAAGTAGTCATTTTGTTTTAAAGGTTAATTTAGAAATGTTAACTACAGAGTGCTTGTATTTCGGTGGAAGGATAATTCATTGTTCTAAACTTGGTTTTATCCAAGCCTCCACTGTTTTTTTGTTGTTGTTTTTTTTAAAGTGAAATTTGCACCTGAGCGCACCGGTTTGAGTCTCCTCACTCATTTTTTCCACTTGCTTTTGCAACTCTGCATTGTTATAGGTCATGTTGAGCCCAGTACAATCGCTTGCCCTCCTTCAGCCAAAGGGTCTGACAAATTCCAAACTAGTACGCACAGAGAGCTAGCGACACAACACAGGAAAGTTGAAAAATGTTCCCACTTTTGTCGCTGCCGTCACTGCCGTGTCCGGTGTGTTGAGTGGCTTTTAGGTCAAAATAGGTCATCTGGTCATGTAATATCAATGTGTTAAACTTTTCAGATAAATCTTGTGCTGTAATGTTGACAGTTTGGTGCTGGAGCATCTGCCCTTTGTCCTCTGAACAAAAAGTGCCCTTCTGAAATCCCTTTCTTTTTTACAATGTAGTCTGTGCCCATAATAAATCAAACATTACTAAGGTCGCCCCTTTTTTTAATACTTTACCACCTTAACCCCCATAATGTTTGTGTACGCCACTGGCTGGGTTTTAACTTTCTTGTCTGTCCACAATCTTAAAATAATAATAATAATAATAATAGTTTGATTGCCTTTTCATGACAGGAAAATAAAAAACAATTTTCCGAGATTCGGGTGATTCGGAGGCCTTTCATTTCTCCGTCAGCTTTGACTCAGAGGTGTAACTCATTGACGAGCCTCTATTTCACCTCTTATGTGCCGTCGACAGTGAAAACAGTGGGGCTTGTTGCTTGGTAACCATCTTTCGATCTTCCTTCTCTTTATGGCCAGTCCCTGTTCTCATTCATAAAAACATCTTTATTTATATGCGGGCCCACACAGTGTGCTACATGACAGTGAAAGCTGGCTTTGGGGAGCCTTAGAAAGCTCTTTTTTTTCCCCCAATAGTTTGTGCCAATTATTTTATGTTGTTTCAGATTTCATCTTATTTTAACACGTGAACATTTTCATAGCATGGAAAATTAAGCACTTGCTATATTGTAATAGTAAACTCTTTTTTTCCCACACAGCAGCATTTATTCCTTACTAACTGAGGGCTGATTTTTATTTTTATTTTTTACACCGACTGAGATTAATCCTTTAACGTGATATATCAAGCAGCTATTTAAAAAAAAATTGATTTAATACTTTCTGTCTAAAGCTCACAGCATGTACAATCCTAGGATGTGTGATAAGTGGCCTTGGCTCTCATCATATACTTGTAAAGTGAGCGATGAAAGTAAGACGTGTTCCAGATTTGACACTAATTCCAGACTACTCCTAAACTGGATTCAATATTTTATCGACCTTGCTCAACATCAAAGAACCTTTCCTCTACCAAATCACTTCATGGGCGCACTGAGCAACTCCACTTTTACTCAAAACAAATCCCAAAGCTTTAGCGCGTCATCTGCCGGAGAAAAAAGTAACCGTGATTTGTGCTGTGACCGCAGCTGCTTTGTTAAGACACGCCGCACGAAGCCGAGCGCGTTTCTGAACGGGAGACAGTTTTTACTGTTGCCGTTATCCGGAGGTTCGTCGGTTTTAAGATGCTTTTAGAGCGTAAATGTGACAGATCTGAGACGGTGTGAAGTGTTCCAAGAGAGGCCAAGACGTTCACGAGGTGCTCAGCAGGAGGGTTTCCCATAATGGCGTGAAAAGATGCAGGGCAAGACTTCAACGGGGGTGTGAAAAGGTTCAGTGGTGCAGCAGGGGAAGAAGGAAAGTGAAGTATCTAAAACAAAGCAACAGTCCAATAGAAACTGCAGTAACATTTTTTTTTAAAGTAGAGATATTAACTCAGTGAGGACTGAGTTAATATCTTTCCCATGGTTTACTTCACCCGCTAATTTCAAAATCTTAAGTCAAACGCAGAACGTTTTATTTTCATTCGGGTGCAGAAAATTTGTCTTCTTAAAACCACTTAGTACAGATTCCGACGTATTTATGCTGTTGGGGTCAACTGGCAAATAGACCTGAACATCATCTCCATACAAACAAAACTGGAGGTTGTGTTTGGCGCTCACCGGTGCGGTGAGAACATCCTGGGTCCGAGGATCGAGCCCTGAGGCACACCCGAGGTCAGAGAAACCGTTCAGGATGAGAAGCCGTTAGTCGTCACATTGAATGTCTGATGTGTGAAACATTTCAACTTTCCCAGCTGCAAGATAAAAAATTACATTGATTTTGATTATTTAGGCGGAAATTTATTATTTACACGTTTGTGTTTCAATTTATGACGCATAGACATTTAGCTTTTTCCTAAAAGGCAAAGCAATTAAGACTTGTATTTTAATTACCTTTTATGTGTAAATCAGACAGCTTCACACTAATACTTCAGATTTAACGGTTCCTTAAGATAGTCCTACGTGTCCTTTAAACATTTTTAAAGCCATTACGACTTGCAGGACTTGACACTGAAATCGTTTTCATTTTTTCCCCCTCTTTTCACAGATGAAAACTGCACTTACTTCAGGCACTTTAATCCAGGACAAGATGCAGAGATATTTGAATACAAAACACAAAAAGGTACGTTGTTCTCCAAGTGTTTTCTGCTTGAAGGTCGTTTCACTCCATCTTGTCAAAACAGTGAAGCACAAAAAACAGATGGTGAACATATTCCATCTTGTGAGACATAGGCCATCAAAATGCAGAACAAAAACAACACGGTTTTTGTTCTGCATTTGAAAATGTGCACCACTTAAACAGTCGTGTGCGTGCGTGCGTGCGTGTGGGCGTGCGCATACATATATACAGCTCAACATATCAGAATATTGTTGAAAGGGTCATTTATGTCTGCAGTTCGGCTCAAAAAGTGAAACTCGTTTATTAATTAGATTCACTGACGTGTAGAAAAAGGATTTTACACGTCAGCCAGTTACACAAAAAAAGTACATCGTTTATCAAATATCACGATACATTCTTTATCTTGATCATAATCCTCGTCGTGATAAATTCCAGTCAATGTTTGTAAAAAAGAAACAAAACTGTATTGTCAAGATTGTAATTTTTACTACATTCTCCGCTGCCTGTTCAAGGAAAGCATCAATAATTGTCAATAAATTTGAAAACATGTTTGCAGTTTAGCGATACAAATCACGCTTCATTATGTGTCTGCTGTCCTAAAGATGTGTGCTACCAAAGGTATTTCTATACTTGCAGTGACTCACAGTCACAGTCATACAGTTACCTTAAAAAGTAGTAATGAATCTCTGTGTATCGTTACCAGAGTAGTACCACAAGATGTCGTAATAGAACTGGAGTCTCTTTCTAAATGCTTAGTGCGTTTCCTACCTGACTTGACATCAGATTTGTAGCGTGCAACAATAGTTAGCCTCCTCCAGTGTTCCCATAAGCCTCTCAAATGATCTGATTCACAGACTTCCTGCATGGCCAGTGACTCTAGGCTGGAGCTTCTCGATCCTCAGGAACCGCTGTCCTGTCCAGCCATTTGAATCAGGTGTTTCTGGAACGGCGAAACATCTGCAATATGCCAGGCGGTGGAAACGCGAAACTTTGCTCTACGTGGACGGCCGTGTCTTCATAAGCATATAGTTGTGCTACAATCTTTCCATTTTACAAAGGATGAATTGAACACTGCTGAGTGAGAATGTCAAATCTTACGATATTACTTCATCACCTACATCTGCTTTAAGCTTTTCCAGAAATGATATTTCTGCTGTCGCTTTGTCTTCGTGAAATGGTTCACCAATTATCTTTAACAGACCTCGGAGGCTTTCACAGAGCCTATCAATTACACACAAGCTGACTTTACAATTTAAGGTAACTTCTGAATGCAGGTGGTTTCACTAGATGTAATTGAGGGATATCAAAGTTTTGGATGCTGATTGCATATGCAGCCTGCAAAAAAAATCTGTATAGGAGAAATATATATATACATATATACAGTACAGACCAAAAGTTTGGACACACTTTCTCATTGAACTCAATGAGAAGGTGTGTCCAAACTTTTGGTCTGTACTGTATATAAGAGGATAAAGCAATAGACTAAGACGTAAAAAATAAAATAAACATCGGATTTTATAGAAACTGTGAATACTGACTTCTTTTTTTTACTGTGTGTTATTTGTTCTGTGTAAGTTTCTTTTCTTCCTCGCATACTCACAGACAAACACTTTCAAAAATTTCAGTCAAGCAGCATGTACGATTATTTTTATTTAACGGATTTGCGCTGAAACATACAGTAGCTAGCTGCTGCAGGAAGTTAGAAAAGAAGTAGTTTAAAGCTACAGTTTGGAACAACATTTTCAGCAGCCATTTTGGGAGAACATTCTTGAAGTCTGGCATTTAAGTAGTTCTCACTAATATTGTTGCTGAAGATATAAAAATAATTTTCATAAGAGCTTCTTTGGTAAGTCACATGCTCCAGTCTTCCTTGGACTAGAAACTAAGTAAACTATGGTGTGCCTATGTCACACTTGTATAAAACACTTTTTTATAAATATAGATTTCACATAAAATACAAATGAAGTTGCACGCCAGAGCTCTGCAGAGATGCACTAACTACCTCAAAGCCCAGAATGCTCAAGGTGTGGCGGCCGTCCTCTCCTGCCAGCACAAGATGAAGGTACTCGGTTCCCAAAGGAGAACCTCCACCCCCCCAATGGGATGGTTAGCAGGCAAACAGGCGGCAGATCAAACGCTCCCGATCACAACCAGCACTGCAAAACACAAACCAGCTGCTGTTTCCATTCCACACATGGAATCTGCGAACATAAAAGTAAAGCAAATTTATATTACAAAAAACATTGTAATTGGGTCACTTCGGGTTGCAGTGTGAACGTAGCCTTAGAGAGAGAAACGTGTGTAAATTTGAGAACATCGAGATCATTGCCTTTGAGACTTTGAGCGAAAGTCTGCATGTTACTCTTTTTACTGTCAATAAAAATCCATGAACAGACAATTGAGATAAAATAAATTATTCTGCCAAAATGTTGCAACTGTTGCCAGTGAGGCATCTTCTGAAATATGATTGAATAAATGACACGATCTGTCATGACAAAGTTTATGTTCATGTGAAATAAAAGACAATCTCCTGCCATAGATAGTTAACAGACAGAGCCTTAAGCTAGCTAACTAGTTAGCTTTCCTTTCTTCCTTGCTAGAAAGAAAAGTAAGCTAGTTAGCTAGCTAACTAGAGTCGGGCTGCGTTCAGACTTAGCCTGAAGTGACTCAATTCCGATTTTTGACGTAATTCGACCCATGTCTGACCTTTTCATGACAGTCTAAACACAGGTGGGATATTTTTCGAATGCGACCACAGCCACTTTTTTCTTTTACCCCTCCAGGGGGTCTTTTTGTGGGCTCTAGAGTCCCTTTTTACAAAGTGGGCTGACAGGAAAGGGGGGAAGACATGCGGTAAACGTCGCCGGGTCCGGGAGTCGAACCCACGACGGCCGCGTCGAGGACTTGAGGCCTCCAAATGTGGGTCGCGCTAACCACTACGCCACCACGGCACGCCCCGACCATGGCCACTTCTATATCTGATACATATTCGATTCAAATTTGACCCAACGTCCAGGTCGCATTCCTCTAAACCAGAACGTCATTGATATGCCCTATTACTCCCAAGTGGGAAGGAAAACAACTTAAAATGCTTCTTAGAGTTTTCTAGACAATAGTGGACTACACAGAAACACTCACAAATTACTAACGTTTTTTTTGTACTGCTGTAACCCTTTAAAAATTCCTCTTCAGTTCAATCTTATAAGTGGAGACAAATTGTTGATGTTACATTATAAAATAACTTGCAGTTAAGTTTTGGCAAAGTTCAATGTAATTTTCACAGGTGGCAGAGCCTTGTTGTTGTTAGAACTGCTGAAAGTAACTAAAAAAGTTACTTTTAATGTAACTTTGTTACTTTCCAAATCAAGTAGTCAGTAATCTAACTTAGTTACTTTTTCAAGGAGTAATTAGTAATCCGATTAAAGTTACTTTTTCAAAGTAACGATGCCATCACTGCATACAAGTCACATATATTTGAACGACCACGGCAAAAAATTTAAAAAAAGTAAAAATCCAATTTCACAAAAACATTGTAATTGGGTCACTTCGGGTTGCAGTGTGAACGTAGCCTTAGAGAGAGAAACATGTGCTAGTTTCAAGCTTTCCTGTTGAGATCTGACCAATACTTTAAAAACATATTCAAACATAGTCCAAACACCTAAAGCAGGGGAGCCCAAAGTGGGTCCTGGAGGGCCGGCATCCTGCATGTTTTAGTTCTGTCCCTGGTTTAACGCACCTGGATCCAATGATGGCTCTTTAGAAGGCCTAAGAAGAACATTGACATGCTGAGAAGGTTGTTTCTACCACCAGGGAGAGAACTAAACCATGCAGGATGCTGGCCCTCCAGGACCCACTTTGGGCACCCCTGACCTAGAGGTTAGATTTACAGGTTGACAATCAGATTTATTCAGGGTTGTTGGACATCAGCATGTTTTCTACATACCAGGGATTCTCTCCATGCCTTTGTCTCTTAAGAGCTTCTGAAGCTGTTTGTTTATATTTTAACTTTTTTCCCACCCCTTTCTTTTTTTTTTATCATTTATTTTTCCTTCCAGAGTACAACATTTCCGCCGCAGCCATCTCCATTTTCAGCCTGGCCTTCATGATCCTCGGATCTCTGTGTCTGCTCGGGTCGTGCACCGGCAAAGGCAAAGGAAGGGACTACCTTCTCAAACCCGCCGGAATGTTCTTCGCGTTCGCAGGTCGGTTCCGTTCACCTTCCAAACTTCAAACCTTCCAACTTCTCCAGCAGCCTTCCCAGTCCACACAACGCCTCAAGTTTTACGCAGACCATGACGCTCACACCCTGCGCCTCTCTGTCTTCAGGCATCTGCGCTTTCATCTCGCTGGAGGTGATGCGTCAGTCGGTGAAAAGCATGATCGAGAGCAAGGACACTATTTGGATCGAGTACTACTACGCCTGGTCCTTCGCCTGTGCCTGCTCTGGCTTCGTCCTCCTCTTCCTGGCCGGCATCGCGCTCCTCGTCCTCTCCATGCCTCAGATGCCCCGGAACCCCTGGGAGACGTGCATGGACGCCGAGCCGGAGCAAGTAGAGTGATGCCGGCCAACCGAACGCAGCCGTGAATCACTTTCTTGTTGTTTTCCAGTAAAAAAAAAAGAGAAACATGTTGTTGGTGTTTGCGCGTCATAGTCGTCTCTTCGAACAGCAGTTGAATGGGGCCTTTAGTGAGGAGGCTAATGTGTTTTCCTGACCCCTACATGCGCGACCAGGGTGAACACAACCGGAAACACAATTCACATGCTGGGTTTTTTTTTTTTTGTGTACAGCTCATCGTTTACTGACATCCTGTTTGTCTTTCTCAATTATACCCATGAATCATTCTTAATGTGACCATGGCCTTACTCCCATGTATGTACCTTTTAGACAAAAACGGCCCTAAGGATTTTCTAGAACAAGTCTGACGTCACAGTAACCTTAATTTGAGCTTCAGTGCCGCATAATATACAGAATATACACCTTTACAGGAAGGTTTATGTGTTTTTAATGGCGTCGGAATTAAATTGCTCACTGACGATGTCAAGTAGGCGTCTCAAGGATTATTCAAAGAAGCTCTACAGATAGAGAATGGAGAAGTTTTTGAGTGTGTGTGTGGGGGGTGGGTGTGTGTGTGTGTGTGTCAGACTGAATGCTAAACACTCCCACAGTCTGCAGCACCAACTATGTTGGAAAAGGTTCAGTTTTAGCAGGTGCACTGTGCATACATACAAGGCCTTTTACTGATCCACCACACGGACAAAATGAAGAAAGTTTTATTTATCCCAAACACGATTAACCTTCTTAGCATTCAAATCTACAGTATTTATATTTATGTAATGTCTGCTGGTTTGGTTTTTGTAAAAACAAACAAACAAACAAAAAAACCCAGCAGATTATTTATAACCCAGAAAATCAGGATATGCAGAAAAAAGAAGTGCTGTAAGTGACACTTCGTCCTTTAAAGGGATACTTTGGATGTTTTGAAGTGTAGGTCAGTGAAAATATTAGTAATGTTCTTCTAAGTGCAGCAGGCAGATTTCATACCACCATCAGTTTCTGTTAAATAGGATAAGTAAACAAATTGTCAGTGTGATAAGCTAGCAGCTCGTCAGCCGTACAAACAGCTTAGCTCAAACTACGTTAGCCTTGTTTTAAAGTGCTAAAATAGTGCAACCTTCACCGCTCAGAGGAGTTCTTTACTTTTCTACAAACTCAGTAAGATCCGCCTCTAACCTTACTTCAGATAACCCAAACTATCCCTTTAATTAGTCATTTTCCAACCAGTTTTCCTAGAAGAAATTGTTCCGACTTTAACGTCAGTGCAGATTATTCTGTGTTGTCGCTTTTCAATGTAGGATTTAGTAAAAGGCGTGGGTGGGGGGGAAAAAAAGAAGAAAAAGAAACTGGTTTATTTTGTTTTACACAAAACTTTCTGACATTCTAGAAATGTAACTAGAAACTTGTACAGACGATGCGACTGAGAGAGCCTCTGCATTCGTTTGGACTTTGCTCGACTTCACGCTGGAAATGCTTGGGGGTCACATGCGTAAAGTGAACAGTGTGAATGTTAACTTAACCTTTTATACAGAACTCCGGTGTAACGTCAGACCGAACTACAGCGTTCTGTCAGAGCTGCAACAACCAGAATCTCAACCTTGCTCAGGGCAAAAAATGTAGTTATTTTCAGTGAGATGTACTGCAGTTTGATTCATCGCTCTCTTAATAATCTTTGCTTAGAAATAAACGGTATGCAGCTGCAGGAATGTGTTTGGATGAAGCTACTCATTTATATTAGTTCTCTAATTTGTTGTTGCTGCTGCGTTATGAAATAAAATGGTTCCATTTCGGGGTAAATGTTACCATAATGTGATACGTTTCTTTTTCTCTATATAGCATGCAGTTGAATAAGCTTTGGAATGGCGTCGACTCTGTATTTCGTACTCGCTACTAATTTCTAAGGAAATAAAAATAAAATAAAAAAATTGACAAATTTTGTATCAGTTTGTTAGGATGAGAGTTCTTTCAGACCTGGATTTGCTGTTGCATGTCTAAGAGGCATTGGATGTTTCAGGATTATTCTTCTAAAAAAAAGAAGAGAAAATCAAGAAAACTGGAATTTTCACGTTTTGCTTCAAATTATCAAAATGAAGGAAAATGAGGAAGCAGCACAAAATTGTGTGTGCAGCCTTCGAGATGCAGCTTCTCCTTGGATCTGCGGTTTCCAACCTTCTGAATCAGAGCAAACGTCCACTCAGCTCCTTCAGACTAGCCAGAAGCAATTAGCAAATACCAGTTGAAGCTGCGCATCAGCTGAGCTCATTGTACAAAGTACCTTTCCCTGCAACGCTGGTAAAAACGTTATTAAAGGGTTAATAACAGAGGAGCGACGTTGTGGGGACTTCCTGAAGACGGAGTTTCAGAAAGAGCAGGAGTTTCTTAAAGAGACAGGGGCCCAATTTCAAGGCATTTAATTACAAAGTCAAATTTCTTTCAAGTCATATTTGATGTATGCAGTACTTTTGCAACAACTGTGAAGGCAACAGTTACTTGATTGTGCTACAAAATAACACTATGTGCCTGGAAAACACTTTAAGAAATGAGTTAGCCAAAAGTTCAATTTAAACTGTAAACAGGAATGTGTTTTTTAAAGATCTTGAACCCTGGTTTAGATTATAAATTCAGTAGAAAAGTAATATGCACTATTTTACTTTTGCTTGAACACTTATGGCAAAGCTAGACTACTACACCTTGTCAGATTTTCAGTCTCCCAAACGGCTTTACGTCTCGCAAGGCTGCGTTACGCAACTGGAGCACAAAGGAGCCTTTATGTTGCCTCGTTCTGCACAGAAAGAGTGAGAAGAAGAAGAAGAAGGAGGGAAAAAAAGCGAGAACACTCGAGCAGTTTCAATAAAAACACTTTAATAGAGAAACAATTAAAAAAAGAAAAGAAAACCTTTAAAACACAGCCTAAATCAGTTCTCGTAACAACCACCAGTTGAAATGAATATTCATTACTTTGAACCCACGAGGGAGAAACCGATGGGGACTGGAAAGCAGGGAGGAACAGGTGTGCCATTGATTCACTGCAGCGGGGGGAGAACAGAGGCGGGTCAACGGATAACAGGAGAAGACGGCGCTTATAGGAGGCTGAACACAGAGCTCTCTGCTGGCCAGGCAAAGGTTGCTCCCTAACCTTTTCTCTCTCTCTTTTTTTCTGTTTTTTTAAATTGTGAGCCACTCACACACACACACACACACACACACTTTACAGCTGGTTCCACATCGAGGACATGCCATGAAATGTGGTGTAATGTTGGGAGCTTTCAAATCCAACTCCATCGTGTTAACGAGGTACACACAGAGCAAAGAATCGAAATATCAGAAACCAGGAAACAAAAAAAAAAATTGCTAACAAAATCCCTTTAAAATGTCTTTGGCTCAATCTCTTCTGTCTTAATAAATAGAACTGTAGCTTTAAAAAAAAAAAAAAAAAAAAAAAAAAGCGGTGAAATATTAGTATTGCACAACTTTAGAGATTAGCCAACGATTTTAAAACAAAAGAGAATAAAAATAAAAAAAACCGGGCTCCCTGGGAGCAACCTCAGCTTTAGCCCTTCAAACTGCAGGAGGAGGAACAAAAAGGAAGGAGGGGAAACATATACAACCATTCAATTTTTTTTTTTTTGATCGACACATTAGTAAAAGTAACAGTTTTATGTATAATGTCACAAGTTATTTGTACACGTCAAATAAAAATACCAAAAATTTAACTCTGCAGGTTGAAAACAAAAGCGTGTTTTTTTTTTTTTTTTTTCCTTTACCGTTTTTCATCCAGAAATCATTACAAACCTATAGAAACGGGGAATCAAAACCCAACAAGGTCATCGCAACATGCAATAAAAGAAGCAAAAAAAAACAAAAACAGACTAAACATTGAAGAATGAATCCAGGTGTTGATTGTTGTACAGCTGTGGTGAGAAAACATGACAGGACGAATCCAGCACTTAAAAAAAAATACATATTGTACAGTAAATTAGGTCGTCTTAAAAAGGCGCAACGGAAATTCTCCTCTCCTAAACAAGCCGGGCAGCTTCTTAAAAAAAAAAAAAAAGAAGAGAAAAACGAAAAGAAAAACCTACAAAGTTACAAGATGATGCAACTACCGTTTCTAGATTTTCTCTTTATTTTTTCTGAATTTGCATAATTAAAAAGGGCGTGCCTCTTCATTGATCAGCTTCTACAAAATCGAGGCGCTTCCCAAAGTTCTCGTTTGTAAATACATACAAAATGTATATTTACAAGTACGTGTTTATCTGCTAAATTAAAAAAATAAAATAAAAAATGATCAGAATCGTGTCATTTAAAATGTCAAAACTTGAAAAGAAAAGGACACGGAGCTCAACATTTAAAACATCTTCGTTTCTGGCTGTAAGGCTTTTTTTTTTTTTAATTTTTTTTTTTAAAAGAAAAGAAATACATCAGAGACTAACTGCAACAGTATAAAGCCACGATTACCAGTGAAGAGATTTCTTAAGTTGATCAGTTTGCAGGAAAAGCAGCGACTCAAAATTCGAAATAAACTCGAAAACTTCCCCTACGGTGTGGTTTCTCTAGAGCGAGCAAGAAGAAAGATCAAAGTAGTTTTCAGAAGAGCGATGGATCAGCTGCTGGAGCAGCGGTTCACAAATCCGATTAAATCAAAGAAGTGGGCCGTCTCTGTTTTATTGATGTTTTTGTAAATCATGACTTCCATAACATCACCATTCCTGCTCAATTATGCAGATCTTAATAAACATACCAACAGTCAAAGGTTTTTGAACAAACTTCTTCAGTCTCGCCACCTCTCTTTTTGTGTGTGTGTGTGTGTGTGTGTGTGTGTGTGTAGGGGATATAAATTTTTGTATTGCAGTGAAATAAAACTCAAACTTGGAAAGCATATTTCTTCCTTAAAACAACACAGAATCTTCTAATGGAACAACAACTTAAAATGACCTTCTGGAAACAAAATTAAAAGAATCTGCTAAACGAAGCTGTTCTCGTTGCTCAGGGTCACATTTGGTATAATTAAAAAATGTTTTGTTTTTTTTCATTTTTAAGCAATGTAAAAGGTAAAAACTGCCCTCATCAATTAGGCAGTTGCCGATATTAAAGTAATTGACATTTTAAAGAAGTTCTGGTTTAAAAATGCTAAGATGTTCCATTATATCGCTCTTAAAGCATAAAGACCTTTTAATAAGTGCTCTACCATGGCAGGTAGTTCAACTCATTAAGCAGGTAATATCAATGTATTCACAGCAGGGGGGGAAAAGTATAAAATGGTGGAAAAAAACATTATGCCTGTAAGAATCAATACAAATAATATGATTTATAAATATTCACTGTAACAGCAGTAGAAACTGCTGCTTTTCTGTTAAAAATATAAATAATTAGATCATATTGTATATTTCTATGTTGAATTTAATGATGCACTAAAACCACTGCATAACGGCCCACGCCTGTTTTAAGAATTGCCTAAATATTTTACAGCAATAATTTTGCTTTTAAAAAAATCAATAGCTGGCATTAATTTTAGAAATGTTTTGTTTATAAAACTTGTAGCCAAAAAAACTCAGCCAGTGGAGCCACTAGCTTAAGTTTAGTTTAGAAAGAAATGAAACTGCTAGCTGAAGTTTAGCCAGTAGTAAAACTGCTAGCTGAAGTTTAGCCAGTAGTAAAACTGCTAGCTGCAACAGTGAACATAGAGCCAGTAGTAAAACTGCTAGCTGAAGTTTTAGCTAGTAGTAAAACTGCTAGCTGAAGTTTTAGCTAGTAGTAAAACTGCTAGCTGCAACAGTGAACATATAGCCAGAAGTGAAACTGCTAGCTGAAGTTTTAGCTAGTAGTAAAACTGCTAGCTGAAGTTTTAGCTAGTAGTAAAACTGCTAGCTGAAGTTTTAGCTAGTAGTAAAACTGCTAGCTGCAACAGTGAACATATAGCCAGAAGTGAAACTGCTAGCTGAAGTTTTAGCTAGTAGTAAAACTTTAGCTAGCAGTGTTGTGTTTATTTAACATTTGTTGTGAAATAAACAAAGATAAAATATGTAACTAGGAGTTTTATGATTTCTGAAGTAGCTGTATTTTTACATTTTATTTTTTAAAAATTGAAGCAATGAATAAAATTGAGACACGTTTGTAAAATGTTATCTACTTTTTCATAAGCAAAAAAATTAAATGCTACCAATTTTCTTCATGCCTTTAAGACCACCCCAAATCCAGACATTAAAAAAATCATGTACAAAATGTCAAACTGCGGTTAATGGCTGTGGCAGTGTCCTCGTTTTTCTTTTTTTGATGCGATATTTTCCGATTTTGTTTGCCATGGGTTTACTCCTCAAGTATTTTTTTTTTTTGGTTGTTGTTCAAAAACATCTGACTGGAAGTAATGATCCTACGATACACATTTTAATAACTCTCAGTTTACTTACACAGACCATCAGATTATTCCAAACCACGCAACACAAAATCCAAAGTGAAAGTTGAGCAAAAGCAGCGAAACGACTTTTACATTTAAAAGATTATTGTAAAGAAAAAAAACAAAACAAAAAAAGTCAAAGTAAATCGAAGCAGAGCAGTTCATGTTGTCGCCTAAAGAAACGTGTTTGCGGTTGAAGCCGACAGAGGAGGAATGAAAGCTGTCCCGACGTCTTCACGCTGTACTTCCCCCGGTGAGATCTCGGCGAAAAGTTTTTTTTTTTGTTTGTTTTTTTTTTTTTCTATAAATAATCACATTAATCACTAAATCACCAGATTATTTAAGTTAATGATGACTAAGAACTGAAAAGAAAAAAAACAAACAAAAACAAAACAAAACAAAAAAAAAACCCATAATGCAAATACTAATATGATTTTTTTTTTTGTGGAATACAGTTCAGTCTTTTATTTTCTTTTTCTGTACAGATTAGAGGAAAAATGTATCTACTTCTATACACTGTTCCTTTCGGTTTCACTCAGTCGACCACTTAGCTTTCATGCAATACAACAAACTGCAGTGGTGTGAACGGTCAGTGTTCACTATAAAACCAAATGGTTGTTAAAAAAAACAAAAACAAAAACAGGAGTTAGAAAAAAGAAGAACTAAAAATGCATTTAAAGAGGCCAACTGAAGCAGGAAAACTAAGCAGATAGCTAAATGGTCAAATAAGTCGGGGTTTTTTTTTTATTGATCTTTCATCTTATTTTATTTTTTTTGTATTTTTGTTTTCTAAGCATTACGTACATGTACAAGTGTAGATAATATAAGTATATATTCATATATACATAATGAGTATGTATATATATATACCAGTAATGCATTTGCTATATATATACTGACTTTCTGCACAGATATGTCAGGAGAGAAAAGAACCAGGAGTTAAAATAAAAGAGAAAAGAAACAAAAAAGAAAAATCTAAAATCTACTATTACAAACAATTCTTTAAAATGCACTTTCCACTATTTCTTTTTTTTTTTTTTTTTAGAAATTTTACAAAACTTTTACAATTTTTTTGTCTTTTCTTTTTTTTTTTTTTTTTTGTTTCGCTTCACTTACTACGCGAGAGAGTCGGCTCTCATTTAAAGTAAGAATAATAACCATTGCTACCGTTTGAGCTTCCGATGCTCAGCTCCTGGAGGAGGGACAGCGGGTCGCTGTTCTTCTTCACCTGCTCGGGTCGAACGGCTCTCGGTTTGGGAGGCGCTCGGAGGGCGCTCGCGTACGACATGGTGGGCGGCTTTACTAAACTGGGAGCCCCCTGGGTGGGCTCCGTCGGAGGCTGTGGTGGCGGCGGGGGCGGCGGTGGCGGCTGCTGCTGCTTCTTATTGGGCATTAGAGGGGGAAACTGGTGCTGAAGGGAGTTGAGGTTGTGTGGATGCGCCTGCTGCTGCTGCGCGCCGGCCGGTTCCGCCTTCACCTGCTCGTCCGTCTGACGGTGGACCTTTGAAGCTGCGGGAGGGAGAAGGTAAACAACAATGAAAACTTACGTTGCTAATGAAATCAATAACTAAAATCTATGACAACGAATCATGGTTATTTGTAGGTACAGAAAGGAGGAGTAAATTTATGGCAAAAGACTGACATATTGAGATGAATTTCAGGTTTTCTAGTCTGAAATTTAGGAAATTTCTGAGTTTCAAAAGTCAAAAATTTGTTGATTTTTTTTTTTTTTTTTGAATAGAAAATTTCAGATTTTAATCTCAATTTTAGACAATGTTTTTTCGTTTTGCAAATTTTTTGACTTTTCAAGCTCAGAAATAAAAACTTACATTGGTAACAAAATCAGGAACTCTTTTTTTAAATAATAAAATAGAGGAGTATGTTTATGCCAAAAAACAAAACTTTTGAGATGAATCTAAAATTTTCTAGATAAAAAAACTTGTGAGATTGAAAAGTAGAGAATTTGCTAGAATAAGTGCAGAAATTTACGAGGGAAAAAATATTTGAGATTTAAAAGAAAAAAAAAATTGCTACGAAAAATATTCTGAAATTTTTAGATTAATCCGAAAAATTTCTAGAAAAATAAATCTACAAAATGTTCAACTTTTGAAACTCAGAAAATTCCATGTTTTCCCCCCCAAATGTTTCAATTTTCAAACTCAGAAATTCCCAAGTTTTAAGTCCAGAAAATGTCAGAGATTAAGCTCAAGGTGAGTTTTGTTGGGGGGAAAATTTCCTGCTTTTTGTCTCTCCATCTACACGCTGCTGTACAAATCACTAAACCTGGACTGTAACGATTCAAGTGCCGCCATTTTTTACATTCTCCCAACAAATTTATGGGTAAATTATCTGCTTTGAGGCTTTGTTAAATTATATTTTACTATTTAGCACCTTCCCCATCTCTCGGGCCTTCTGGTTCTGCAACCCCAAAACCAGAACAAACATTGAGAAGCAGCATTCAGCTTCTATGCTCCTCTAATCTGGAGCAAACTTCCAGAAAACTGCAAATCTGATGGAACACTGAGTTAAATCAGGACTAAGAACCCACCTCCATATTTGTCTATAATTGTTAGCACAGAATCTGGCACGTTATGCATGTACAAAAAAACCCACATTTTGTCTAACAGGGACATGTACATGCTGATCAAGAAGAGCAGCGATGTGGAAAAATAAATAAAAAATATCAATTTTATATATTTTTTTTCAAACTTGAGTCTGAAAGTTAAGAATAATATAAAAGACCGTTTTTACTAATGCCTCAGATTAAATGTACTTTTAATATCCTGTGAAATGTTATATCTAATCTGTTTTTAGGCTTTAATTTTTTTTTTAAACATCAAATGAGAGATTAAGCAATAAAATGTTTTCTAATTTAAAAAATAAAAGGAGCTGAATTGTTCTTTACTAGCATTTTCTCTTTCATGTGTTTCATTTCCTAGCTTAAGTAGCTATAATAGCAACTTTTATTCAACTAAAATAATTGTTTACAGCAGCCCTACACACACGCGCGCACACACACACACGCCCACCTAGAAGCTCACGATGCTGAACTAGTTTGCTAGCTCCATTGCATGGAATGTTCTGGAATGGACCAGGACCCCCGCCGTTGCTGGGCCAGAGGTGGTCGTGGGGGGGGTAGGTGTAGGAGCCGTGCGGTTGCTGTGGGTGATCCTGGGGCTCGGGATGACAGGGGTGGGCTGGAGATGATTCATCCGGGTAGCTGGAGGAGATGCGGCGCTGATAGAGGGGCCGGCCTGGACCTCTCGGTTCATACTGCGAGGGAACAGAAGGATGGAGGAGCAGGAAGGTTACATTTATCTGCCTGGACTCGGCTTCAACACGACACTGACGGGAGATTTCTTCTAGAAACCACAGAGATTCAGCTTATTTATAGAGAGGAAGAAACAGATACATAACGTGTATAGATGCACCGATCCTGTATTAATATCTGTATTGGTCCTGATATTCTAAAAAAAAAAAAAAAAAAAAAAAAATTCTAGATTGGATATCAGTGTCAATGTGCCCGTTCCATTTGGCTGCTTCTATTCAGTCAGATTCTATACTTTGTTGTCTGAATGACGTCATGATTTATTATTTATTTTACATCATATATAGAATTCCTAAAATTACTTTCTGAAAAATTTGAAAGGTTTGTTGTAGTTTACTTTTACATTTGACCAAGGTTGTCAAGCTTTTAGTTTATTTAATTTTAATTTGGCTGTTTTACTCCTAATTGCTCTGACTAAAAAAAAAAAAATTAAGTTGTGTTATTTTTTTGTGTTTCACCATTGTTTTAAGTGTGGTGCACTGATGCAGAATTATCAAATAAAAGAGTAATTCAGTACATTTATGTCTCTGTTTAAAACAAAAAGAAACATTTTAAGTCGATTCAGGACTGTTTGTATCGTATCAGATCGGTCTGAGCTGATACTAAACCTCCGATATCTGGATCTGTATCGGAGGTGAAAAAAGTGAATTGTTGCATTTCTAAGAGAAACAAAACACAGAAAGGAAATTATTACAGCAACAGTAATCAAAAAAGGAATCGTTTTCCTTTTGCGCCTCAAATATGTAGTAATAAAAGAAAGTAAAAAAAACAAAAAACAAAGGATGAGTGTAAATTGAAGACAGAGAAGGACGCTTCCTGTTTTTGGTATAATAGTGAAGCTAAATTCTAAAACTTGGAACGACAATTTATTCAAGGTTTTCAGTAAACTTGAACAAGTCCAAGAACAAAGATTTGCTGGAGCAGAGTTTGCTCTCCTCTTTTTTTAAGCTTTTTAAAAAGGTTCAGGGTTTCTTCGGGTATCACAAACACAAAACCTTTCAAGACCTTAAAAAAAACAATATGAATGAAATTGAAGAACTACATCATGACGGAAATTAGACTTATATTAGGAGAAATAATGATGTAATTTTTCTCTCATATAATAAACAGCAATTATAACATGCTCGGAGATGTGGCTGTTTTGTTTTAATATGTCTGTGTTATAAAAAAAGAAGAAACATTTTAAGTCAATTGAGTCCGGCTTTTCTGAATTGGAATCGACCGTAACTAAACCTCAGACATCGGAAGGGGGAAGAAAAAAGAAGTGGATCGGTGCAAAATGACAAACGAAGCAGGCGTACCTCGTCTACGCTGTGGAGGGCAGCGGCTGCTGATGTTCTAGGGGACAGAGGGTGGTAGGACTCGGAGTCCGGGCCTTGATTTTGTTGCTGTTGCTGTTGATGGTGTTGCTGCTGCTGCTGCTGCTGCTGTTGCTGCTGGTGGTGGAGTTGCATCAGCACCTGCTCCGGCCTGCTGGGGTGAGCCATCAGGGGCAGTCCGTACAGAAGGCTATGGCTCTGGTTCCCTAGGAGGTGGTTCTGCTGGGACACGGACGCCGCTCCGCCGTGGGACCACTGCGCTTCCTGCAGGAGATACTTCACGTTCGATGGTGGGGGGCTGCTGCCGCCGGACTGCGCTGGCGGCTGATTCGGGTAGCTACCGGCATTGTACAGGGTGTTCCCTGGGTGCTGCTGCTGCTGCTGCAGAGCCGGGTTATTGAGAAGGTTTTCGTTGAGGAGGTTCCGGCCGCTTTCGTGGGAGTACAGTCCTGCGGGGAAGGGGCCAGCGTGATTGGACAGGGGGGCTAAGGAGGACGAGGGCTCACCGGAGGCACGGGTCTGGGACTGTCGATACTGGAGCAGGCGGGACTGAGGCGGCGGCTGCAATTCGGTCGCTTCCCGTGGTTCTGGCTGTTCCTGGGGGGGCATTTCTCTCAAAAGGCCCGGGTACCTTAAAGCAACGTGACAGAAATACTTTATTTATTTATTTTTTAAATCGACTTCAGGATGGTGTCCAATCCAACAAAAACACAATATTTCAAATGACTAACACAAAAATAAAAAATAAAGAAAAGAAGAAAAAAAAAAAAAAAACACTTTTTAGACTAAGGCTAACCTGGAGCATGTTGGACCCGCGGTGGCAGAGGAAACGGCTTCGTCGTCCATATTGGCACTAAGCCCCCAGGTAGCAGCCCGGAGCAGCTGAGGGGGAAAGCGAGCCATGCCAGATTGAGCGAGGTGGGCGAGCTGCTGGGGCAGAGGAAAGGCAACACTGCCCTGGAGGAAGGGGCCTGCTGCTTCCCCCCACTGGCCCAGTCTGGCCGCCTGCTGCTGCTGCTGCTGGCTCAGGGCTTCTAAAGTCAGGGGACTCTGGAGGTCTGAAAGGTTAAAGAAATGTGGGATTGGTTAATGTCATTTGAAAAGCACTGACTCAATGAATTTCAATTATTTACTTATTTTGCATTTCAAAATAACAAATGAGTAAAAAGGCCGATCACATTTTACTCAAAACAAGGAATGAAACGATTAATCAAATTTTAAGTGATTGATTGTTGAAATAGTCAACTAATTTAGTAATCAATTAATCGTTAACTGGAGCATACAGGCATAAAAATAAGGCGGTTTGCTGGAAGAACGTCATACTGAGAGCAGTAATGAAGTCAAAACTGTACAAAAATATATACATTTGTATTTAAGATAAATAAAAAAAAACTTTGTCTGTAAATATGTTCTACCCAGAACTTCTCCAATGGCCTAGTTTTAGCTTCAACTTAGCTCCAGCTAACTAGCAAGCCAGCAGGTGTATATTTGCTGCTAGCCTCAAGTCACAGAACACAGTATGGAAGCGCACAGACATCAAATTTTGCATCTTACATTTCTTCAAATTCACGTAAGATATTTAAATGCCTTAATTTTACATGCATAAATTTGAGACTTAATACTTAAATGACTTGAAATCTAAGGTCAAATACCATCTTATTTTTCACTTCGACTGTTGCATCTATTTTGTTTTTGCCTGAGATTTGACCAAATCAGTCACATGGTGGTTTTTTTCAGCATTGGCACAAGCGTTTCACGTTTTCTCACTGAAATTAAAGGATTTTTTTTAACCCACCTAAACCGTCCACCAGACTTCCATCCTGTCCATCCTCCCCAAAGTTGCTGACCCTGTTGTGCTGTGGTAGGCCTGGGTGTTGCGACCCCTGGTGGCCCATGTGAGTCCTAATGGTGCCGCTCATCTCCTCGGCCCCCGAAGACTCCGCCCCGTCCACGGTGGGCGATTGCACGGATCGGTGAGCGGCCATGGAGCCGCTGAAGAAGGAAGCGTGGCTTCCACCAGTGAAGGCAGGACTGAGCTGTTGCTGCTGATTCTGTTGGGGCATCCCTGGATGTTGAGGCTGGCCGACCCGGTAGGGAAGTCTAGGAACGGGGTACTGCTGGGGGAAGGTTCTTCCGCTGGCGGGGTGTGGAGGAAAAGCTGGGCTGGGCGGTGCCAGGTGGTAGTTGAGGGATCTTTGGGTAGCTGAAGGGTCTTTTCGGTGAAGCAGAGCGTTCGGAAAGCCAACCAGACCCTCTGGTTGGGAATCTAAACTTCGACTTTGACCGGTGTCTAAATCTCCCTGCACAAAAACACACAAAAATGGACTTTAACGTAATCATAATAATAAAGGAGCCTTCATGAAACATAAATGCGCATTAATCGACTAACGGGTAAACCTGCCTGTTTTTCCCTTATGTCTGCGTTTTTCCTCTCTGGCGTCTGAAGACGGGTCTGTTCGGCCTTTGTGCAGCCGTCTACTTTACCTAGAAGTCACAACATAACCACCTTCAGTCAGCTCAAGTGTTTCTCGTTTACAGTTTATTTGTAGCTGCAGCTGATTGGCCAAAAGTTTAAGCACAAGAGAAGCAGACCGTTCCTGATGAGGTCGGCCTGCAGGTCCTTCTCTGGGCTGAGCTGGGCCAGTCCTAAAGGAGAGGGGTGGGCGACGCCGCTATAAGGGATGGGAGAGCCTCGGTTCTGCGGCTGAAGCAGGTTTAAGTTGTAGGCCATGGCTGCCGGGTGGCTCATGATGCGAGGGTCCACAGCAAAGCGGTTCTGGTAACCTGGCCAGGGCAACTAAGGACGACAAAACTAAATCACGGATCAAAGAGATTTTTCACAGGTGCACCGCACGCAGTGAGGGAGCAGATGACCAATTCAGGTTATTGGGGGAAACGTACCGACAGAGGCATGGGCATGACCACGTTTCCTCCGTACATAGCTGGTACGTAGAGGATGCTGGCTCCGGTGTGAGGGTCGATGCGCTGCACGGGGCTGGGCGACTTCCCTATGCCGGCCGGCGTGGCACCCAGAGGGGGCGTGAAGGCCCGGATGGGGTTTCCCATCAACACAGCAGGGCTGGATTGCACTAAAATGTGACAAAAGGAATACAAAAAAAAAAAAAAAAAACACACAAAAAAACAAAACACTTAAATGGACTTCCTTCAATGACAATGGCTATTTTTCAAACTACAAACTTTTCTAGAAGTAAATTAGTTAAGGTTTTCTGGTCAATTTAGTGCTTTAATAAAAATCTAAAGACAAAAATAATACAAATGTATGGTAGAGATTTCTGTCAAGATCAAACATTAAATGCAAAATCCACAAAAAACACAGACGGGATAAAATGGATGGATTAGAGAAAGGATCGATAGATGGAAATCAATTTTATCGATTGAACAATTACGATTTAATTTTTGGAAAATTGGGTTATTGTTTTCCACCAATGCACTCCTTTGGTTTCCATAGTTCAGAGTGATGTCAGCAAGCCTTTTGGCCGCCATCTTGTTTGACAAGCATGTTTACAGCTTATTTGGACTTTAAATTTAAATTTCTTAATTCCAAGAATAAAGTCATATGGCAATAAAGTTGAAACCATGCCAAATAAAGTTTTAACATTTCCAGAATAAAGTAATAAAATTAGGAAAATTAAGTAGTCATTCTAGTCATCAACTAGAACACAAAATTAAAAATTTAAATGAGGAATGTTATAAAACATAAAAAAATAAAATCCTATAACCTGGCCCTAATGCTCCATTGTGCAACTCATAGATGGGATAATAAAAGCCACAGTTTTAAAAATATTTTGTACCATTTTTTCTTATATATTTTGTGAGAACAAAGTAGATTAAAATTGGAAATCGGGTCTGGCTTGAAAAAATGGATTTTTAAGCCATATGGCCCAGGTCCAAATAGATGGAAGGACAGATGGAAAGTGGGACAGACGACATTTTCACGACGGAACAAGAAATGAAATTTGCTAATGCAAAGATTTTTGAAAAATTGTTTTCTAACTTCAACTTAATTTTCTTCCCCCACGGTTATGAGCAGTACCACCTTGACCTTCACATTTTATACCTTTTCACTGCAGAGGAAAAATGTAACCAGCATCATAGATGGAGTCAAATTTTAGACTTTCACAGATTGGTTTTTTTAAAAGTGCAGCTTGCTGACACAAACCTATTGTGCTTCCCTAGAAAGATTATTGTGTTGTTGGCTGCGTCGCTCTGATGGTGTCAACAGCCTCAGGCCTGTGTGTATCCATCTGGGCTGCTGCATCAGAGAGCCCATGCTGGGTTCATTTAGAGGGAAATAATCTAATTGCATGTTTGTTGCTTTTGACCATTTTCTTTGCCAATAAAAATGGCATGCGGGCAGGTACAAATCCCAAATAAACCTAAAGGGACTATTTATTACAAATATACACAGTTCAGTAATATTAACAACACACAGGTTTTTGATACTCACCATATCCATCAGGTGGGAGGTGCTCTGTGTGGTTCGACTGTTTCCCCTACAGGAAAGCAAAGCAATTAGTTATGAAACCACAGTTACTTTAGAACAGCAGGAAGGGGAATCAGTGGGATACGTAATATGACAGTAAAACAACACAGAAAAGCAGATTAGTTACCTTACAGTTCTGTGTGTCTAACCTTTGTGTAATAAAGAACGGTCACGATCTTTAAAAAGCCCGATCTGCCAATTCTGATTTTAGTTGATGCAGATTTTTTTTTTTTTTTTTTGTCTGAAAAGTTGCCAAATACAGAAACAAAGTTGCTACATTTTGCAACTGTTCAGTGACCATTGCTTAGAGCTTAGAGTAGCTGATTTTACGGTCTTTGTGGAGGCAGATAAGATCAGTGGATAAGACCGGTTTCACGTTCAAGTATCGGAAAATCACCCAAGACTGACGAAACCGATGCCAAGAAATGGGCCATCGGTGCACTCTTCCTCACAATTTCAACTTTATACAACCTGCCCACCATTTAAACAAAGATGTCAAAAGAAATCAGCTGGTATCACCATGATCGGCACCATCGACCGCTCAGAAACTCCAAAATATGATCTCCTAAAATGCACCACACTAAGCGCTTCCAGGTGGCCATGGTAACAGCGCTCTCCCATATTGACCCTTTGAGGGGTTTTTTTCTTTTTCCCTATTGTCATATTATAATCCTTGTTTTTTTCCACCATTACATCAGAGAAATTTTATAGTCTGTAAACTTGTCTACTGGCAATAAAATTAGCCATTTTTGGTAATGGTAAGGTGTTTAAAATGAAGTGAGAAAAAGAAAAGAAACCAACATGTTGGGACATCTTCAACTTTCATTCATTCAGTACGAGAGGGGAAGATTTTCAGGAGATAACAGGAAGTGAGAGCTGAATAAAAATCTTATTTTTTAGCTTTCTACATCTATCTCTGAGCATGCAGAATGCAGAAATCTTGAGAGGTTAAGGTAAGGACTTACCATGTTCTACAGGTGACATGAAATGCTAATATGAGAAGCTAACCACTAGTTTAATGCTTAAGTTTAATGTCCTATCTGTTTTACAGCAATAATACACAAAACCTGTTTTACAGCGACCATTTTTTATCATTATTATTTACATTTATATTATGATTAGGCCTGTTATGATAAATTCTCTTGGACGATAAATTGTCCCAGAATTTATTGCAATAAACCATAATAGTTATTGCAAGAACACATTGTCAAGGATCAATAAACTTTAAATTCTAACATTTAAACTGGAAGACATTTTGAATATTCAAAATAAATCAAGAAAACAACAGAAACAACAAATAAAATGAATTGTGAAAACTGTGTAAACAAAATTATCTTTCAAACAAAGGGGATATTTGAGACCAAAGCACTGAAGAGTTTTTTTTCCCCATTCAGTTTTCAGTAAAAAGAGAGAAAAGAAAAAAAAACTAAAAATCAAGACAATGAAAATTATTGAGTTTCTTTTTATTTATAATGCGATTAATTGATTTATTGCTCATTGTGGCAGGCCTAAGTGTGATGTGGTTTTTAAAATGAACAACTTACGAGAATTGCATTTTTTTATTTGAGATTTTTTTTTTTCCCCCACGTGAAATCCAAATCATTAAAATAAATATTCATTGGTGATAAAAACGAAAAAAAAAGTTCAGACAGGAAATTGGCCGCAAAATTCTAATACAACCAACACAAACAAAAGTTACAACCTGGTTCTTGAAACACTTTTAATATGAAACATTTTTAATATAATCACAAAAAGATGGACATTTTTAAAACTTTGTAGAATAACTTGTATTAAATTCGACACAATCTGAATGCTCTGGTTGTTAAATGTTCAAGGTGCGATGACAGAAAGCACCCACTCTGTAGTTTTCTCACAAGCAGCTCAGAGAGCTGTGAAGTGTGCAGCTCTAGGGAGGGAAGAGCGGAGCGGAAGTGTGTGTTTATCCCTAAAGCTGGCTGCCGGAGCCGGGGCTCATTAGGCCCAGTGGGTGATGGCAGCAGGTTGGCAGCTCTGCTGATTTCGTTAACCTTTACCTCAGGGCGGGCGGCGAGAGCAGACAGCCACACAAAGACGATTTAAACCCAGCGAAACAATCTAATAAGAGACCCTTGTGTGGAACACAACGCTGATTTCCAGTCTGATTTTTTATTTTATTTTTTCTTTATTCCTGGCTGGCAAATTGGTAATCATAAAATTGTTTCCTGTGGTGAAAATTACATGGACTTTTTAGCAGATTTGTAATTTGTTTCCCCACCTTCAGAAAGTGTAGAGAATTTCTCTTTTTCTATTTACAAGAAGTTGCATTATTATGGTAATTTCTTTGCTGATTTGCTAAAGGATAAAAATATGACCAAATATCTAACTGGTCCTACAATATTTTCCAGATTAAACTAGACATAAAATAAAACGTTTATTTATTTTTTTTTTCAGATTTTGATTTAAAATATCCAAAAACAAAATCAATTTATAAATCTGCCTTTTAGTTTGAGAGTCGGAGAAGAAAACCCAGCAGGGGCTCCTCTGCAGTTTTGCATAAAATTATGCAAAAGTGAAACAATAAAGCTGCACTGGTTAGAATTTCATTGATTCTCAAACTATTTTTTTTTTGGTAAAGGTTTGTTTATGCAAATTACAGTCAGTTCTGATGTGTTTTTAAGAATCACATTGGAAATATGTTTTGCCTTTAGCAGTTCTAAAATATTGATGTTAGAACCAGAGATGATGTTATTCTGCATGTTCAAGAAAACGTTGTGATACTTCTGAAGCTCTAAAATAAAAACACACTTTTATTCTTCACACAGCGGACATTTTAAAATGTCTTTAGCATCCAGTGGTATCAGTGTAATAACTCCATATAGAGAACATAGACGATTGCCTGTAACTCCAATATTTCTATGTTCTATGATAGCTTAAAGCTCAAAAGAATGTGCTGCTCTCAGTCTTCCTGTTATCTGATTAACATCTTGCTCTCTCTCCCAGTCTGGATAAACTGGAGGCAAGTCTCGATATTGATTCTTACATCCGACATCAGCTTAAAAACCTTCCTGATACTTAAATACAGGTTTTCTGTCAGTAACGACATCCACACCGAAGAGAATTGTTCACCTGGTAGGGGTTTGGTACGGTGCATTCAAGACCGGAAAAAGTTTCTGATAATTTGGTGTTTGCTAAAACTGAAAAATGTAGTAGACCACTCAACTTCCCACTAATTCTCTTCTAAATATATTAACGGAAAAACAAAAAAAAAACTGTCCTGTAACATTTACATATTTTAAAGTAAAACTAGACCTACTTTAAGTATAAAAGTACAACCAAAGCCTGATCCCTAGTAAATATCCAGTCCAATGTGTGTTAAAGTGAACTCTCCCTAAAGTTTTTGCTTCTGATGGCTGAGATCCTAAATCGCCGCTATGTTTTCATCAATGACTAATGCTTTAATCTGAAACCAAAGGGATTAAGATGTAATTATTTATAGCTTTTAAGATAAACAATATACATTGTCGCTGGATCTTTTCTTTTTCCTGCCAGCTGTGAGGATTTAGAAGAAAAAAAAACTCAATACCTTTGGAGGGGACTGCTGCTGCTGCTGTTGGTGATGCTGCGCGGCCTGCTTGTTGGAGGCAGGCAGACCGTGCTGAGGATGAGGATGATGGTGGGGATGAAGGCCCTGGGAGGAGGACTGGTGTCCCTGAAGGGGCCTGAGGGCCCGAGGGATGAACTCCGGGGCCAGCGGGTTGAGGACGTACGTCTTCTTGAGCTCCAGGGCCTCCAGCTGAGCCTTGATCTGCTCGAAGGTGATGCCGTGCAGGCTGGAGTTCTCGTGGCAGATTGAGATGAAATGCTCCCAGAATTTTCTGGAAAGAAAACAAGAACAAAAATTAAGCCATTTCTAAATGCACGTTAAATCAAAGCATCTTTCTGTTCGGCGTTTTTAAGAGCAAAGTTTCCGCTGCGCCGCTGACCTCGACCTTTCGTTGCTGGAAATCTGTGTAAACGACGCGCTTTTCTCCTAATCGCATCAATTTTACTGGCTGGATGCTGACAGGCTGACATTTGCCAACAGCCAGACAGTGAAATCCTTGACATGTTGTTTTGACTAGCGTTGGCAAACCGCAGCCATTATGGAGACGGTTGCGGAGGCGGGCCCACATCGATTCAAACAATGAGCCGACAGCATGTTGGATCAATTACAGCCTATATCCAAGTAAAGGAGCAAATTTATCCAACTTGAGATGAGTCCGATTAATCCCAAATGTAATCGCTGTTATATTAAATTAATTAAATTCCAAAATACTTTATCCAACGCCAGAAGAAAACTAAATGCAATTTTCTTCAAAGATTTGTTTTAGATTTCGACGGCTGTGGACAGGAAGGATATCTGCTAGCAGTCAGTGTTACAACGAATCTGAAGGAGCTTCTGAGAGGAGACAATATGTTGTGGGATAACGTCTTCAGGAGAGGGTGCTCAGGCTTGTTCATAATTTTCTTGATTTTATGAAGATTTTTTACATCATATGCTCATCTTGAGGGGAGAAAAAAATGCCTCTCCCAAAAAAAGAGGAACAAATCTTAAAAAGAATAAATCTGAATGTAACATTGCTCCTCCAACAGGCTGCCACCTTGAGCGTCAAAATTATGTGCTGAATCTATACTCCATTATTCCTTCCTTAAATTTGTCTTAATTGGATATGACCATCAAACCTACTGTCTCGGGGTCCAGATTATAGTGTTTATGTGTATTATGCATTTTCCAGGCACACAGAGCATTATCAAGTAACTATGTTAACTTCATCTGTTCAAAAGAAATGCTGCATATATCAAATATGACTTAAAAGAAATGTTACCCTGTAAATTAACACCTTAAAATTGGACCCCCGTCGCTTTAAAAGCTCCTGCTCTTTCTGAAACTCCGCCTTCAGGAAATCATCACATCATCGCTCCTCTATTGAGCCTTTAACAAGTGCAAGTAGCTCGTATAACGAGCTCAGCTGATGCGCCGTTTCACCACGTTTGCTAATTTCTGCTGGCTAATCTGAAGGAGCCGAGTGGGGAGTTACAGGCGGAGGACTGCTCTGTGAGGCGGCAGCTCAGGAGCTGCTAGGTCCACCCAGGCGTTTTTCACAGCTGAATGGTTGCCATGGAAACTGAAGGATTTCTAAAACATGCATGACAGACTCAAAGCAACACTCCAGGTCTGTTTATGATGAGGGAATAACAGTATAACATGATGTAAAGCTCAAAAAAGTCAATTTTACAAAATACTGCTTCTTTAAATGAATCTACTCCCTGTGACTTTGCACCAGCAACACAAATAAGAGTACAGCCACATTTGGCAGATTTTCTAGCAATCATGGTCTATTTTTGTGTGAAGAGCCTCAAAAAACTAACTTTTCATGACTATTATTTTGATAATCAACCCTGTTTTTTTTCCTCTTCAAAGTTCAATTAACAAAGCTGCAGTGGTCCTTTGTGTGACACGACCTTCTCAGATATAAGCACAGCGTTCCAAGTACAGGAGAGTAAGCTGTGCAAAAGACAGCTAAATCCAAAGTTTTTCATTTTGAAAACCTTTAAGGCATAGCAGCAAGTTTCCTAAGCAGGAAGAAAACATTTCCAGAATGCCTCGTCTGATATGTCAAGAGTCAAATAATGAACAAGTGCTATTCAAAAGCAGCACAGTAGGGCTAACATGCTAACAGTGGCTTAGCAACTGAGTGATAAATGAATAATATATATTTATGATATCTGTCACTGTCACGAAAAACAACGGACCACAATTTTTGAAATGTCACAGAGAAGTAGGTTTTGTGTAATACTGAGTAAATATAAATTGATTTCTTTCAGGGCTTATTTGAAGCTACAGTTTTCAAGCATTTTGTTTTATTTCACTTTCCAAAGTGTCATAGTGGGAATGCGTAGTGGCCAATTCCAATACTTTAATCACAATTTTTTATTTTAGCAAATGCTTGATGTAATACAGAAAAACATTAAATGAGCCATTTAAAAAATAATCAAATTAAACAAAAATGCTCTTTAACACTAATGTTACAGTAAGATTTAGTCTGTTATGCAGGAACATCAGTTTTTACCTTCTATTTAATCTAACAGCCATTATGTCAAATCTGTAAATGACAGATTTGAAGGGATTACCTGCAGCGTCCAACAGAGCAGAGCGCTATGGGGTCTCCCACCACGGCGACCAGGGACTGAGCTCTGGTGATGGCCGTGTTGAGCAGCTTGTAGTTTGACAGGAAACCGTAGTCGAGGTCCTCGGTCGAATCCTCCACCAGCTGCTCTTTGCGTTTGATGGCGGTCTGCTTGTGCTTGCAGGTGTGCCGCGTCCGCACCGTGCTGAGGAACAGCACCCGGAACTGTTTACCTGCAAAGAGACATTTTTTTATTTTACTATTACTATTACATTCATTATTTTACGGAAATGCATCAATCCAGCAGGACCCAACAAAACATTTAGGTTTAGCAACAGAGAAAACATTTAATTTTGTGTTATTAATTCAGGTACAAAGCAGGATTAAATGTTAGCAGAGATGCATCAGAAAAAAGGCCATCACTCCCATTATGTAATTCAATAAAGGGTCAAATTTGGTAATATTGTCCTAGTTCTTGTTGCTGTATTAAAAAGAATACAACAAAATAATCACATTTGCAGAAAAACTGTCATGATAATCTAACATTTGTCCAACTCCAGAGCTTGTTGATAAAACAAAGAACTTATATGGGCAAGAAATTTAAAATCCAAGTGCTAAGAAAACTTTCCTTCCTGTTTGCAAACTGCGCTTTGTTTTATGTGTGAATAATGAGACATGAAGAAAGCAGCTGGATGCAACACAAGCCAGAGCAACAGAACTGAAAAAGCAAAAGAAACAAAATTCTCACCAAGTCTCAATATTACAAAGAAAGTTGGAACCACTGACAAACCAGAATGAAATACCTTAAAGAATCAAGTTTTATGACATATTTGTCATTTTCAGCCAAAGCTCGTCTTTATTTTTCTGCTTTGCTTTTAACGGCAAATTCACTGAATAATTCTGATAAATCTAGAGAAAACTACCACACCACTTAAGTAAAGATTAGTACAAGGACTAGTTTAACAAAGCAAATTTTCTGCATCATTTAAAACTTTTCTTCTTTTTTTTTTGCTCACCTTGGACGTTAAGCACTCTTTCGACGCTGACCTCGTGCATTCTCTTCTTTCGGAGTTCGGCACGAATGCGGAAGACCTGGTCGGCGTACGGCGACACCACCCCGATGCTGCCCTCGTCCAGCTTCCCCCAGGCCACCGGCCACTTCTTGCGCAGCTCCTCCACCCGCTCCACAATCTCAAACACCTACGGAGTGATCGGGGTTTCCATGTCAACGCCACAAGAGACTTTAAATATTTCAGCTCACACAATAATTCTGTGCAATTTATTTTAGCTGAATACGAACAGAATAAGACTTTAAAGAGAGGGGGAAAAGGACGGCTAAGCGGATTTATGTTAAAGTTGTTACGTTTAAACACGAACAGTAGAGAGAAAAAAATATCTTCAACCAACCAAAATGTGGATGTTTAAAAGACAAACATAAGTCCTGCTGTAAGTTTTATACTGAAAGATAAAGGCTCGGCTAATTTAAGGCTGTCATGTTGAAAGTCTCTTCACAGATGTTATCACGGTAAGTTTAAGTTGCAAAGTTTCAGTCATAAAGGTAATTAATCCAATAGTTTAGTCGTTTTAATGTACACAGGCTGCAACTAACCGTTAGTTTTGTGATTCTTTCCATTATTCTCATGATTAGCTGCATAAAAAAAAAAAAAAGTAAAACATTCGGCAGATTTTTCACTTAACCGCTTAAGATTATTTTATACAAAATGAGAATTGGATAAAAATACAAAGAAATGATTCCATACTTTTTTTTTTCCTTACAGAAGAGAAAGTTTTTATTGCCTAAATTTCAATCACATATCATTCTTTTAATCTTTTAGTGAACGCTTGATTATTTGTAGCAAAAGATGCATCTGCAGGTAAAAAGTACTTCTAACATCAACATGTGAAAAGTTCAGCTTTCTACTCGACTTATCAATAATTTGTAAGGCTAATCTGTAGATTTTTTTTTTTTTTGATTAATTTGTGATTTGCTTAACAGGAGGTTTTACTTATTTATTTATTCTTTTACAGGATTTGAACCAGGTGAAGCTGAAACTATACCACTTGAGGAGTTCTGGGTAGAACATACACATTGACAAAAAGTTGGTTAAATTTTATGTGCAATATGTATGAATTTTTTGAACATTTTTGGCTTAATGATTGCTCTGAATATGTTGTTCATTCAGCAGTTAACCTTGTCCTGAGTCTGTGCACTCCAGTTAACGATTAAGTTAATAGTTGATTATTTCAAAAAGTGATTCATCACGATAAATCATTTCAGCAGTAGCTCATCTCTCTACCATCATTATAATCGGTGATATTTTAGCAGCAATATGACACATTTTTACATTTGTTTTGCAAAATAAAGGTAGCCAATCACATTACCTTTGGTTTAATTTACTTTGATCAAGATTCTTTTGTTTTAATTTCTTATTGCTTATCAAGTGAAACCATGTTACGATGCTTAGTCCACACAGTGATGGGAGAGACACTGATGGTTTCAACAGACTTTTATTGAATAAAAATAAATCCCCCACTTTTTAAATTACCGTATTTTTCGGACTGTAAGGCGCACATAAAATCCCTATATTTGCAAAACAATCAGCAATACGCCTTATATTCCGGTGCGCCTTATGTATGAACAGTGTACCGTATGTTTTATTACAACTTTGGTAAGCGATGAAGCCACTCCCCTTGATTGTTGCAGCATAATCGCTGCTGGTCAGAAACCTCGTGGAGTCAGCTTTCTATGCTGTCTAGACAGACTTGTTTTGGGGTGGCGAACCACTTTTCCTGATACGTACGGTGCTTCAATCATCAATGAAGACAATGAGACTGAATTGGATGATGACCAGAGGGATCCGGGCTTGCTTGATGCCGCTATCGCCCAACTGTTAAATTCCGACACCGAAGACGAGGAATTTGATGGATTCTTAGAAGATGAATGATTGAAAAGTGTACTTTTTTGTGTAATATTGACAGTTATTGTTTGAATAAGGTCTGACCTATCCGACTACCATATTTTGTTTCGCTTTATGCGTCTTATATATGAAAATAGATCCGTTCACTGATATTCGTCTTATAATCCGGTGCGCCTTATAGTCCGAAAAATACGGTAACTTCACATGCCCTGAAATGAGACTTATGAGAAGAAAAGGAGGCGACACCATGCCGTTTTCACACCATGATCCCTTACATACACCTGACCTGAAATAGCACTGAGCAAGTTTGGGGATATTTTTTCACAGAGCCTAAAAGGCAACATAAAAAAAATTAAATTATTTGAAGAACACAGGGCGCTTTCATGACTTGCGTAGCGGTGAGGGATCAAAGACGGTCCATCAAAACAGGAAGCTGTGGTTTAATGAAAGCAGACTATCTGTAAAACCTGGAATATCAATGCTGACTCGAGCTGAAAAATGTCTGGAATATGAAGTGATGCGTTTTTGGTTCAGAGTCGCTCTGACCTAAAACCTAATCATTTTGAAAGCATAAAGCTTATTCAAAAGTTCATTTATTTCCAAATTCCAAGATAAGAAATCACTTCACATATCACAATCAAATCCGTTAGCTATTTATATTAGTCAGAATTCAGTTGGTGAGTCTTTTTTTTTTATTTCATCTTTATTTGAACTATGATATGCTATACAACTGGAAATGAAACAGAACACATTTAAGTAAAAGTTTCTAAACTCCCCCATTGAATGCTCAGAGCCCAATTCACACTGCAGATTTATAGACAGGATTTCTGCAGGTTTCAACTCAAATTTAAGGCTTTTTAAGACCATAATTAAAGGAATTTATTTTGTCGCAGAAATGTGCAAACGTCGACCAGTCAACTCATAATAACTTATCCAAGATAAGTGCAAATTTGTCATTTATCATTGCTAGCTCGATTGCATTTTGATATTTAGCTAACAAAAATGAGTGTTAGCAGAGAGCTGCAACAGTCTCAAGTTACAGAAGTGTGACTCAAACTTTTGTCTGACAGCGAGTCCAGCGAGAAGAAAAAAAAATGCATGGAATATATGAGATAAATTTTATCTTGACATGACTGTGATTAACATATTTAAGGCCAAGTTACTTTTTAAAATGCATAAGACATTTTAAACTTAAATACATAAATTTAAGATTTTTTTAAGGATGAGCGGACACACTGGTAAGACGAGAATGGATTGTAGGTTTAGAAAAAAAATATTTAAATTACACTTGGTGGACAATGTTAAATCAATGGAAATATTTGTTTCATCACATAACTGCATCAAGTGGAAATGCTCCAACTCGTACCTCTGCATTGTTGTAGTAGGCAGTGCTATTCTTCTCCTGGACATCTTCTCCTCTGGCTGTGAAGAAGGTCAGCGGGTAGAAATCCTTATGGCACGGCTGCTTCCCACTCGCGATTAGCTTCCCGTCGTAAAATAACTCGGATGTGTAGCTTTAGGAAGAAAAAGCAGAGAAATGGCAGGAAATGAATATGAAGTTCATGAATGAATATTTCTCATTAAAACTGAAGTAAATAATTGACACATGGCTGCATATAAAGGCTTAAAGGGATTTGATACAGAACTGCTCCTTGCCAAAAAACTAAAAATGGTTTAATTGTAACAGAATTTGAACAGGTTTCAACAACTCAAATTTAAGACTTTAAAAGTGAAAATTTTAAGACCATAACAGAAATGTACAAAAGAAATAGATTTTTTTTTATTTAACCAAAGCTGTACGAGTTGGCAACAGATGTGAGCCAGTGGTAAAGACGGACGTCGTCCAGCCAACTGTTGGTAAATTTAGATCGATACAAAAAGCTAGCTAGCTAGCAAAGAAGCATTGGCAGCTTTTACTTCACATAAAAAGGTGAGTGAAATGTCAGTGGGCGACTCAAACTTCTGCATCACAGAAAAGTCTTGATAAAATATGCAAGATTACATAGTTCAGCCACAACAAAATTTAAAACATGTCATAACATATTTATGACTTTTAAAGCTCGTCTTAAAACCCATCTATTTTATTTGGCTTTCAACTCTAGCGGGATCTAGTTTTAAATTGTATGTTTTTGTTTTTAAACTGTAAGTTTTTATTTTATGCTTTTTTATTGTTATGTTGTGTTTTGATGTACAGCACTTTGTATCAGCTGTGGTTGGTTTAAAGTGCTTTATAAATAAAGTTGGTATGGTATGGTATTTAATGCCAACTTGCATATTCTTTAATGAATTTAAGACACTTTAATGCCTTAATTTTAGATGCATGAATTAATGTGCTGACAGTTTTACCAGTGCAGCTCCATTAGTAATACTTTAAGGACACGTGGACATCCTGTGTTACACAGGAGAAACTACTCACTGTTAAATTTGAAACCATCAAAAAAAAAAGTGAAACCAAAAAAAAAAAAACAGTAATAAAAAAAAGTCTACACCTGTGAAATCTACTCTTTCAGTCAACATCCTTAATAATAAAATATTTTTAGCTGAAGAGATAAAATAGAAAAATCTTTATTAGTCATGCCTGAAATAGTGACTGATTTTAAAATAAATGACAGTCTACATTTTCTTTCTGCTATTTTCCATGTTCTGTATATCAAAATCACAAACATGTTTAACGAAACAGCTTCCCTCATGTTATTGCAAAAGTAAATTTTTCATTTGTAAGAAAATTCTTCAGATCCTGTTATACTATGTTGGTGAAAATACCTTGGTACACTTGATAAAATGAAATGGTTATATTTATATTTAAATGTACTTCTCTGTGACAATCGACAAGAGAGGAAATAATTTGTGACAAAATATGTTTGTTGTATGAGAAAAATTCTTTCCAAATATAAATTACAACCACACCGGTGTGAGAACTGCTCTCCCACTACGTCTGTACATCTTTATTCCACTGGTAGACTCTGCTACTTAACGAAGGCATTCAGAATAAGCAGAACCTCACACCGCCTTCTTTAATACCGACTTTCCCAGAACCGATTTGCTGCCGGCAGCGCTGAGTGCTCACACCTACTTTATGATAGCTTCGTGGGAGCGGTAGTTCTCGCACAGGAGGATGCGACAGGGAAATTCGGGGGGGTAGTGCTCGTACAGCCGGTCCAGCAGTGACACGTGCAGGTTGCGCTCCCGTGCAAACTCGCTGTACACAAACGGACTGAGCTGCAAGGTAACAGAGAAAAAGGGAAATTTGGTTCATTTCAAAGTGTCACCCAAGGACTTTAATTTCATTAAAGCAAAAATGAAGTCCGTCATGTTTTCCGTTTCACCGAAACGTTGAAGCTAAACTGATTTCTTTTACAAGCTCAGCAGCAGAACTGCTGAATAATACTTGTACACCAGACGATTGGTAGCATTTGATTCCTTTCATCTTAAAAGCAATACTAAAAGGAAAAAGATTTGAAAAACAAAGCAAAAATATCACCTGAACCTCAAATTCTATTTCGATTTGGGGTTAAGTATAAAAAATGTTTGACCTTTTCTACTTTGACCACTTTTTAAACAAATCAGATAGGTATTAGATTTGATCTTTATTTAACATATTGGGTTTGATTAAATCATTAAAGGCCACAGTCTTCTATGAATATTAAATTAGCTCATACACTGCAGAATGCAAATCTACTAAATAGACAAAGTAAAATAAAAGGAAACCACTTTTCTTCCACTAGAAATGCAAAGAACCTGTTTTCCAGGTTAGAAAAGCAAATGGAAGGCAGAGATGTAACAAAGTGAATCCTGCGTTTGCATCCCGTTTCTCTGTGTTGACTGAAACGGAATAAAGACGGAGTTTGTAAAAAGTAATTATTTCACGCCAGACTCTCACGGTGTCTTTATCCCGCGCTCCCAGATAATACTGCACACTCCCTGGAAATCACAGGATGAGGAAAATTAGGTTTTTAATTTCTTTTGCTGGCGCAGGAAGCTTGACTGACAACAGTCTTTGTTTCTGTTATCTGTGGCCCGGAAAACTCAAAGGAGGCAACAAATGTCCCAAATTCATTTTTTATATATATATATCAAATTATTAACTTAAAATAAAAACATACAAGCATTTCATAGTGAGTAATATGTACTGCAAATTGAGTTTGTAAGTAAAACCAAGCATCAAGTCAAACATTTTTTTTATTTTCAGCAATACAAATCCTCCGGTCTCACCTGCATATGGTCCCCAGCCAGCACGATGCGGGTGGTCTTGCTAGCAAGAGGAAAAGGCATGATGGTTTCACACTCCATGGCCTGAGCTGCTTCATCCAACAGGATGTGGGTGAACAACCCTTTTGGGGGAGAGAGAAAAAAAAACACACAAACTATTAGTTTACTCTCTGTTCCTCAAAGTGTTGCATACTAAAAACGGAGACAAATTCTGCAGAGTCAATAGGGTAGAAAGGTTTTTCTCAGCCAAAGTTGACCAAACAGAGACATATAAACAGTCTAGAGTCAAATGAATCCATTGTGGGTTTAAATTTAAAGCCTAACAAGAAAGGACGCAACGCATTCTTTGCAAAGTATTCCTAATTTTTTATTTTTAAAAAGGGGCTGTTTTGCTTATTTAAAAATCAAACCTTACGATTAAACCGCTGAAGTTTTTCTTTTTTTTATCTAAAGAAAAACTATTGAGAAATAATTTCCGTGGATGTACGTCAATAATGTCTCGACCACCATTTTCAACCAGCGATGAGACCGCAGTAGCTGGCGAGAAGGCGATGATTCCATGGTCAAACTTTGATGTCCAAACCATTTTTATCAATTGTGGCATACAGTGTCAACTGGATAGGGCAATCCGCAACAAACAAATATGCTGACAGATTCCAGAGAAATTGGCCGCCCAAAGGTAAAAACTCAAAATGACTGCAGCTCTTGAACACTTACGACCCGCCCATAATCCGACATCCTGCTCACGTTCACACAAACCAGTGAGGCACACACCGCCAATGGACCTTACCACAGGGGCTGCTTTTCATTGGCTGATGCCCATTCTACGTGGTCACATGCGTGGCCGTCTCACAAACACACTTAGCTTCCCGTTAGCTAAGTACAGCATAATGGCAGAACTGATACAACTTCTACACCTTGAAGCCTGTCTGCTACACAGTCTTATTTTAGCTAAACAGATCAATATGCAATGTGTACTGTAACTGACATACACTAAATATTTTATTTTAGCAGAAAAGGCTTTGGACTAAACTGTTACTCTTGTTAGCCACGTTAGCACCAAGTACAGCTAGTCAATCAACCATCGCTGTGTTCAGGGAAGCGCTGATTAATAATCGAGAAATAAATATCAAGCCTGGAAACTTGATATCATAACGGACTGAATGTTATGTTTTTAACGTAATCTTTGCTCGTCTTGCGGGGAGCAGGCGGTTGTCACGGTAACAGGTGTGCTTAAACTACAAAGAGAGAGAGAGAGTAAAAAGGTAGGAGTGGTTTTGAGTTGATCACCTGTTCGGGTTATTTTACCTTTGTTTACCTTTGCTGTGGCGCATTACAGCCGCTGTAGTTTCTAGACATTGGACTAATTACCTCGTTCGTTTGTGAGTTTACTCATTCACAACAAACATCAAATAGAACAAATATATTTCATAAAATTTTAACAAACAAATGGCTTCTACCGTGATAATTATGTGAAATTAAATTAATTATATCCCAACTTCAGAAGATTTGCCTTTACCTTTACAGAGCTCTTTGGTTCCTCCTATCAGTCTGTAGCTTCTCATATTGACGTCATCAAACCAAATTTCAGATCTACCATAACTGACTGACACCTGCTGGCCTCAGGTTTGCAACCAGCTTGTGACTGAGAAACCAGTAACCTCCTCCCAGATGATGACATGAACTTGTTAGTTCCTCTGTCCATTGTAGTAGCTGATAGATTGTGAAAATCCGGTAGAAATGACTAATCGAGTCATGTTTACATAGAAACAACGCACCGCGAGGCTTTGTTTGTGAGACCTGCGGTCACGTGGGTCGGTTGTGGGCGGAGCTTGGTAAGGTCCATGGAAGCACACCCAACTAGGCCAAAACTGAACCAGACAATTACCGGCTAGAAAGAGATTTGACAATAGAGAAGAAGCTTAATTAAGATGTCAATTAGTGCAAACACATAAATTAGCATTTAAATCTTCACATTCTGTTTTCGTTGAGGGCTCTAAAATGGTTCTACACCCTCATTTAACCGGTCCTGCAAACCTGAGGCAGGGGTTTTATAGAGAGAAGGGCTGAACCCCGATTTCAAAAGCTCAACTGGTGCTCGGCAGCATGAGTGGGGGAGATAAAACAGCATGGCAAATGAGTGCTGGAACAGGGAGTGGAGGGGGGGGGGGGAAAACAAAAAACGAGCGGCTGAATAACAACCAGCGAACAGCCTCTAAAGCTGAACCGGTTTCACAGAGAGGTGCATGCAGACATAAAATGTGACAGCTAAAAAAGTAAAATAAAACTTCTGGGTTGTCAGAAACGTAAACAAGTACCACAAACATGTCTAGAATAAAATTTTAAAAAAGAGGGGTGATCTGATATGGAAAGGAGGTTCAGTCTTTAGCAGAACCCTTCGAACAAACGAATGCATGCAAACATGCTTCTGAGCATTTTCAGCTCAACTGTAAAATCTGACAAAACAGTGCCAGTCTGAAGAATCTTTTATCATAGACAAAATAGCAAACATCTGTGTTTTTGCGCACAAATTTATCGAGCAAAACTGCGGCGACATCTGCCGAGTCTGTCACACGTCTTATTAGTGTTACACGTGGGGACCGTCATCTCCAAACAATTCCTGCCAGAGCTCGCTGTGAGCGCAATTGTTCTAGAACTTGTTTAACTTTCCAATCAAACTCACAGTGCGGAAAAGCTATGCTGTGATTACAGAGTCCAACCGATTTCTGTTAACCCCCGGATCCAAACTACATTGAACAGGAAGCCCCAATCCACATCAACACAATGCAGTCCAATAAAAGCTTACAAATGATGTACAGGAGACGTTAGGGATGGGAATGTTTCCCCCCCAGGGAAGGAATGGGAGATCAATCGGAAGACAGGAGGGGAAAAAATATGGTCCTTACGATCAACATGTTGGCAGACAGGCAGCAAAGAAGGAACACGGCGCTTGATGTTTCACCTTAGAAACGGCCACCGGTGTCGGGGGAATGGATCTCACTATTAGAGGTACAAATTACATTTTCTATACATAGAAATAATACAGCTAATAATGAAGTTTGCTTTTGGAGAAAACGATAGCATGACATTGGGGGCGGAGGAGTGAGTTCATAAGCAGATGTGAATAAAATCAGAAAGAAAAGAAAGCTCTCTCAAATTAAATGGCAGTTGCTTCTAATCGCACGCCGCCTTGATGCACCTTAAAACCCTTTAACAGCACAGGGGAGGGTTGGAAAGTCTGGGCAGAGATCTGTGAATGAAGCCACACGAGGTCTTGTAAATCCACGCTTGTAAAAAGTTTGTCAGATTGGTCATAAATTATTCTGTATGTGTAAAATTACAGACCCCATTTGATGTATTGTGGTTTCCGCTGCACGGTCTGACACCCTTTAGGGCCCGACTTAATATCAGATCAGGGAAATACTTTCTATTTTTTGACACAAGCCTACAGCCTCTAACTACAGACCAAGCTGTAAAATCCCAAAGTCTCACATCCTATAAATATATACATGAACTATAGATGTTCTGTACCAGGCTTGTTTACAACCTGAATCATTTATATTATTTATCTTATACTACATGAGTTTGATAAATATGTAGATATACAGTAGACGTAATCTGACAGGAGGAGTTTATACTGTATGTTATACCTGTTTCAGAAATAATAGCCTGATTATGAACTGTTTTAGCTGAACTGAAAGGATTCAGCAAGTTTCAGTCTAAATGTAAGACTTTGACGCCCGTATAAGGCCGTTAAGATTTTAACTTTAAACCTACAAAAAAACAAATAGATTAAAATAACTTTTTTACTCAATAATTTATGCTTAAGTTATGCACACCAGGGTTTCTGTCAGTTTCACCAACTAAAATTTAAGGCTTTTAAAAGCTTTTTGAAAGACCATTGTGAATGAAATTTAAGACCTGTAACATGACATTATTTTAAAGAAAATTGAATATTTTTGCGATGTCTACAGCATAGTGCTGAGTTTTTCTGCACAGAAAGGCACTAGCCTCGGACCGGTCGGCAGCAGAAAATAAGCCAATGGCAAAGAAGAAATGTCGTCCAGGCAACCAGCGACAAATTTACACTTTAGATGATAAGATGCAAAAAAAGCTAGCAAGCTAACTAACGAGGGTATATTAGCATCTAGTCAGCAGTAGCCTCAACCACCTGATGAATTAAGATGTCTGCACCTTTCTTGATGTTTCGTCAGACAGAAACGTAAAAAAAAACCTACATAGATCTACAATATATAGCTCTGCCTTACATTTCATAAAAATCTAAGGCCAACTTACATTTTTATGAATTTAAGACATCTTAAGGCCTTATTTTTAGTCTATTTTGTTAGCATAAGTTACTGGTAGCAGGTTATAGCTAACTATTGAAATCTGTCGTGTTAAGCTGTTCAGGATATGGATTATGTCAGCAAGTTCTTTAAAGAATAAAAATGTTGGTGTTCAACCTGTCAGCTTGTCTTTTTAAGTCTTTTTTTTAATCTTCTATACATATATTTTGGAAGGGGTTTAATGAGGAAGAAATATCACAAAATTCCTTGCGAACATTTCTGAAGTCGCACCACAAAATCAGAGATTTTGACTGCAAAACAATTATAAAATCCTTGCTGTTGCCTAATGAAACAAAAGTTGGCGAGTATGTTCTGCCAGCTGATTGATGCATATTTCACACATATCAATAATCATCTTGAAGGCAGACAGAAACAGGAAATTCTCAGTCCTTGAAACAGAAGTTTCTGTATGGCTTTTCTTTTCTTCGTATGAGGTAATTAAACAAGGCGACTCAATTAGAATTAGGCGATATTCCCTGTGCTGCATCCATCATGTCTAGTTAATGAAGCCTATAAATTACTGATACCAGTTTATGCACACATTAACTTTTTGTTCGATGCAAATGATACTCGGCTGGCCACAGTCTGAAGATAGCTTGCAAATTACGCAACACGTTCAAAAGTCTGCGCTACAGCCAGAACTTAAATAATTTAAAAGAAAATGCAGGGCAGTACTTCAAAAGGGGGAAAAAAGCTGCTACAAAGTGGAATATGAATCTAAAAAAATTTAATTAAATATTTGGCCTGAAATCTTGAACACTTCACTTCCAACAAGACAAATCCTGGTGAAACCATGAGGGACACGATTAAAGTCTGTTGTGAAAATGATGAAATGAGAATTCTGGTAGCAACTTTAGGACTTTTTTTTTTTTTTTTTTTTTTTTGCTTTATTAAATGAAACATGGGGGCAATTGGGATTTAAAAACATGAATTAAACACTAAACTGAACCAAGTTTAAGTTGTCTCTCGTCACAACCAGAGTGGTCGGCTTCCATCAGGAGGCCTGTGACTAATACACGAGTGACTGTTAACGTGTTTAGAGTTAATACAACCACAAGAGAGATTATTTTCAGTTAATTTGAATGAAAAACGGTTGAAAAACAGCGTCTATACTCCAAAAGTACAAGCAGATTTAAATGAAATAGAATAATCAATCTGGACTTCCTGTAAACCAGCAACAGGTGGAGCGTTTCAGTTGAATCGTTACACGGACTAAACAGATTGTGGGCTTTCTGCAAATTAAGAAAAGCCAAAAACAGAATGGTCTATTAAAGCTGCTGCTTGATTCCAGGAACACGGTGCTGCTTTTACTAAATGGTTTTAACTCACTTTACATCTGCAGGAAAGAAACAAAACTGAATTTTTTTTTTTGACTCACTTTAAGATAATGAGCCAAGTGGAACAGTGCAAATTGTTCTATGCATGTCTGACATCCTGCTTAAGAACTGGCATTTAGAAGAACAAGCGTAAATGTCAGCTTATGGCTAAAATATACTAAATTTGGAGTCAAATAGTTTGAAGTAAATTATCCTTCATTTGGTTCTGTTTGAAAAAATCTTGATATTATCAACCAAGTCAAGTTTTAAATGAAGACCAAAGTCTACAAATTTAGGTGAAGTTTTTCCAGCTAACATGATACAAACTATGAAAAAAAGTCCGTTTTGGTCCTCAATATCCATATGATGCATATTTTCAGTAGCTAAGATTCTAACGCTCATAAAAAAAATGTGAAAACATAGTAATGAACGAAAAGAAACACAAACAGTCAAGAAAAAGCGAGTCAATCACAACTGACATTAGCATCACACCATTAAGAGGAATGGCATGCTTTCTGATATCCTGCAGCCGTTCTTGAAACGTATTAACCCCCAATCAAATGCCTTATCAAAGACGGAAATAAAGTTAAGAACTGAGTTTCCATTAGAAGATCCGTTATTGCTACTTAGAAGGCTCGCCGTCCCTCCATTGCCTTGTTTCCTGTCGATTTTCATCACCAAACGCTAGCAGAGCAGGAGAGATGCAACATGGGGTGGGAGGCCTAATGATGTGCAATACATTAGAAACAAGCAGATGGCGTACCCAGGCAAGAGACAAAGCCCCCTCCCCTGACACATTAGTGCCAGTTATTAGCTTGCGCCGACAAATCGGTTTGTTTTCCACGACTTTTGCACAACTTAAATGAATTCCACTCCGATCTCCCAATGCCGACTGTCGAAGTGACAAGAATAACCAATAATGCAGGTCTAATGCACAGAGCAGCTTTTTTGCTGATATCGCCAATTAAGACCTTTTAAGACATTTTTCTGAATAAAAATTAAGACCTATATCATGACAGAGATGTCCAAAAGAAATGAGGTGAACCAAAACTGTGAAAGTTCTGGGATCTTTGTGCTTCTCACATGGAATACGGGTCGATAGCTGGGGAGCCTTATGTTAGCTACTAGCTAGCACGCAAGTATAAGCAGCTTGTTACTGGTAGCATTAACTGGCTTGAGCCACAGAAAGCAATGAGTGATTATGTTTGTGCATGGCTCAAACTTCTGCCTAATAAAAAAAGTCCCATGAGAAAAAACCTACCTATACTATTTGACATTAAATAGTCCAGCCATGACAAAATCAAGATCTGCGATTAACGTATTTAAGGCCAACTTGCATTTACTTTATTGAATTTAAGACACTTTAAGGCCTTCATTTTAGATGCACGAATTAAAGAACACCCTCATAAAGGTGTGTTTGAAAATAGCTGCCGGTTTATTAACAAAATGTATGTCTACTAGCTTATAAATAGAAAAACAAGATACATTGCAATATATGGGGTAGTTTCATGCAGAGTATGGAATAAAAACCCCAACAAGTTTTCTTATTTTTAAGATGAATGACTGAAGGCTGATGGAATGTCACATAAAACCCCCCCAAACATAACCAACTCCTTCAATTCAAGATTATTCTGGACTCACCAGGCTCCAAATCCAGCTGGCAGAGGTACTGGGAGGTGCTGAGGGTGACCACGACAACACGGTGCCTGAGGATGTCCTCCCTTGTCGGCATCTGGAAAGTGACCTGTGTGCTGGAGATGAGACAGTACTGCTGGACCACCGGGTGGACGGTCTTCACCCAGCGGTTCCTGAAATATACCCTGGAAGGACAAAAGAAGGCGGAAAGATGAGGATAAGGAGATGCAAAGTTCTAAGCTATGTTCTCTACAAGAGACTCCAAGATAAAAAAGTGCATATTTTAACCTGTATAAACTTTTATTTCAGTGTTGTGCAGAATTAAAAAATAAAAATGGTGCTTTTATGCAATGAGACAAGAAAAAACCCTACATTTTTCATGGAAAATATGGGCATGTCAAGACAACCAGGGCTTCTCTACCTCTGGAGTTGCAGAAATATTTTGAAGAAGGGTAAGAAATTGTGTTAGTTGCCTTAAGGTGGTTCAAAAAAATAAATCTTGTGTTCACGTCCCCATGGACTGAAAATATCTGCCGTAAGGTGAAAACAACAAAGGTACGCAACAATTTGTGTTAATGCTGATGTATTGGTCTGCCTGCAACATTCAATAACTGTAATTCAGATAAAATGGATTGATGGAGTGCCACACTGATTCACTCCATCCAGGGAAGTCTGACAAAGAGGCCACAGCAGAAATAACTTTACTGGATGTCGACATCAAAATGGCAGACAGCTGAGAAGCAAAAACTACGTCTTCCCAGCAACTGATCTAAAATCTGTTCATTTTACACTTATTGTTTAAAGTTTACAGCAATATAATCAGACTGTAGATTTTAGCTTCTTCGGTATTGCTAACATGGTTTCCCCTGTGCATTAATTCAAGGTATATTTGCTGTTTGAACTATTAAAATAATTATAAGTTTTTCAGAGGAGGTCTCAAATATTAGTTGCTTTTAGCTGAAAAAAAGGTCTTTAGAGTTGTTGATATGTAAAGTATTTCAAGATTTGAGAGGAACCACCTCTTTGGCGAATTTGCTGGAGAATTACAGAGCTGCTTCACGTTGTTATGTTATGTTTGAATCCCACTTTGTACAACCTTGTTTGGACCCAACATTTTTCTTTCCAATAACAAAGTAAAGCTTGGATTGCATTATTTGCTCATTTAATTTTTTATTTATTTAATTTTTTTGTTTTTAACAAAGTCTACTAAGACTTGCCAAGATGGTTTGACAGTCATGCATACCTTGTGATTTTTGTCTGTCCTTGATCCAACTGTGGCTTTTTTTTTTTTGAAGTTGGTACATTTGAATCTTCTGTTAGAAAATAATTTTCCAAATGACAGATTTTTCTGTTTTAACTTGATACACCCTTCCAATTAATATCTCAGAAATGTAGTTTAATGTTCTTGTTAATAGAAAATTCCTCTCATGAAATAGGAATTCCTATTCCATGAATGGAATAGGATGCATTTGGGGCAGAATGAAAAAATTAGCTGGTAGCTCCACTTTCAGACAGTCTTAGCAATGCTAGTTGTATTAGTCACACCAAACAGCCGATAGAAGTTAAAAAATGTCATCTTGGGAAACTGCAGAAAGCCCTTCTTTCACAAGAAGAAATATCTTTGGGTTCTGGAGAATGTTTTGCACAGTGGTTGGACTCTCCCATCATCAATACAGGATCTTGGTGAAAAATTAATGCAACACTAGGTGGAAATAAATCTGTATCTTCCTTAAACTAAAATAAGCTTTATATACCTCAAATTAAACAACACATCTCTGAAATAAATGCAAAATTACAACCGAGGTTGTTCAGATTGCATTAGTTGCGACAGTGCAGGCTGGAGAACAAAGTAGAGGGTGATTGGAGATGCTGCTGCAGTACCTGAGAGGTCTGGCGTGCTCGTTGCCTGCATCGACATATGGATGAAGATAGTCTTTAATGTAAAGGTCAGCTGCGCTGTTGGAATGAGTGCAGATCAGGACCCTGTAGATACAAAAGAGAAACATCAGCAATAATAAACTACAGTGCAGGAGGATATAAGGTATAAAGTGCCATTTGCTTTAATACACTCAAAACTTATTTCTTCAGTTTTAGAAACTTAAAACTAAAGAAAAAAAGACTGTGGAAGACACGTTTCTCATTTAAAGGTGGAAAAAAAGAACATAAGCCAAGCAGTACAAGAGCATTCTTGAGATCTTCAAAGCCAGAATTGGTACAAAAGTAAAGACAACAAAGACTTGGGAAAAGTTCTGTGTCAGAAGTTTATGACTGCATCCACCAATACAGGAAAAACAAACTGCACAGCAAACAGGAAAGAAAATCACGGATAATGAACATAAAAACACAGTTCCTCCAGGTTAAAGTTGATGAAATATTGACTATCAACACCCTGAACCCAAGACAATACACAAGCTTAAAAAATTTGAAGTAACAAATTCCCAAAGAGAATACATAAAAGGTAAGTCTGATTTAATGAGAAAAATTCCCAACCAGTTTCTGCACATCTAAAGAAACAGACTTTACAAGAGAAATGGGACATTATGTCCTTTACAGTTAAGTTATTTTCTGTTTGTCATCATATTAAGTTAGACAGAATTATTTATCGCAGTGATGACACGTTCTACATGTTTACATACCTCATGAAGTAAGAGAGCTGCAACAAAAATTTTTAAAAAAGCTAGCTAGTTACCAAGCTAGCGAGGTATGTTAACAGCTAGTTAGCTGCAACCTTCAACATTTTGAGTAACAGAAAGCAACAATATCTGAATGCGACTCAACTCTTGGCCAACAAAAGTGTCCTGTGATTAAAAAAAAAATACATATAATGCACAGGATTAAATAGCCATGACATGACAAAATTTAAGGCTTGTGATGAAGGTATTGAAGACCAACTTAAACCCCCAATACCCAAGTAATGACTATTGTGTTACTAAACTTTTTAAGGCCATTTTTCTTTTGTACACCCTGTTCTCTTATTAAAAAACAAAACGTAAGTCACTGTTAGGGGGGCGACTGACATATTGCATTCATTTTTCATAAAGACTAGCGAACCATTTACCTGATGGTGCTACATCGGTTTCTTTCCAGCTCAAGAAACTCTAGAATGTCCTGCGGGCAGAGTCACACGGAGAGCCGGCTCCGTAATGAAGAAAAATGCCAGTGAAGAAGCTACATTGTTGTACATCACTGTGGGGCCTGCAGACGTGGCGTAACTTCACTGACTGGCTCACGCTGCACATCAACTTCCATTCAAGGCCAGGGAGCGAACCGTAATAAAAGCCAATCATGTGCATTGAGGACAAATGACACATATTCGGCCAAATGACCAGTGTGCTTTTCTTTAAAGTGACAGAACACGCAACAATGGAAAACAAAGCGAATCACTCAGCACAAACAGGACCTTTGAGACACATATACATACAGCTGAGTGAACAACGCCACATCTCATTTCTTAATTGACCTCACTTAAAATTTGACACATTCATGTGCCAAGTCCCTGATGCTCCAACTGTTGGAAAGCCCAGTAATACAGAAAGACTTTTCAAACCCCTTCTAATAATTTGGTAATATTATAAGGTCTTTGGTATTTTAGCTACCCAGTCAATATGTCATACAACCATATTTTCTTGTAGTACCAGTGGGGTTATCCATTTTGACACGGAGGTTTTGATCTATTCTCTATAAAACACCCCAAGCTCAGTGAGACTGAATACAATGTCTCTAAATATAAACCTTTCAAGCTGCCATAGATTCTTAATTGGATTTAAGGCTTTCCCATGCAAGGGGTCTTAAAATACAACTTTTACACTTCTGATATCGATATTGCAGCTTTGAGCATTGGCCGATGTCTATATCGACCCAATACGATTTCAATGAGAGTTGATTTTGACACTTCAGATGAAGTATGGGAGAGCCTTAACACTAAACCAATTCTATTGTAGTTCTGGCTGAATGTTCTGGCTCCTGATGGAAGGTGAGTCTAGAACCAGTCTCAAGTATTGGATAGTCTCAGGTTTTCTACTGTAAACAGCTCCATCCTAAAGAAAAACAATGTCGCCATTTGAGCACCTTACGTACGGCAAACCCCAAATAGAACTTTTTTCTTATTAGTTCTATAATACATTGCTTTCAGCAGCAGCTTTTGTTCTGCCGCTTTTGCATAAAAGCCAGAATTGTGGAGTGCACAGATTCTCCTATCTTGCTCGGCAACATCTTGATGCTCTTTCCACAGACTGAACAGCGTCTCAGTGGGATTTGCTAATTAATAATGCATGAAAATCTTGATTTTCCTGTGAAATATCAACACTGGTCAAAAGTTTTACATATAAGTGAAGGGATCCCAAAGCATGCCAAAAAGAAAAGAGGCGAGATCTGTACCTGCTGGTGTCCTGGCGAAGAATGTGTTTGACAGCCTGTGCCAGGGTGAAGGTCTTGCCGGTACCATAGGGCCCAATGATGAGGATTGGGGGAAGAGAGATGGAGATGGGTGTGGTAATGGCCAGGATGGCCTCTTTCTGCTTGGCATTCAGACGGGGGTCCAGCTGTTCGTCCCACTGCCTGAAATAAGAGACAAACAGAAACTCATTTTAACATTTTGTCTCAAACTAATTGTCCTACAATATTCAAACAAATTGCAACGAAGAGCAACTTTAAACCCTCGAGGCAGACCTTATTCACCTTTTGACCAAAGGAAAACATATTATTGTTCTGTTTCTACGTTATGCACCAACAGACATTTAATTTAAGTTGAAAATGGAGCTGCATTCGATCCACTGATCAACTTATACCAGAATAAAACCAGTTTCAGATTTATGTGTCAGTAGTCAAACATCCCACACTAATTAGCTGCTAATACTGTATATCTGCAATCATTATTATCTTCACATCAAACAAAAAGGAGGCGGTCGAAAAACACTGAAGAGAAGCACCACACATTAACAGATAAATAGAGGTATGTGTGTCCGAAACAGCTGTGCGTGCGACAGCAGACAAACTTGTGAGTGATGGGAGTCGCTGTGGATGTAGAGTGTGTGTTTGTGTGTGTCTGTCTCTACACATTAGTGTCCTCATTATGAAGGCTGCATCCTCTGAAGCTGTGAATCCACCAACATCAATTGATTGAACTCCAACTGAGACATAAATGAGGGTCTCTGTGTGTGTGTTTATATAAGATCAAGGTATAATGTTTGGAGTGGAAAAAGGCCTAACCTTTATTAACATAAACAACTTACTTATTATGGGTTTGATCAATTCTCTTCTGAAATAAAAATTACTCATTTTACAGTAGAATTGTAATAAGGTTATATAATTAAAATGGCACGGTGTCCATGGGTTAAGCACAACCCACTTAAGGGAGGTCTTAGTCCTCGACGCGGCTGTCACAGGTTCTATTTCCGGCCTGGTGACCTTTGCCGCATGTCTTTCCCCCCTTCTCTCATTACCCAATTTCCTGTCAATTGACTATCAAATAAAGGCCTTTTAAAAATAAAATAAAAAAATGGCATGACAAAAATGTATACCCCATCTACAAAATCAACCAGAACCTTCTTGCAGTTCCTGAATTCCTTTTTACATGTTTTGATGTGGTGATGAGATCCAAGTCTTACAGGTTACAAGCTCCTCTTGGCATCACACTGACCTCTAGCTTCCTCCAAAAGCTTTAAATCTGATTCTCAATCAGAGAATCAGATTCCTTCTGTGTTGTTCCAACCCATTATTACTTCCAGTAATAGCAGAAAATTGTTGCCAAAATTAAAACCTCTTATGCACAAGTGATATTTGTGACTACTTGGCTGTAGTCACAGGTTTCATAAAGACTACAGCCAAGGGGATGCAATGAGTTTGATACATATCCCTCTCACGCTATGGATGCTATTAGAAGTGCTTTAATTCCATCTAGTGGTCAGAGTGTGAACTACATGTGGATTATGAAAATGGAAGTGGGATTGTCTGATAAACTAAACAAATAATCTTAACTTTGTGATAGATTGTGCAATAATATATATAGGCCGACTAAACTCTTCTATAACTGATGCATTGTAATAGACTAGACGTGGCCAAAATTCTAAAGTTTCTAACTTGGGTTTGATGCATTTTAGCGACATTAGGCAACAAAGGAATTATAAAAAGATGAGATTTTCCATTGTGAAGCTACTCTGAATAACTGAATTTTAGTGGCTCTGAATAATTCACAAATTATTATTAAATAATAATTATTTAATAATCCCTTTTTTGTCATTTTAAAGGGCTAACAACCCAGATGTGTGTAAACAATCAAACAAACTGCTTGTATTCAACCGAAGTTCCTTCAAATCAAGTTCACTCCTCCTTGCTTTAATCAGAATTTCATTTCTAACTCTGACATAAATCCTATTCTAGAGTCCTGAGAAGAAAGGCTGCTGCCAAGAAAAACTCACAGGGATTATATTTGACTTTGTCTCTTGTCAATAAAGATTACCGCGTCTTTTCCCCTCACCTGTCCGACATCAGAGGAAGAAAAACCGTAGAAGGGAGCTGAAAGCTTTTCCGTATGGCCAGCGAGTCAGCAAGGTGACGGATATGCTCTTATCTCTCAAATTGAGGTGACGTCCCCTCAGTGGAAGTATTTTCAAAACTTAAATGACGTGACGGTATTACCAGAGTTTCTTTATAATAAGCTCTTTTTATGATTGGGTTCCTTTACCAAGATAAAAACAGACATTTTCTGAGTGCAAATCGTTCTTTCCTGCCGTTTATAACATAAATGGCAGATGTCGCATTTTCAATACAACCGGAATCCTCCTGTCAGCTGAACTTTCAACGTAAAATATTTTTCAGCTTCATCGCTGAACCAATCAGCTATGCAGGTTGACTTTTAGATTCAATATTCTGTTAGCATCAGCAAGAATGCCTTAACACAGAGCAGGAAGCTGTAGTGGTGAAAATTACCACGTCTTTTTTAACGACAAAAATAAAAACTTGACAGATTTTCATATTTTTTGATACAAAAAAAATACTTAATAAGCTTAATTTATAAACTGCAGAGGACCAACTGAATGTACAGCAAACTGAGAAAGGGAGGTAACGACACACAGGGTAATAGCAGTGGCTCTTTGAACAAATGCTGATATTATTTAAAAAAAAAAACATTTTAACTTGTCATTAGGTTGGAAACTATGTGCTTTTTTTAAAAACAATTTTCTACAAATATCAACATCTAATAGAAGAAAATGTATCCCTTTTTTTCAAAAGTTTTATGCTTTTCTTGTTTTAAAGTTTAGAAATAAAAAAATAAAAACTAACAAACGTCTTATAGCAGATACTTCACAGATCTTTTTTTTCCCCAAGGGGTCATGTAACATTAGTGGCTCTAAATAACTTTATTGCTATGATTTTTCTTAGGCTTATAAAGGTTGCAGACTCCTGAAAAAGGAAGCAATGGTTTTGGAAAGGGTGTTAATTAAAAACCCACATGTTTTGGTATCTATGTGCTAACAGCTTTGCATTGACCACCCTCTTTGGTGAGGAAGTGGCAACTGAGGTGAGATCATTTAAAATGAACTCAGTTAATTCAGAGAAAGCACAAAGAGAAAAGAAGATATTTAGAAAGTGTTTAAAGAGATTTGGGATTTCTCCACGCATGTGTGACTGTCCACATGTTGGATACGTACCTGTTTGGGCTCCAGGGGATTGTGGGCACAAGGCCAACATCAGGGAAAAGGATGGTGTTGTCTTTGATGCGATCCAGGGCGTAGTGCATCTCACACAGTGGCTGTCTGTTGAGCTGAAACTGGAGCTCCACCTGACACACACACACACACAGGAGAGTGAGGATGTAACTGGATGCCACAAATAAGTTCAAACAATTAAACCTCTGATAATTCAGTGCGACGCAAAAAAAGTATTTTGTGTGTCAGGTATGTTGGAGAAGCTCTACTAGAGAAGCTTTTTCCTTTCCATTTTTTATGTTGTCATGGAAAACACTTTATTTGATATTTTAATAAAACTATAGCACAAAAACAGAAAAAAAAATTGGAAGTGTTTCACCAAAAAATGCCATCAAGCTAAAACTGGCAAAAATAGTCCAAGCATCAGACCGGTAATAAAGTGAAACTGCTTGGCATTTCTAAACTCTTACCTGTATTTCTCTGTCAGGCTGCAGCATCAGCTCCTCGCAGCAGCTCTTGCAAATCCTCAGGAAGATGTAATCCTTGGTCTTCTCCTCTATCACAGCCTCATAAACGCGCTCTTTGACCCCAGAAGGAGCGTGACAGCCGAACCCTTCCCTCCCCAACGGCAGCAGCAGAACTGAATTCACCTTGGTCATTACTAGTCTCCCAGCCAGAGTGTCCTGACAAAAGGAAAAAAAAAAAAAAAATATATATATATATATATATATATATATATATATATATATACACACATACACACACACACACATACATACAGTTTGGGCAGTTTTGAGCAGACGCTTTTAGGTGATATATATTTTTAAGAAAGCTACATTTGCTATATTTAAGGTGAAAAAACACATTTAATCACTAAAACAAGCTGTGTTTACCTCGGAAAGTGTTTCAGTAAGTTTGAAGCGTGCAAAGAGCTGTCCGTTCTGAGCGTACTTGGCTCCAACAGAAATCCCAGTTAGCATGAAGCTGGTTACCAGCTGGAGGTTGGCCTTGATGTTAAACCTGGTGGACAGCAATGAGCGCCATTAGTTTTATGAGGTTAACCTTTATGTCTATTTCCATGAAAACACATCTGCAAAACAAACATAAAGGAGAGTAAACAGTGGTCGAATCGTTTTCTATAAGGTGTGTGGTCTCGAATTATGGCAGAAAAATTCCCCCATAAATATATATTATTTTCATGTAAAGTTTGAAAAAGTGGCCGACAGAATGCAACATCCAGATCTAAAGAAAGCCTCTTTTTGTGAAAATCCATTAAAAGCAATGAAAATACAGACAATATAAATACAGAACAAAAACACCCTTTTCAGATGCTCATATTTCAGCTCTTATTGTCCTGAATGATTGAACCGGTTACTATGAGAAAAGTTGAAAACATTAACAATGAATAAACCGATAAGAGTTGAAATGAACCAACCTCTGTTAAATCAAACTGCTTTGTAAGAAGCTACTGAGACATTAAAACACTGCAAATTTATGAGGGTCAAGCCTGACACCTGCTGGTGGTTTAGCATTTCATCACTTCAGAGGTTGAATCGCTGTTGCACAGAAACAAACCCAGAGTTCTATAAACCGAACTCACTTGCTGACTTCCTTGTACTGAGCAATCTCCTCTATGTAGAGCAGGTCGTGCAGCCGGGCCTGGTAGTTGTCTTTGGTCAGCGTCTTGTCCAGGACGGACTGGGTGAAGAGCTGGTCGGCCGACAGAGGGATCTGGTAGCGGGCCAGCAGGCTCCTCTCCAGGTCGGCCACCGTCTCGTTGGGCGTGAATTCCACGATGGTTTTACAGGACGAGTCCCAGCGCTTGGCGGTTATCAGCAGCTGCTGCCTGGCTGCCAGCAGGTGCTCCAAGTCTGAAGAAAGACAAACGACAGACAGGCGAAACGAGGCAAATCAAGACCAGCTCTTTTTGGGGTGTCTGTGGGTAACCCTGCCGTTGTGATCGTACCTTCGATCGAGGCGGCGTCCACCATGATCCTCTGCATCAGCACCGGCTCGGAGCCGAAGTCGAACACGATGGTCTGTCTGAAGGTGCCAAAGATCTCGGTGCTGAAGCCCACCGCCACTTTGTAGACGCAGTGGTCGAGGCCGTTGTTGGCCGCTGCTGGCAAAAACACAGGTTTTTCTAAGTGGGCTTCAACTCACAGTCCATTAAAGAAAGAAACGGTCATTAGAGAACACAGGCTGTGAAAATAGAGGTTTACATACAGATTTTTTCCCCTCGTTGCCTGAAATTAAATTGCACCAAACATCTCTTGTTTTATGTCAATTAGGATTACCAAAAGTATTCCTATTTGCTAAATGTCAAAATAATACAAGTACATGTCAGGGATTTATTTATCAATGTGTGATGGAGACCAGGGGTTCCATCGCTAATGAATGATTATTGATATTATTTTGTTTAATTTATTTACAGATCAAATGCTTTTTGTTTCAGTTCTTTATTTCAGTTACATTGTGACATTTAGTTAAACATCCTTTCAGGCAGAGGGACTGGAAATCCTTCCTGGACAGGGGGGATTTGGGGAAATGTAGATGTCAAACTAAATATCAACAGTTCATCACATTTGTATACAAAGGAAAAAAAAGCTGCATGTCATTTAAATGTTAATTAAAAGTACAAAGATGGACAAAGACGAATTTGACATATTAAGATCATAAAATCCAAAATCCTTTATGCGCAAACATATATAATTCTTTAAGAGCTTTTCTATTCTGCAGCTACTAACAAGGATTTGCATCAGAATTTCCTTAAAAGACCCATTTAGGACATTGATCACTGTAACTGTGACTGTGATTTGCGCTGTGCCGGCCGTCGGACACAGTCACTTGAAATATCAGTATATTTTCACGAAACTGTCAATGAATCAGAATGTCTGTAATAACCGGTTAGTATAGCAACATGGCACAGATGGCGGTGATGTGATTTCATCTGTCAGAAGGAGGAGAGGGTCAGTTCTCATTTCCTGAGAAGCAACAAAGAAAAAGTGAAGTTTCTGCTTCTTCATGTGAGGAAGAAGAGGGTAATGGCAAAAAAAAGGAGAGAGATTGTCAAACTACAAGATTGTATGCTCACACTTGCATACCGTGTTAACATATCAGCTAATGCCGTAGCTGACGTGCATATTTTTTAAATGCAAAAAATGACAAAAATCTTTTACTTTGTTGTCATCATTAAGTCACAAACTACATGTTTTTCATAATTTTCCATAAACTTGGGGATTAAGAAAATATTTCTGACTTGTTGGAAAAAGTTTTTTGTTTTTTCTAAAACCTGGTTTACATTTGATTCTTTAATTAACTGTTAAGCAAACGCAGTTTTTAGGTCAGTCTTTGTAAAATCAATTAGCTTGTTATTTTCAAAGGGTGGTTTAAGTTTTGTGGCTCTAAACTACTGATATTTAGCAGGACTGAAATAAAGAAAGGGCCCTTTGGGCTGAAAAGGTCGCTGACCCCTGGTCTAACAACATGAAGGACAAAGGTGGCTATTTGTTTGTGAAGCTGAAAGAATAGACTTTAAAATACTGTTGTTAGTTTATAAATCACTGAACGGCTTAGCACCACAATACATTAAAGATCTGCTGTTGTTGTATCAACCTTCCAGACCTCTCAGGTCTTCTGGTTCTGGTTCTGCTCTGCATCCCCAGAACCAGAACCAAACGAGGAGAAGCAGCTTTCAGCATCTATGCACCACAAATTTGGAACAAACTTCCAGAAAACTGTAAAACAGCTGAAACACTGACTTCTTTTAAAACTCGACTAAAAACCCACCTGTTTAGGATTGTATTTGAAATGTAATCAATTACAAATTTATTGATGGAACTTGACTTAATGTCGTGTTTTGATTGTTGATCCTATGTTGCATTGTGTTTCTGTGTTTGTAATGATGTAAAGCACTTTGAAATGCCTTGCTGCTGAAATGTGCTATACAAATAAAATTTGATTGATTGAAGAAAAAAGTGTAAATAGTTTATGTTATGCCACATAGCTTTCTTTTTAGGTGTAACATAGGCAAGTTCTCAGGCAGGAAACGTAGTTGTTTACATTTCATCATCAGATTAAAACTCTAGAAGCACAATCCTCATTATGGTGAAAGAACAGACGAACCCGCTGAGTCGTCTCCGGGCGTCCACTCTTGGCATCCTTTGGGAACCGACTGCAGGCGATCCCCGGCTGAAACGCCGGTGATGAAGAAGTGTGGTCGATGGGCGTCGTAGAGCAAGGCAATGCGGAACAGCTTTCTGGCCGGCTAGTCCAGAAACAACAATGGGGCATGATAACATTTTTTAAAAAAGGAAATTGACTTTTCGTACAATTTTTAAAAAGCCACGTAAATAAAACCAGTGACTGTGTCATCCTACCTTGCACAACAAGGAAAAGATCCAGGAGTTGGAGGATTTTTTCGAGGTGACCGTAACAGAAAGGCCGGAGCTGGTCTCAACTGTCACGCCTTCTAGACTGTCACTTAACTAGAAAACACAAAGAAACAGGTGATTGGGTTAAAAAAATATATCAGTTTTAATTAAAGATAACCCAAAATTTCAAGAAAATTGAAGAACGCATGTCAACAATTAAAAGTGTCGTCAGCATAGTGTAGACAGTGAAAAATGGAGACTGAAAAGGGTTTTTAAAAAAACAATTAAATAAATAAAAATTCTATTAAAGTTGTACTAAAGTTCCTCTCCATTAATGCTTGACAAAAAAAAGTTGAGGCCATTTATTCAAATCAGTTCACAAACTATGTGAAGACAAGTTTAGAGGTTATTTTTATCCCTTCCAATACTGGATTTAAATCTTGGGAAAAGTTTGAGGTCTTATGAAAACATGATGAGAAAGTGTCTGGTTAAAAAAAAACAAACAACAAAACAGCTGGGTCCACTTTCTATTTGACCGTCACAGACTGCTGACCAGTGTTTTTCCAAATACTGAAAGCAATACACCATTTTTAGCATTAGGAAGTCAAACTGAGAGCTACGCTCTTCAGTGTTGACGGTGTTACTGAGGAGGGAGGGTGCAATGTCAGCAACTTTCAGTATCAGTAAAGTCAGAAAAGAAAAAAAGCTGAATGAGAAAAGATTCAAAAAGAGTAAGCACAGCTTTCAGTAGATAAAAGAGTTGATGAAATATATCAAAGTTTCTCTGTTTTATCAACCTCTGCTCACTATAACACACTGGATTTGGAAATGTTGATAGTCTTTTAGAAAACTCAGAAGAATCTACAGTTCACATACAACATTAATATTCACCCTAAATATTGCACGTATTTCTTTCATGGTGAGAAAAAACAAGGTTTTCGGTTGCTACGCTGGTATTTTCACAAGCAGAAAAACAAATTCAAACGAAGAAGCAACTTCACTTCCGAAACGCCGGAGGCGTTCAGCCACCTTAACTTTTGTCTCACTCACCACTTTCTCCGGGGAAAGGGAGTTCATCCACTTTTCGATTAGAGTTTCCATGTAGTTCTCAGTGAAGTGCTTGCTTTCCTGCTGCTGTTTGAGGCGAATGAGTCGGGAGGCGTAACGTTTCTGCCACTCCATCAGCTCCTCTTGCGAGTGGGCCGACGTGCACTGCGCCCCGTACCGACACAGGCCTTGCTCCAAGTACCTACGGCGACATTAAGCAGCTCCATCAGACGATTCTGGAGAAATCTGGCTGGTCGTTTCAGATCACTCATTTGCAAAGTCGGGACATGCATCAAGATATAGGATGTATCAGATGAAATTCTGGATGTAGATAAATACACCCTTTATATAAAGTGGGGGTGTCTAAATGAACTGACAGAAAAAGTTGCATGAGTTTGTTTTTCAAGTTGCTGATAAAAAGTTTGACAGATTGTCTGGGTGACACATTTTTCTCTGAACAAAAAAAAAACTATTATAAATATTTCAACTAGAATCTGTATCGTAAACCCAGTTGATGAACACTAGGGGAGTGTATGTTATATTTCAAGCATTCAGTCTGCTTTCATTTTTAATCAATATTATTTTTATGTTTTATTTATATAAAAAAAAAAAAACTGTTGAAAACATTCATTTTGTTTTTTTCTATTTGTTTTGTTTTTAAATCCATGACAAAAATAAAACAAATTTGAAAAGCATTCAGTTCGTTTTATTTTATTCCATTTTACTTTACTGTTTAAATATTGTTACAAAAACACCTAATAAATAAAAAATAATTTTTAAAAAAATGCATTAATTGTTCTTTAAGTTTAAAGCACCTTATACCTGATAGACAGTGCCATTATCTTAATAAATAACATTTAAACGAGAAAAAAAACTAACATACAACTGACGTGTGTGTAATGTGGAAATGGCACAATCAATACTGTTTCATTGTAGTAATTTTTTTTAATGACTTCATAAAACCCATTGTACTTATGATTGAAATGTGGCTTATTTTTGCTCATTTCCTGTTCAGAGCATCGTCATATTTCATATTCTTAACATAATAAAGGTCCAGAATGGCCAATAAATACATAAGAGCTAGGCTTTTTATTCCTAAAAAGATATATGGATATTTTTGTTGTTCTATAGCTTGTGTGTTAATTGTTTATTGAAATTTTAAGATTTATATTTAGCATTAGATGCTAAATATAAAAAGAAAACAATAACCCCCTAAAAAATAAAAATAAAAACATTTGATATTTGGAGGAAAATAAATCTGATTATTTTGGGGGAAGGAAACATTTTTCATTCATTGCTCACAACTAAAACATACATTTATTTGAAATTATAAAAGAGAGAAGAAATCTGCTGATTACCTTTTGCAGAGTGTGTACTCCTCGCTGCTAGTGACCCCTCTGGGAGGAGGCCGGAACTGCCAGCCATCTTGGACTTCTGTCGATAAAAAAAGCTACATGAACACTAAAGCTCAGAGCACAATGAGCAGACAATTCACTGGACAATAACCTGGTAGAAAAAGACTCAAAGTGACAACTGACTGCCTGCAGAAAAGACACCAAACGGAAAGAAAATGTACAGAAGCTGTTGATACAACAAAGCAAAACGTTGAAATAAACTCATGATGCGGATGTGCTCACCTTCATCCTGGTCATCTGTGTATTCAGGAGCCATCTCTCTTTTTGTTGCCTAAATGAAACGGAGCAAAACATTTATTTTTAACTCTATTACACTAAACGTCCACGACCAAAAAGCAAATGCAGTTACCTCAATTTCGGAGAAGAGCATTTTTAATCTGGTCAGGTCTTTTGTAACGATGCCATTCTGGACCGAGAAGGAAATTATTATATTCGTTAAAACATTACTGGAAATAGTATTTACATTCATCACAGTTATACTATTGACTCCTTGCATGTAGGTTTGTTTAACACAGTAAATATTAACATTTAAATCATTTTTGATGGCATATTACACAGTTTCTAACCATTTTACATTTCAAAATTTCACTATATTTCAGACCAAATGTCTGGATTTAAACACATTTAAATTCAAAATGTGTCAAAAGTACAATATAAATTTACTGGTCTGTATTTCTGATGAGTTCAGGCCTTAACAATATGAAATAAAATAGCAACCAACTGACTATGAGCAAATAAAATAAGAATGTATTAAATGAATCCAAACCTACTTTGGGTTTATAAACACATCAACCAACAGCAAGTACTTTGATGCCATTTTTCTTATTTATTTACTTTTGTACTTTTAGTCAAATTTAAAGAACGCAATATATTCATTCCATTGATTCATTGGAAATGATTTGTTATCTTATCATTTTTTACTGCAGGAAACCAAACACCGTATTTTGATATAGATGTGGAATGGTGAAACATAATTTTCCTGTATATAAATAGTTTGGCTTTCTCCTGTAGCTGATGGACCAACACTTCAAAGTTTTGGTTTTTTAAGATGCAATATTGCTGCTTTGACAGTTAAACTTCTGTTTTAAAATAATCAACTTATTAAGATGGATATTAAAATGAAAAGAGGCTTAAAAATACCTTCCAAACTGATAAACAAATCAGCATGTACAGAGCATAAACAATTCCACCTTTACAACTAGATCAAATCCATCTTACCACTGGCTCTCCATACAGGGCTTTAGATAGGATGCTGACCACCTCTTGCAGGCTGCCATCCAAAAGCATGGAGCGCAAACTAGCCTGTAGAGAGCCGTCACCCCGGGCAACCTCATCTGCCAATACTGCAACACAGTGAAAGCAAACGGGTTAAAGCGCCGCAAACAAGGCTGTGTTGTAAAGAGAGAGTAACGATGGAGTAGGTCGAGTGGTTTTAAATGTTATTTGACCTGCTAAACGTCCTACTTCAACCATTAATGTAAGTTCACTCATCATTCACAAATTTTGCAGTGAAACATGCTTTGAATTTTCATTTGCAACTTTTACGTAAATGTGACAAGTCACCTTTACGTTTTCTGCAATTCGCTTACAATGTAGGTCTGATCAATCACTGCAACTCGGCTGAATTTTCACCAAACTCCTTCTAATTTAACTTCCCTGTTCCACGTCTTGTCTTTTTTGGGGGTGAAAACCATTTTAAAATATTTTGTAGGATTTGCTTATACTGGTTCTAACAGGAATGGTGCCTTTCTTTATCCCACCCCACAACCAATTAAAATACAGGCAATCTATGGAAATCTCTATTTCCAGCAGAAAACTTTATTTGTCTTATTTTTTAATTCTTGGACGACCCATCCTTTGATGCTGCCCTGAGTAACTGCCCATATCTTCCATGTGGAAAACCACCACTGTAAAAAGTTCATATTAACTTGAATGACTAATATGGAATCCTTGTTTTGCACTTTGACCCCTTCCCAAGACATAATTTTTTATTTGTATTAATGTTGCTAATTCCAGAAGGCCTTTAAAAGTGTTATTTGTAATTTAAATACTGACCATGTTCAAATCCTGTCATTTTTGGGAGAGGACTGTTATGTTTAGGAATTTAAACTTGTTGTAAGACAATGTTATGGCAAAAAATACAACTTTAAATGTTTCACTGCAAATTTTTGAAAAGGGTGCCAAAAAAAAATAAATCTGAAATTTTTGTTTGTTACTAAAAAAAAACAAAAAACATCGCAATATCCTGGAGGAGCTAATTCATGTCCTAATTATTGTCAGTAAAATAATAAATGTTCATTATAGTTTTGCGTTATGTTCTGTCAATGCACTTGTCATTGACTGTGTCTATCAAAATGTGTACTTGGTCATCAAGACTCTTTTCTATTTACCCCTGATGCGCTTTAAACTAGCATATAGCAACTAACAATAATATACATTAATATAATTTGAGCCAATTTCCAAACAGTGGTCTTCAAATACCTCCTCCACCACAGTAAACAAAAGAAAAACAGGCCATTTTACGCCAGAGTTTCAGAGTGTTTACAAAAGCAGCTGCTGAGAAATCCCAGATCAAACTGAGAAACAAAAACCCCAAGAAAGAAAATAAAACTCTAGCAACGTTTTATAGAACAACAAAACAATTTCTGGTTTGTTTGCGGCATTAAAACAAATATCTGAATCCGCAGCTTCAAACGGAACCAAAGAGCAATTTCACAGTTAGAAGTGCGACCCACCATGTTTGCAGTCTTCATCTGCTCCGTCGTAGTTTTTCTGTTGGTGGAAAGAGAAAAATAAGTCCAGAAGTTACAGCTGAAAACGAGTCTTTAAACGACCACAGAGTCGTTTACGCTATAATTAAGGATACGGGAAAGTTTCCATAACTTCAGGGCTCAAGCAAACAACTAGACTCTTAATGCATTGATCAAAGTTATTTCTACATTTTCTGTCCGTTAAAATAATAATAATAATAAAAAAAAATCAATCAACCAACAACCCGTTGCTCACCAGCTGTAGGAAGGCAGCAATTCGGTAGAGCAGGGCGCGGCTGCGGAGGGGTCCGGCGGCGACCGCCGAGGGAGGGCTGGGCAGTACGGGGGCGCCGGGCGACGAGGCTTGGGGCGCGAGGACCACCAGGGCGTCCGTGCTGTGGGTGACCGCCGCCTCGTACTCCCGCCTTGCTAACGATTTGCTGGCTTCTTCACATGACTTCTCCGCTCTCCTGTCTGCCATGACTCAGGGACAGAACATCTGCAGGTGAACAAAGACGAACACAGTTACTATTTCCAAAGTTTATCGGATCTACGAACTGAGATGAAACAGCAGAAATTGGAGCCCAGATGAACCGATTGGCCAATAATCGGGCCCCGATTTCCTCAATTTTTTGGAGATCGGATATCAGTACTACATCTGCATGTGTCCGGTTAACAATAGTCAATTTAGTAAGTTTTTAGAAAAAAAAAAAAAAATTTGGTATCAGCCAAGATATCAAAAATCTAATATTTCTGAAGAGCAGCAATCAGCCAGAAAACTGCCATCAGTGCACTACTTCTAGAAAAGCACTTTCCATTCCGTTTTCTTCCAAGTTTTCACTTTGACCTTGAAAATACATTCATTTAATCTATATTGTTCATACTCCACATCAATACCGATGGTCATTTTACAAATCCTAAAACAGGGTTGTTTCTTTTCCTGATGTTGGAAAAGAGAAAGTTTTTCACAAAAAAGGGGGCTGGGAAATACTGAAAATCATCGCAAAGCACACCCTTTTTATTAGTAGGGTTTTGCTAATCAGAACACAACGAAAATGATATGATCCATATGTTGTTGTTTTTTTTTTAATTAATTCAATCTAACCTCAGGCAAAAACACTCAGACACTACTGAGTGTCGTATCAGCTCCCCACAGCCTGAAGGGGGAGTTAGAGACGCGTCCCTGGAGGGTCACTGAGGTTCATCCTGGAGTTTACAGAGGCAGCCCAAAAGCAGAGCTGCTGTAAGGAGACGAGGCCGAGCCATATGGAGATGCTTTGTTCATTTTTGCAGCAGGACCAGGCACCCGCCCACACCGCTTAAAGAACCCACACCTGGTTTACTGTCAAAAATAAGAACAAGATGCAGCTGAGTAGAGTAACCTCCTCCTTCTCGGTGAGCACAGCAGCAGCTAACATGTTGTCGGTTTGCTTTCAGCAGCTTCCAGTTCAAACACAAACTCCAGCTCCTTAGTGCTGCGAGGTTTCAGATTTCACTGCTGGTTTCATTGCCCGGCAGCGGTTAGGATTTTAACTGGTGACACAGCAAACTTGGAGAATAAAGGGTGTCAAAAAGTAACGAACGCACGGTTTAACACGTTGGCTTCAAACTCAGAACATTACTAAAAACTAGGGATGTGACTCACAATTAATTTAGTAATTGATTATTTTGCTGATTAATCGGATAGATTGGCACATTCTGCAGATTTTTCATTTAACCACATAAGCATTTTTATATACAATATTAGAAATACATAGAAAAACCACAAAATAATTCACTATATTTTTTGAATATGAAAATAAACATTTTATTGCCTAAAATGCAACACTAATTCTTTCGTTTAGTGTACAATTGATCATTTGTAGCAAAGAATGTTACAAATACAGTGTAGGGCTAATCTGTTCATTATTATTTGGATTAGCTGATTAGATATCAAAAGGTGCTTTACAGGAGGTTTTCTTTTTACCCGAATGTAAAACTATATATATAATATATATACACACACATACACACACACTTTGTGCACTTTTGGCTTAATTACTGCTAATTGTTCTTTCAGCAAATGCCTTTTTAAAAAAAAATCTGTACTCCAATGGATCAATCTGTTCAGTAATCAATTAATCCAGTTAGCGATTAATTGATTACTACATTAGCTGACGATTAATTCTATAATCAATTAATCCGATTAATCAATTTCAATAATAATTTATCATTGAAATAATAACAAATTTGAATTACCAAAAAAAATTCTGAAATAGATGACTCTCTATGTAATGAATCTAAATGGTATACAGGGTTTCCCCCAGTGTATTGTAAGCCTGGCGGCCCGCCATGCTTTCCTAGCCCCACCGCCAGGCTAAGCCATTCTTGTTTATGTTTTTAGGAAAATAATAATAATAAAAATATTTTAAAAAACCACTTAACCCTCTATGGCATGGCGTTGCCCTCAGGCAACAAACCACATATCTGTACCTCACATTGCTCCTTTATTTTATTTTTTGGGGGGCATGATTTTTGACATATTTTTGTCCAAAAAAAAGTTTTTTTATGAATATAGTTTTTGTTTGATTTGTATTTCATTTCTCATAATCAGTGTAGAAAATCTTGGTGTTCTAGACCAATGTTACCCTGAGGCAACAAACCCAAATCTGGTTCCAGGAGGTGTCAGAGTCCGATTTTATGATTGACATGTAATTAGGGACCACCAAGCTCCCAAAGAATGCAGGAAAATATTTTTTCCCCCAAAAAATAAAAAGTCATGCCATAGAGGGTTAAAAAAATCTAAAAATAAAAAAAAAGCCAGATTGAAGGCATCTCTGTTGCTTTGAGCATTTCACTGGCGGAGCAAATTTATTCCTAAAAGCTAAAAGATATGTTTATAGAAGATGGGTTTATTGTTTATGCATTTAAAGCCGGACCAATCACACCGCTGGCGCCTCTGTGCAGCACTGACTATCTCAATAAACAAATGTTACATTTATGTATCTGTGTTCTGTGTTAAAATATTAGCATTTAATGGGCCACTGAAGCCCTGGGGGCCTTATGGAGCCGCTGACTTAATTTGGATTAAACAAAAGTGCATATAATTGATATTCATTAATTGTATTTTTTGATTTGTTGTTTTTAAGACCAGTTCAGAGTTTAGATAGCATTTCACTGGCAATGTCTTCCCGTAACATATAATTACCCAGTAATATTTTTACATTTCCTGTCTACTTAACATCTTTTAATACAAAAACACGATGGACCGCCGGTGGTCCGCCTCGTCACCCCGACCACCGGGCTTAGCAGGTTTTCTGGGGGAAACCCTGGTATATGAATTTAACTTTTTAAACTGATCTACAGAAATAAATTTAAATTTCTGTAACGTCCCAATTTGATTAATGAGTTGAGTGGATTAATCATGATTAATCAATTAGTGAAAAAATTGATTGATCCAATTAATCGTTTCAGCCCTACTGAAGAATAAATAAAAAATTATGAAAACTTATGAAAAAAAGACACCACACATGTGGCTCTTGGCTTGACTGATGAGGAGCTACTTCACATCAGGATGTAAATAGACAAAGTTTGGAATTTAATTTAAACTTCTTTTAGAAGTATTTGTTAATGTTTGCCAATACAAATAGCAGAAAAACTGTTATTTAAAAAAAACAAAAAAAAAACAGAATGTTAAACTTTACTTTGTTTTTAATTGTTGCACGGTTGGAGATTGAAAAAAAAAAAAATTTGCCAAATGATAACAGATGCCACTACTTCTGCAAAGCATTTTGGAATTGGTACATCACTTCCAACCTCTGTTTTGTCTCATCAATATCCAAAAGCACAGGCTTGCAGCCCAAACACAAACCAGAAAAAAAGGAGCACTATTTTATTATTTTTTGGCTTCGTTGTTGGAGCAAGTAGCTAGTCACATCAGGGGCTGAGATGATGAGTTGATGGTGACTCATTAGGCCAAACTAGAATGTCGCAACCGCTCTGCTGAATGAAAACAGAACGTTCAAGAAACGAAGTCGAAGCCACAGAGAGGAATTTAGTGTACGAGGCAACCAAACGGTACGGTTCAGTGAAAAATTGAGTCCTGCAGTAAAATCTCAAAAGACTTTAATAGTAAAGCTCGTTCATCCTGGCACCCACAGTAATGGACGTGCTCCTTTTCCACGGATTGCAACAGATTTCCACAAGAGCGGAACAAAAACAATCATCTCTGGGTGCAACTCACGATGAAGACACCGTCTCTCTGGAGACGTGAGGGTCGCTCAGAGAAGACGAACTGCGGCAAATGTCATGACTTGTTTTTTTGTGTTTTTTTTTAATGGGAACGTGGAGACAGTCGGTAATTAGCTGGCATTTTGGACCTGAACTTCCACAGTTAAAAAACTGAAACAAGCTGCGACAAATGATTGAGTCTGACTGAACCAGTTGCAAGTCACAACTTTTTGATAGTTACACAGATGATTTTAAGAAGAAAACCGCAGCCGTTGATTCTATTAGCAACTTTGAAATCTCTCGCCGGTTGAATCCTTGCAAGAAACGGTCAGTCAGACAAACAGGAAAAACTGAGAACAACAAACAGGATTAAGCAAGGGAAGAACTTAGCAAAGCAAACACACGCTAGAGGTTAACATTGTGCTTTTTGATCTGGTTTACTTAAAGCAGGGGTCTCAAACTCCAGTCCTCGAGGGCCGCAGTCCTGCAACTTCTAGATGTGCCTCTGCTGCACCACACCTGAACAGAATAATTAGGTCATTAAGGCTCTGGAAAATTGATCTACACAAGGAGGAGGTAATTAAGCCATTTCATTCCAGTGTTTTGTACCTGTGGCACATCTAAAAACTGCAGGACTGCGGCCCTCGAGGCCTGGAGTTTGAGACCCCTGACTTAAAGCCACAGACAGACATTCAAACAGTTTGAGATTTTATTTAAAAAATAAATAAAAATCTGTAGTTGATGCAAAAATATATTTCACACCATAAATGGCAGATTATAAGCCCCTCTTATGTCTGGTGGTTTCATCATTTGTCAGGTTCTGAGCTGATGTAGAGCACAAAAGCATTCTGAAAGTAAGAATATGTCAAAAACAACAATGAAGGAATAACTGGGAGATTCACTGTATCAGAAAAAAAAAAAAAAAAAGCTGTTAATGGCCAAAAAAAGAAAAAGAAAATAAAGTGCGGGTGGGAACGGGTTACATAAAGCTGCTACGCATCAGAATATGGAGGGTACACTGTGACCTCCTGGGGAACACCTTATCCTTGGCTGGTAGCCTAATATCTGTCGGCCCCAATGCAAACTTACCGCTTTAAACAACTGGCCCTGCGGCTCACGGGGCGTACAAACTGAACAGCTTTTATCCTAAAAGTGCGTATCAAAAACACTGATGCCACATTTCAAATACCTCAAAGTCAGCAGAGTTTATTAATCTATAAAATATGACTTCCTAAAAAGAAAGGGATAAGAAAATTTGGCCATTTTTCAAATATTTTTGGCTCCAAAGCTGAAAAATAGTGAGTCTTTGAAATTGAATGATTAAAGTGTGTATTTGCCAACAAGGCATCCATGGTAAAAAAATTTTTATTACCACAAAACAAAACCACAAATTTGATATTTCAGGCTTTGAATGAGTAATAAAAATATTGCATGCTTTCCATGCAATAACATGACGAAGAGTTGCTGAAAAGCCAGTAATGGGCAACTATTCAGACACGATCAACGATTCGGCTAGTTTTTCTTTTTTCACTTCTAATACAATACTGACACCTGAGGTTTAGTACCGGCAGATACCGATCCGATACACCGCTGAATTGACTTAAAATGTTTCTTTTATTTATCATAAATGTAATGTAATAATTTATTTGATAACTGCACCAGTACGTAACACTTAAATACACCAATAGTTTCACAAACGTGGTCCAACATGTAAAAACAATGCAACTTTAATTTGTTCACTCAGTGCAATTAGGAGTAGAACAGCCAATGTGAAAATATAATAAAGAAATCAAAACTGACAGAAACAACAGGTTGACTACCTTGATCAAATGTGTACAAAATAAACTGCAACAAACCTTCTTTCAGATGAATATTGCTGCTGACCATGTTCACACAACACTGTTGAAAGTATATGGCATATTGGTAAATATTTTTTGAGTCATAAAATAGGGCAACAAAAAAATAGGTTTGTTCCCCACTTGTCAAAATGGAGTAGTTTCTTCACCTACGATTCTTTCCATAAGCACATCACTCTTTAAAGGGACAGTGGTATTTTCCAGGCACATAGTGCCATCCCAGTCAAGTAAGTTGTTACCATCAGTTGTTATAAAAATGCCGTATGCAAATATGACTTAAAATCTCCTGCTGTTTCTGAAACTCTGCCCTCAGGAAGTCATCACAACATGGCTCCTCTATTAACACTTTAACGTTTTTACCGGCGTTTCAGGGAGAAGCTGCTCCTATAATGAGCTCAGCAAACGCACAGCTCAATCAGGTGTTTGCTAATTCCTGCTGGCTAGTCTGGAGGAGGCAAGTGGGGCTTCCAGTTCGGCTTGGAAACTACAATTTAAAAGGAGGAGCTGCGCCTCGAAGGCGGAGCTAGTTTCACCCTGGCGTTTTGCACAGCTAAATGGTTGCCATGGGAAATTAAAAGATTTCTGAAACACGCATGAAAAAAAAAAAATAATCAAGCCAACACTCCAGGTATTTTTTTGATAAGGAAATAACATTATAACATGATGTAAAGCTCAAAAAAGTCACATTCACTTCATACTGCCTCCAAATGGCTTTACCAGTCTGTTACATCCACAGCTTGAAGTTATTTCTTAAGTGGCCAACTTAATGTGACAACAGACTGTTGATGTGTAACACTAATGTCCTTAGAGTCACTGCTAGTAACAACTACAAAGAACTTAGCATGTAATATTTGTCACAGGACACAGATGTAAAAGCAGGCGTATTGTCATGTCTTTTTAAGTTTACATTAAATGCACGAGGCTTTTATTTATATACTACATTGTCTTTAATTGTTACTAGTTCACCCAAAAAAAAAAAAAAAAAAAACAACTTCCGGTTTCACTTCGTCTCAGGCCAGCAGTTTGTCGTTTTTCCAGATGTGAAGGAACAAACTCCTAAAATCCACAAGTTCTTGAAGATTTAATTTTAATTACAGGCACATTTTGGACTTTAAAATGCACATCAAGTTCACAAGAACGCTTGGTTGTGTTCCACAAAATAGCTGCGAAACGGAGAAGCCAAAAATATTGATATGCAAAAGAGACTTCAGCGGACACTTTCAGAAACCGTTTCCTCCTGTTTGATGCTGCGGAAACAGTGGACTTGCTGCAACTATTATGGTAACTAACAAGCAAAGTTGAGGTGAAGGAGGATTCTTTACTCCAAGTGATATTAATCCACGCCTCGCCTTTAATGCCGACTCGTGTCGCGTTCAAAGGAATACCAACACTTCAGCGGATTCGCAGTAACACCGACGGCTGTAGTCGTCCCTCATTTTGCTTCAACCTACAGCTACATGACTGGAATGCAGACGGAAAAGTAGCTTATTTTTCCCCCTTAAAAAAAATAGGCATTAAAAATATGAAACAGAAATCTCTTGAGAGACAACAGGAAGGAAACACATCTGCCAATCACAGCAGAGTCAGCCTATGAATGAAAGGGATCTACCAGATATCAGAGGTGTTAAATCAAAGTTACTCATGGTCTACTTAACTTGTGATTCTGTTTATTTCTATAACTTGTGTTAGAATCAATCATCAGTGACTTCATTTACCGATTTATTTAAATAACAGCGGCAACTGTGCGTCTTCTACATTAATGTAATGCGACCCCTGGCTAGAGTTACAGGTCGTTCTTTAAAACGCATAAGGCCCGCAGCCAGAACTCCATCCTATTCACATCACACTCAGAGTGTGTGTGTGTGTGTGTGTGTGTGTGTGTATCGTTGTTCAGAAGTCTTGATTGAGTAAATGGAAGGAGATATTTTTGTATGCACTTAGTTTACCCAAGTGGTTACTGCATTATAATGTGTCAATGGGAGTAGGCCATTTCACTGCTTCACCGTTTCATTCTTGTGTGGTTGTGATCTTTTTCATACTCGAGGTTTTTTGGAGTGTGAACTGAACTGCAGATGTCGTGCATCTGTTCCAACCGCCCCCGGCGATGTTTCATTCCATTTTAAAAACCTATGTTTAAACATAATTTTCCATAATTTACAGTTTGCTGTAGTGAAATATGATTATGTGATTACAATGAATAATACCTGCTTGGCAGTGGCTGCTGATAACTACTTTGTTTTGATCAGGGGTCGGAATCGCTCGTGTTTCAAAAGAGTCGACTTGTCCGAGTTCGGGATGCACAGATATGAAAATGTCTATTTTCCCTACAATTTGAACACTGTGAAAATTACCACACCACCTACATTTCATCACTTTCACAACAACCAAACTAACTCAACATGGCCAACCCTTTCCCCACCACATCAGGAAACTGTGGCTTCCTGATGTGGATGTATCGGTACAAACTTGGGTATCAGCCGATATTTGTAATTTTTTTACATATTTGTATCGGCCCAATAATTGAAACTGGGGCAATATTAACTACCAATTTTATTTACATCTTATTGCCGTTTGTTTCTGGAGGGGGAGCAGAGGAGAACAGATATGCAATTGTACCAAACGGCAATAAAAAGTTTAGATTAGACAATATTTCAGCTGCTTTAAAATGTACAATGCAAATAAATAACAGAACAAAAAATAAATGGCATAAACCGACTTTTGTTAATGAAGCTCCATGTGACATAGTGTGTCTTAACTACGGTCTCAGGAAAATTTGGTCCAGGAAAAATCCAGAGGCGTATACACAATACCTCAATAGTGTTTGTGACTAAATTGAATTTTTTGGGTAAAGTTGACGTGCCAATAGTGGTTTTAACCAATTCCGAATTGTTTGTAGCTTTCCTGTTGTGACTGATATTGCTTTGACAAGGACCGGACGTGAAGCCTCACAAGACGACAGTCACTATAAAAAAGGGCATTAGACATTTGAGCCAATGACTTCATGGGGTTAGGAGTTTCCAACTCTAGCAAATGTCGCAGTTAGCATCACTAAAAGTAAACATCAATCTGTGTGTATTCTCAAGGGAATACAGAGCCCTATATTCCCTGTATAAAATTGTCAAAAGTCTACCAATCTGGCATTAAAGGTCAAACACTGAGACTTCCTCTTAACTGCTGAAATCGGCTCCAGGTACAATTTGCAGAAATGTTCCCAATGGAGCTACCAATTGATGTCTCCTGGCACACAGCTGTATTTTGTACTCATAACAGACAAAACAACAAAATCAGCAAAATTACATCAGCAGCACCTGAAATAGTCTGGCTATCTGCTGTAGGAGTCTGAATGAACAGCCTACATTGCCTCGGCAGGAAATGCAGTTTTGTTTTAGACGGCTTTTCTGTGCTTCCTTTTATTTTAAAACACCTTAATGATACTAAAAATAACCAACTTCAAGTCTTCTTCAGTGCTGCCATCAGTGTGACGCATTAGCTGCTACAAACTATGCAGGTATTCATCAGAAAAAGATCCAGTTTATGAATATATGAATCCGGCCAACTGGTCACCGATCAAGGACGATAAAATTGAACATTGACCAAATCTGGTCACCAAGAGGAGGCTTTTGTTCTCCATAAATAGACTAATAAGTACAAGGAAATTAAATGATTTGTTAAGGTGTAATGTAGGCAAGTAGATTGGGATGAAATTGTTTTTACACGTACTGTATAACGCAAAATGTGTAAAAGTGAGTTTCCCCCAGAAAACAAGCTAAGCCTGGTGGTAGTGGCGCTAAGGCAGTCCATCAGTTGTCTCACTGTATTTTTGTACTAAAAAATTTTTTTTAAGTTAGCCGGAAATTTTGGGAATAAAACATCAACAACAAAGAAAATACAGCAGTGGTCTAAAACATTAGTCTTTCTGTACGTTGTGCATGTCTAGCAGACAACTTCTTCTTCAAAATAATTGTCTGATAAAGATTTCTGATGTTTTATTGTCCGAAAACAACAGATAGGATTAGCTGAATGTCATACCAAATTTTATTGTTAAACTGGGTGTGATTATCTCTGCAATACTGGTTAAAAAAAAAAAAAAAATTGTACACACAGTAACCGTTTCAGAAAACTTTTCATTCACATGAACCCGTACAAGTATGCCCTCGAGCGTCATCTTAAACATTCCAAACCATTAGGGGGCAGTGTAGCGCAACGCTAAACCCTATATCAGCCAATCAGATTGCTTCAAAACAACCACGACTTCCTGTTAGGGATTAAACATGGTGCTACGGGATTCATTTATGTGGACAGATGGGTTGAACTACTCTTAAGCAGAATATAAAGTTGACAAAACACAGGACAATGTCAATTGGGAATTGTGTCAAAGCAAGTATGTGGATCGATTTGTCGCAGACTGCAATGTGCTGGAAACCCAAATCTCCTATTTTGCCATACACACACGCAAACAAAAGTTTTTTGAAATCTCCACATTAGTCTCGAGTCTTTCGAAATAATAACTTCTGGTAATATTTAACCAAGTTTTTGTGTGGATAAAAGGCCAAAACGCATAAAAATGCGTTCGTTTCCAGCTTCTTGTGGGCTAGTTCTTGGCTTCAGAAAGGTTTCATACCTTCACAGCCTTTCCTTGTAGATGCAGCCAATGCTTTCTATAATGTCCAGCACCTATTGACACATTGTACATGTCAAGGTCATGATGCTGATGAGTGTATTTTCATGTGCTGGAAGCATAAAACTAATTTAAATACACGACTCGCACAGAGAGTCACAAAGAATCATTATGGCAACATCCTGCTGACATTTTAACAGCAATATGTGCAAGGTGGCGTCAATAAGAGCAAAGCATATCAAAGGTGCTTGAATTACAGCAAAGAATGTTGAGGAGATAGAAAATTGTTACAATATATTAAGTTAATATTCGCTCACACTTGAGAGAACTATATAAAAAATCTCGAGAAAAGAAAAAAAAAACTTGCTACCTAAATGTAGCAAAATTTCCCTCACTTCTTAACCACAAGTAGTTTTGTGGGCATCATACTCATTTAATGTAATAAAGTCAAACTAATATATCTGTGTACGGCTCGGTTAGCTTACGAGCTGCCTTATAAAAATCGTGCTTAAGCCCAAACATAGTTATTTAGGCTGACACTACCGTTAGCAACTATGTGCGAGGTTGAAAAAAAAAAAAAAAAAATACATAAAAATAAAACATGCAAATTCATCAGAAACTACACATTTCGGAAACACGCTTTTCCTAAAAACGGACAACAACGATGAATCATTTCGTTTTCCAGAGGAGAGTTGTAGCTGTTGTTTGTCTGGAAAACTTATCTTGACTGCTGCAAATCTGAACGATGACGGCAGCGTCAAAAAAAAAAAAAAGAATCGCTTAAAATATGCTCAACAAATCCGCTGTCTGCTTGCGTCGCTTGTAACAGTTTTGCTCCTAAACTGAGGACGTGCAGCTAACATTTAGCACGGCGGCCAAAAAGCACCGTCTTTTCTTGGCAGCAAACTGATGAGCTCCCAGCAAGAATAGCTGGGCTGGCTTGTTAATGGTAGCAGGCTAGCTGGCTCGGCTAGGTTCGCCGAAACAAAACGGACTCGGGCCTGAATTTTTTTTTTTTTTTTTTTCCCCCCTGCCACCGTGTTTAGGCGCATATAATTCATATGACATCTTGTTCCTACCGGTGCACGGAGTCAAAACATTCGTCACCGTGCTACTGATTTGTGGAGGGGATTCGTGTCGGTGGCTTTGCGACGAAAAAGACAAGTAAAGGAGCTAAAAATGGGAAGTCAACACTTACCTAGCTTTACTTTCTACGCCATCTTGGATCCACTTGTCAGACCATCGCAAAGCATAGTGGGATGTAGTGATCTGAAGGTTGAGGAGGACTTGCCGTGGAAGTGCCAATGTTTTTCCTCTTTTATGGGTCAAAGTTTTGCTTTGAAAAAAAAAAGACAACACTCATAAGTGTTAGCGCCAGCCTCCCCCAAAATTAATTAATTTAAAGCTGCTTCAGTGTCCTCTGTGTCTCTCCTCATTAAGTCATTGATAACCCACCATTAGTATTTTTTTTTATTCACTGCATATTTGCTTTGGCACTGAGACCAAATTAGTTTAGTTATTTGAAGCACACAAAATCACAAAAAAAAAAAAATATCAATAACGTTTGCTCCCGTGCAAATGATTCTGTAAGTATTGGAGTATATTTTCTTTTCTCTTTTTTTAAAATGTAATTTTAAGTGAATTTTTTTCATTTGAAGTATTGTGGGGTTTGGACAATTTATGTAATGAAATAAAAAATACCTTAATCTGTTAGACATTATCGTTTTTTACACATATTGCTTATATTATCCATACCAAAGTTGATATATGTAATTTAACCAATACGTTTTCATGGGGGAAAAAAGTGAGAAAGGCATGTAGCTTATGTTTTCCAACTACTGTCAAATTTTAATAACTCCTCAATAGAGTACATAAAAGAGTTTCAAACAAATTGACCGTTTTGTCTTCATACTTTCTTTATATTTCAAATGACAGAACCACCCGAGTGGCCATTCCAGTAACTTATACTGTGGTTCGAATCAGAAAGTGAAAATTGTACATTTAAAGTGATTTTTTTCTTTGAATTACAACAACGAAGGCTTACAGCTACAAACAATTCAAATGATCAGAAACAAAATATACCGAAACGTGTTACGCTTACTTGAAAGTCGTCCAGCAGTCATTGACCTCATATAGGAGTGTAAATCACAAAACATAATTACAAACTATGCATAGTCGTACTTACTTTTTTCTAAGCATTTCATAGAAAGTTAGGTGGGAGGAAAATGTCAAATATGACCACAATTGGATTTTAAAAACTAGCTTTTCTAGAGGATTTTGACCTCTTTGCCCAGTTGTCGTTAAGCCTGATCTGATGATTCATCGTTGATTCAAAGCTTCGACTTCCTGACTCACATGTTGAGTTGCAGCTTCAATGTGACCACATGTTGCACTTTAATACTGCCTCCATCTTTTTTTTTATGAAGCACACCAGTCCCTCCTACAGCTAAACACCTACTCAACATAATGCTGCCACCCCTGTGCTTTACAACTGAGGTACTATCCTCAGTTTTCCAAGCGTAAGCCTTTTTCTTCCCAATTTCAGATTAGTCAGTGGAGGCAAATAGTTTATTAGTTACACCAGGTTGAAGAACATGTTCCCCAAAATTAAGATTATTGTCCCCAAGTGTAATCTGGCTCTTTATGTTGCTTTTGCTTATATCACTGTGGATACTGACACTATCGTACCAGCTTCAGCCAGCATTTTCATAAGGAGGTTTTGCCTTATTTCTGGGGTTAATGCACACATTTCCCACCAATTCAACTTTTTTTTTCATAATGTTACATTATGAAGTATTTTTGACATTTTGTCGTAAAAAGCATTCATAGGTTTGGCTCCTTTCAACTTGGATGTTGGGAATTAAACATTTCAGAAGACTATAAAAGTCAGGAAATCATCATCTGGGCTTTCCGAAACGGTTTAAATGCAAAGTAATCCTAGTACATGTACTGTAAGCTTCTGAAAAGTTCAAACGAAAAACATCTCCATAAATGTTCCTCTCATTTTTCTGGCATTTAGCTAAAAGAATCAAATTTTGGCTTACCTAACTTAAAAAGGATTAGGGGAGAAAACAACAACAACAACAACAACAAAACAGTGGTTATGAGTCATTTTATCTTGTTTGCAAATATCTGGTTGCATTTGAATTTCGGTCATCTTTTCATAAAAAATAAAATGTGAAACTATAATAAAACTACATTAAACAGAGAGGAGGAAATGCAAAGACTGGAGGTACAATATGTTTATTGTCAACGTTTTACTAGACAATAAAAAAAAAAAAGAAAAAAGGAACAACTCATAGAGGGCGTGTGTGTTTTGCGGTTGCTTTTTTCCAAATCTTACGATACTGCAATCGGGCGCCGCGGCGGTACTCCACTAACGTACTGTACAAACGTTCCCCCTGAACATAAACACAAGTGAACATGAAACAAAAACGTGAAAGTAGAAACTGTTCTTGTGTCACTGCAGGTTGTGGATCATCTCCTCCTTGGCAATAAGGTGCGTGGTCTTGTTGACCAGCGACATGAGGGAGTTGAGTTTCTGCGACCAATCGTTGAGCAGGTCGTTGGGGTCTTTGGGCCGCTGAAAGTTGATGATGCCGGCGAGCCGGTCGACCTTGGCGTAGATGGTCTTGTTTACGACGAGGCTGGAGAGGAACTCCTCCGATTCCTGGCGTAGGATTTCAACAGGTGGATTAGTAACATGGTTTTTTTGGTGGTACTGTGAGCTTCAGATAGAACGAGCTGCTAAAAGGTTTGCTTACGTCAACAGAGAGGTCCAGCAGGCCAGCCATCCTTTTCATTGTGATTCTGGTGTAATATTTGGCCATTATTCTGATGTTCTGAGAGAAAGAAAAAACAAAAATCTTCAATATAATTACAATCAACAATGGAGACTAACATCCAGAGACATAAAGCTTACTAGAGTGAGGATAAGGAGACTATACAATACCTCTTCTCATTATTCTCTCTGTCTCACTTCTAATTTAAGATCAATAGATGCATTTATATTGTTTCAGTAAATTATCACATCGTAATTTGTGACTTCAAACAATAAATAAACAAATTGACCCAACATAAATTATTTTCCAGTGCCTGGCCATGACTTGGCTACCTTAACACAGCAGGTGAATGCGACCCAAATCAGATGTTTTTTTCCGACTTTTATACGGCGGTCTGAACGGTCCGCTTCCGATCTTTTCACCCAAAAACAAAAATCCGATTGGAGCGACTTCCACTAATTTGGAGACGCATCAGATTGTTTTCAAAGAATCCAGTCAAAACAGTCATCATGTCGCATTTCATCCGACTCCTACGGCCTTGATCTGTGACGCGGGTCATAGGAGAAGCCAGACCGGATGTAAACAACATTTTGTTACGATCTGTAGCCTAGAACTGTCCTACACCAAGAAACACCCATCTGTGCAGCTTCTCAATGACTGCTTTGATTTCCATGTAATATAGTACAAAATTACCATCATATAAAATATAATATTGCATAACATTATATAAAACATAACAAAGCCAAGGTTTCTGCAGGTTTCATCAACTCAAAGGTAAGACTTTTTAAGACGGTTATGAATGAAGTTTAAGACCTGAATCGCGTCAATAATTTAAAAGACAAAGATCGTATATTTTGCGATGCTCTTTATAGCCTTAACTCCCGCAGTGCCAAGCTACTATGCAGATTGCACAAGTTTGCCATAGATGTGAGCCGATGGCGAAGACGAACATCATCTATCCAACTGGCAATAAATTTGCTCTGATGATGGATGCAAAATAAATAAAAAGCTAGCTAGCTAGCATGGGCATATTAGCATCTAACTAGCGGTAGCCTCAACCGCCTCGAGTCACAGAACGCAACGAAGAAGTCTGTGAGACTCAAACTCTTGCCTGACAGAAAAAAAAAAAAAACACAGAGAAAATACAAGTTAAATATTCCCGCTACAACATTTAAGACCTTGTACTTATGTGTATTTAAGGCCCAATTAAATTTTTTTTTAATGAATTTATGACATTTTGAGGCCTTAATTTTAGATACATAAATATAAGACTTTTTAAGGATGCACAGAGAACCGGATAACAAAGCTAGTAAAAGTAATGGTTGGTGCTTCAATGCAAAGGGAATACGTACAGATGGACACTCTGCTAAGGGGGAGGGGAGAGACAAAAAAACAAACTCAAACTTGTATAGCAACAATCCAAGACAATCTAATTTACATTTGGTGCGACTCCGATCGTTTTGGCCTGCCCTTCCATGAGTGACTTACATGCTCCACCACCCTGTTCTTAAGGTCCTTCCACCTTTTCTCTGCCTCCTCTGAATATGAGAAGACGTCTGTCGCCGGGCTCTCAGACGAGCCTTCTCTCAGCTCCTTCCCATAATCCTCCACCAGCGAGGCCCAGCGCATTAGCTCCATAGTGGTAAACTGCTTCAGAAGGTCCCTGGGAAAAGAGGAAGAACGTCAACCTCGGCGTGTCGTAATCGATGTATCAACGGCAGAGTCGAAGCAAATTGAGGCACGGGCGGTCTTACTTGTACTTGGGGATTTCTTCCAATTTCTTGTCGGCGCTGATTCTGTGCACGAGGTCTGACTGTTCGTTGTCGTAAGGAGACAGGATCACGTATAGCACCACACTCTTCAGGGCCTGTAGGGCGAAATGGGCAGAAAATGCGTGTTGGCTGATTGCAGCGCTTTGGTCCTTGCGTTGAATTAAACCGACATGCGCAACCAGGTTTCAGTCAGCGAGAACTACATTTGATGTTTGACAAGAACTTTGCAAGCGCCAGTTTCAGGAGACCTCTTCTAAAACCTTACTAGAAAACAGTCACGCTTGATAAAGGAGTGAAACACTAAACCATTTCTCCTACGCAGCAAAAATCTGCCCAAAACATGTTGACTCTCTACCTGCTGCCACTTGCTGCTGTCCTCCAAGATGCTGGGCGTGTCGTAAATCGCCTTGTAGTGCTTGCATATCGACAGGTAGGAGCCCTCGTGCTGGTCCACCTGAATCATCAGGTTGTAATACTTTAACTTCAGCTCCTGAAAGGACAAAATAATAATTAAAAAGTTTAAGTACGCAGTTTGGATGAGCAGTAGAAGATGCAACAGGTTCTGAGAGAAGACATGCCAACGAGGACCGCTACCGTCTCTTACCTCAGCCCCTTCCTCCTGAAAGAACTTGGTGTTTATCTTCTTGCTGATGATCTGGGTGCGAATATAATCTTTGACAGCGATGCAGAGCCTCATCTGTTCCAAGATAAACTCCACCTTCTCCTTCTTTTCCATGGAGCCGTACGTCTCCACCTGAGCAACAAAAAACAACCGGTAAATGAGACGGGTCTTAGCAGCTCGCATATTACTTGCGCATAAAAAGGTTTGGATCTCACCTGTAGCTCCTGCAGGATGGCGGCAGCCTCTTTGACGTCACCACTCTGCTCCTTGATGTTAGCCAGCGTCTTTGTCAGCCTCGCACGCTCGATCTCTACATAGATCTGTCAGAGAGAACCATTTAGTGCATTGTGACACGCGGCTAGCGTACCGGCCAGTAAAGGATTTAAAGGGCAAAATCAGAGTGGACATGGGCCAGCACTTCTCTCACTAGTCAGTTGCGTGACTGAAAAATGCAACAATGCTTTTCCCTTTGTTGCAAAAACAAGAAAATGTGGCAGTTTGGAAACCACTATAACTGATCACACTATTAGGGGATTAGCAGAAGTGCTAAAATTCCAATAACACCCTTTGCTAACTTTGAAAACATTTACCGCACTTAGTTCCCCTAAATTTATGCTTGGGGGAATTAATCCGTTAATGGCAAAGCTAATTTTCCACTTAGCGCTTTAGCCGAGTTTGAAAACGTTTAGTGCACTTAGCTTCCTGTAAATTCCACTGAATAAATTTTTTGTGATAAATTATTCCACTAATAGCAGAGCAATTTTTTTCCATTTAGTGCTTTAGCATTATTGCTAACTTTGAAAACGTTTAGTGTACTTAACTTTACCTAAACACATTTTCCCAGATGAATTCTAAAGCACTAATTTACATGGCTGTTTTGAAAGCTTTCAGTTGAATAAAGTTCAACATCTGCATCGACTTCTCCAAGTAGTCAGTCATTTATATTCATGCTTTTATTTTGAAGCGCATTCTTTTTTTTTCCTTTTTTAAAGAAACTTTATTGAGCAAGGGGCAAATGAGTCATGGATACTGACTACCTGAGCAGTTAGCCTGACTAGCTAACATCAGGTTGTCATACTGCCAGCATTTCGCTACATAAAGGAATACACACAAAAAACAGCAATAAATGCTTAGTCAGGGAGTTTTAGGGTTAAATCTATGCCTCAAAATCAAAAATATCTGTATTAATACATTGAATGGTTTTGGCAGAGTAAGGAACAGTTGTTGCTTTTCTGTCTAAAATAAAAACAATAAAGTCTTTTTTTTTTTGCTTTTCCTTTTAGTATCTATAATGCAGTTATACTGGGTTTACTCAAGGTTACAAATCTGTGAGACTCAAATACAGGCCCTCTCCCCTTTACATCGAAGCCTGTTTCTTAGATTACCGTATTTTCCGCACTATAAGGCGAACCTAAAAACCTTCAATTTTCTCAAAAGCTGAGAGTGCGCCTTATAATCTGGTGCGCCTTATATATGGACCAATATTGAGCCACAACAGGTCTCGCAACTACGGTAAGCAGCCGCCGACTTCATTTTCCCCCGTAGAAGAAGAAGCGCGCGGTGCACGCTGGGTTTTGTGTAAAAACCCCAAAATGGCTCCTATTAAGAGACAAGCTTATGACGCAGAGTTTAAGCTCAAGGCGATCAGTCACGCAGTAAAACACGGGAATAGAGCAGCAGCGAGAGAATTTAACATGAACGAATCAATGGTGCAGAAGTGGATATATATTGTGATTGCACTAACGTTTGATTTACCATAACAGCATCAGACTGTTTTTTATGTGTTTATTGAATCCAGGAAAAGTTCCCCTCCACTATATGTTATACCTTGCTGTTGTTAAAAGATAAACTGTGTCACGAAAATACCATGTCACTTACTTTACCTCGGGGAAAATAATAAAACAGCTGTTTATTCATTTTGGGAATGAATGGAGTTTTCAGAACGCTGGTTTGTAATCTGTTAATAAAGTTTGACTGACCTATCTGACTATTTTGTTGACATTCCCTTTAGCGCAGTTCCATCTAATGGATGCATAACGTAACCCCAGCCTCTACTGTAGCGTCTGTTCTATGCGCCTTATAATGCAGTGCGCCTTATAGTGTGGAAAATAGGGTAATTTGAATGACAACACAATCAACATACAAGAACAGGGTGGAAATTGTTTTTACCTTTTTGTTCATCGTTTGTGCATTTATGCTAATGTCTGTTAATATATCTATTTCCCCTAAATAAAAATACAGTTGTTTCACAGATAACGTTATTATGACTAGCGGTGCACCGATTACAGTTTTCTGGCCGGTCACCGATCTTTAAAAAGCCCAATCTGCCGATTCCAATTTTGGCCCAAAAAAGAAAATAAGAATTTTTTTTTTTAGCATTTTATAATTCCGAACTGTCCAGTGTTATAACGTCACAATGACTACAGTTAACTGCACCGTTTGGTGCATCCCTAACTATGGCATCAAGGGATTTCATACCTTGCCGGCAGTCACAGTGCGAAGTGTGTCTATAAGCCTCAGCTTGATGTTCAGGTCAGTTACTGCATCCACGTATTTGTAGCATTCCTGCACCATTTTGGCAACAGCCTGAGACGAAGAGCAAAACAAATCACATATTTAGGCCACAGTAAATACAAATGTACCCAAGGAAAGTTACATTTTATATGAGCATATTTCAAAACTCATTGAAATATGAGTTTTCATATTTCAACGAGTCTGAAATATGAAAACTTATATTTTTCATACGAGTTTGAAAAAACACTCATATGTTCATGAACATATGAATATATTTGCAGATATTGGAATTTCTGCTAATTTTGCAGAAATTACAACATTTGTAGTATATTAATAATTTGTATTGCAGTAGAGTAACTCAATTTGATGACCGACAATCTCACAAAATTACTTTAAATAATTTCTATTTAACACTTTAATGTATTAAGGACTTCTAATTAAAATATGTTCATTTTTTTGATTCGACATTTTAATTGAGGAGGCCACAGGTAAGAGATTGGCAGAGTTATGAAGAAAGCAGCGATCACAGTAAACAGAGCACTGACCTGTTTGAGTTGACTCCTCCTTTTGGTGAGTAACATGATGTTTTCATTCAGAGCGTCCCAATCCTTTGCTTCATAACACATCTGGACCACAGCCACGAGGATCCTGGAGGTGGACACCATATCTGATGCCTGTGAAAAATTCAAACAGAATCTATTCATTAAATACACGTATGCAGATTAGTAAACTGAAATTTGTAAGTGAAGTGGGGTTTCTTTTTTTGTTTTAAGAAATAATTTTGGTTAAAGCTTTCTGAGCTATATTCAAGATAAATGCACCAAATTCAACTTTTTCCAGTTAATGTGTTAGTTTTTGTTAACTTGTGTAGCTCTGAACACAATTCATGTTCAAGACTTGCTAAGACAACGTTTATTTTTTTTTCCCGATTTTTTTTAAGGCTTTTAGCTTTTCCCTTGCTAAAGCTGAAAATTTGGCTGGCTGGAAATATTTCTGATTAGTCATAATGTGGGGAACAGAAGAGCGTCACTGCTTGCCACAAGCACGAGACATACTAGAGCAGGGGTCTCAAACTCCAGTCCTCAAGGGCCGCTGTCCTGCAACTTTTAGATGTGCCTCTGCTGCACCACACCTGAATAGAATAATTAGGTCATTAAGGCTCTGGAGAACTGATCTACACAAGGAGGAGGTAATTAAGCCATTTCATTCCAGCGTTTTGTACCTGTGGCACATTTAAAAACTGCAGGACAGCGGCCCTTGAGGACTGGAGTTTGAGACCCCTGTACTAGAGCATCATTTTTGTCATCGCACAAGCATGGCGCCGCATTAGGCGTTTGGGTTTAACGTTGCCTGCCCATTGAGGCTCCAGCTGCAGGTGGAAACGCTCTCCCACACCGGAGCTCCAGTGATGCTAAGCTAATGGGACCAGGGGTGGACTTGGAGCCCGTAATAACTGCTTGCAATTCTAGCCAATATTTTGAAACTACAGTTTGCAAGCCACAAACAGAATGTGTTTCAGCGAGCTGACCGCTCCACATCTGAAAGTTGCGTGTTTGAATCCGACCTCCCCATTTATCTTGGGCAAAGCACTGAAGGCCAAGTTACCTTCCACTATGCACATCAGTCATAAGTTTGTGTGAAAGTCACTGCTGAGTGAATGAGACTAATAACTGAAAAGCACTTTGAGTGGTTGGCAAGACTACACAAGTTTCATCATTGATCCTGAATCGATGTTAAATCAAGATGAAAAGAAGTTCTGTCTCCCATTATTTTTTCTGAATTTCATTTCATATACGTTTCAGAAAATAATTAAGTAGAACTTAAACTAAAAGGGAAAAAATTATCAAATGAACTTCATAATCAAACAGTAAATGATTCATATCATCAGGAGCTGTCAAAAACACAACGCTACCCAACACTATACATGTTCAATTGTTATATTAACAAGAATTAAAAGCTCTCACATCATTTCTTGGACACAAGGAAGTATTTTGTAGCTCTTATGAATGTAGTTCTTTCTTATTTGTAATGTAAATGTATAATGTAAACAATTTGTAGTGCTGCATCAGGTGGGAGGTTTTGGCTTACGGTTCTGGTCTGCTTCTCCAGTGACAACAAACTCTCAATAGCCTCTTGTAACTTCCCCTCCTGTAGAAGAAAACACAAAAACATTAACTTTAACACCTTTTTTAAAAATTACAAACGCCAGGCTTTTTTTTCTCTTCTTGCAGAATGCTAACGAGACCGGTTAGCAGGTTGGCTACTTCTCAAGAAGCTAACCTCAGTGCTAAACATAGCTAGCATCTCTTTAACAACAAACTCTGGAGTTTTAGAAAAAAACAAAAAATAAAGTGGTATTAAGCGTAGGTTAAAAAAAACATATTCGAACTTATAAGTAATATGTGCTCATTATATGTGGTGATGTTAAAACTGAAGACACCACAGTTGTATGATAGCTTAAGAGCTAGCGCACCGATCGGGATGCACCATGACTCAGCCAGCGCTGGCCTTCTTGTAAAAGCTCACTTACTTTGGCCATTTTTTCGCACTCCGGAAGCCTCTCATCTACAGTGGAACTGTAATCAACCTCCATCTTCACGATCCTTCCATCGGACCTCTCAGATCGTTCCTCAGACATTGTTGCGATTGGAAAAAAGGGACAAACCACGGCTCCTTTCCTTCTTTGCGACAAGGCTCAGCCTGACGCTGTTGTCAAATGAACGACGCTAGGAAGTGACCAATCAGAACAGAGAACCGAATGGCTGGTTAGGTGCCTGAAAGACCCCAGGGGGACGGCTCTGAAAAATTGTTGGGTTTTTTTTGTAATTTCTGTCAGGCGCAACAAAGGCAGCTTTAGTTTTACAGTTAACTGTACTTTCAGAGTCGTAAAACTTCAAACAGTATGAACAGAGTCCGGCCAATAAATGCACAAATAAGACCAAGAAATATAAACATATACTGTATATAATTGTATAAAATATGCAAAAACAAGAAATGTTTAATTAAAATATAAAATACTGCGTATCAATAAAAATATATAATTTTTAATGCAGAACCCATGAGGAAAGAGTATATACGGCTGGTTAAAATACATGAACATTTTATATAACATGTTAAAATCCACAATTTTAAGATTCTATTCAACGTCAATATCAGTTATAATCTTCTGAAATTTAATGAAACACAATGAACTTGAGTACAAGCAAATGAGAAACACATACTTATTCTTATACATTAAAAAAATGGTTTTGCTGTTACCCAGACTAGAGATCATTTTAAAATTCAGACTTTGAATTTTACACTTGTAAAAGTATAGATTTACTAATGTGTTAAACAGAAATAAAATCAGATCAGTGATTACTTTATTTGCAATGACTGATGGAGTGCCAGAAATTTTAGGCCCCCCTTTTAGGCCCTGTTAGTTTGACAGTGAATGCTTTATTAGTTGAGAATAAAATGAACGCAAAATGTTGAACATTTAGTTTCTTAAAGTACATACAGCATTGAGGAAGAAAGCCTTCTCGTACCCTTCACCACTAACCTAGCATAATCTCCAAAAGAAGCTTAAACATTGGGAAAATGGCAGTAGTTTCATGTTTTTGTTCTTAGCCATAGCTTTAATTAATTATTAACTTGCCCATTTTGACACTGTACCTTAATAGGAACTTGCACTCTTGTTTTGTATGGAGCGTTTATGGTTTTATGTAATTCTGAGACAGGTCTCTCTTGAGAATAGGAATTTATTTTCTAAATGAGATTTAAACTATATAAATAAAGGTCAAACAAAATCGATTTCTGTTCCAGTCGCGTTCCCGTTCCTTCCAAAGCCTCAATTAGTTAAATCACAATGAAAGCAGTCAGGATTAATGGGATTAATTTCCCTCTGGGATTATTAAAGTATTTTTAACTGAACTGAATTGAACTGAAGCAACAACAAAACGCAAGCACAGCTTTGCAATCAACTTGTGAAAGGATGCGAGCACATGAAGTAAAGCACAGTGCCGTGGCAACAGTCCACCAGCAGGTGTCCTTACATTATTTGAATCTTGTCTGTCTTTGCTCAGCTGCACACTGCAGTGAAATGTTTCCTGCTTGTTGGTGAGAAACTGTCCCACACCAGAGCTACAAGCCATTTACTCCCCAAAACACATGCAGGAATCATGCCTGATATGCAGAGTGTGACTCAGTTTCAATGAAAGAATGATGAAATATTTAAGTTGGCTATTATTTCAAATTACTTAAGCAAGCTTTTTAAACAAGAAATGCTAAGGGCGCCAGCCATCCAGGGGCGCCATAAAAGGGGAAAGAAAAAAAAGGAACTTTAACTATTCTTTTTAAAACTTATAGGTAATAATATAATTTCCTAATATGAAAGATTCTACAATGATTTTTCTGCATGGCAAAGATGGCTAAATACTACATGATACTGTGCTTAGCTTCACAGTTCCTGCATACGTTGGACTGATCAAATCTGAGTATTTTCAATATTTTCAGTGTATTTATAACTTATGTTTTGGTGAACACTTTCTTCTAAGCTAAAAAGAATAATAAAAGGCTGCATTTAGTGTAGCCATATATAAATTGGTGAAACAATTGGGGGTGAGGGGCAGATAAAATCTCACCTGGGGTGCCAAAGTGTCTAGGGCCGTCCCTGAACAGAATGATCACAAAATCCAGCACTTTTAAAGCCAGCAATGTGAGAAAACGTATTTTTTAAAAAAAACAACAACAAAAATACCAATTTCAAAGAGTTTGCTTGCAGAATCAGGAAGCCGCAGCAAACCCTAGAGAAGCAGCGAGTAAAGGGGTGGGGACCAGAACGACATCTATGTTTATTTTTCTGATTTAATCTGTAAAATTAGACTAAAGCACCCTCAGGAATTTTGTAATACTCAAACACAGAAACAGTTTTTTTTTTTTTTAACAGCAATTTTGCCTGAGAAGTTAATTAACCTCTCATTTGAGCTGGAGGCACTTATTTATAGCTTAGCATCATTTCATTAAATGCAACTGCAATCCATTGTATCATTACTGTGTAAAGGTAAATGAGTATACAGGTTGACACTGCAGCATAATATAAAGTAATTACAATGTTTTTTTAATTGCGTTGCCTTCATTTACGATTAACTCTCTGAGGATAAGTTGTGTGTAACAGCATTACATTGGGCAGAAATAGCTCGTACATTCGCCTGTTTACCGAAGATGAGAGTTCAAATTGAAAGGCCGGTTCAGAGAGTTTGCCATCCAAGGCAGGAATATATTGTGGAGGGAAAATGCGTGCTGACGAGGCAAAAAGGCAGTTTGTCAGCGTCATTACTGCACAGATTTTGCTGAGCGGATCCAAAAATGTCATTTGTGTCGATAGAATCAGCAGCCCAACCTCTCCTTTAATTAAAACAAACTGTGTCATAACGTGGCAACATCGTTTTCTGTTGTTCTCACGGCAAAGCAGGGCTCTGGGCAAGTAAGCGTGACTTACCGCTGAAATTATAGCGTCGTCCCGAACGCTGGGCCGTTGAGCTCAGCTTTCATGAGTTTTTTCACTGTGAAGCACAGACCAAATTCCTTGTTAACTCCAAGGATAACGAACAATACAATCGGTGTTACTTTAGAGGCCCCAACATGGCAACATTTTCAAAAACAGGTCAGCAGAATTATGTTGGCTTGTACTAAATCTTCTAAAGTGATACGACATCAGATGTTTGTTCAGAAACGAAGGAGTGAAGGAGTAGCTTTAGGAAATCTGGCTACAATATTTCACAAATGCACATTCAGTGAAGATAAAACAAAGATAAATCTTTTTTTGTGTGTGTAAATCTACTGCTGTAGAAGGAATCCTTTGTGAGTGTGTGCTCGCGCGCGCGCGCGTGTGTGTGTGTGTAGTCAATGGTCCTTTGGGACAGGTTTTAGTGATGAATAAGCTACAAACTTAACTAACATCTTCAGTCTTATATGTGATTTTGTTTCCATTTCTGTCAGAGTTTGGGTTTGGTGTTGTTGTGTGTCTGTCTGACTGTTGCTGAGCAGCAGGTTTCCACCAGGGGGCGGAGCTGAGTCTGGAGCAGGAGGTTCATACCCGGGAGGGAAGCTCTCGGCAGGACGCTCCTGCACTTTTACTTGTGTCCCCTGGGTCAGAAGCTTAAACCAAAACATGACAGTTTCTGAGTTGGATCACTGATATAGTTAAATCACAAAATGTATCCGTGTATGTAAACCAGGAGCTTACGTTCACCACAATCGCATACAGAATGATTATTGGAAACTTCGGCTTGGTTAATTCACAGATTTGAGTTCACTGGAGGCACACCTGGAACTAGTTTCTGATATGGGCGATATGGGCAACCGCCCATGGCGGCATCTCGCCGGGGGCGCCCGGTCTGCCGCTGCCATCCTCCTTGGATAAGAGCCATGACATGTTTACATTATAGAAAAAATAAGCAAATGCTTTGTGCATTGGCAGTATAGGCCAATGTTAACGCATTTTGAAAAGCAGCTCTACTCCAATCAACAAACAGAAATCTCATTAAATTGTCATGTGATATGTTTGCCTAAATATTCAAAGCAGAGAAGCATCTGTTCCACAGCGTATGGAACAATAGACTGTTTGTGGCTTATGCGTATTATAAAGCACCAAAGCAGAGCCTCAGGGTCATAACTGTCAGTGGTTTCTCATTTTAGCAAATGATGTTTCTTTTGCAAAAGGGTTGATATAATATTTAGAGAGGAGACGGTTTCTGCTGTTGCTGCAGCTGGAAGTCGACATTAAAAACTCACTTCTGTATTTCATTGACACACCGTTCACACATATTATTATATATAAACATAACAGAAAGCCCAGTTTTAATGTATCAATTAAAGCAGCAAGCTGTAAGATTAAATCCTTTAGACTGAGTAACTTCGGAGACAAAATAAAACAGAAAAATCACATAAGGTAAAGATTACAGAACAAACGGGACGTAAACGGGACGGGTAAGGAACTGTTTCAGGCACATGAAGCAGAAATGACACAGGCAGCCCAAGCCACACAAAAAGAACATTACGAACGTGCGCAAATCATTCTGCTAATGTCGAAAAAACACAATTTTGTGTTTCCTTTGAATAAGAAATAGAAATAAAATCCCATGCTAAGCATGTCTAGACATGAAATCATTCAAAAATAATGGCAGCAAAGGATGTAAACAGTTACTATGGTCATAATTCAGCCATGGCGTTTGCGCTCATCATCTGTCGGCCATCTTATTCAGGCATTGGTGGAACAAACACATTATGCTGGGGAGTTGCTACATATCCTGCGTTTTAGGGAAATTGCAGTGTGAGATTTTACAGAAGAGTTACAGATTCAACACGTTCTAATGACACGACAGTTTATGAATTGTGAGAGGCTGTGAGAGCTCTGGAACCAACTGCTCTTTATTGTCTGAATAAACAACAACAAAACAACAACAAAACTAAAACAAACCATCGTCTTCTTTCTACTTCCTGTCCTCTTTGTCGTTTTTTCACCAGTAACATCCGGCTGTTGATCACGTGACTTGTGTGATGGGGGGAAAAAAAAACTGTTCTGCTGCAGATCTATTTCGATATGTCTGAAAAGCCACCTCAGCACTGTTACCTTGCAGCAAGAAGGTCCTGGGTTCGATTCCCTGCCCGGGGTCTTTCTGCATGGAGTTTGCATGTTCTCCCTGTGCATGGTGGGTTCTCTCCGGGTACTCCGGCTTCCTTCCACAGTCCAAAAACATGACTGTCAGGTTAATTGGTCTCTCTAAATTCTCCCTAGGTGTGTGTGAATGGTTGTAATGTGTGTCTCTGTGTTGCCCTGCGACAAACTGGTGACCTGTCCAGGGTAAACCCGCCTCTCGCCCAGAATGTCAGCTGGAGGTATGCACCAGCACCTCCCGACCCCACTAGGGACAAGGGTGTTAGAAAATGGATGGATGAAAAGCCACCTCATCCTAGCTGGAAAGCTTTTTACCCCCAAAACATAGTTTTGTTTAGTTTTTTTCCCTAAAATTGCATGTTTCTAATTAGCAAATTTATTTGCTGAATTTCAATTTGCGCAATTCTATGGTCAATAGAAACGCAGCTACAGTGTTTATTGGAACAGTTTATTGTTGTTTTTTTTAAAAAATGCAAATGAATTCTGTGCATTTTTCTTCCCTGACACCACTAACCCGCATATTCATTTTTAAACTGAGCAAACTATTATAACTGTATCTGCAATATCAGTATGTTGTGAATTTGCATAGTGTAAAGTCTCCAGTTCTTATTTTTAAGTTTTCGTAGATTTTCCTACCTTAGTTTGATCTTCTATTTCTCTAACTTGCTTATGGGCTCTCCAGAATCCCTCCCCCCACTGTGGCACAATAAAGGATATTATAAATAATTTCCTCTATTTCATCTCGAATGCCTTCTGACCGTTTTCCCGATGAGTCAGCATTTGCAAAAGATGTCGGGGAAACAGAAGTAGGCACATTACGAGGCCAAACGACGAACACCTCAGCGGACATTTGAGCTAAACGCCACTGTCCAAACACCGCTCGATTGTCTGCGCAACGGAATTATGCACGTGCAAGACATTAAAGGCAGTGAAACCACAGCAATGAGAAAAGGGGTGTGAAAGCGAGGAAGGGGTGCAGCAGCGGCAGCTGCAGCAGCGAGCTGATGCTTCCTGTGCTGTGGTCTACCAGCGTTTCCATCGCTTCGTGTCTTCGCAGGGGAGAGAGAGAGAGAGAAAGCGGGGCCGAAGAGGCTTTTAGTTAACGTGGTTTTATTTTCCGACACCAATGAGAGCTGCTTTCAAGTAGAACAAGTAGAGCTGCGGCGAGAAGAACGCAGAAGAAAAAAGGGGGTGTGGAGGTTGTTTGATTTGACTTTGTACGCAGGACAGGGGGTTCAGTTTCGAAACACTGCTGCGTTCAAAACAAACATTTAATAAGCATACTGGACTTTATTCCTAACGGTACCTCAGAAAAAAAAAAAAGAAAAAAAAAAAAGAAGCGGGGCAGAGGCAATTCACATCCGGGATAGACTCTTCAAAATAAAACAACTTCATAATTTTAGAATGTGGGCTACGCATATGTTGTTTTTTGTTGTTGTTGGTTTTAATCTTTTAATAATAACTTTATTTTAAGTGTTTTTATATTCTTGACTGATGGCCAGTGGTACAGGGGTTTACAATGTGTATTTGACAGATTACACTTCTGGCTCAGTAATGATCTGTTTAGGTGTGTTTCTCACCAAGATGAAGTTAATAAAGATTAGCGATGCAACGATTAATCAGATTAGTTGTGATTAATCGATTTACTGAAATAATCATCAATTAACTTTTGATTAATTGTTAACTGGAGTATACATACTTTTTTTTTTTTTTTTAAAGCCATTTGTTAAAGAACAACACATTCAGAACAGTAATTAAGCCAAATATGTACATTTAAGATAAAAAAAAAACAACAACACACCTTCTTCGTCTGTAATTATGTTCCCAAAATTCCTGAAGTGTTATAGTTTTAGCTTCACCTGGTTCAAAACAAATCTAAGCATCTTTTGCTATTCTGCCATTAATCAGTCAATCAAAAAAAAAAGCAGAGAACAGATTAGCCATGCACTGTAGCTTTTCACATGTCAACATAAGAAGTATTTTTTTTAGCTGTACATGCTACAAGTAATCAATCATTTTATTTACAAAAATAAATTGACTTTTTTTAGTTGTATTGTTTAATTTATTTCTAAATACTATATTTAAAACGTGTAAGTGGTTAAATGAAATATCTGCAATGTGTCAATTTTTTATCTGATTAACCAATTAATGGGTAGAACTCTCGTTACTAAAATGAACCCTCGGTTGCAGCCATGTTAAAGATGACATTTATTTTTGAATTGACGCTTTTAAATAAGTTTAATTGAATTGTTGGTTTTTATTACTTCAATAATTCAATATTATACTTGACCGATTTGTATTTCTACATCCTTACATTCGATTTTGCTTCGACTAATCCACGAATCCAGAAAAAAAAACAACAAAAAAAAACCTCTCTACGTCCGTCGAAGTCTCTTATTCCGACGGACCGTCATTCTTCACCTCCGTGTGTGACCCCAGCTTGACCGGGCCGCCCCCCCCGCTCTCCATCCTCCCGGCACGGTGGGCGGAGACAACCCCTCCAGAAGCAGCCGAAGCTCCGTTCCTCACGTCACACAAGGCAATGCTGGAGACGCACACAATCCGCTGGTTCCGATGAAAGGAAGAAGTCGAGCGTAACTCGGGCTGTCCATGCGCTGACATCAGACATCGTCCAGATAAGCTCGGCGCTCACACACATCCTGCCGGGGCGGCGGGGAGGGGAAACTCTCTGCTGAGCTGCTACTATTGTGAACACATAGCGGGGGTCGCGTAGAGGGAAGAAGAAGAAGAAGAAGAAGATGTTAATGAAGGAGTACAGGATATGCATGCCTCTCACTGTAGAGGAGGTAAGTTTTTATTTTATTTTATTTTATATTTTTTATTGCGCTCTCCCCTCTTCACCCCCTCACACACACTCTTCTTGGTTTCTTGTCTTTATTTTATTTTATTTTTTTTCGTGCACGACTCCAGGGGATTTGTGCGCTTCCCGGGCGACATCGACAGCTATGAGAGCTCGTCGAGGTTGATTGTATTCCAGACATGTGGCTGAGGAAGGAAGGTTTACACGAAGCACGAGAAATGCTTTCAGATGAACTCGAAGCGCGCCGTTGAATAAAAAAAACATCCCCGTCTCCCTCAAGCCTATAGCTGCAGAAAGCCCGAGTTTAAAGAGAGCAGCTCAGCTTTGTCACACATTCATAAAATACTACATCTCTCACACACACACACACACACACTCTCTGAGGAGTGTCATCGTTTTCTCAACCCCCCAACCCAACCTTCCTCTCTCTAATTCCAGACTCTGCAGACGCTTGCCTGCAGATTGGATTATTCCTCCCTAAAACTGCAGACAAGTCTTCTCCAGACTCAACTCTGCTCTTTCCCTCCAACTAATTCCTCCTGTGCTGCACTGATTGATTCATTTGCGCCAAACAATGAGCCCACTGTTTTGTGTTCAATCTGATTGGTCTGTTTAATCTCAGGGTTAGAGTCTAAACTTAGCAGCTGGAGATGATTGTTTTTCCTGTCCTGGCATGCATGTAACGGTGCGTTTGGTCAATTATCAGCTCTGCTTCTTCTTCTTCTTTTTCTGTCCATGTCTTCGGTGGTTGAGATGTGTGGGTGTGTGTTGGTTTTCCTACAGCCCAAGGCCGCCGTCAAGTGGATTTACAGTCTGCGCTGTGACACCATGTCAGGCCAGATGTTCAGATAAAAAAGGCAGTGATGCTTTTTCTCTGGAAGGGGAAAAAAAAATCTATAATTTTGCTGATTAAAAGTTTGATAATAATCAAACTTTTGATTATTATCAAAAGTTGATTATTATCAAAAGTTTGATTATTATCAAAAGTTTGATTGTAATCAATAATCTACATATATATACACATTTTTTCCGCCCAGCGATGATCGCCACAAACCTGCCAGTTTCCATTTTCCTCAATCGAAGCAGCGATGAAGGCATTACAGTGAGAACCCTCCCTCCCCCGTCTCTCATGAGTTCAAAAGGGAAATGTCATGTTTGTAATACAAAGCTTTGCTAACAGGAATGTGTTCTTGAATACTTCTGCAGTGTGTGTGTGTGTGTGTGTGTAAGACATCACACAGATGTGTTACGTGGGCGCTTGCATTTCTAAACGATTGTTACATTCACAGAAGCAGGCGCTCGGCTTCTACGCCTGACGCCAAAATCACTTTTGACAAAAAGTGACTCGGGCCATTATTTCAGGAAGGTCTGTTCCTTCGTCTGAAGCATCTCAAAAATGCATTGAGTAATATATATATATAAAAAAAAAAAACTGACATTAAAACTGGAACACGATCAACCAGATGGTCTTTTTAGGAATATGTCAAAAGAAACAAACCGTCACATATGCAGATGAACTTTTTCTTATTAGTTACTTTTATGTATGGCAGACATTTTTGATTTTAAAACCCACTTCTCTTGGAGGGTATGAGATTGTGCTTTTATATATATATATATATATATATATAAAAAAGGCTTGAGAATTAATTATGCTAGTACTAGTTTCAGATTTGAAATGCCTTGCAACTGGCGACTGCCTTTCAAGCAAGGACTTTGAATATCTTGAATATCTTCATTGATTTGATGGGTATTGATGAAGAAGATTATTAACACAATCTTTGGTTTTAAGGAGAGGGTGCTCCACAGATGAGTCGCCTGCAGGACTGCTGAGAGTTTTAGAGGAACCAGTCATCATGTGTTACCGAGAGTGGTTTGTTGCGCCACATTAAGTTGAGAAGAGAAACCAATGTCTTCTGTTGGGGAAGATTTATTTAGTCCCGTTACTCACTTGTGCCTGTCACACACTTCTTCTAAACTTCTTCTGTAAGTTCTTTAAAATATAATATTTTAGTACGTGAATTAATTCAGTTTGAGCCCCCATACTTTGGCTCAAAGTGTGGTATGACAGAGATTTCGCTGTTTTTAATGGACACTGATAAACCTTCAAAAGCAGGCTGAAGAATACTGATAGATGTTTTGTTATCAAGATGAAGTGGACAACTGCTGGACTCAACCTCTCAACCTGGAAGACTTGCACTATACACTAATACTTAAGGGCCCCTTTCTACTTCAGTGGATGTACAAACCAGGAGCCAGTAGTCGGGGCTCGGTTTAACCGTCTGTCCCAAGATGGATTACGTGTAGCAAGTCAACACAAGGCAAGTAAGCCTGTTTTTGTTTTTGACTGGCTCTATAGCAACCTTTCTGGCCTTTAATCCAGCTGGATGGGGTAGCTTTGCTAACTGTCGGTGTTCTGTCTGTTTCCATGTAAGGAGCGAGTGCTTTCAAGATGAAAGCTGAGACATGCTAACAAGTAATTGTATCGCTTGTTAGCTTGTTAGAGACATGCTAACAATTTGAGGTGCATTGTGTTGGACTGAATGTTCATTTATTGGAGGAAAATAATGACATGTGACCTTAATTTTCATTTGTCTCCTTCCAGTTTGGATGGAATGAGATTTTGGGATACCAAGACACCACAATGTTTCTCATAGTGTATGTCTTGTAAAGCCCAAACCATTAAAATTATCTGTTGAAGTTCGTGTAGTCTGATAATATGGCTTAAAAAATGTGAAGGGAAACGCTTTAAAGTTGGGATTCTGCAATTGAGACTCTTATTTCGAAGTACAAAAGGAACTATTTATTGAGTTACTCTGTTGTGTTGACAGCTGGCTCATAACAGCAACGAGTTAGGCTGGCTAATAACGGCTGGTTTAGAAAACAATGAAGAGGTATCCATCAACTTTTATTCAATTGACAACATTATGAATGCTTGACCGGGAAAAACAAGTGTAAGAGACGAGGTAGAAATGATTAGTGAAGCCTATGTAAGCACCACAACTGGCTAACCATTAGCTAACAATGCTAAAGTTAGCATCTCCTTCAAAACTTCCTCCTTGTGCTAAACCAAATGGCTGTTTCAGTGTTTCTTTGGACTGATGTGACCAGATTGAGGTCAAAATGTAATAGTTTTCTAAAAAATAATTAAACGTTTATACTGTCCTTAAACACAAATTGAGAGTTTCCATTACTTTTATAGGCCGTAGGCTAAGTAAACGAGCATAAAAACAAGCTAGTCAAACTTGAAATGGCATATTCGAAACTAATTACTGATTTTTTTAAATGTAGTTTGTTATTCATAAAACCTTTTCTCTATTTGTGAAATTAAACAAACAGCATGGCTTTTCCTCAAATGCTTGAACCTCGTCTTGTTCTGATGAATCCAATGTCACTTATTATTTTTTCTTGCGAGCTGCATTGTTACACCCGTTCCTTGTAGATATTTTATATGAAGAAGAAATTTTCGGGTTTTTTTTAATTTTACTTCCACAGTCGTGTCTCATGATGCTCCTCATGTATCCTGAAACGTTTGATCGTGTTTTTTTTTTTTTTCCATCACTGTGCCTGTCATACCTGTAACATGCCGTTAAAACTTCCCGACTCTATAATTGCTAGAGGAAGGAAATAAAAAAGAACACTGCCTTTTACAACGCAAGTGAAACTTTGACCCCGCGGAAGCGAACTTCCAGAAATCAGTTTGATTGTTCAGCTGTCAAGAGTTTGATGGTGGTTCTGGGAAATGCCTGTACTGGAGCCAGAAAGTAAGAAGCTCTCCAGCAGATGTATTGGAATTGGGAATGGTGTGTGTTGGTGTCTCCTAGGTGACACGAAAGCTGAAGGTTTACATATAAATCATCTAATAAATGATACGGCTGGCTTTTATATCTGAAAAAACCCCAAAACAAAAAAAAAACAAACAGGGAGATAAGTCCAGTTTGGATGAGTCCCAGAAAGCATAGCGTCATTACTTGTTTACAGTTGGTACTCCTCTGGGAAATTTACTGTAGAAGAGGCAGCTATTTTTTTTATATATATATTTATTTTTTTCCCCCCTCTGTGCTCTTATCACTGCTGCACACATTGCAGCGAGTTTCATCCCTCCTCTTCTAAAGGGCGAGTCAAAGTTTCCTGCTTGTCCGAAAACAAAAGGAAAGCGCAGTTGATGAAGTTGAAGATGGAGCGCCGGGGGCGGATAACCAGGGACGTGCAACGGTGACCTCTTATGTGTAAGGGAAGGTGAAGAGGGGACAACAAAAAAAAAAAGGACGGCAGAGAGCGGGGAGGGGTAAAGGTCATGCAGGCAGTTCTGGGAGATTTTGTTTTTCTTTGAAGCTCCCCGGGGTTGCGCGTTAGTACAGCGTGTGTGTGTGTGTGTGTGTGTGTGCACTCAAAGTCGGAGTCACGGGTATATGTGGGGTCACGTCTCTTTTTGTGCATTGTCTTTGGGAGAAGATTAGCGTGTGCTGCTGGGCCGCGTTGCGTCATCACATCCCTGCTCAGCCGCAGATGTCGGAGTGGCTTTCTGTGCTGTGTTTACACGACGTTTAATAAAGACGGCGCTCGCAGAAGGAGTCCTGAGACGTGCGAGAGCCGTCCCGAGTGTTTCGAGGGTCTTGTCCCTCTTAGTCATCTTTGGGCGTGCGGGTGACATAAAAGAGCTGCCCTTTTGTCGCCGCGCTCCAGATTTTCTTCATTCCTGCTGGATTATTATGAAAGTTTTTTTTCTTTTCTTTTTTTAAATGGAAATATGCGTGTTTTCCATTACGGGTTATGATCTGTGCCCTGCCTTTTATTGGTTCTGTATGGATTCAAGTTAAGGCAATGAAATGGAAGATGTTTTCCTACACATCAGACGTCACATTTAAGAACCAGAACATGTAGAAATCTTAAAATTATGAAAAGATAAGTCAATTAAAAATACACAAGAAGAGGCTTTAAAGAGGTTTGCGGGTTTTTGTTTGAGTTATAAACTGTCTTGCCTGAACACAACTAACAAGGAAAGCTTGAGAAATGATGACGCATGCCCTTTTAGAGAAATGGTTTTCCACTTTCGGGTTATGTTAAGCCCTGGAGCTGCATTTGAAAGTATTCCCTGTTAAATGTTTACAAGCCGCATCCTGTGCTCCCTAATACGCAAACATTTGCTCGTGTTAACTTTTACTATTCACGGCGTATTAAGCAAAGTAGCCTCATAAGTTTCAGGGATTTCACTCATTGCTCAGTCACTCTTTTTTTTTTTTTGGAGTATTGGTTTAAAGTTCCACCTCAGAAGATTTAGCGGTAACCGCACCACTTGAACAAGAAATAATCCTTCTGCTTTTCAAGTACTCCTGTGATGCATCGCCTCCTGATCCTTGCCAAGAAAAAAAGAAAAGAAGAAAAAAAGGACTGTTTCTGATGAATGACTCTGCCTGCAAGAGAACAGAGCAAAGTTATTCTCGGAGAGTAGCAGTCGACGTGCTACTCTCTCGTTTCTGATGTTACGTCTTTCCACCGCTGCACCAGGTCTCTCTCGCTCCGCCCTTTCCTTTTGTCCGACACTCTCTTCAAGAAAACCTTGAGAATGCAAGCAGTGTTTTCACAAGCCCGACTCATAAATCGCCCTCATGAGCTGCACCCTCGCTTATAACCGTGGCCTTTGTCGATGAATCGGTGAAGTTTTAGAGCAACCAGAATTTCACGCTCAGTTAGCTTCAGGTCACTAAGGTGATCACAATGGGACAGGATAGAGGCAGTGGAAAAGAAAGAGATCTTGAGCGTTTCATTTTGTCATTCAGCCTTGACGGGGAGGAACGAGGTGTATTCATTCATGAAAGAGTTGAACATCTGTGTGTTTTGAGTGGGCCTATTGAAGTTGATGCCCTTTTTCTTACGTGGTTGGTTTAGTGTCAGCTGTGGCATTAGCTCAGGTATCTCTAAAACTATGGAGCGTCTAAGTCGCTAAAGTTAAGTCATGTCAACGGTGAGTACCAGAAAATACAAGCGTGCCCATATTTTCTGGTACGCACTAGAGAGCGTGCATCTCTAGTAATAACTAGAGATGCACCGAGCAAAATCTTTCAGGCCGATACAGCTCTTCCTTCCTAAAGGCTGCAGGGTTAAGGAGCATCCCAGGATCTACACAATCAAATTGGCTTAAGTCTGAAACCTTTATATGATTTTTTTTTAAAAATTAAACTCCAAAGAAGTTGCATCAAATTAAAGTACATGCCTTTGGTCAAAATATTCATAGGACAGAAATAGTGGGAGTTGTTAGTTTTGGTCCATTTAGTCAATAAGAAAATAAATATATATATTTTTTCCCCCATTTTTTTCTCCAAAGAGTTTTTGCGGCGCTAGTGGCTCGTATTATTTTTTTCGACAGTAGGCAGACAGGAAGGAGGGTGAGGAGAGGGGGGAAGACATGCGGCAAAGGTCGTCGGGACCGGGAGTTGAACCCGCGACGTCCGCGTCGAGGACTAAGGCCTCCAAGGCCTATTTTTTTTTTTTTTTTTTAAGCACAGATTAATAAAAGACTATAATTGTAATAATTTCAATCTGGCTTTGAAATCCTGCAGTGACGATTTTCTTTTTAAGTATAAGCGTTTGTTGCAGTGGTATTAGCAGACTGAGATAATGGACAGGTTTATTTGCGGTGGGTTGACTGAGTAAATGGGAGGATGTGTGGCTGGCTGCTTGGATGAATGGCCGGATGGCGGGCTGGAGCGGCACCTGGGTCGCTGGCTCTGGCCAACATTTTTCAACGCATTAGCATCCCTGCGAGTGTCGAGCATCATTTTATGCCTTCGCTGTTGGGTGTTAAGCAGCACACCTGCAGCGCTGTAGGTGGCTTTTCTTTTTTTTTTTTGTAGAAAAAAAAAGAGAAAAAGAAAGCCATTAGTCTACATCAGTTTATCCACAAAGGTGCAGTCAAAGCCCGATTGCCCAGTGGTTGTGGATTTTGAAAAAGAGATGAAAAGAAAAATAATAATTATAATGTTTTGCTTTGTATGAATAATTATTTGTCATATAGAAACCTGAAAGTGATCATTGTCGTAGACGTTGTACTGGCTCCCGAGTGTGACGTACGCAGCACTCCCTTTCGTGGGGCAAGGCATTATTGACTGACTTGGGTTAAGTGCAGGCGTCTCTTTCCACTGTGTACTCAGTCATGTGGGAGGGGAAAAAATATCAACAATTGCCGGTTTGTTTAAAACATCCTTTTAACAACGACCTTTCAACTTCATTGGTTGCCATGTTTCCATTGTAGAGCGCGTTTCCTTGGTGTGGGTTGGTAATTTGAATTATCTATGGGTGCAGAGAGCTGAAACTCTGCGAGGAAAAATATGGTGCAACCCATCATGAAAATCTTGGTGACTAAATTGGACAATAAAAACTGTTGGTCTGGATGAAGATGGAAGCATGAAGGTTGCAACTTCGCGACTTCTAGAAATGTCTAAATTCTTTTTTCCCCCAAATTCAAGGGATCGACATAGCATGATCGACAACACGCAATTCTGTCAGCAAATGTTTGGTCAGTGAGAGATTATCAGGTCTTGCTGCATCATTGGTTCCACTGGGTTAGCAGACATGTTTTTTTACTTGAGTGTATGGAAAGTAGATAAAGCTTCAGTTGTACACTTAGGAAAAGGTAAGGTTACCTGCTGTTGTTTGAACAGGACCCTAGTCTTTGGCTTTGCACTTTGTACTTAGTCTTCTTTGACTGGAAACTTTGTTTTGGGACAAAATTCTGGGCTGCATCCCACGTCCGCAGAAACTGATTGACCATTTTTGACTAGTGCGGCCTTTTTTTTTTTTTTTTTGCCATCTGGCATACAAGAAAAAGCCGTGATTTAATCAACATCCCATTTACTGCCATTTACTCTTCTAGAGGAAACCATCATGGGTTGTGACGGGTCATTATCCTCGGAGGAAAACTATTCTCATTTCCTAGATGATGGGTGTGTGTTTTAACTTTGTGTCTGTGTCTATATCTATATTGACCTATTGGGGGTGGGAGGGAATATAGATTGCATAACATAGGAGCTACATAGGATCATCATTCTGTTTTAACTGGCACACTTTCAGTCAGGTTTACCTGTAAAACGTCACGGTACGTTATGTGGAAAACCTTCATTTTTATGTTTTCTCTTTGAATTACGTTTGTTGGTTTCGTTGTTGTTCATTTCACATACACAGTAATTACGTTTTATTTGAAGTAAAGGCATTCATGTGCCGCATCCTCTTTGGATCCATGTGTAGGAATGAAACAGGCTTATGTTTAGCTGCTCCCAACCCCCATTATCTCTTTCCTCCACTAACGAACAGCATGAGGGATAAAAACATTTTTCTACCAGCAGTCACAGTCTGAAGGCGGCTGCTGAATCGGTAAAACATGTGCTGAAAATGGAATCGCAGCAGGTGATTATTTAAACCAAAATGTCGTCTTCTTTTTTTTTTCATGTATCTGTTCTGAAACCTCTTACTGTGGGTTCATATTCTGTATCTCCATGCTTGCTGGGAAAAAACCCCTAAAATCTCCTTTTTCCATCCTGATGGTACACCATGACTCAAGAGTAGAGGATATATTTTGTATATTTTCACAAAAGAAATTAAATACAGTGGGGAAATGTACATATTTGATTCGCCCCTATTTTTTCCCCCCCTTTTTCCTACTTGCATAGAGTAGAGAGGTTTGTAATTTTCATCGCAGGCACACCTCAGCAGGGAGCGACAGAATCTTAAAAAAGAATATTAAAAACCTAATTGCATTATTTCTTATTTTATTATAAAAAATAAGAATTTGAATACCTACAAACCAGCAAGAACTCTGGCTCTCATAGAACTGGCCCATCTGAAATCTGGCGATGACCAACTGGATTATCTAGAACAGGTGTGTGAGGAGGTCAGGAGGTCATCTGGTCAGATGAAACCAAAATGAAGCTTTTTGGAATAAACTCCACTTGCCAGGTTTTAAGGAAGAAGAATGATGAGTATAATTCCAAGAACACCATCTCAACCGTGAAGTATAGAAGTGGAAGCATCATGCTTTGGTTCTGCTTTTCTGCAAAGAAGACAGGACAACTGTATTGTCTTGTTGACACATGGTTCATGTACCACAGGATTTCGAGCAACAATTAGGGGTGCATCAATTAATAAGTTCCTTAATTTTGGGAGATTGACAATTGGACAATACTTTAAGATAAACCAATCTTTTCCAGTGATCTTATCTACCTTATCACAAGTTGTGAAATGTATCCACTGTCCCTTTTTGCGCCGCAAAGAGAGAGAGGGCTGACACCACTAGGTCAGGTTTTAGATGGTTAACAATAGTCACCCCACTGTTGCCAATTTAGCAACTTTTCAGACAACAAGAAAAGAGTGTTGACCAAAACTGTAATTGGCAGGTCAGGCTTTTCAAAGATGGGTCATCGGCCAGAAAGCTGCAGTAGGAGAACCCCCAGCAACTACCTCCTTGCCTCTTGTTGCCCCCTCGCTTGGATTGTATTTGTAGAGTCCATCTCACCATTGAGGTGTACCTACGATGGAAATTACAGACCTCTCCATTCTTCAGAAGTAAGAAAACGTGAAAAATGAGCAGAATGGTTCTTTTTTTGGCCCACTGTGTTGTAAAAGTCAGAGATAATTAAGGTTACTTTAAGAATGTAAGTGATGAAGTTTCGTAACCTCTTTGCAGAAGTTGACCACACGCTTTCTGCTAAGCCCTCACCACCTCCGGCATCTCTCTGTTGTTTATCTGAGGACCCTTTGTAGGCTGCGGTTGAGCAGCTCTGACAGGAAACGTGGCCAGAATGACGCAGAAAACGTTCTTTCCTTCAACAGGGTTTTGAGCATTTACATTATCTTGTGAATCTATCTATGAAGTTATAATGTGGTTGATAGTAATGAATATCTGTAGTTTTATTTATGCAACCCCTTTTGGACATCTATTGTTTCGCTCAAAAAAGTGTCAAAAAACTTTGGACTCACTAGAGTGTATGTCTAGGAAGGAAGTCTACAAACTCTTGATAAAATCTCTTGGTCTCTTCCAAGATTTTTCACCTTAGATATGACAAGAAATCTATGAGATTTGGAGGGTAATTCTTGCTCAAATACCTGTTTAGCTCACTTAAGATTTTTTTTTTTATTGTCAAGTTTAGTTCTGATCTCTGGGGAGGTACCAGTGAAGATATTTCATAAAATGCCGGTTCATCTTCAGCTATCAGATACCTGAAGGCTTTTGGGTCAAAACTGGCTCAATCTGAATACAAGTAGACCTAGTATGATACTGCCACTACCATACTTCAATTTAGGAATGGAGTTTTACTTATAATTTCTCATTTTGTGCCAGGCCTACATTTTGGAAGTATGGCCTAAAGTTTAAATTTATGGTTTTATCAAATCAGAACATTCTTCTGCGGTTATTAGCAGATTTTCAGGCAGAACACAACACTTCTGTCTTTTAATTCTACTTTGCGGTCCAGACACGTAAAAACTACAGGAGGCTGTTGTTGTGTAGTACTGATACTACCAGTACTAACCAGAAATGTACTCAGTTCCTTCAGTGTTACTCTCAGACTCTGAGCAGCGTCCCTGTCCAGTTTCTATCTAGTCTGGATGGATATAATGTTTTTTGTACCCTTTTTCCTGACTGATTTCTTTGTACAATATGATTGTTTTGACCCTTTGAAACCTGCCTAGTTAGCTAAATGATGCAGTTGAGGAAGTGTCAATAATATTTTGTCAAGTTTTAGTTTAGTTGTACAGCTAAACGCAAGTTAACGTTAATCAGTCACTAATTGAACACGGACTCGTTTTTATGATTACTGATTGCTGAAACGGATTCAAAATATTTTGCTACTAGATTGTTGCACCTTTTTTATTTTATTATATTTTTAGTTCATCTTTCGTAAGTATACAGGATACGTTGAAGGAAAAAAAATCAACAATTATCTTAGTCTCATTTTTTTTACATCACAAAAACCTTGAATTTAGCATTTTTCAATGACCTGTAGGGCGATGATGTCTCTCGTTCTTTTCCATACTGAATGAATCATAAAGTGATCTTGATGTATTGTGCAAAAATAATTTCAAAGTCATCACATTTATAAACACCTGACTGAGACTGAAAATATCAAGGCTGGCATTTTCTTCACTTACAACGTCCGCACTGAAGAGTGTTGGTGTCCGTGTGGCCTATCCTCATTTACATTTGATGCGTTCACTGATCAGAAGAAGATTGGATTATTGAGTTTACAATTTGCTGGTCACCGTTTTAAGGCCAGTTTTGGTCAACACTTTCCAGTGCATCCCTGGTTTTTACGGTGTCCTGAAAAATATAAAATCGGTTCCTGTTTTACAAGGTCTGAATAAATATTACAGTTCCCAAAATATAAAAATATTTATTTTAAATAAACAAAAACAAAACTACACTTTGCTTTGTATGGAAATAGTTTTCTTATTGTGTTTTTAACTATACGATTAAGAAATCTTTATCCATAAGAAAATATATACATATATTTTTGTACACTGACAAGCTGTCTTCATACATCTCATGCAAGACTGTTTCAAAACTGGAATGGGAAACGACATTTACTTTTTCAGCTGTGTCACTGAGTCCACAAGATTTTATAAATAACGGAAATATGTGTTTATTGAAGATGTTTATCCTCATCGCCGGACTGCTAATCATGTTTGTTTTTTGCCCAAGGGCCACAAATGCATTCAATAATCTTTGTAAGCTATGAACTGATTGTTGTTGTTTTTTTTCTTACAGTTTAGAAAATTAAACATGTGGAAAGGGATTCGTTTCTTTCTGTTTTATCATGTTATTTTTACAGCACACTTGGCGCTATCATAAGAATAATTATGTTTAATATGATGCCATGCCTGGGAGAAGAGTTAACTGCTCTTATGCTGACTGGAAATGTCGCACCAACAATGTGTGTAAATGAATTAGTAAGTACAGCTCACCTCTAGCAGCAATACCTCGAAGGAGTCATTTCCTGCTCGGCTTTATTAGTCCCCCATGTTGACGTGGGCCACTTATTAAAGAGAAGTTCATTACGTCACATCATTATGTTAATGGGTGGATATTATCTGTTTGGCCTGATGTGTTTTTTGATATTTTCTACCTTTGGTTGTACTATTGCTGGCTGGTTAGTTGAATTGTCTGTTTTTTGGAGATTACATTTTTGGAAAATTAGATTATTTTTTAAAATTTTATTTCCCAATAATACAGTTCTTGTGTTTCCAGAGTGACGTCATCCAAGAACTGCCATCTTGTTTGATAAGTGTGTTTTAGAGCTTCTATTTATTTTGACTTTGAATTCAGGTCAACTCACAGGAGGAATTATTGAAATAATAGCCAACTTTGTAAGATATTTATGTCGTTTGTAATTTTTTTTTAAAGGAAAATAAAAGTGGGGGAAAGATGGGATAAAAATCAGAAACTGAATTTGGTATTAAGAAATAATATTCAGTAATATTTAAGCCATATCGCCCAGCACTATGTTGCACCTACATTTTACCACTTCATTCCCATTTACTGCCATTTTGCACCTTTATCCAATCACTGTGAACCACTTTAGAGTTGAACTCTGTCTATTCACGGCTACGTATTCATGGATTGACCTATTTGTGGATTTTTCTATGTAACATAACTCCAATTTATTGGCGGATAATTTGACTTTTTGCTGATTTTTTTTTTCTTTCTTTTTTTCCGTAGAGCAGATTTAAACTAGTCGAAAGGAAATGCAGCTTGGGAAGCTAAAATACCTAGCCGCAGTACTTGGCATGCTTTTGGCTGGTGTCTGGTATACAACTAATCCAGGAGCACCATTCGTTTTCCTTGGTGCTGACTGGCCGTGCCATTGTCTGCTTTGCTAAATTATCATGAGAAGAATTCATAAAAGTGATCAAATCTCATCAACGGTTTCATTTCATTGAACAAGTCTATCATTCAAGTACTGACTGATAGACTTTAAATGCTTTGGAATGGACTATATAAACTTTCCTGCATTGATGGGGCAGCCATACTTGCTCTTATAATGTCACTACTGTGTTATTTCTTTGTTGGCCTTTTTGCAAACTCACTCTCCACATTAATAAGTGACACATACCAAAGATTTAAGCTGTTTCTATTTAATGGTTGTGATCAATGTAACCCTTGTTCCAAATCCTGTCCTCAAAATACGTTTCAGGACGTTTTTAACCCATGAACAGTAGCGATGAACTGATTTTATTTGACTTTTTCAGTCTTGCTGCACCTGCATAAAAGCTGGACTTGATCAGCAAGTGTCATTCCCCGCCTCAGCTCCTCAGAGAGACTGAAAGTGTGCAAATGGATATGGAGGGATACAGGAATGTAGACGAAAAGCAACGCTCCTTCGTAGCTTATGTTCCTGCTTTATGCTGCAATATGAAGCCAGCTAAAAGCAAGAATTTAATACAAATGTTAATAGGGGTGTGATTGGCGAAGTAGCTGGTGAAAGATCAGATCATTTTACAGCTACAGTACATCTCAGAAGATTAGATACAATAAAGGTATTTTCTTTTTTTTTCTTTCTTTCCCCAAAACTTGTCAAACAAAAACACCTTTTTGGTATGACAAAAAGGGCTAAATAAACGAATGAATACATAACACCTAAAATTGGAAATCTCTGAACCAGAAGTGTCTTTCCTGGCCTGAGAAGAATCAGAACTGGACTGAACTAAAAGCCCGTTTTTATAGATGTATGTTTTTTTTTTTTCTCCAAGGCTTAAATGTGGTTAATGGTTTCAAAGCTCTTTTAGAAACTGTCAGGAAAATTGCATCTTGCCCTTGGTTAATTAACATGTTTTACTGGTTGCCACTTTAAGAGCTCTTATGATGTAAATGTGCTCCTGCGAGTACTTTGCTGCCTATTGAATCAAACTCATGTCAGAGCGGCGGTGCGCCAGTGCCCGTTTTCTGGATGAGAGAGACTCGCGTTGCCTTACGGGGTTACGCACGGCGAGTCCTCGGAGGCTCGCCTCTGCCGTGTGCCACCCAAGATGAGAATAAACCCTCGCGCTGCGGTCATCACGCTGCTCTGTCACACTTTCATCCCACACACAGGTGCAATACTTTCTTGGAAGAGCCATCTGTGCGGCCCACCCACACACACACACACACACACACACACACACAAGATCCTACATATGTAAACATAGACATTCTATACATAGCTTTACACTAAAATGCTTTATTATCATCTCCTGTTTCTATGGAAACTAGCGCCATCTACGGCTGTCATTTACTCGGCTGGCGGAGTGGATCGTAGGGATTTTTTTTTTGGATGGTTCTAAAGATAACCATCAAATAATGAGGTGGTTAGAGGAGTCAATGCCTTCCCTCACGGCTCGGACTCGGCCCGGTGTTTACTTTCGAGTGCGTGAAGCAACGTTACTTTCTACACGGCCGACGGTCTGCGGAGTTACCCGTGTTTCAATTCAGAGCTACCTTCATGTGTTGGAATTTTAAGAGGTTGTTTTCCCTGAATTTATATTTGTACCGGGGGAAATGGAGTACATGTTGCTCGATTTTTAAATGTTATACAGCTTTGCTTTTTTTCTTTTTTTTTTTTCTGATAATCTTTTTGTTCCACTTGTATGATTGTGGCCGTCCAGCCCAGCAGGAAGTCCAAGTTTCCTGCTGGGTTTTATTAACACTACAAGGCTGATTTATAGTGTATTTTCATCTAAAAAAAAACCAGGCTATTAAACACATGTCTGCAGCTCTGCATGGCTCCTTAACCTTTATTCACACAGCATGTTTAGCTTCACTAATTAGCTGTCATTAGCAAGGTGTAGCAAGATGTAATTGGACCTTGCTACTTTGTAAAACACTGCGGTGAAGCCGCTCAGTGGCTCAGAGAGGGTTAGTATTTATTATTTGGTCAGTCATCAAGGAAATCTCACCACAGATAATTTTGTATTGGTGTAGCAAACCATGCTAACATGCTAGCAAATGAAATCTTGAACATTTGAGTTTCTACTATGCTACCTCTTTAGCACAAATAAGACCACTTGCTCTACAATGTAAGTTTTATATATATGCAGTACAGACCAAAAGTTTGGACACACCTTTTAATTCAATGAGTTTCCTTTATTTTCATGACTATTGACATTGTAGATTCACACTGAAGGCATCAAAACTATGAATAACACATGTGGAAATATGCACTAAACAAAAAAGTGTAAAACAACTGAAAATACCCCTTATATTCTAGTTTCTTCAAAGTAGCAACCTTTTGCTGTGATTACTGCTTTGCACACACTCTGCATTTTCTTGATGAGCTTCAACAGGTAGTCACCTGAAATGGTTTTCACTTCATAGCTGTGCCCTGTCAGGTTAATAAGTGAGATTTATTACCTTATAAATAGTCATGAAAATAAAGAAAACCCATTTTAATTAGAAGGTGTGTCCAAACTTTTGGTCTGTACTGTGTGTGTATATATATATATATATATATATATATATACTGTATATATATTCTATTTCCAAATGAGGGGACTCTAGAGGAATCATCAGCCTGCTAAACGACACTAATAAACTTTGTCTTATCTTAATGGCTCCTTCTCAGTGGAGCTCGATTCTCGCTCATTCCCTCAGTCTGGCAGCGGAGCAACAGAACGAAGGAGACTGAGATGGACTGTGCAGTCATGCAGGGGACGGCGGTCCGGGCAGAGTTACTGTCTGGATGAATCTCTGTTTATCACATGACATTCTCAACCCCTGCTTTAGTTTTCTTTTTTTTTCTCTTCTTTCCACCATTTGCGTATTTTCTTTTAAAGTGTCCTCAATGTCTGAGTCAGCTGCGGCCACGGCTGATTTGTGGTGTGTTTTTGTGGATTAAGGACGGGGAAAAAAATGCCAGCTTAGATCTATTGACTGAAGGAAGTGTGTGCATGTGGTTTGAGTTCACATGGAAGCGGCGCAGTACGTGGGACAAAATTATAAATCTTTTTCAAGGCTTACAGAATGTCCTTTTCATCAATCGTATTCACAGTTTACATGTATAGAATATTTAGATAACAGATAGGAGTCTTGAACAAAATCATTTTTGCTTTAGTGGCATTATGAATAGGTTTTGTTTTTGTAGAATCACCTGACAGGTCAGTCAGGATAATACGTTGCTAAGACTCCACATGGTAGCATGGCCTGGCCCACCCTAAGTGCTCCCCCACACCAATCTCTGGGATTCCAGAGTAAAAACAGGATTAATCCTATAGAGGGATTAAATTAAAGGGAGGGTTTTTTTTGTGTTGTTTATGCAACAAGGTTGATTTTTTACGTCACAAATCTAAGACGAAATCTAAAGAGAAGTGTTGCTAGAAATCAAGACAACACAGTAAGAGTACGTGGAAACCTATTTAAAGACTCCACAAGACATAAAATTTATATTTGTTTCTACCCTCTCTGCCTTGTTAAATGTAAGAGTAGAAGCATGACTACCAGCTGGTCTCTCACCATTCAACGGTTTGACTTGAAACATTTTTGGAAAGAGGTTTTGTATGGAATAATTACCAGAGGGCATCCCCGTGAAATGGAGTGTTTTCAATTTTTTCATATGACCTTTGAGCTCTGCTGATCATCTAAACAATTTTATGGAGAGAAATGTAGCTTTATTCTGAAACATGAAATACAAAAAATGTTTTATTTCCTTTAAAAAAAAAAAATGCTTATTTTAAAATAAATAGATAAAAAATTTAGTTTCTACCTAATGTGTTTAACTAAAAAAGTCCTATTTTTTTATTACTCTTTCTTTTTTTAATAGAAAAGTCATAATTATTACATAAGAATAAAAAATAGCTGTATTTGTAGCTTTCCTGGAAGCTCCCTGTGTGTCTCGATAAGAGGTCAGTAATTATTAAGATTAAAAAAAAATGGGAAGCAGAGGCGAACTCACACTGTTGCTGAGAGATAAGCGTCATAAGTACAGAGTTTTCTAATTCAAAGACAAAGTCCTAACTGAAATGGCATTTTAATCTGGCTTCAACATTTGCTAGCAATTAGCACGAATACTGCAGCTAGCATTATCAACCGTAAACAGCAGCCTCTGTGGCTATTCTCTTACACAATCCTTACCTTAGTAGAGATTTCCAGAAGGCTAACATAGTTTCCAAGTCCAGAACTTTCCATGACAAATAAAGACTGAAAACTCAGGGGGGGATAAAAAGAGAAAAAACAGAGGACTTTGCTGTTTGCGAGTCTCACACCAGTCGACAACTGAAGGAGATGAGGATGTGTGAGGCAGACTGAGAGACGGTTGCCTTAACGATTAGCGTTAGCTTCCGCTGATTGTCTTTTTTATCTATTTATGAGTTTCTTGTTTTTCTTGTTCACTGAATTAGCGGTTATTAAACCTAGCTTTTTAGTTAGCCGCGCCCTCCACTCGCAATAACTACTGCTAATTTTAGTGCAAACACATATTCTCCATTGCAACCATGGCGACCATATTTTAAAGATGTGCTTCAGAGAAAGAAAACACAGGATGAAAAAAAATTATATGATTTTTATGTTTCAACACATCCACCAAACACATTCATCTAACTGCCGGTTTTAGTTATTTTCCACAACAACCACGGCAACCAGCTTGAAAAACATTTATTTATCACTAAATAGATGTGACTTCTGTGTGTCTAATTATGTATGATTTGACATCAAAAGTTTTCATCTGTGGTAAATATTGGCAAATTCAGTGCCAAGATAAATTTTTTTAAGTAACCCTGGCGTCCATCTTGAAATTTTCCCTGGCTAATGTTTTTTTTAAAAAAAGTTAACTCCATGGGAAAATCTATGCCAAGTTAGATTCTTGTATCCAGATGTGAAATCTTTCATACATGAAAAAATTGTTTTGCATGCAATTTAAAAAAAAAAGAAAATCACTTTTCCAAGCCTCACATTTCATTCTTCTATAAGAAAACCGCAACAAAATCCAAGAAATAGCTCAGTGCATCTTTCATCTGCTCACTTTATGTGCTTATGATTTGTTGGGTCCCCATGACGACAGTGTGATGTTTTTCCACAGCAATCTTTGGTATATCTTGGAAAGGGAAAAACACTTTCCAGAATGTGCCTTTTGAATGTCCTTTGCCTGTTCGTTTGATGCAAACGGCCTTACGGGTTGGTGTCATAAAAATGGTCTTCCCTCTCCTCCGTCGCTCAGTTGAGCCTCCTGCCACTTTCCAGGTTTTACAGCCCTGGAAAGGCAAACAGCAGGCAGATGTGCCAGCTCTTTAAATAGACCTAAAGAGGTCTTAACAAGTGGACGGCTCTGCTTAAAGATCGGTCGCTCTTCAACAGAATACATACCCTGTACAACGTTTATTTATGCTCGAATTCTGTGATAAACCGGTGCTGGACGTCAAACTTATCTGTTGCATAAACTTGCCAGTATTGATCACACACAGGAAGAGAATACATGAGCAGAGACCTGAGCAAAGGAAAAACAAAAATAGGGTGTAGGTAGGCCCTCATTTGACACAACATAAGCTTATGGTGCATGTGTATTATTTTTGTTCTTGTTGTTGGCGACTGAAGTCTCTGTGGTTTCAGCTCCGAGCTGTTTTCCAAAGCTTCAACAGGCTGGACTGGGTCACCAACCCCTGATGTGATTCAGCCCATATCGATTACCCCGTGCAGATTTCTTTCTCTTTTTATCTCTTTATTTTTTACCATGCCGCTTTTTGCTGTGGGACCCGCAAGTGTACCGTTAGGATCGTGGCAACACGCTACCGATCACTTCCCACACATTTCTTTTCTTGGTGTGCGTACGTTTATGTTTCTATGACTCACTCCCCATCCCACATCCCTTCCCTCCCGAAGAGGACCCTTTTCGAAAGCCTCTGCCAGAATTCCTGAATCCACTTGGGGAGAAAGGGTGTGTTAAATTGCTTTCTGTTGTGTGTGGGGATTAACTTATAGTTCTGTGCGGAAAGCCGACATCACCCGGGGCGACAAAGAGAAAATTTACTGACGCCGAAATGTATGATGATGTTATTTTGCACGTGTCTGTATTTATGGTGTTTTCAAAATATAAAAGAAAAGTCGCTTTTGTCTTTTTTTTTTTGTGGCTGCATACAGGTAGGCTATGCTCACGAGGTGGAAAAGGAGAAGCTACTGTAGTTTCCGCATCCTAAAAAAATCCGTCATTAATGGTTTCAATAGGTGCAACGAGGACGTTGCAAGTTAAGTTGTTTCATATTTCCAAACTTGTTCGGTTGTGGGTTGTTGTTCAATAACTCTTAACAACAAGTACAAATTTTGTGCATTTACTTGCAGATGCTGCGGTTTTATAGTCCATTAAGGTGGCAATAAGAATAATTGCAAAAATTATATCATCAATATGACTTTCAAGTATTTGTGCCGGCTTTTCACATTCTTTATTTTCGCGGGCAGGAGACGAGGGGCGGGGTGGCGTTGGTGTTATCGTCCATTTATAGACATCGAGATGATCAATTTGTCATGAAATTGATTTTAGGCCATAATCGCCCAGCCCTAATTAAATGTGTAAAAAAATTGTATGAAACCAACAAATTTCACTAAATTCAGTCTATATGTAGTCACGTGTTGAATGTGCGTAAACAATCTTTCTATTTTAAAGAAAGGATAATCGTTGTAAAAAGGTAGAAAATTCTGGTACGAATATCAAAGTTTTGAAAAATTCTCATGCTGGTTGTCGCTTTATTGTTTTTTGTTTGTTTGATTTTGCCTGTCAATTTGATTAACATAAATCACATACAAACGCTCCTAAGCGGGACAAACTGACAAACACAAAATCTGTAAGACTAGCTAAGTTTTTTTCCATCTGTTGAATAAGGTTAATGTTTCAACATTAACTGGTGTCATTTTATTTGCTGTCCTATCAGTTTGCTGTTAAGCAAAAGTAACTGTTATGGCAGTGCTTGCCAGGCTTTCATTATAACAGAACCACTTCACTGGCTTTTTTTTTTTTTCTTTTATTGTTTTTATTTCCTTCTTTCCTAAAGCGCTCGTCATAAACCGTGTTTTACTGTCCCAGTAATGTAATGATGCTGCACGAGGGTTTACTTCAGGGTCATATTTTCCTCTTACAGCTCTTAATGGTAACGCTGAGCTGCTGTGCTATGGCGAAATGTGCGCGCCATCGTAACCGTTACGGTGATTGATAACTTCTTCTGGTCTTCTGGTCGTTAAGCGCGTTGTGGCCTTTTTGCCCGTAAGGACCCTGCCCCTCGCTGCCAGTTGTTTATGATGCATTCTTTCAATTTGATTATACATTTAAAAAATATTTATGTAGTGCGCAATTGCTTTTTCTTGTTCTTTTGCATTATTGTACATTAGGGGTGGGAATTTGTTGCATGAGCTACAGTTAATCATGATAAACTTCTGAAGAATTTTCATTTATTATTGTCATGTTAAATTCCAGCTGATATTTGAGAAAAAACCCAAAACTTTTTTTAACTTTTTCATCTTTACTATTTTTCCTTCACTGTTTGGTCAAGAAAGGTATAAATACCAAAATACTACTAAATACAGTTACTGTGTGCAGATTAGTGACACAGTTTCATGTGACTGGTGTCCTATAGAAGTATATTACAAATAGGAATGTTCTACATTAGTGTTTGTGGAGCTACGACAGTCACAGCCGTACAGTTACCTAGAAAGCAAGTCACAAATTGTTCTTATAACCAAAATACTTATAACCAAATAGTACCACAAAATATCATCATAAAAAAGTCTGTATCGCCCACCTGTATGGAGGACCAAAACTGACATAATTAAAAATAAAAGCGGAAACATATATATGTATCTATTTTTTTCCTTACACATTCATTTTTAACAAGAAATGTTTATATTTTGTTTTTTCTTTTTTCTTAAACTTGTTTTCATCAAGAAATGGAAATATTTTCCTCTGCTTTTTCCTTACACATGCGTTTTCATAAAAACAAAATGTATAAATGTGTTTTTCCTTTTCCTTATACATGCGATTTTGTCAAGAAATTTCAATATTTTCTTTTGCGCTTTTCTTAAACATGCTTGTTTAAAAGAACAAATGCTTGTATAAGGTAAATACAAAACAAAATACATACATTTCTTGATGAATATACACGTGTAAAGAAAAGGAAAAACAAAAACTAAATATTTCTGCCCTTATTTTTAATTATGCCAGTTTTGGTCCTCCGTACACCCATCGTGTAGAACACCAAGAAATTCTACCCTATCCCAGATAACGTTTTCTGTTGTCTTACTTGAAAGAGGAATATCTGTTTCTGTTTGATCTGATCTTTTTATAAAAGATGAAACTGAAGTGAAGTCCTCTTAATGCAACACATTAGTTGCCTTAGAAGTAATGTTGTCGAGTGGCGCCGGTATATCTGGACCGGCAGAGCGGTAGCACTGAGCCTCAGACGTCTCTCGGAGGCAGGAATGTCTTAAGCGGACCCTTAACTGAACGTGTCTCCGTCTCGGCTCTTTGCCAGACTCCAAACTTTTTTTTTTTTCCTTCTTCTTCCAACTTCCTTCTCCTGCGGCCCCTCTAGTGATGTCACTGCACAAAGTTGCGCACAACCGAAACCAGACGCCCAGGCCTCGCGCTCATTCGCGTTGGATAAGAATAAACTGTGCCGATTTAGTTGAGTTTGGTTGGAGGCGGAGTGGGCAGAGGGGAAGAACAGCAAGGCTGGGCTGGTTTGACCCTAACGGGACTTTGAAGCGGGTGGGCGGGAGGGAGTCTGGACCGGTCTGGACCAGGCATACTTTTTACAAAAAATCTGTTCGTTTTGCTCCGGAGGGAAATCAATAGTACTCCAAGGCCAAACTGTTTGTGCTTGACAAATGTTGATGAACTGTGAACCCTCTCGAAGTGATGAAATATCTGATACAAGAATCTATTCTGCAGCACAACTAGAAATGATGTGAGGGCTCTCTTTTTAGGCAGTCAGTCCGCCAGAGCAAGTATTTTTATTCACACGCTGCTGGTTAGGATCTTCGTACCATCTTGGCATCTCTTGCTCATTGATTAATGGCGTTTGTCTCGGTTGGCGTTGTTTTGGGGATGGTTGCAGTTACGGGTGTTGATGAGAAGCACATGAGCCAGAGAGGAGGAGGAGGAGGAGGAGGAGGAGGAGGCGTGACACAAGAAGCGGGATCCCTTCCAGAGGGTGGGACCCTTTCTCCTCAAACTGAACGTCAAGTTCTCCTTAGTTTGTTTTTTTTCACGGATATTTCACTGCTTGGAGTGAAGACAAATGGATGAATAAAAAAAAGAAAACTGAGGTAAAATAACAGATGATTCAAATTAAAGTATCCTTGATGAAATGCAGGGTTTTTCCCCACACACGTTTTGGGTTTTGTGTGGCCTTAGAAAGTTGTTTTCAATGGGGGAAAACAAAGTCAATCTGATTGCAGTTTGATTTTGTGTGTGCAGTGTTTCCCCCAGTGTATTATCAGCCTGGCGGGCCACCAGGATTTATTTGAACCCCCACCAGGCAAAGTACGGTTTATTTATTTTAGGTTTTTTGTAATGTTGGCCTTTTAAAAAAAAATACTTTATGGTTGGTGTTTAAATATTGTTAATAATGTCTTCCAATGACACATAATTTCCTAGTGACATATCCAAATTTTCTGTAAACTTTTAACTCAAAAAGGTCTCTGGATGAATGCTCTAGCGCTCCTACCACTGGGACTAGCAGGTTTTCTGGAGGAAACCCAGAGTATGTTTAAATAATAGTTAAAAAAACAAGCAAACTCCAATCTGCTCCATAGACACACTAGCAAAGATGTGGGCATTCAGCTGTAATTGTTTGTGTGTGTTTGTTTTGTTATCAGGCTGCGGTCACATGGTATCCAACTGAGATGGCGTGCACAGGGTCTAGATGTTCTGTTTCAATTAATGACCAGATTTATGAAGCCACAAATTGGCTCAGCGTCACGGAAAATCAGTTATGGGCGCACACACACATCCACACACGCACACACACCCCCACCCCTGCACGCACACACACACACGCACGATGTACATGAAGCTGCCTTTAGGGCGACAAAGCTTTGAGTGGAAGGGAGCGACTGCCATTCAGGTTTGTTGATCTGTCATTTGCATTGGTTGGATTAATAACTAATCACCAGAGTTGTAAAGAACTGGAAGTATGTTTCAATCTGTTTCAATGCATCACCTTTGACCTCATGAATGCACCTACAGATGATTAAAGGAATTACTTTAGAATCATCAGGGGTACATAAAAGAACGTTTTTCAAAGTTTCTTTTGTTTTTCACCAAATGGAAAAGAAAAGCCAAACTGTGCTGTCTTGGCAGACTTCCTCTGTGGGTGTGTGTGTGTGTGTGTGGTCTTGTTTTTCTAACCTCATTAGAACCTTTTAAAAAAAAAAAATCACTGACTTTGTCAGGACCAGTTTCCGTACTAAAGTACAGAGCTTGGTGCTTTTGGTTGTACGGCTCACAACACCGCTTTACAACGGATTTACAATTGGCGTACACCTTTAATTGGTAATTAAGCTTCATACTAATAACATAAGCCACTATTTATATGACTGAGCAGGTTCAATAGATACATCAGTCGATTGTCAAGAGACCGTAATGTGCTGAGTTTCCCTTGATCGGCTCTGATTGGTGTGCACCGAGGCTTTGAAGCGTCTGCTGAGAAATCCAGGGAAAATAAAGTGTGTGTCGAGGCGTGCATCGTTTATGGAGGGATCACAAAGAGATTGGGATATTGACAGGATTTCTGAACAAACACCCAACCCAATGGATCCGCTCAGACGTAGCGGATTAGCTCTGGCGAACACAAAGGTGCAGGTTTTCAACCCATGTGGCAAGATTTTGGTTTCTCTCTGAGTAAAGTAATTACACTTTCAGTAATATGTTATATAGTCCACTTTAGAAGATATCCAAGGTGAAGCGTTTGCTGTTTGATGAAGAAATGCTGCTATTTTGGTTCTGCAGACCTATTTAATAAATTAGACTCATTTCACTAAGTGAAAACTATTATTTTGATTAACTTCACATTGATGACTTGAAGCTTTTATTCCTGGTAATTCTGATGATTTTCTGCTCGCAGCTAATGGAAACAAAGAACTAACCCACAAAGAACCTCCAGCATATCTTCTTTTTTTGTGTTATAAGTCCTGAAAATTAAAAATAGAAAATGAGTCAAACTTACTATTGGTAAGTCAGACCTCTAAGAAAACCAGGTCAGAGAAAGTCTAGTAGTTTATTTTTTTGTTTTATTGCTTCATAACTATTACACTGTAACAGATTGTTGTTGTCTTTATAAAGTTTTTACAGCTTGTGCCGAGTATGATTTATGTTTTTCTTATGGGTAAGGTTAAAGTTCATATGGGGTGACTTGGCCTTGTTTTCACATTTTTCAACATTAAAGCAAAGTTTTGCTCTTTCAGAAGTGATTAAAATGCAGAATAATGTGGCTGCAAAGTGAATAAAATCCTATCTGAGGTCCTTGTACGGATAGCATCAGAAGCTTTGAACCAGTCTGGCTTACCTGAGCGTGTTTTATTTGTTTCTTTTAGCGGTTTGTGCTTTCTGGGACAAAACGCACACATTTAGCGGTAACAAGGCCGGCTGGCCTTTTTTTAAAAAGCTGTTTACTTCGGTAACTCTTGCCGTGTGCGTCTGTGTTTGTATCCGTCTGACCTTGGATCAATAGTCCATGTTGGCAACAGTGTTATGGAAACGTAGTCAGTGTTTTTCTTTTCTTTTTTTCCCCCTCTAGCAACAGATACAGAGATAGCCAGAAGGTCAAGGGAAGTCAGTCACAATACTGCAGCAGCATCTGCTGGAGCCCTGAGACCTGATGAGTCGGCTTCTTTTCTCCTATTGACCAAACAGAAGAGGGCAGGCCCACTGTCCGTAAATAGTAGCTAATGTCAATAAGGGATGCAGGTGTTTTTGTTGGCACTTTTACTTTTTATTTTTCCAGTAAAATTTGACTATGATGGACTTTAAACATGACCTTCAGTGCACTTTAATGCTTTTTTTTTTTTTGCTTGAATAAAAAGAATCTGTGGCACCATTTAAGGGCAAAATAACATTACCCACACATTTCCTCACCTTTTGGGCCAAAACGTGAGGAAATGACGATAACGAGTTTTGCTGAATGATAAAGATTCGAAGAAATGATTGCGGTAAACGATAAAATTGTTGTTTTGATAGCATTTTTAATTAATATAATAATAATGATGATAATAATGGAATAATAATGTGAGTACAGCCACTGAGAGAACAAGTTTTAATTTCTAAAGAGCATTTAACACTGGAACCGGAAAACATTTTATACAACCAAAATATAAACGAACAAACGAAACAGCAATAATTTAAATGCGATTATGAAGTGTCTGTAACCAAAATTGCATTTCAAAAACAAAAGCAGAAAACAGGCAAAAGTGGCAGGTAGTGCAGACAAACTACCATAGCAGTGGTTTGAAATCTCCAATTGCTCTTTGATCAGGTTTTATTTATTTTTGGCTCCAGAACAGTTGAGAAAAAACCCCACCTAAACCATTTTTCTCCGTCTCTTTCTTGCTGGCACGTGATCGTCTCCCCTGAGGGGTCTGCTGCAACGGACACTCAATATGCAGAGCTCTATTGATCTCCTGCAGGTGGGGAGGCAAAGGGGACACCGTCACAGCTCCAACAACACCCAGAGTCTGTGTCAGCTTGCCACACAGACTCCACCGCACCTTTTTAGTTGGCCAGCACAATGCTGCATGCGACTGATTTTGTGGTTAAAGCTGTGATCTGCTCCATCCGTCAATCGAAAGTCTCTTGCAAGTTTTTTTTTCTCGCCGTGGAAAATGTTGCACGAGTGTGATGCTCGTCTTTAGTTATTTTAAGCATTGAAGCTCAGTTTCAAGTCAAAAAAAGGATTTTGTCTTCAGTTGTATTTGGGTCATTGGTGATGCAGCGATCCACTGTGTTAACTTTCATTACCGATACCGATATCTGAGGTTTAGCATCGGCCGATACTGAAAACCATCTGTACTGACTAAAAAAAGTTTCTTTTCTTTTTTTCAACACGGTCATAAATTTGCTGAATTACAAATGAATTTGATAATTTGACACAGCACCGATAGCTTCACAAGCTTGGTGAAACATGAAAAAATATATATTTGACTTTATTCAGTCAGTGCAATTAGGAGTGAAACAGCCAAAGTAAAAGAATTAAAGAAACTGAAACTGACAAAACCGATGGATGGACTATCTCGGTCAAACGTTTAAAGAAAAGAAAAGTGCAACAAACCTTCTTTCACACGGTTCAGAAAGTCCATTTAGGACTTTTGAATATAATGTTTAATATAATGTTTAAAAAAAAATAAAGCATGATGTCACTTAGAGACTAATTAGATCTGCCCCTACAGATCAGGCACGTTGTCACGATACCTGATCTAGAATGTTTTTTTTCAATATCAGGGCCGATACTGATACCAATATCCAATCGGTGCATCTCCAGTCCCTCTTTCATGTGCATTAACAAAACCACTGCCCTAAGCAGCCCTGGTTAAAAAAAACAAAAACACGCTTGATTTTCTTTCCTGGAAAAACTCTGTGCTCTTTCAAAAGAAAGAAAGAAAGAGAGAGAGAGAAAGCGGGGCTATTTTGGCACTCTTTGGTTCCCCCGTGTTGAGAAAGTGCCAACTGAGCTCATTTCTATGCTCAGAACAGTTTGGGGCTTTTTCTTCATTCCCCGTTTACAGCATCGTGTTACCCAGGCAGTAGGACTGGAGGTCTGTGACTCAAAAAGATGGAGCAGCGAAGGTGGCTGCCTCTGAAAATGTACCTTATGATGAGAAAAGTTGATCTGACTCCGCCTCCTCTTTTCCTATGGGAGCTGCATCTGTTACATATAATGAAAAGTAATCAGATCGAGTATATTCACATCATATTCACGTCCAGAGATCTTCTTGAGGAATACAGTTGCTTTCTAAGTAATTCTGCCCTTTTTTTTGTATAAAAATCGCCCTGTTAGGTTAATTTCAGACGTATTGTGGACATTGAACAGTTGAACCTGTTGATGTGGACAAAGAGTCTTTTTAGAGTTGAACTGGTGAAGTTTTTATCAGTTGCGCCTCAAACCGAAGAATTATCAGGCTGTTATTGGCTTTTTTGAACGCATTAAAAAATCCGATAAAGATTAGGAGCAACATCCTTTGATGCATAAACGTTTTCTTGTAATTCCTACATTTACTGTTGCATTCAAAACCACCATCACGGTCAAAGAAGCTGCAGCACTTTTAATTTTTCATGTTAATTCTGTGCATCTCCAACAAACGATGGTTAAATTGTTGAACAATTCCTTCAGTTTTTTTTGTTTGGTTTCGTTTTATCCCTCTACACACGTTCTAGTAAAAATGTAGATGTTAGGGGAGAAAGGATGAAACTGGTCACAGTTGGAACTGCGAGCTCAAGGTGATGCATATTGAGCCTTTAAAAGGCTTTTAATGTTTCAAAAATAAAGAATATAAAAAATGATAAATATAAAGGAATATAAAGGCTTTACAAGAAAGTGGCCATTCAAAGTTTTCATGACCGTCAAGCATCCCAAACCTTTATCTGATTATCATTTTACCAGTTTGACAAAAAAATGACTAATTATTTTTTGCTTAATAAAATATTCTAAGGCAGCATATTAGGGCCAATGTAGACAAAAAGGAAAAGGGAGTAAATCTCCACCAAAAAACTCAGAAATTTTAAGATTAATTTCAGATTTTTTTTAGAAATAAGCTTGGAAATTTTTGAGTTTCGAAAGTATATTTCCTAGAAAATTTCTGAGATTAATCTCAAAATTTCTGTGTTTTTTTTGGGAAAAAAAGTCATTTTTTCCCCTCTTTTATCTACAACTGCCCTAATAAGCTTTCCTAAAACTGTGTTTGAAATTTCTGAATTGTTTGTAAAATCATTTCTTTGGAAACTCACGTGTAACAGTAAAATAAGAAAGTGTAACACATTAAGTGAGAAATACATCTACCCTTAACCCTCTGAATTTAAAAATCCAGAGTAGAAAATCACCTGCAGCCACTCATACAGATTTTTTTCCATAAGTACATTTTATAAAGTGCCTATATCTGCATTTCCCTGGCAGCAGTTCAGCTGCCTCATCCAGTCATGTCACGCTGAGACGCAACTCTAATTTAAACGGGATTAAACGCAGTCATTTTTAATTATTAGTGGTTGAGCCTCAGTCATAATCCACTATGCATCTGGTTTTGTCTAATCTGCTGAAAACTTTCCACTGAATCCTGGCATACTGCACATATTTGAAGTGCTATTTGAATAGTGGTGCAAGTGCAGGTGAGTTAATGTCACAGCAAGTGACGCATGACTGCATTCACGTTCATCGTAACCGTTCAAGGCGTTGAAAGGTATTTACTTCCTGTAGATTTAGTTGTCAAGACATTTGCCGTTAAATCTGCATTAGCCCCATTTTGCTGGGCTTTGTGAAACACATTATTACTTTTCCTTTGGTTCCAGGTTATTTATTTTTGCCTTACAAATCTGAGTGCGTGCATTTCACAGAGCCTTATTACGTTTTTTACACAACCTTTTTTTTTTTGTTGCCTTTTAATTAAAAGCATTTCGTCAGCCTAATTTTCTCTGCCTAATGCGAAGGGGGAAATTCGCGATGAGGAAATTCAGAGAGACGTGTCAGCGAAGGCAAATCGAGGCTATTTCTGTTGTGCTAATTTAAATAGCTGTACAAAGAAAAGGAAGGACCTTAAAAGAAAACTGACATGAATAGACAAGAAGTACACTGAGAGAATTACGGTAAATGTTTGACGTTGCATTTTTTTTTTTTAAAAAAGCACAATTAAAGCAAAGTTGAAAAGAACTTACAATTTAGCCTCGTAAGCTACAATAGACGTTTATTTTGAGAAAAAAAAAAGACGTGGCAATGTATGAGCTTAATGGTCGACGGAGGCCAGTCTTACATCCTGGCACCAATCTGATTCGCTCACCAGTCTTTGAAGAGTAAATTATGTTAAAATTGCGCCATTGTATTCCCGTTATACAAATGGCTTGTTGATTATGAGCTGATTTACATCTTTTTTTTTGGATTTAGCCACATTTCTGCTTTCATATCAGTTTAATATCGTGACCTAACCAAACTGTCCCACTCAAAACACCCCATAAAGCCACTGCTAGTCGTCATTATCATTTAAAAAAAAAAATTGAATAATGTATCCACAATATTAGTGTCACTGCGTTTTAATAAATCAAAGAGTAGCTTTTAAACATAAAATTATAAAATGTAACTTTTTAATTTAGCTTTTTTGTTTTCAAAGAGCGTTAAATGAGGTTCTGTTGTTTGAGAATGTGGCAAAAAAAATCTCCATTTAGGCAAACAGTTTTTGCCCTGTTGACCTTAAAAATGCCTTCAAGTATAAATTGATCAAAATTGTTTGTGTACTATATATATATATATATATATATATATATATATATATATATATATATATATATATATATATATATATATATATATATAGATATACATACTTTTTTTTTAACGATGCACACAAGGGTCACTGTTAATTAAATTCGGACAACTTAAATACTATTTTGTGTGATGTGTTGAGACATCAGAAAGATGGATTTGATTTGAAACAAAAAACTGTGAACGGACAAAGTTCCTCTATTTGATCCTTTTTAACACTGAACCACTTTTTGTCATGGATCATGCTAGATTTGGAAATATGGGCAGATTTGTTAAAATCTTGGATCTAAAGCTGCAGTAAGTGACTTTTTTCTAAAAAAAAAATAGTTTTTTAAACTTTTGTTTTGATTACCAAATTTGTTAAAAATGTATAACACTAGAAAAAATCTGTAAATGAAATTAAGTACATGTGACTAGTAAACAGGCAAGCAAAAAATAGGTGGACACAGCTCCTGTATTTAAATATTGAGTATTTTTTTATAGGGGCCATGGTCCCCCTCTGGCCCCCTTTTGGGGGTGCCACTGACCAAAACCAGCTTGGAGCAAACTACATCATGGTATCAGTTAAAATTCCCAGTACATGTCCTGTCCCTTTGTTTTCCTCTGTTTTGTGACACACAAATCTCATTATTTCTCGGTTTCCCTGCGAACAGATGCCGGAATATTAACACTTTGATTTGCTGAGGCTGTTTTTTACAGATTCGGCTTGTGAATTCTCGACAGCCTCAATCGACTCGTCTCTGATGGTCGCAGGCACTGCGGGAAAATAGGATTTAAGCACATTTACAGCAGGATTTATTTACACCACTTGATCGCATTAAAAGGCTGACTGTGTTTCAGAACTGATGTGAAAAAATGGTGTTTATGAATTCGCCTGTGAATAACAGCCGTGTTCGCAGCTCTGTGACCTGCTTGGACTCTGTGACGGGTGATATCAAAACAAACGATCAGAGCTTGTGTTGTTCTGATGCTTACTGCACATTTTTATCAATGTTCATTAATGCTTTTCTGTTCTCTATTAGGCCTTTAAAAACAAACTTCTCTCCTGAATTTTACAAATGGCCCTCACAATGTTTTGATTGGTTCCTGGTCTCCAAATGTTCTCTCTCTGACCCCATTAGGGCTGAATGACACAGCTGAAAAGCCCGTCATGTTATGTGTCTCATTTAAGTCAATATTGACAGTTATTGATCTGTTTTTGAATATCTGAAATGCATATAACCAGTGAGGTGACCTTTCTTGTTACATCCACATTTAGTTCTCCACGCCGTTGTTGTTTATTTAAGCAGTTATGAGGCACAGTGGCGAAACCTTAAACTGCAGCTGCACAAGTTACTCAGCAGGGTGTTGCTAGGTAACCACAAGTTACTCAACAGGGTGTTGCTAGGTAACCACAAGTTACTCAACAGGGTGTTGCTAGGTAACCAAAGAGTGAGTGTGTGAGATGATAAAACCCAACTTGCTTAGGGCTGTGAGGGGTTAGGCGACTAAAATATGTATTTTTTTTCACAATTTAACGTGGTTTGGGGCTGTTTAACAAGCCTGGAATGATTTAAAGTTATTTAAGTTATTTTAAATGCAGAAAATTAGCTTGAAATACAAGTAGACTGGCTTAGGAGCTTGGGCACGAAACAAATTAAACCTTTATCTGGAGGTTCTGTTGTATTCAGTTTTGCATTTATGTCTTGATTGAAGATGATTCTGTGCCAACGGGGTAGCCAGCATTTTTCAAAGGGGCCATGGCCCCTACCTGCCCACCCTTTGGGGGCACCACTGCTAATTGCTAATATAACACTTTAGTCTTTTTTTTTGATATTGGCTAAATGCTATTTTTTAAAAATATGATATTTGTTATATCTAAATCATAATCGGCAAAAACTGGCAGGTCCCGATTTACAAAAACAGTAAATCGGAAATTAGCCAAACAGTTCTTATTCATACGCCTCTAGTTTTTATTCACGTAAAAAATAAATGTTTGTCCCAGCAACATCTTTGCTTCATATGTTTTTAGATTTCACACTCTACCAGGAGACAGTCAGGATTTCTTAAACATTAAAAACCTGCATGCGCGTGATTCGTGACAAGAAAACATTTACATAAATAAGCAGTGTAACGAGCAGAGCCAGGCGAGCATATGGTTTACTTCCACTCGTTAAACTACCGTCCGGCTCTCACAAGGGCTCACCTCTTCATCAGAGTGAGCAGCTTTCTCAGTCTGTCCCTCAGTCCACACGGCACCTTTATGGACCCGGATTATACACAGCTGCTCACGGCGATTGTTTATGTGAATGTGCCCAAGAATGAGTTTGTATCCAAGAGTCTACAGCTACAACTATAATTAGCCCTTGTGTTTTGGTTGCTGTGGTAACGCCACAAAAGTCCCAGTGACTGTGAGTTGTATGTGTATGCGTGTGTGTGTGTGTGTGTGAATTTGTCTTAACGAGTGTTCAGCAGCAATTTGACGGCACGGCCGCGTCTAGTTGACAGCGGAGACACTTTGGGTAAACACGACTCTGAGAAGCGCTGTTGGTGGATCAGCACACCGAAATCAGTTAAACACTCCTGACTTACGCGAGTCTTTTAAGTGAACCACTTTGCTTTCGTACAGAATAAACACCTAATCCAAACACAGGATTTTGTAGGGCTTAGTTGACCTTTTAAGATGCGTGGTGCTCGGGCCAGGGTTTTCAGCAAGCTTTTACAAATAAGGGCAATTTGCACTTTGCTGTTTCTCTGTTGTCCCCGACTGGTGTTAACGTAACACACATGACAGAGCGCAGGCTTGACAGTTCAGTGTGGTTGGGTTGTACTTGGAGGCAGACTTGTTCCTCCAGGGGTCACTGCAGAGTACGCCGCTATTTACGAAAGCTATCGAAGCTCTAAAGTTTCTAAGGCTGAAATTAGGTATGAACAAAAACATTAGTAAAAGTACAACATTGGAAGTTTAAGGGTGTATTCAGACCAATTTAATCTAACCCTAGTCCGTTTGCCCGTTAAGTCTGGTTCGCTTGGGGAGGTGTGAATGTGCAAACGAACTCTGATGGGGACCAAAAGAAAAAAAAATAGAGAGAGAACCCTGGTCCGCCTAAAATCCTTGGTCCTCGGTTGGCGTGAACTCTAGTGCGGTTTGAATGCATATTTGAATGCCAAGCGGACCAGAAACCGTTCCAATAGCAGGAAGTGGGCTGTAGCGCAGTGCATTCTGGGTAAATACAACCTAAACAAACGTATGAGTTTAGTGCTAGCGGCACAAATGACTCCTGGTCTTTTTGAAAATACAACAGAGAAATCCTGCCACCGCTAAAATCTGATGCCGCTCTTTTTTTGTCAGTGGCACTTTAAGTTTGCCACAACCAAAGCCAATTTTAAATTATTTCTTTTTAGCTGGAACAAATGTGTGTGTGTGTCATTCTTCATTAATAACCATTAATGTGTGTAGAATCGCTTCACGCTGAACAGTAACATGATGACTGGCACTATTCATCAGCATATGCATCGAACTCACAAGTGCTGTTAGTCTGTAATGTAAAATTCATATGAGGGGGGAATATGGGCATATTAATGTGCTTTTCAAGGTCATGTGTATGCTTCAAAAGCTCTTCTCGTACGGGTTAATTTTGAAAAATAGGAAATACTGAAAAAAAATTACAATTTAATTACAGTTAGGTTGTGTAGGGTGTTAAAAAAAAAACAAATTCAGGTGTTGAGACTGACAGAGAGGATGGAAATAAAGAGTTGGAGAGAGGCGGGGAGGGACGTCATCCTTAGCCTGCATTGATGAAGTGAAAGTTCACCTAGCCTGGCTAAAAATAGTTCTGTAAGTGGCCCTCCTGTTATCACGCTCACACGCACCAATAGGGACTCGCATCAAAGCCGCATTCACGCGTCCTGACCTTTGCCCACTCTCTGGTTGCACGTGCAGTGTGAGCCGCGGACCTGAATGCGCGTAATTTCCATCTGCAGTATTATGTTCAGAACCATTAAGTACACACAAACCCCGGGGTTTTGCACAATGACAAACCCCACTCGGTGTAGCGTGTCGTAAACCGAGCCATTCGAAGATTTCGCATCAGTTCCCTCAGCATGCCTTGCTCTGCAACAACTGGGTGCAAAATTGTTGAAAATGCACACAGAGAGAGAGAGAGAAAGAGAGAGGGAGAGAGAAAAGGACACATGAAAAGCCTTTAAGCCTCACAGCCCAATGTTGAATGTGTCAGCCATGGAAATTACTGAGCAAAATGGAGGCATAAAGGGATTTGTTTACTTTTGAAGTCTAAATGATGTTCCTGAGAAAGCAGCGGAAAATCAAACCATTTAAAGTCATCAGAATTTCAAATGGACTTTCCTTATATTTAAAGTGAAATTCAAATTCTAAAATACTTTATTGGTCCCAAACAGGAAATTAATATTGATCCCAAAATATTTTGCTCTGCGTTTTTTTTTTTTAAAGTGGTTCCACAGCACAGGCTCTTTTCCTGTTTGTGAAAAAGTAGATTACCTTTCACAATCTGCGACGTCAACCTCATTTACTTCATGCGTCATTTAGTGAAGAGCTTTTTATTAAAGCGACCCTTCAGCCTGAGCATTGTTTTTGTTATTCCAAATCTGAACATTTTCTTTAGGGATGCACCAATATGAAAATATGGGCTGATATCAATATCTGATATTAATATTGCTGTTATGCTGCCAATATTTACTGATGTTTTATATAGCGATGTCCTGATCTCAGATTGCTATTGGAAATAAATCCAATATAAGCCTGAAAATCAAGTATCAAATTAAAATCTGTATTTAAAATCTCTTATGTAAATATGATGCTAAAAGCTCTCCACTCCAGGATTTAGTCCTCACCAGCATTTCTTCCACACTACAAAATAAGTAATAAAACTATGTTTGGTTTTTTGGAGCAAATCACCAAGGCAACGCTAATTTAATCAGATGTTTACATTAGGCGTGACGGAAGTAGAGGTTGCAAACTAGCATGAACTATAAGTGTTAGAAGGTTTTGCTATCGGACAATTTCTTTTGTATTTACATGCTGTCGTCATACATAGAGAACAAAAGTGCAATTCTAATTACTTTAACAGCGGAAACGGCTATTAGTCTTGTGAGGTAAATGTTTGCTACATCAAAACGTACTTGGCAAATGTTTTTATCAACCTTTTAGCCTGTAAACCGTTTTTAAGAAAAGCCAAAAACCACCTCAAGTGAGCGCAAAAACCTTTTTGTGAAGATGAGAAGGTTTGCCATCTCAGAGGGACAAAAAGTTACCAATAAAGATTTTAACTCTGAAGCCAGTAGCCCTGGAAACCGACTGGTTAAGAAGCTACAGCTGATTGTAAACTTGTTTGTATTGACACGGGACTGGTGCTCGCTAGCCATTGTTTAGCTAATTGTCTTGGACTACCACTTCTTAAAACTTTGGCCTTTAAAAATGATAAAACAAGGAAGTTTGCTGTTCTGAGAGATCGAGCAACTGAGTTTTGTGAGCTGTATGCGTAGATGAAGGTAATACAAATACTTTCTAAAAGAAGACAAAAAAAAGTAGGCTTTTAAAACGACTGTCGTAACGATGCTAGCCGTTAGCATTTTGCCAGCGCAGACAAGTGTCTTCTAGAGATGGAAAGGCTTGTGACGATGGACACACACAAGAACCTTGTGCAGTTATGTACATTGACTTTCAGACAAACTAGTCAGAAGGCAAAAAGAAATGCGTCAAAATAGCTGACAGAGTTTTTTTGTGCGTGTCATAATAACTCAGAGAAACCTGGTCTTGTGCAGTCACTCTGACCGTAGTCGGCTTAAATTCAGGGTGTCAAAATGAGTTTCCAGAAAATGCCAGACTGCTGATACAAAAATGACACGACAAGAAAAGGTTGTGATGAAGGATGTAAAAGAGCTGCAAGTGAAATGACAGGAGACGGATAAAACAATAATAAGCTGGAGAGGAAACAGATTCTATGCTTGTTGTGACATGTCGTGTGCGAATAAATGAAAGCACAATATAACCCTGAGTGCTCAAGAAGTCCCTGGGAGACGTTGGTTTTTCACCTCTTGTTGCTGCTCAACAATTTAACAGGATTTCTGGATGTGAACTGGAATAATTATAAATTTATCTGTCATTTCCTTTGTTACCTCTACAGATGATGTGTATACTACATTTGCAGATTTAAAATCATGCTTCCCACACACGTTTTGTATAATAAAAACCAAAACGAGTCGAGATATAATTTTTCCTTACCACTTGTTGCCGAGTTCTTCCAACTGCAATATGCCACAGTAGCATTACCATAACATTTGACTGAAATGCTTTTAATTTTATATTTTATTTTGTTAAGCCAGCTGAACAGACACACAACCCCGCAATGCTCTGCTGAGGTTATGAACAGCGACTGCATGAATATTACTAAAAACATTGATTCCTTGCTTCTAACTTCAGGTTGAATTTCAATAATTAAAAATGTCTCCCACTCCATGCATGAAGCAGAACTGGAGACTTCCTTCAGCGACATCCGTTGTGCACAAAAACTGTGATCACAGATCCTTCCTCCCAGCAGGTGTCAGAATTGCAGGCGTTTAATATTTACATCCCTACTGTTATTTGCACATTTCCATTTCTTAGTGTAAATGCATATTTTGTAATAATAATAAAAAAATTATTCTACTCAGTGTCACATTTCTTTGAATCTATTTTTAGCAACTACTCAGTATTGTTTTTCTTAGGCTCTAAATGTACTCTTGTAGTGTCTTTTATTTATTTATATGTATATTTACCTTTGTTTGAATCTACATGCTTCGGCTTGGATGGACAAAGGTTATTTCTATTCTGGCCAATTCTAGTATCACGTGTGAACAGTGACCCAAATGAAAACTGAACAGTGAAGATGCTTCATAAAGCACTTCTGTTACCCTGTTGCTTAAACATGACCTGAAGCAACATGCGGGTTCGTCTCACTAGGTACATGTTGAACTTTTTTTGTCCATGTTTGCTTCATTTTAAGATGAGTGCTTGGTTGGCATTTCTGCACATTTACACAGTTTGTGCCGGTGCGTTATAGTGCCCTGTGTGTGTGTGTGTGTGTAAAGGGCTTTCTCTCTGGTGGAACCGGCTAATGGCTTGTTTACATCCTCTCAAGTTTCGCGGGGATTTACAGTCCCTGTGTTGGCCAAAGAGGAAAAGGAGAGAACAACCCTCTTTTTTTAGTCTTCTTACCTCTTTCTGGGTTTAGTTTTTTTTTTCTTTTGTACATCTTGAACATCCTTTCTTACATCGTGGCACATTAACTCCTTTACATGATTTCTCCTTTTTGTTTTATATCTTGTGTTTCTGGTCATTACTTTCATTGTGCTTGTGATTTTCCTGTTCCCCATCTTTCCTTGTCTCTGTGCTGGCTCTTTTATGTTTCTAAAAAGAAAAAAAAAACCTGCCTGTTTTCTATCCAGTTTTGCTCTTCAGTGTGCTCAAGGCATTGTTGTCATTCCTCATTTTGTATTTTTTTTTTTATATGCGTCATGTTTCCCTGTGATATTAAAGATCAAGCACCATTACAAATTGGTATTAGTGGAGCCCTGACGAAAGTGTTTTTACTCTGCTTTGCACTTTTATAATCCACAAAGTCAACAAAGCTTAAACTATAACCGGGCGTAATTATCGCTACTCCCTTACGTAAGGTTTTAATTAAAAATGCCACTAAAAATAGAGGTGGTGTCCCTTTGAGGATCTGGTTTTGAGCCGTTTTCAGTGCCTCGGGTGATAAATTGAAGCAGTTTGCTGGAGCTGACGATCTGAAAGCAAAGCCACTGTTGTCCTTTACAGACAAAAAATTGTTCATCCTGTTAGGAGAAGACCGTTTTTGTGACATCTTTGTAGCAAAACATTTCTGTGACTTTATCTGAAATGAACACTGCTGAGTGTATTACATTTAAACTTTAGAAGTTTATTATTATTCTGATACAGACACTGTGTATGGACAGAGAAAGTCTGGTGTTTCATAAACTTGTCAGAATGATTTATGAAAACATAAGCAATTAAATTCTACTTCATCCACGAGTAGTGAGATAGCTACAACAGTAACTTATTGTAAAGTGTTTATTAGGGCTGTTGTAAAATGAATACTTTAGTAATCGAGTACTCTAAAGAATATTTTTACGATTACCCGAGGAATCGGATCTCTCTCTGCCGTTCCTAACATTCGCTCCAAAACCGTGACGACGTGATTCCAACGGCAGAAAAGCTGTCATAGTCCAACCATCACACCGCAAAGTTCAACAGTCCTTATTTCTGCCCCAACCCCTGGCAAAACGCTGCACAATTCAACACCATGCTGCCAGCACTTCACAACAACTCAGGCGGAAGTAAGAGCGCTGCCCTCCATAAATGATGATCCGGGCAGAACACGGTGCGCTACATAATAAAAGATAATTTAATGAAGCTTCGAGGCAGATACATTTTCCTAGAGGAATTTTAATAATCGAGGTTCTCGAATCATTCGAGGAATCGTTTCAGCCCTAGTGTTTATTATTATTATTCACTGTTTTCAACAAATGTGGTATTGTAAGACTAAAGTAAAAATATGTAATAAACCCTTGTTGAATTTGGCAGCTAATTTAAGTAGACATGCTAACTATATATGCAGACTATCTTGCCTGTTTTTAGTGATTTAGCTAGCTACCAGGACTATTAGCTTCTTTTGCTAGCTTGCACTCTGCTTCTTTACAGAGATACCGGTCTGTCCAGCTGTAGTCTCAGAGTATTACAATAGTATCAGCAGTAGGTGGCGCTCTGTTCATTTCCACACCATGAGGGTCCACTTATGTTATTGTAAACAACTGGAAGAGAGAAGAAGAGAGATGGGTAGTATAAAGCAGAGAGAACAACGGACAAAACATCGGTCACTATTGAGCTTTCTTTTGAGTGTTTTTCTTGAATGTTTTTAAGGTAATTTGAAACTACAGAACCTTTTATTTTAGCAATTTTGAAACCGTAATCTTGGTTTACATGCTGATTTATTTTGACCTTCCCATTTTGAACATTATCTTTTTATTTTTTTAGAAGTAGTTTGATGGAGTAATTTTAATCAAGTGCTTTTTAAAGTAAAACTTTGCCGACCAGTTGATCAATGTAGCGTTTGTTCGTAAAAAGACTACACCCTGGCAGTCCTTGCTGAGGTACTTTGTTTCTTACTGGATGTTCATTTCTTTAAGACTTCTTGAATCCGTCCAGAAGCTTAATTTCAAATTTTAATTTCAAAATGGACCCATAAGTAGAGTTGTTGGACAATGTTAATAATAAAAACAACTTCGACCTACCGCTCAGCTCCACTCATGTACCTTCTGAATGCATACACACAAGAGAATGACACCAATTAAATACATATTTTCCAAGCCTAAATCCATGTTATGATACTACATAAAGAATGGGGCTTTGTTTTTTTCATGTGTGGGCAGAAATCATTGCAACTGTCGCTACTCCCATCCTGTGGCTCACACACTCAGACGACACACAGCATGAATCAGCCCTCACGGAAAAGACATCAGCATTAACGGGACACATTAACCATATGTCCCTCTGATCCCTTTCACTGCAAACGCTACAGCCACATACACAGCTACATCCCCCCCCCCACACACACACACCCGCACTCCCCCACACACACTGCAGTGTCATGTAAAAAAGGCTGCGAATTGCGTTGCTCTTTTGTGACATGCACGCGCTGCTGCAGCTCTTTGCTTCAATCTGCAATTCATATGAGCTTCACCTCAGAGCAAACATCTAGCAGGATTTAAGGCTTTTTGACTCTCCTTCATGCGCTGCACCAAAAGCTCTTCTCAAGCCAGGAACGTGTGGCATCGTTATGGCAAATGGAAACACCGACCAAATTGTCTGTTGCTTGATTCAATGCCTTTTTGTCTTCTGCTCCAGTGTCCAGTAATTGGCTACCTTTTTGGATTGTTCAGATTTCCACTGACGACGCGGAAGCGGTGGAAGCACAGCGTCTCATTGGCTGCTTCGAGACGAAAACCGTGCCCTAAGCACATTACATTATAACAATTTGCTTTGGAAGCCGTGATGATAACCGGGGGTCTTAGTTAGATTAGAACCGTAAAAATAGCCATTTTCCAATCAGATGACACATTTGCCAGTCCGACACTACCTGGCTCGGCGTTTTCCACAACTTGTCATGCTTGTCTTACTCGCACTAAAATAGCCCTTTGTCCCCAGATTGTAACCTTATTTGCTGGTATAAAAGTGTGTCTGTGTGTTCCCAGAGCCTGTTTGTGTTGTGCGTTATGATGTGATGAGTAATAATAGGCAGGCGTGGCGTGTGACGCGAAACGTGCATCGGGGTTGTATGCCTCAGCTGGCAGGAACTGAGCAAGATATTTGTGTGACAGAAGGACAAATCTTTAATTTGTTTCGTTTAATGTTCGAGGCGGCAAACAAAGCAACAACTGAAACGGGTTTGAATAACATAATTTATTAAGTAGCTTATTCAAATATAGGACCTTATATTCAGTGTTACTGGAAAGTTAGCGGTGACCTTTGTTTATCACTCAGTTCTTATTTCGTAATTGGTTACAGTAATTGTTTATATGTTTAGTTATGGTAATAATAAACAGAATAAGAAAAGTTTTGAACTTGATGAAGGTTGGCATCTCATGTAGACTAATATACCTGTATATTTACTTACCTTTTTTTTCTTTTTATTAGATTTTTTTTTTTTTATTCAAGAAATTAATCCTACTAGACAACTTGTCAGGCTTGTCAGAGTGGAACAGGAAGCTTGAGAACACAAGCAAAATGCACAGATCGGTGCAAATTTCATTTTCACACACAAAACTGCAGAGTGTGCTTATGGTATTCCTATACGGGAATACAGGAATATAAAAACGCTCAGATTTTGACCTTAAGATGTGTAGAAAATGTTGGACCGCCAGAAACTACAGGAAGCACCGAAACCGCTGGGACCTTTCCTTTTCCCGGTCCGTCACTATCATTGCCATCTTGCTCGTTTGGCTGTTTTGTCTCCATCAGCACATGTGCTCTAATCACACCTGAAGTCCACCTATTGACTGCGAGGCCCACAAAGAAAACCTATTCTTATCTGTGGTGAGCAGCCTGCGTACCGGCTCCTACTCCATCAAATAGGGCAAGGCAAGGAGATGTATGTGCATGGCGGTGTGTTAGCATTGCCCGTGATGGGTAATGAAGATGAAGTAATAGACCCATATCTGTGCCAGTGTTAGGAATTACATTGGATGTTGTATACAGATAATAGAAAGTATCCAACGTATACTTGCAAGTATCTTTGCTGTATACAGAGGTAAATTGTTTCACGTATTTCCAATGTATGTATATCTCTGCTGACTACAAGAAAAACTAACTGTTGGGATGAAAAAGGTTGATTTGTCAAGAGAAAAACTGCTCTTAGTCCTCTGTTCCCTGTTCATTCAACTAACACTGCACATCCATTCACAGTTGCACTCCCGCTCTCCATTTCTCAGGCAGCTGTAACCTGTCTAATGATCTAATGTAGTCTTCTATCATTGCTAAAGGGCTGAACGTTCGCGAGGGTGAAAAGAAGAAGCGATGAGCTGTAAAAACTAATAATAATCAAGCACTTGTTCTTTACATATTTATTTTACTCATGTGGAAGTGCCAACATATGACAGTTTAGCTCCACGAGCTATTTAGAAACAAATGCTTTACTTTTTTAATGTAGCTACTGGTTTACTTTTGACAGAATGTTCAAATTGCATAACATAACCCTGAATAGCATAGCACAACACCACTAGCATAGCACATCTCTAGCATAGCACAACACCATGACACTAGCATGTCACAACATAACACAAAACTAGCATAGCACACCACTAGCATAACACAACAAAACACCACTAGCATAGCACAGTATAACCCTACTAGCATAACATAACACCATTAGCATAGCACAGCATAACATAACAACACATTACTTGCGATTTCAGTATATGGCCACAAAGAAACTATGTAAATGTTCATGTACATAAATTGAGCTTTTTGCCATATCACTCTCAAAACCCATCACTTCACCCCTGCTTTCCAACTTCTCTTTGCAGTTACGTTTTTTCTTTTGGTAGCTTAGACGTATAATGACAGCAGCTACTTTTCTCTTTGGACAGAAAGAAGGAATCTTTCACCAAGTTGAGCCCACACTCACATTTTCTCAAAATATGAACCCGTTTATGGTTTTGACCTCGGCGCCGTCAGCAGCTATTACAGCCTTTCAACCAGAAATTAATCAGCGAGGATCAAATGCGTCCCGTTAGGTGGAAAGGTTTTTCTTCTAAGTTGTTCTTAGAAGTTCTCAGACACAGCCAAGCAGAAAATAGGCTCTCTGTTTTGGCTGCAGTGGAGCTCCCAGTGGGCTTTAATGTAGCCCGCTTTAAGTGGAACACAGTGATTATCAGAGCTGTTAGCACAGCTATTACCTCACACAGATATTTAAATAACAGAGGTTTGCTGAGGAGACAGCCCAGAGAGAAAAGTCTGGGTGCCCTGGAGGTCAGCTGTGTGACAGGCAGCTATGTCTGATGGTTGACCGTCAGAAGATTCCCTCTCTGACGTTGGCGGCCGTTTGGTTTAGAGCAATGGAAAAACTGTTAATGAAATCATTTAAACTAATAATGCACGCTTTATAGAAATTAGCCGTATCATACTAATATATCATTTGCCTAGAAGATTAGATTCTTTAATGAACCATTTCTTAGAGAACATCCAGCTAGAAAGGCGAACTGGTCCATCATGCTTGATTAATAATAGACCACCATCTGTGTGGTTAAAGAGCGTGATTTTAGTTTTTCTTTTGTTTTACATTGGCAGAAACAATGAACTCTTCAACAACCGGATGAAAGGACCAGCTTTATGACCTGACATGATGCGTGGCTGTAAAACACAGAGAGGGACAATGTAATGATCAAGTCGAGGCTAATTTAATCGAACTTACTGATTACTGAGGTGAGAACTTCACCGCAGGATTTACATTCGGTTCACCATCTTTATATTCAGTGAAGTATTTGCAATTGAAACTAGATGTTTACATACAGTAAACACCTTTTCTTTCTTAGTGTCTGAAAGGGAAAGTCAGAATAACTCAGCCAAGATATCAGTAAGATATGAAACAATTATGCACAGGTAGGCTAATAAGTACTGCTAAATACCAGTTGTATCCGTCATAATTGCTGGAAACCGTAAAGGAGATTCGTAATGTCGCTTGAGTCTTTATTTGTGATTTGACAGAAAGTCAAATGATGAATCGTTAAATCCAAATCAAATTCTGTTCCTTAATATATCGCACTCATTATTTTACCAATTGAAAATAAGATTAAGTTTGAAAGTCCAGTTAGTTCTACATGGCTATGGTTTCCATTTTATTTCACTCAGCTCCTGCAATTATTGTTTTTGTGGATTTTCATAACTCTACGCTTAAACGTAAACGTCGCAGGTTTAATTAATTAATCCTGAGCGACTTATCAACTCTTTCTTTGCTCCCTTATTGCTAAAAGCTTTACTGGCAGCTGCTCTCGGGTTTTGTAAAGTTGGAAAAACTTTCTGGAGTTCTTGACTCAAAGGGCAAGTAAAGCTGTTATTTCTTCCATGAGCAATCTTGTCTTCAAAAAAAAAAACAAGGGAGATAATCTGTTATTGGAAAGAAATTTGTTCCCCGCCCTCCTCGATCCGTTCTTGCCTGTTTTCTTAATTTATTGCTTTCATTCACTTCAGCTCCCTCTCTACTCTGGGAACAGTGATGTGCATCTCTCTAATCACACCATTTCTCTCCCTTTCTCAGTTTCTCTCCGTTTCTCCTGCCTGATGGTCTGTTTTCTACTTAAGAAAGCTTCAAGCCCCCCTACTCTGTTTTTTTTTTCTTGATTTTCCTTTTCTATCCGATTAGTAACGCTTTAGAAATGTAAACAGTCTTACAGGGTCGTTGGGTTTTCTTTTTATATTTCTATTTTTTTTTGTACTACTTGAACTTATCCACCCAAGACCAATGGAAAGTCTCTTGGCACTTTTACCAACATGAATCTGATGTCATTTTGATGGCTTTAGTGGAAAACAAAATGCTTTTTCAAGGTTGAGCCAAAATAAGCTGAATATAGACGCTGTTTGATATCGGTTAAATCAATCCCAATTACTGGTATTTGAATTCTAGGGGACTTTTACTAAGCTTTAATCTAAAAAAAAAAAAAAAAAGGGCAGGTCATGATGATGTTGTCGACATTATTTCCTTGCTTTGTGGGGAAAAATCTTTTCAGCCAAGAAAGAAAATAAATATAAAAATGTTATGTTACCCATTAGTGGCTGGTGTGTGTGTTTATCAAACTCCTAGCAGATAATTTTAACACCTGTGGGAAAAAAAAGACTGTTAATATGAACACCTGGTTGTTTTTTCTCCCTGGAATCACACATCATATATAATATAAAGTCAGAAGAAGGAAATATAGTTGTTTGGCTTATTATCTGTAGCATAATTCATAACAAATTAAGGTATAAAAATAAAAATGTATATTTTGCGGTCACAAGTTAGCACATGTTACCATAGGAAAAAAAATCGGTTTGTAAGAGGAACTAACAAAACAATGTTGTGTATTAATTAAAGGCAGTGAAAGCCTTTGAATACATCTTATAATCTGCCTCTTTAAACTGGTTTTTTTTGATAAAATATCCTAAAATCATACCAATGTACCATACAGATGGAGATGCACATGAATTTAGCTGTACTATAATTAAAATCATTTTCAAAAATTAAAAAAAAGAGTATTATTTTTAGTCAAATGTTTTCATCACATAATATTCTGCATATAAAACGATGTTTAGCCGAAACAAATCAATGATTTGTTCTTGTGGAATTTGTTAAAAAAATAAACAAAACTCCTCTACTCTGTAGCAAATATGCTATAGGTGTATTCTTGGATGTTTACAGAAAGCAAATAATCCCATATTCATAAAATATTATAGATGAAACTGTAGCTTAAGAAGGGATAATAGTGATTCACAACTATTAAGTGTTTCAAATGGGGTTCCCCAAGGCGATGTACTTGGACTACTGTTGTTTTTTTTGTGTGATTAAATCTAAACTGACTGTATAGTTTTGCCTTGGGTTGTTTTGCTCCAGTTTAATTTAAAAAAATGGCTTATTTTGATTATTTCTGTCTTTAAAAAAATCTAAATAATTGTCAGTAGGGCAGATATGTGTCAGCCGATGCTTTAGCCTTCACCATTTCTCAGAATGTATAAATTGTTTCTATTGGCCTCATTTAGCAAATGATAAAACTACTGCAAAAATACTGCTTTGTAAATGTGTGACCAAGGCCAAACTTGATCATTTGACGTGATGATCGCTGCACTTCCTATCTGACCGACATAGACTGACCGTCAACAACAAATCAGAGCAAATGAATCAAAAAAAGAAAAAAGCAGCTGATCTTCTGCAGCTGGCTGTTCATGCAGCAGAATGATCTGTCCTGGTGTGAAGATTTGTCCGTTTTGCTTCAATGAAGGCGATTAACGAGACTTACTCGGTGATTCGGAATAATGCATGTCGCGTGCCTGTTCTGAAACGAACCCTTTTAGAACAGGTAGGCGCCTGTTCTGCATTTCAGAACTAAATGGTGACATTTATGACGCTCTTCAATATTTCAAATCATCAAAATGGCCCTCTGCAGGGGTGTCGACGATGTTTGTGGGTCCTTGATATTTTTAGCTGGTGCTGCAGCTCGTCATCAACAAAACGTACAAGAGCATCCGCTGTGCAAAATGGATGAGATCAGTGAACCTGTGTCCCGAGCCTGAGCTTCTGTCTGAAGGGACGGCAGACTTACTCCGGTCACCGCGGCGCAGCGTTGTGCTCTGTCTTGGGTGTGTGTGTGTCTGTGTGTGTGTGTGTTGTGCGAGGAAACGAGATGAGGAGCATTTGCATTATTTACAGTAGCTCAATACCTGGCAGTCTCTGCATCCCCTGAGCTGTTTTTAGACTCGCTTGATTTGCTTTGCAGACCTCGAGTGAAAAGGTGAGCCTTGATTAATGGAGCAGATGAAGTTGTTAAGGAAACACAGGAATATTGTGACGGGGCGGGAGAGAAAAAGATGAATCTGGCTCTGACAGTTTGCTTGTCGAAAGATCAAGGAGGATACATAAAAGCTTCAGTTAATAATTTAGTGTTATTTAGTGCTGGATATGACACAATAAGAGAAATAAGATTCCTTAGATTCCAAACACTTGAAGATGGGTTTTGTTTTGAATAGCTGCAGTACTAGTTATGCTGCACAGAACTTTCCAGATGGAACGGGTTGTTTTCAATTCACCATGTGCTCAAAGTGGCCAAACATTTGTTACATTTTCAGCTGGTGTGGTTTAATTTCACCAAACCTTTAGAAAAACCCGTTCCCCTCCTCGCCTGTGGTGGCGCTGCACCAAAAACCACGGAAGGAAATTCCACGAAAAACTCAGAAAAAGACTCTGAACGAAACTTCCCCCTTCACAAAACGTAAACAAAAAGGGCATGGCGTCAGATTTTTAGCGCAAGTAGGCTTTCTCGTTTGTCTTTGGCAAAAGACCACAATCCATTTATCTCGCTAACGCCAGATTAGCGTGTTTGTTTTGGTTGTGTTGACCCAGAATGCCCTGCGCCAGAGCGTGCTTCCGGCTTGCAACTTTGGTCCCCAGTCGAACCGAGTCTGCCGCACTAACAGGTGCGAAAAGTTTCACCAACTGTTCACAAAGTTATTTATGCTGCTCAAGGCCGTCTGCTCATGCTATTTTAAAAGCAGGAAGAAGCCATTTGTAATTACGGTAAAAATCTGATCTTCTTTTCTACCTTTTTATTAAAGCATCTACCATTCAATTCACATAGGAAATAAGTGAGACAAACAGAGGTTGTTATTCATAAAGAGAGGGTTCTGCTCGTCCTCCCCTCCAGCCCCATGCCTCTATATTTAATCAAAATTTTATCAAAAGCTATTTGATTTCATCACCATTATATTACAGTGTTAAAGCCTCATTATTCTGATTGCAGTGTCTATTTGTCAGATGATTACCCTTTTGTCGCTAAAGCAGACTTGACCATTGGATGGTACATTAGGCATAACGATGATCACTCGCGCCTCTGTGAGGCAAAAATGTGTCGGGTTCAGAACATTTTTATCTTGGCATTAACAGGTTGTTCATTATTCAGATTCCAGTTAATTATGTTTTTGTCATTCTCTGCTTTTAAAATAGGTTGCTATTTCTCTTTTTGCTCGGGACTTATTTGATTTTAAGAAAGTATTCTTCGAGGGGAATCGATTTGTTTGATTCCACAAATGTCTGAACAAATCTCCTCCACCCCCCCAACGTTTCCATCCACCAGGCCTCCGTCCCCAAAGACGTTAAAATTATTATTATTTTTTTTAACGTAATTGTTCAATTCACTCTCCCACATGCCTTTAGATAGTTGTATCCATCAGAGATTTTTTCCAGCGAGGTGATGACATCATCTCTGAATGCCTGTGGGTGAGCGCCTCACGTTTTTTCCCCCCGGCAGCATTTTACAACTGAGCCAGCAGCCCTGACAGGTAAAGGTCAGGGAGAGAAGCAGCGTTGAGATTCAGGAGGAAATGTGTGGGACTCCACGCTCTGTTCATTACCAGGTCCCAGCTCTCGCCTCCAAGATTTTAGTCGTGTTTTATTTTTTGTTTGTTTTCCCAGCTATTTGAAGCCAATCTTTGAGACAGAAAATGCATCAGGGAGAGATTTCACAGTTTTTACCTGATGAAAGTATTGGGAAGACAATAGCGGGTGGACAGGGTTACAAAATTTTATCGAGCTAATTGCAGAGTCGAATTAGTCGTGATTATTTGAATTTTAATCAAAAACCGTATATTGACACAATTTTTTTTCCCCCTCACTGAAGTGCTGCCCTGAGCTTATTGACTTGATGAGTGCAGAAGCTAGTTTTTGCATTTAGTTTTCACTTAATGTGTTAATCAAACCCAACGAGCAGGCAATTAAAATCTCAATGTTGACCTTTTCTTGAAAACACATCGTCACGCCAGGAACAAACTTGAGTTCATGTCATGTGCGCTGACATGGGTTTTTATGAGCAAAGACCTGAATTGTTTCTCAAATTATGAACACATTGCAGTGTTTATCAGTAACACTACAAACTTTTTTCTGTTTTCTTTGAGGTTTAAATGACATAGAAGACGAAAAACGCCGCAGGTTTCCTGCTTGAACACAAAAATAGCTATTTTTTAAGTAAAAAAAAAAAAAAAAAGTTGAATAAAAATCTGTTGCTTTGTTGCAGACCTCTTGGGGGGTTCACACTCACCCAGGCTGCAGGATGTAAAGATTTACAGATGTGTGTTTGTGGTACTCTGACAGAAAACTGACTCATCTCTAACTGACATAGCGGTTAGCATGTTTGCAGTTAAAGTATCCATAATTTTTTTATGTACATTGCAGCATGTAAACTCATGATCCTTCCTCTCTCTCTCTCTCCCTCTCTCTCTTTCCCCCTCAGTACCGGATCGGGCAGCTGTACATGATTAGCAAACACAGCCATGAGCAGAGCGACCGAGGGGAAGGAGTGGAGGTGGTCCAGAACGAACCCTTTGAAGACCCAGTTCACGGCCAAGGACAGTTCACAGAGAAACGAGTCTACCTCAACAGGTCGGTGCTGCTAGAGTCTACCTACCGGGAAGAACTCGATGTGTTTGGAGTATTTTGGGACTTTCTGGGCGGATTTCGTAAAAGCTAGATCTTTTAGGAAAAGTCCAAAGAAACACCACAAGCCATCTGGATTTGAATTGCTGAATGTGAGAAGACTGAAACTATAGCAACAGTGAAGTCAAAAAACAATTACCCACACTATTAGTGTGTTTAAGAGTTTCAGAGAGATCATTAAAAAGGCCAATTAGCCAAATGTTTGCTTCATTTCTTTTTTTTTTTTTATTATTATAATGCCTAACATATCATCTGTGATTAAGCTCCAGTTTATAAACACATCCAAAATTGAAATTAGCTCAAACTTCTTATTTTTTCTCTCCCTTTTAAATTGGAAAATGTTGGATTATTTTCTCATGTTACCCGTCAGTAAATTGCAACATGAGCTTTAAGTTTTGATGCCTGCAAATGTCTGAACATTGACTAGTAAAAGATTTATTACAGAGTAGTTTGTTACAAACCTCTATGTTAGGTGTTTGCTTTGCACAGTTAAGCCCAGCTTGAAGGATTGTCGTCCCGGACGTCCTCTGCAGTTTTGAAATCTTTGGAAAATCGTGGAATTTGCTTTTGTATGATTTGCATATTTTAATTATGAACGTGCGTAGAAACTCCAAAGTCATTCAGCACGCGAGAGTCATTTGGACCTACAATAACGTTGGAAAAATTTAAATGAAATGACATCCAGTTGCTAAAGAAAGAAAGTGCAAAAACAACAAATATGAAAAATATATTTACCACTACTGTTGCTGAAATGTCACTGGTTAAAGAAGGAATTGGTCCAATTAAATGATCTCTACATATTTATTATTTAAAGAAGCTACAGTAAATATGAGCCATAAATTAAATTGTTTCCCTTCAGAGGAGTTTTGATTTGGTCTTTGAAATCTTATGATTTATATTAAAAAATTGACTTTTTTTGTGGCATAAACAATTCTGGGTTAATGAGTGTAAAAACAACTTAAAGACTTTTGCAGAGGGAATAAATGAGATGCCTTTAAACAAAACCTTATTCTTTTTTTTTAAACCATTTTTACCATTCAAGACGCTGCAAATAACAATAAATAGTGCATTTCTTATTACATTTCTCCTTACCAGCATACATTTCACCGAGCAGTATCTTAATTATCCCATCATAGCCTCCTTAGAGTTTTTTCTCTAAGTCTGTCAGCAGACTGAGTAAATATCAAGCAAAGTATTTACATTGCTTGAGGTATAAGAATGATAAAATGTGTAAGAAGAGGAGAAAACGGGCAGAAGGAATACTCAGAGTGAAAATGGAGGGGTGGAAAAGATTCAGTCGGCCATTTGTCTCTTGGCACAGTTTCCTGCGTCAGCGTTCACTGAGCTGGGAAGCCAGTTATGCTGAGTCAGCAAACCTCAGGAGAAAGCAATTAAAGTCGCTCGGCCCCTTAAAGCTGTTTGAGTAGAAACATATCAAGTGTTTTTGGTTAAAAACATGGACAAACGAGTCCAACTTTGATAAGTTTTGTTTTCAAGTATGATCAGTTCCAGTGTGAGAAATGGATACGTGTTCAGAAATAGTTGATTGTCGTATAGATGACGTGGAAAGACGTTGTTTCGACGACCCTGAAGGTGAACGCACTTCATTTTCCCTGAGTGTTTGCATCAGAGATGGTTTATGGTGGCGGTAATGAGCACATCTGTGCGGTAAAATTGAAAACGCCCCAACACCACCGCCTTCATCTGGAGACGGTCCAAGTGCTGGACCGTCTCCAGATGAAATTGGAATCCGCACGCGATCTTTGCTAATTGAGTGCTAAACATTAAGCAAATGGAAAAAGAAAAAAACCCAAAACAAAACAAAAAAAAAACGCCGTTATCAGCAGAATTAATAACACAACTATTGTTGCAGTTACTCAAAATCAGTCCTTCGTCCATCTGGCTCTGCGGCAAACAAACATTAAGCTGAGATTCACCAGCAGGGAAGTCAATCTGGACTTCATTTGTCACACTTAAAACACTCTTACCCCTACGTCGTCACACGCTTTTACTTAATCTCACCAATTGCGACTTGATGAACTGTTATCTTTATTTAAATGGGCTTTTTTTGTTTTTTTGTTCCCACTCTCCTCCTTTAAAACGCAAACGTCTTTGCTTGGCAGCACGGGCAAGAAATCGCCCGTAGTCTGTGAAATGAACAAGGAGGGAATGGGAGCAATCAACAGATGGAGGTGTGGGAGGAGTGTCAGTCTCTTTTGTTGGGGCGGGGGGAGAGAGAGTAAAAGAGAGGGAGACAGAAAGAGGGAAAGGGCAATTGAGCCTGCCAACGCTCAAAAAATATCACAGTGGAGGACCGATTTTATTCACAGCTGTCACAATGCAGCGGGAGCCGTTTTTTTCTTTTTTTGGCTAAATCACTGAGGTGTATATGATGGATTCTATAGGAAGCCGTCCGTGTGAGAACAGTTAAGTTTAGTTCCTCGTGTCTGTGTGTCGGCTCTCTTAAAGCCGGGGAATGCCAAACACGCGCCCGTTCTTACGTGAAGTTCCTGAGAGCTCATGTTGGCAGAGAGCACAGAGCACACGTTGTCGATAACAGAGAGGGTCGGGTTGCCACAGCAGACTCACAGGCTTAGAGGTTTCCCAAGGTGTTTGGGCTGTGATCGAGGAAATAGCTTTGGACGAAGTTAATTGTTTTTTTCTTATATATATATATATATATATATACAGTACAGACCAAAAGTTTGGACACACCTTCTAATTCAATGGGTTTTCTTTATTTTCATGACTATTTATAAGGCAAGAAATCCCACTTATTAACCTGACAGGGCACACCTATGAAGTGAAAACCATTTCAGGTGACTACCTCTTGAAGCTCATCAAGAAAATGCAGAGTGTGTGCAAAGCAGTAATCACAGCAAAAGGTTGCTACTTTGAAGAAACTAGAATATAAGGGCTATTTTCAGTTGTTTTACACTTTTTTGTTTAGTGCATATTTCCACATGTGTTATTTATAGTTTTGATGCCTTCAGTGTGAATCTACAATGTCAATAGTCATGAAAATAAAGGAAACTCATTGAATTAAAAGGTGTGTCCAAACTTTTGGTCTGTACTGTAAATATAGTATAAAAAGTAATCAATCTGGTGGAGTGAGTACTAAATATGCTAATATATTGATGAAAATATCCCAACTCTGGTCAGGTTAATGATGATGATATAAGTTATAGTAAGTTAGTCTTATAGTCTTACGGTTGACGGGAACTGTTTGTATTTTCAACCACTGGGTTTAAATGTTGCGTCTTGTTGGGGGATTTTAAGTTTTTAAAGTATTATTTTACTTATTAGTTCTGTTTTAGTCATACCAGCAAATTTATGTTTTTGATCGACGTGTTTTTGTGTTTTTAGCTTCCATTGGTTGAAGGAGTGCTGTAGCTAAATATTAACCGTTCATGTGTTGTTGTTGTTGTTTTTATTGCTTTTATTGTGACTGCGAAATTAATAAAAACGTGAAAATCTGACGCCAGCTGCATTGCTGATTTGGACAAGCGTTCCCTCTGGGTTTGGATGCTTTTCAGCTGGAATATTTTTTCCTACTTTTTCTTTTCTTTTAAATTTTCAGACAGTTATGATGCACAGCCTGTGGAAACAATGGGGTATTTTTTTTTTTTTTTTTTTTTTTTACTTATTTATTTCACAATTAGAAGCTAAGTGGCATCTCAAAAGCTCAATAAGATATCTGAACTACAAACCTAAAATACCGGAGGGGTTGAAAAGAGAGCAAAGAGCAGAGCAAGAACAGGGAAGTTTAAACCATCGCTCCCATTGATCTTAAAGGACAATTATCATATCCCGCTCTGACTTTGCTCCTGCATGTTTAGAGTGCAGACTGTTTTGTGAATCGATTATAGAGATAGAGCAAACAGCAGGAGCAGAGGCGTCGGGAAAATAATGGAGACCTAACAACTATAATTCCCCCCACTTTCATTTAATGAAAACTCATATCTACCCGTCTCATTTGAGCTTTTTAGCACTTGAATAATTGCGATCCGGAGTGGTTTGTACAGTAGAGTTAAAAATCTTTGGCCTGACCCAAAATTCCTGCCAGGCTGGGCCAGAGTGATGTTGCTTGATGGTGGGGTCGGGCTCAGGCTTCTGTGGAGTGTTTAATAAGCTAATAATACATGCAGCACAGAGAAAACCAAAAGAGAATGTACGATTTAAAGTTGCGTTGATCTACTGGTTGTAGTCTAAATAGAGGAGTAGATATTTTAACCTGTTGAGGTGGAAGGTAAGACTGTAACAAGCACAGCGCACTGCATCAATCAGTCAGTTACGTTTTTTTGTGCAGCACATTTCAGCGACAAGGCAGTTCAAAGTGTCCTACACAAAGTCCTAAAAGACACGCCACACAGTGAACAACCGAGAAAACCAGTAAACATTTTACATTTCGTTACCCATCATGTTGGTCAGCGTTTCATTTATCATGTTTCAAAAGCGGCTCTGAACATGTGGGTTTTTTAGTCTGGATTTAAAGGAACTCAGTGTTTCGGCTGTTTTGCAGTTTTTCTGGAAATTTGTTCCAGATTTGTGGTGCACAGAGGCTGAACGCTGTGTCTTCAAGTTTGGTTGACCTGAGGGGTCTGGAAGGTTGATACAGCAGCAGCAGATCTTAAACGTGTTCTGGTGCTAAACCGTTCAGTGATTTATAAACTAACCGCGGTATTTTAAAGTCTGTCCTCTGAGCCACAGGGAGCCAGTGTAGGGACGTTAGTACCGACGTGATGGGCTCTAAGTTTTTGGTTTTCGTGAGAACGCTAGCAGCAGATCCGCTCCTATCCATCACTCATCTCAGAAGATTTGCACCTGACTCACCCTGCGGTTACAACAAGCAGCAAGATGGAGCTGGAAGACGTTAAGCAAAAGTCAATTACAGAAGAAGCCACACAGCTCACTTAAATGGCAGTCTGAAAACAAAATTAGTAAAATCTTACTTAAAATAATATATCAGGTCTACTTTGGGCTTGTAATTAAAGTCAATCAATCGGGTCGAATTGGGCTCAGGGCAGGTTGGACTTTTTTTGGGGCCCGATCTAAACACTATTGTAGAGTAAAGCAGGGATCAAAGTTAATCGATCAGGTAGATGTTGCTTTAATCTGATGTTAGTGAACGTCTGTGTCCTGACTGTGCCTCGGTCAATGTCTCTGTTTCTGCCTCACTTCCGCAGTAAACTACCCAGCTGGGCCCGAGCAGTGGTTCCTAAAATCTTCTACGTCACAGAGAAAGCCTGGAACTACTACCCTTACACCGTAACGGGTAAGTGTGCAGTGCAGATGTGCTGCTCAGCCGTTTCTCTAAAAGCCCCGCTGTGACACTCTGCCAGGTACGGAAACAGAATCGCGCCTCACTGCAGCCCGACGCAGCTTTCTAAGGTCACCTTCTCAAACAGTTTTCCCTTTTTTTTTTTTAGCCACAACACATTTTACTCACCACTTATCACTTTGCAGAGACACTTCACTGGATGTTAGTAGCGCATTGGAGCAGTGTGAAGAGACAAGGGAAGGAACGTGATCCAAACTGCTAATCTGCGCGGCGCATTTCTAACACGTTTTGATAAAACCTCGTGGAATTGGATTGTCCAACAACAACACAAAAAAAACCTGTGAAACTTCTGACATATGCTATGTAATTCGGCAATCTTGTTTGCAATTTTGGAGCAATGTTTGCAGCCTGGCACATGAATTTTATTCTTTTTTTCTTTTGGAGTACAATGTGTTGTTTATTAGAAACTAGAGTACACGTTTAACCCCCAAATCCCACTTTTAGGTGGATCTCAATATTCTTAGAATGCAATCGAAAGTTAATTTCTTTCAATAATGTGAAATAAAACTCTTTTTTAAAAAATCTGTAATCTGCGGTTGCCATGGCAGCGCGTACCGCTCTACTTCAGTGCCCTTTTCTTGTCATTTTCCTCTGCTTTTTGCTCCACCTTTAACGCTACGGAACATGTGCACAGTGATGGACAACAGTACATTCTAATATGTTGACTTTTTAAGATCAGTTTTAATGTCTGTCTGTTACGACTTCTTACTTGTTGAGCTCTTTTTGACGCATTTAATCCAAGACAAAGGCCGTAGGAATAAGCTCAACTTAAATTCCACGTTTTTGTCGTCCTCGTTTTCAGCATAAATAGATTCATGGCTGTTGGCTAACTGTCTTTTTTGTGCTTCTCCTCTGCGCCGACCTGACGCCCGTCTGCCTCGTCGTGCTTCGGTCTGAAGAGTATACAGTAAGTATCAGTTTACACCTACAGGACATAAGGCTGAATGCAAACAGACTTGATACTACTTTTCATCAATTTTTGATCATTTGTTCCTGTAAAACGATTAATTGGATACATTTTTGAAAGATCTTACAGCTGGTAAGATGCTAAATGTACAGTTGGAAAAAACCTGCGTAGATAAAACTTGTGGGGGTGAAAATCCTCCCACACTTATCAAAACGGCTTGCAGAGCACACAGAATACCCAGCATGCCTCAGTCTGTGTGGTCTGTCTTTAACCCACAGGATACGTCGGGCCTTGGTTTTAAAAATGGCTCATCAAAAACACATCAGCATATTGTGAGGCTGAGCTGTGGGGGCTGCAGTAATTCAGAGTTAAAGATGCGGACTCCGTCACTTGCTAACTTCTGTTGAGTTAGCAACAGAAGTAACCCTTGCTAACTTCAGTCACTTCATTCTTTTTTTTTTTTTTATATGAAAAAACTAAATACTTTGACCACAACAGAATGCTTGCTATTTTTTGCCATGCAGGCCTATTCGGAAGTTGCCGCACTGCAAACAAATCCACAGAGGATTGTTTTTTTTTTAGTCGGTTTGCTAAACCGCAGCAGACAGTTCTAGCACCGGCTTTCTCGTTTCGGCGTAGATTAAAAGCGCTCGCATGAAAGCATTTTGAAATGGCTGCCCTTATATAGATGTGATAAATAAATGGTGTGACTTCAAGTATTTTTACCCCTTGAAGTCGCAAAAACACAAAATCTTACAAAGTACTTTTTGTCTAATTTCTAGTGCAAATATCTTAGTACATATGAAATAAGACTAAACTAACTTCAAGGTAACTTTTCAAGAATATACAAGAGCTTGTTTTAAGCCAAAATCTTCTTGACATTGATTTAAAAAAAAAATACTGGTTGATTATTTCACCCATTACACAGGAAAAATACCTTATAAGTGAAATAATCTGCCCTTTTTCATAAATATTAAGGAATTACTTACTTAAAACACGCTCTTTTATTGTGTTGAAAAGTTACTTGTAAGTTCGTTTTCTCTTATTTCAACTGTAACAAAATATTTGCACTAGAAACTGGACAAAAAAAAAAAAAAACGTGGTAAGATTTTTGTGTTTTTGCAGCGTGTAGAGCGGCTGACCATGTATCTGCCTGTACGATTGGATTGAACGGACAAATTGTCGAGAAATTGTCGAGAATTTATCTGATACGAATGAGGAGAATTGAGTTGAACACATGAAAAAAGCTCAAGGGGTATGAATAAGATAGTAGGCCTGCTATGATATTGCAGGGACAGTAATTTCCCTCAAGAGAGATTGAATGACAGAAATATTTCTTTTTTTTCCCTTCTTCTTTCACCTCGTTCGCAGTGCTCATTCCTGCCCAAGTTCTCCATCCACATAGAGACAAAATACGAGGACAACAAAGGAAGCAACGACAACGTAAGTACAGCGGGTGTCACCTGCTCACTGGAACAAATGGCAGTGCCCAGATAGTTTTGTTTTCGTCGTCGTATTTACAGCTTCACGTTTCAGGAACAGGCGTCCGTCCTGTTTTCCACTGCAGATGGCCCCAAGGCTGATAGGGCCCTGATACCTCAGACGCTGCACAGGCCGTATTTGTCCATTTAGGCAAATTTGTGATGTTGTGTTTGGTCTCAAATCGACTTAACCCTCTTCTGTCATTAGTGACTCAAATGTGCTCCGTTAATCTCGCACCTTTTGGCATTTTTAGCAATTGGATGTACCCACGTTTTCAAAGCCGACGAGATTCCTCTTTACTGGCTAAAGTGAAATATTTTCAGGGTGTTTTTACACCTGATGGTTTGGTAGACTTGGTTCGATTGGGGACAAAAATTGCAATATTTGTTACAATTTTCAGCTGGTTAGGCTCTGTGTTACACTGCACTGTGTCAAACGAACCAGTCTTTGAAAAACCTGTTCCCCTCCTCACATGTGGTGGCGCTGCACCAAGAACCACTGAAGGAAATGACACAAAAACCTGCGAAAAAGACATGAGCTCAACTTCCTTCTTTGCAGAATGTAAACAGAAATGGCGCGGCGTTGGACTTTAGCGGTTGTAGGATTTTTCTTTTGACCTAAGGTGGACGAGTGTTTGCGCATTCTCACCTCTAGACGAACAAAGTAGCATTTCATTGAAGCGGACCAAACGGAACTGCTGGGAATGCACCTTTAGATTGAAACGTCTTCTACCTCAACATCGCCTGAATCATAACATATCGTCATCTCTGTGCCTCGACTCAAACGCCACTGCATCCGACATCAGCCTCTAGACCCAGTCGGTTAATTAACCGAACTCCCCTCGCGCTCAATACTTTCATGTTAAAGCAGCGCGTTTCGCCTGTTCTCTGTTCCCTTCCTGCAGAAAAAGCGTCCAATAAAACGAAGAGAGGCAGCAGATAGGAACAGCGTATAAGACGCACCTCCGCATTGCTGCAGGAGGGAAATTCTCCCAGGCTGCAGTGATGATTTACAGGCCACCTTATTAAAATGCCCAGTACACATGAAGCTTTGAGTTTGGCCAGGTAATGCTCCACTTGTTGGAAAGTTAATTTAATTTGGTGCTGTTGAACCGCTCGCTCTGCGCGCTCCGGTTCAGAGGGGCATTAGTCATCAGGAGAGGGTGCCAGCGTCTGGACGCCGAGGAATGAAAGGCCGCCGTGTAGCAAACAAATCGGCTTAAAGTGCGTTGGCTTATTCAAAATTCTCCTTGTGAGTTATTTCAACAGTCCGGGGTTTGGCGGGCGTCCCGTTAACATGTCTGAGTAGCTCACACGTCGTCGTCGCCGCCGCCGCCACGCCGGAGGAGACAGAAACCGGCGCGGAGCTTCAAATCTGTCGAGATGTTTTAGATCGACGTGTTTTTCCTTCGACGTGACAGAGTGACGGATCAAAAGCCGTCGAAATCAAATTCTGAAACCGGAAGCTGCCTTGGGCCGATGCGATTTCCAGATTAAAAAAAAGAGAAAAGAATAGAAGAAAAGCAGGGAGAAGAAAAAAAATGCACTCAATTGGGGACGCCGGGCTGATTCAGATCTTTGTGAATGTGAGCCGAGACGCAGGAATCCATGTTGTTTAACTGTCACTGAGGCACTCCTGGTGATTCTGTAACGTTAATAATGCAGTCGCCGTTCTCTTTGTTTGATGTTGTTTGGGTAAATGAGCCGCTACGTAAACTAAGACATGAATTTTAATGTCAAAAACGAGAGTCTAGACAATAACTAAGTGTTATTCATTCTGTCCTTCTGGCTCATTTGTTGATGGGAGCGAAAGCAAAAAGCAGGGACTGTTGCATCTATGAAAAGTCATGTATGTTTGGGTAGGAACGGATTAATTAATGTTGAACTTTTTAATAGAAGAATTTGCTTTCAATAGCCACGGGACTGTAGAATGTGAATCACCATGTCTTTACGAAGGTTTAGTTTTTAATAGCCTGGTAAAAACTGGTCCATTGTTCTACGATTCGCTTCGTACAGAGTGTCTGGATCCTTGGCGAAACGATTGCTTCAAGAAGGCCTGGACTCTGTTGAAGTTGTAAATTTTATCGCTAAAGTTTGCCTGTGATGGACGTAATGTTCTAGTTTGGCGCTATGAAACCTCACTGGAAGTTGCCTGCGAGCGAGGCGGCTGCTAACTTCAATAAAATGTTTGGAACCTCGGGCCAACAAGGACAGAACGGCTTCGTTCACTTCCTCCGCTAACGTTGCTAAAACTACAGGCAGGCGGAAAATGGACGTCTACTGGAGAAATTGAGCTCAATGGGAGAACGACCAGGCAGAGCAGAGAGAGATGAGAATCGAGTGGGGGAAAAATTCATTGAAGGGAACGACATGAAAACCTCTGAAGAAGACATTCTTTACAAAATGTAAATAAAAATGGAGAGGCGTGACATTTGAGAAGTTGGAGGATTTTGTTTGATTCTCTGGTAGCCGAACCGCATCGGAGTTGCGTATTCACATCTCAAATGAAGTGGATGTTCTAGGCAAACAAAATGGAGTTTGAATAAGACAGATTGAAAAGACACACTCAAAAAGCACTGCTACTGGAAACCTTTAGCCCATGTGCTATTCAGCTTCCTCCACATAATTCATATGATTTTGATTAAGTGCCACTTTGAGTCCCAGGTCGTCAAATTCAGTGTTCAAAAACGGTTTCATATCTCATTTATGTTTGTTTTCCCTAAATCTCTTTCATGCATCCCAACCCCCCGCATCAGATCTTATTCACAATGTTAAAATTAGAAAGTCAGGTTTTACTTACTTGTGTGTAGAACAATTATTTTGATAATTGTAGAAGCAAAGAGGTTTGTTTACCCTTTAATGTTTAACTTTAAAGCTCGAGACACGAAATATTATGTAATTTAAATTTGGGTAATTAAACGTGCAAAACACTCAAGAGTTGGAATTACAAACACTGGGAAGGCAAAAAAAAAAACAAAAACAGAAAGCTTTCACCTTTTGTGGCATCAGCTGACTAAACATATGACAGTAACTGAAGTCAGCGCTGTGTTATTTAGTGCAATAAGCAGCTGAAGAGGTGAGCTTAGAGCGACCCCTAGTGGATGGACACACCATGTGCTTGTTCTGAGGCTCGGCGTAACACTGAGAATTTGCTCCAGTGTTTGATTCGGCTGTTTCTATGATGAGAGGCGAGTCCGACTGGAAAATAAATGCTGAATTTAGCATCAAACAACAACAACAAAAAAACCCCACAACATTTTTGTTATTTTCAGATCTTTGAAATCGAGCTGAAGGACCAGGAGAGGGAGGTTTGCTTCGTCGACATCGCCTACGATGAAATCCCTGAGCGCTACTACAAAGAGTCCGAGGTGAGCGTGTGTGTGTGTGGGAGTGTGTGTAGAGCCTTACGAGTACAAAGCTGGAACACAATCAGTAGTACGAAACGGTGTTTTGTACAGATTAATGTCGTAATAGTCAGGTGAAAAGATTCGTAATCCTTTTCGTAGTTAAACAATCACTTTTAAAGGTTTAGATTAGACAAACTCAGCTTTACACTAAAAAAAACACCAAATCTTACCTGGTATTTTAGTCTAGTTTCTAGTGCAAATATCTTAGTAGACTTGAAATAAGACAAAACTAACTCACAAGTATCTTTTCAGCAAGATAAGAGCTTGATTGAAGTAAATAATTCCTTAATGTTGATGAAAAAAACTACTTCAATTTGCAGATTATTTGACTTATAACAAGACAATTTCCCCATGTTTTAAGTGAAGCAATCTGCCATTGAAACTAGAACTTCTCCATCAATATCAAGGAATTATTTACTTAAAACCAACTGTATATCTTGCTGATAAGTTACTTTTAGATAAGTTTTGTCTTAATTCATGTGTACTAAAATATTTGTACTAGGAACTGGACAAAAATGCTTGGTAAGGTTTTGTGTTTTTGCCATGTCACTAGCCTCTCTTAGGATGTCTTTTTCCCCTTGAGGCTGTTATTTACACGTCACTATTTACTTTCTAGGATTAAGTGGCGCAACTATTTTTGCTTGAGCTGTTGCATAAAACAAAAAATGCTACCTCTCCGACCTCCAGGATTTGCGATATTTCCAGTCGGAAAAGACAAAGCGAGGCATACTGCAGGAAGGCTGGAGGGACACACAGGAGCCCATCATGTGCTCCTACAAACTGGTCACAGTCAAGTTTGAGGTGTGGGGCCTGCAGACACGAGTGGAGCAGTTTGTGCACAAGGTGAGAGGTCAGCAGTGGGGTAAGGAGAGATGGACAGTAAAACAATAACAAACCAACACACAAATTGCAATTATTAATCTATCAGCTTTTTCCCTGCAAATCACATCTTTTTAAGAACTCGGTCAGGGTGTTTTATTATTATTTATTTTTTTTGTAAGTTGTTAATTCAAACAATTTTCTAGAGAACCTCCTCCAACATCAAGTTTCTGCTTCTAAGATGAATTCACATTCATTTATGATTATGAATTTAATGTATGACATTAAATCTAAGCAAATCAATGCCTCTTTATAAAATCAGTAAAGTTATTAAGATTAATGTTGTCCCACCCCATATGCAAATTTGGGATATTTGTAGGAGTCGAGAGCAGTAAAAACTACCCAAGCGTAGTAAAAAAAAATAATACAATTGAAATATGTATTGAAATATAAATTTATCTTGAAATGAAAACAAAAAACAAAATAAAAGTGTTTTTCAGAAAATGATTCATGAATAGGAGTCATATTCTATGACTCCTTAAAAAGTAAAAAAAAATAAAATAATTACATTTTTAAATGTAAAAAATTTTAAGTTTTTTTTTTTTTTTTTTAGTTTTCAATTAAAAGAATTTTTTAAACCCCAAAATGTTAAAATAAAAAAAAATTAATAAAGCAATTAAAGAAATACAACTTAACCTGAGAAATATAACTTGGCTCAATGTTATCCCATTTAAATGATCACAGCTAAAGTTAACCTGAGGTAACTGGACAAAAGACATGTCCAGGAGTCCATGAGAGTAAAAGTTGTTACTCACTAATCGAATCTGTATTGATTGAGTTGCATTAAAGTAGCTATAGATCCAGGATCCTGGAGTTTAACATTTAGTTCCAAAAACAACGTTTTTGCAAGACTTATAAACCTGCTCTGACGCGTAACAGGTTAGGTTAGAAAAGCTCTAATGATGTTCAACAACATTCAGATAAACTTAAACCCTCCTGTTTTCATGCGAAGCTGTTTGCTAAAGTGCCAGGCTAGCGCTAGCATGTTAGCATGTCGCTCAGTAAGGTTGTGGTTGATCACGTCCGCACAAAACTGACAGAAAAAGTTATTCTTTTGTGATAATTATGCTGATATATAAGAGCACATCTATCAAATAGAATAGTTTTTTTTCTGTTTTACTTTAGCTGTAGCGACGTCTTTAACTACAGTGTACTAAGGGAAACACGGCCTGTTTAGATTTATGTTTAAAAACAAGCAAAACGTCAATCCGTTTTCACAAAAAACATTAGCTTACTCAGAATAGAAATTTTAAATAGAAAGTTACAACCACAAATAGCATATTTCAGAAAAAAAAAAAAGAAACTGAGACGTATTTGTTCCCCACAGCAACTTTTCCATTATTCTCTGCTGCGTCTGCTTGGTGTAGAAAACCATAAATGTTACTTTTTACAATATTTTTCTTTTTGGGGAACTTCAGAACTCTGATGTGGCGTTGTTATGCTTTGTTACAGTCAAAATAGCTGATTGTAAGGATAATCCTGAAACTTTGTTCCAATAAAAAAAACAAATCATGCGAACAAAAAACGGATTAAAATGTTGCTTTTCTTGCAGTGTGTAGATAAAAGCAGTTTGACCGTTTCTGTGTTTTGTGTTTTAGGTGGTCAGAGATGTGCTGCTCCTGGGACACAGGCAGGCGTTTGCTTGGGTTGACGAGTGGATAGGTACAGCTACAAGGATTTAATTTTTTTTAACCTGTTTTGTATTTGTCAGCTTTTTTTTTAAATTAGATTATTGTACTTGGCGATGCATCATTCATGCCACCTGCATTTAACAAGTTTGTGTACGGACAGCATGGATCCTCCGCTCACTACTAACCCACCAACGCCACACACGGCTACCACCATCAGCTCGCTTCAGTTAAATAATAATAATTAAAAAAAAACAAGATTCTTTCATGTTTCGGGAGAGAAATTCAAACCAATCTGATTTGATAAAACATCTGTAAAATGAGCGTCGGATCTTATATTTTCTGTTTTCGAGGAACAATTTGTCTTATCGTTACATGAGGGCGTCATTGAAAAGCTGAAACTGGTGCAGTTGGTGTTGGCTCTGTCCGTTTCCTCAGCTGCCCAACGGGCCGCCTTGTGTGCCCCTCTCAAGTAGCTGCAGCACATTTACTCCTTCTCAGCTCTTCAGCTTTTTTTTTTTTCTCATAGCTGTGGGGCACACACACACACACACACACACACACACACACATACAAAATAAGGCTGTTATCTTTACCCAGAAACATTCACCAGTCCTCTCCACAAAAACCACTAACCTCAGTACTCCCTCTTCTCTGAAACCTGGATGCCTCTTAATGCTCCTAAAGTGTTTTTCCCTTAAATTACTTTCTTTTTTCCCCCCTGTGAAAAAATAATTGAACCTTTTTCATTTTTCTTTCCAATGATTCCACCTCCTCTTGCTTATCCCTTAATCTTGAAACATCCCCAAAGCTTCTCCCCTCTCCCCCTCCTCCTCTCTCACTCCCTCTTGGCTTGAACGTGTCCTTCACTCTCTTTGGGTTGTGGGGCAGCTAACACTTTACCCGCTACATCGCTAACCTCGCCGCAGCTTATCAGTGCCAGCGAATCCTTCCCTTCTCTTAACCGCCTGTGAGCCGGAAAGCCATGATGGAACGGTACCAACGTTTTGACCTTCATTGCACCCCTGCTTCCCTCACCTTTTGCAGATATGACTTTGGATGACGTTCGGGATTACGAGAGAAAAATGCATGAGAAAACCAACATTAAAGTTTGCAATGAGCAGCAAGAGCATTCCACAACAAACCCATCTTCCCTGGATGACATAGAGATCCATGACAAAGCAAGTGTATGTGGCTTTTTTTCTTTTTGCTCCATTTTTCCCTTCTCTGTCTCATATTTTTAGGTGGTAAAAGCTTCATAAGGCATTACATTTGGAGCTAAAAAAGAAGGAACATTTGACTGGCATTTTTTTTAAAACTAACAGTTGGTTAAAAAAATAAAAACATCATGGTAATATAATAATAATACATAAATAGTAAACCTATCCTTTGGTTTTTAAGCAGTGTTTTGTTTTTCTTTTGTTTGGTTAACAATTATTATTTTCAGTTCCTGATTTCATTTTTAGACAAATATTTCCTCTAACGGGGGAAGAAAGACTAAACACATTTACCTATCCAGGAATTTATTCCTACTTATACATAAAGTCCATTCAGACTGGAACTGTTCACCTTAATAAGCTCCTTTAAACACTGACTTTGTAGCCTGCAATTTGTATTTGCAAACACCAGAGGGCACTCCTCTCCTAAAGAAGTCATGTTAAAGTAGCAAGCAGGCTTCTGAGTCTCCAAAGGACCCTTCAATTAAAGTTTAATGATAAAATAGTAAAATGCTTCTTAGTAAAAATAAGACTTGATAACTGCACTAGTTTTCAATTCTGTTTGCAAGTGATGTCTGCTTGAATTTGCAATCTAGCTTTTTAAAAACAACATCCTGTTTAGTGAGGCCATCACCAGCTGACAAACTGTAATTAAAAAAATTATATATAAAAAAACATTGTGTTGATTAAATCACTCTTCTGAATCCCTCTTTTGGCTTATCAAACCAAAATGGCTCTGGATAGCTTTCTACTGATGTATATCATTTATTATAGTCATATGTCCATATATTTAGGTCACAAGTGGATGATAGAAATAATTTTAAGTAGGTTTGAATCGTCTGTAAGGCGACATGGATTTGTTCCCACGGCTGGCCGCGCCTTTTCTGGGTACAAAAGGGCCAAACATGCAAAAGAGCAATATAATCAGCAGCTCCTTCCAAAACATGAACAAAATAGATCATTTGTAGTAAGATCCACATGCCAGGACAATGCCAACACATGAACACACGAAAACACTAACCTGTGTATTGTCTCTTGTAAAATCTCTTTCCAGACATGACAATGGATGAGGTGAGAGAGTTTGAGCGTACCATCCAGGAGGCCACCAACCAGAAGATTGGGGTGTTTCCCCCATCAATCTCCATAAGCGAGACCCCCTTGTCCTCCTGCGCCCTAACCGGCCCTGCCAGTGCCCCGTCAACCCCGATGTGCACGGATGCACCCGAATCCCTCTCTGTCCCCAAAGACCGGCCCCGTAAAAAGTCCGCCCCTGAAACACTGACCCTACCTGAGCCCGTCCCCAGCGAAGCCGCAGAGGGCTCTACCCTGAACCAGTTACCCGTTTCCAACCATCTCCAGTCATCCACATCTCCTTCCGACTGCGACCCTGCTGAAATGGGCGAGCAGTAGAACAGCCTCCGTTGTATACTTCTTCTTTACCCGTTGTCTTATGAGCCCAATGAGGGTACCCTTGCCTCCAAGCACCAGTGCCCTGACTTTCAACTTGTTTAGCCATATCCAACGATAAAACATAATCGTTACCATATACCAATCCCTCTATAGGTCTTCATTAGCGTCATTGATGCCATCCAGGCAGCTGTAGGCCCGGTCACTTTGGTGTGGCCGAGCGTAAAGTCAAGCGAGCCAGATGTCAGATCTTTTCTAATTAATGCATTTAATGTTTATCGAAAGCAAAGATTATTTTTGTTGAGTGGCAGTTCTTTTTGTAAATAAATCCTTTTCATTGTTTCCGTAGTTACGTTTTCTTCAATCAGACTATCTGGCCACGAATTATTGCATTTTGAAGTAGTTGCCTTGACACCACAGAGCCAGTGGAGATTCAGCTTCGATAGTGTGTTCAGAGTAATCTTACCCGTTACTAATCTGCATAGTTGATAGCATGATGATGATCGACTTGATGACTCAAACTGGAACAGCACAGTAGAAGTAGAACAGAACGCCGGAGAGGCAATCAAGTACATTGACTGTAGATCCGTTGAAGTGTTTCTGTAGCCAGTCGGCCTGGCATGTGGATCGCGCTGTACTCGTCGTTTCCTCTCTTAACTCAAAAAGAATGCAAAATCTGTACAATCATGAAGAGAATGCACCTCAGGTCTCCCCAAACTCTACCTGGTTCGCACTCCAAAGGCAGGGACGCTGTTATACGTAACTCTGCCCGCTTATTTGCCAAACCATTTTATACTTCCAGAGATGTTATAACACAAAAATATATGTAAAAAAAAAACCCACAAAAAAACAGCCTACTTAAACCTGGGAATGTTTACACATCTTAGACCTTTTAAATGAAACCGTCACTATGTCTGCAGTTGCAGTTTGAAGTAGGTGGTTTAACGCTTGCAAAATTTTATTTGTTCATCCTCTGTATCTGAAGACGATTAAGAGGTCGGTATCAGCAGGAGTACGTTGATTGCATTTTCAAAGTCAGATGTTGCCTGAAACTAACGACGGATAGCTCATGTGACATAAATGTGATTCAGGAAAATCAAATCAGTAAAATCACTTTCGTCACATGTTGGGGGGGAACAAAACGCCTTTTTAGGACAGCTGTTAGTCACCGACTGACCCTCGCGCACAGTGAAGGTGATGAAAAGTCGGTGCTAAATTTGAAAAGACGGGCACATGTGTCAAGCTGACTTGTGTATGTGCTTCATTAGGCGCACAGTGTGTGAAGATTGAACTTGCCAGCCCAGATTGGTGAAAGAAAAGCAGAGCTTTTAGGCGAAACGAAAACATCATTTGCAGACACCAGTCATTTATTTTATTTGTGTATTAATGGTCGTCTGTCAAAGAACCAGTAGATTTTAGTACACCGATCAATATACTCTTTTTGTTTTCCAAACAATATTATTCAACGAAGGGGTTTTATAATGCTGCATGGAATGTGTTCACAACTTGTATACAAAATATATGATGTGTGATTATACTGTGTATGAATGGATTGTTACAGTATAAGTAATGTAACTCATGAAGAAAAAAAAATGCTTCCATTGGAAGTCTGAAGTAATTTTGTACAGTAGAAAATCAGATTTCGACTGAAATGTAAGCATGTTCAGAGTATTTACTGTAGGCCTATGAACTCTTTGAACTCAGTGCCTCTGCATGCTACAATTTTATCATCACCTACCTGCGTGTACATCCAAATTTTATTATGAGTTCAGCTACAGAAATCCAAAATTTCATGACTTTTTATTACATGTACAACTCTGATGACTTACAAAGACTCTTTGTGGGCATGGATGCCTTTCATTTTGAGGCTCTAACCATGGATTTAATTTTTCTTAAGTACATGGTTAGAATCCCATTGTTTGAAGTGGAAAGTACCATTACATCATGCTCAAAAATGCAGCGTCGGCATATTTCACCAGCAAGTAAAAGGACAGGTCTCAACTCGGTCTACAAACCTTGATTACAAGACCAGAAATTTGGCATTATTGTCTACGTTATCCAACGTTCAAGAATATTAAAACTTGCTTATCAGATATGATTTTTTGCTGTTCAGACTGAAAACTTTCCCTACGAGATCACTTGGGTTTTGGTTTGTCACTTCTACCATCTTCAGTTTTTCTTACAAAGGTTTACCTTTTGAGTTTGCTCTCGTTTCACCTTTACATTGATGTATGAGTTTGTCACCTGCAAAAATGTTTAAACACTTTGAAAAGTTTTTAGGCAACAATAATTTTCCTACGATATCAGACAGCGGAGAAGTTATCCCCATTCTATCAATGGTTACATATCAGCATGGCTGTATGTCTATATTTTAGCTTTGTAAATCCACAGTTGTGCCATCCTTGTTTTTAAAAATCACTGAAGTTGTTCCTTGTGTCCTAATTTCAACGAGGTAAAAAGTTTTGGGTAAACAAGAACAAGTCCTGAATTGTAAAGACATTCATGTGTATGAGGAGCCTGTCTGAAGTCACCAGAGTTTTTGCATTGCATTCCCTACACTGTAGTCTGGTAATCATTTGCTGTTCAACCTTATATTACAAATTATTTTTTTAAGGTCTTTTTTTTTTTTTTTTTACAATCTTTGTTCTTTTTTTCCAATAGACCCTCCTTCAGTTTTCTTCTGAGATTTTAAGTAAGACCGTTCCAACAAACTTCTAGTATTGCCACTGCAGGAAGATGCAGAACTCGGACATATCAAACTATACCACCTGATTCTCAAGCGACAGGGCTAACTTGCTGTGTTTTTCATTCAATCACTGACGCTGGCGTAGATTTCTCAGTCATCCAGGTCAGGACGGTCCTTAGTGCTTGAGTAGAAGGCAACTGGACTTCTTCCGTCTCTTCTTGTCCCAGTTCACACCATGGGACGTGACCAAAACACGTGTCTTAACGGCCCCGTTGCCTTCAATTGTCCGGTTAGTGTGGTTCTATGATCCGTAAACAACTCCAACCATGTTCAGAATTGAAGAAGCCCCTCTGAATGAGCGACGAAACGTCTTCACGAAACGAGAGAAGTCCAGTTCTGCTTAAGCACGTAGGATTCGATTGCTGACATTACTCAGATGCATCCTGCACTTTCCAGTCTTTGACACCTCAATTGACAATGAAGGAATGTGTTTATTACCGGTGTTGTGGGTTCGGTGGACCAAAAATCCGCTCATACGGCACAGTAACTTTGAAGAGACAGGCTTGAAGAGAAGATATTCAGCGGTCTTACCATAGTATTTCGTCGATAATTTGTATAGATTTTCATTTAGATGGAAAGAGAGAAAAAAATAGATAAAACTGTAGCTATTTATTTGTAACCGTAGCTTTGGTTGTTGCCTTTTAAGGATAAACAAATCTACATACCAGTCATTGGCCGTCTGTTTAGATCTATTTTGTATAGATTATAGATGCTTACTAGTCTGGTATCGACCACCTCTCTTGTCAGGAAAACATCGATCCAGGGACATGTTTGATCCACCATGGGCTATTAAAATAATGCAAAGTGTATGTGGAACGTTAATCTCTGCTCTGTTTAAAAGAGTAACCCTATAGCTCTTGTAAATACAGCTGTTGATTAATATTGTAGATTTCTTATGTTGAGCCTGCTCTGGGTTTCATTACTGATGTGCCATGAATGTGCTGATGGACTGAAAATGGACAAGGTAAATCTTTGTGTGTGTGTGTGTGTGTGTGTGTGTCTGTGTGTGTGTGATGAGGGTTTGGGAAGCTTTCACAGACGTCAATTAAATGCTTTGATTTGAGTCGGGCTTAATGTGTTTTTATCAATGAAGTTGCTATTCTGATCTTAGTTCAGTTTAATTCTTTTCATTTAAATATCGAGATTCTTTGTAGTGCTGCACTTTTTTTTTTTTTTTTTTGCTGTCCAGTTGCTTCTAATAAACCCCCCACAAGGGGGCGTATTATTTCCTAAGTTGTAAAGCAAATGGATGCTTTGCATTTTAGTGGCGTGGCTGCTTTGACGTTTACCCGCCTTGTTAATTTCCAGGCAGATAATGTCTCCTTTTTCTTTTTAAATAGTAAACTTTGCTGTTATTTGATTTTAGTGATTGCTGTAACCCATTTCATTCCTCTTCACCTCCCGATGCGGTTTGCGCTCAGACAAGCCGTTTTGCTGTCTTCTGCTCTCTGGGATCTGTCTCATGAACTTCGAACTCATCTGACGAGAAGCTCATCTCAGAGTCTGCTTGAATATTCAGGCGCACTTCGAGTCGATCCAGCTTCGTGAAACAGACCCCAGGAGTGCCATTCCCGTTTAGCTGCTGAAAGTTGCTCTTTGTTCTTCCACTTGGAATATTGTGTTGTACTTGGTATATTTTTACTGCCCTTTGAGGTTTATTTGGTTCTTTGTTGTAATTATTGTTTAACAGTTTTCTTAAAACGGATGAATAAACTTTATTAGCTATTGTCACTGTGTTATTGTTGACTTTATTTGTCATGCATCCCTTACACAACACTATGGAAGCATTTTTATATTTGAAGTACACATCTGCAGTCAGAATTGGAAGACAAACGTCTTATATTCAAAATTTAACCACATAGCTTTCACTATATAGCCACCAGTGTTAAAAAAAACCTTTCAGCATTGTGCTAAAGACATTATTCCCAGAAGATTTTTTTTTTTTTTACAGGCAGCAAAAAATATACGTGCAACTTAAATCATTTGGACAATAAACAAATACTGCGTGCCCACAGGCACCATAGATCAACTTTATGATCTTTAGAAAAGTTGAGCGAGAAACCAAGAAAGAAAAACTTGATTGAAATGAAATCAGACAAGTTGTCAGGAAAGGAATTTGTGGTTGAACATGTTTTGGTGCAAAATGTCTGCAGACACCACAGATTAAAAGCAAAAGGCCTTGTAAAAATGTTGGCTGAAGTTATTAAAATGTGTCTCTAATCACAGTGAAACAAGGCCATAACTGGCATGGTCTGAATGACACTCTTTGAGGAAGAAGTCAAAGTAAAGCCTTTACTTTTACTGCAGGCAAAGCAAAGGCAGTGAAGCCACATCAAGTAATAAAGGAAACATTCATTCAAAGTCAAATGCAGGTTGCATCAAAATAAACAATCCAGAGTTACTAAACCAAAACTTCCTGATAGCACGGCGAGCTGATTAATGCTGGTTCTGATTGGTTCTTTCTGACCGAGCCGAGTAATTCTGCAGAACACAGGGAGGAGGCAGAGGAGATCGATTATTTTCCCCAGAGATGATCTATCTTATGTTAGGACAGCGAAAGTTTTAATATATATCTAACATCGTTTTGTTTAAGATATGCTGCAGCTGTTCACTGCTCGGTTGAGGTTGAGCCGCGGCGCTCCGTCTGTGAAATATTACTACCAGTAGCGAATAGCAACGGTCCAACAGCGAGAGCAGAACCAGCGTCTTTCACCGCTACCTCGAAAACTTTAATTATTTGTCGGTTTATTTGTTTAGCTTTCTGACCGTGATGCTAATCCAGGTGAGTGTTGGTAGTTGTGTCCTGCTTTACCTGCTATCTAGCCGCTCCGGATGGCATTTAGTTCCTGCTCTGAGCCTCGATGTAGCCAAACTCCGTCAAGTGTTTGTTTTTTAAATGCCACATTAGATTCATTGTTTTGATGCATTTTGACGAGGTAATTTTCCGCCGCAACACGCAAACGTCCCAATGGACCTTACCACAGTGGCCGCTTCTCATTGGCTGATGCCCATTCTACGTGGTCACGTGCGTGGCCGTCTCACAAACACCGTTAGCTTCCCGTTAGCTAAGTACAGCATAACGTTAGAACTGATACAACTTCTACACCTTGAAGCCTGTCTGCTACACAGTCTTACGTTAGCTAAACAGATCAATATCCAATGTGTCTGTATCTGACATACACTAAATATTTTATTTTAGCAGAAAAGACTTTGGACTAAACTGTTACTCGTGTTAGCCACGCTAGCACCAAGCAGGCGGTTGCCACGGTAACAGGTGTGCTTAAACTACAAAGAGAGAGAGAGAGAGTAAAAAGGTAGGAGTGGTTTTGAGTTGATCACCTGTTCGGGTTATTTTACCTTTGTTTACCTTTGCTGTGGCAATACAATATATGACACAATATATGACATGACACTATATTCAAGATCATTCATTTATTCACACCACTATTATTCTATTGTCATGAATGGCCTCACACATAAATAGATTATTTCTGTGTGTTAACAGTATTTCTGCAGAGCAACAAGAGTTTGTAGTCAACATCCCACTTCCTGCTTCTCATAAGACCCCTGCAGACCACTTCCTGTGGAGCTCAGACATTCAAAACCACAAATTGATAAACTAAAACTTAATAAAGATTCTGTGCAAAGAAACGGCTCAACCACCAACTAGAAGTTAAAATCAACCCTAGAATTAAACAAAAATTAATAATTTAAAGACATTTTGGACTTGAAGTTGCCATTTTTCATCTGTGTTATGGCTCTTTTAATTTGGCTTACAAACTTAGTACAGCTAGGACTTTGCTTTATTTTATTTGGTCAGGTGAATTCACAAAATTCCCAATGTACAGATGCAGAACAAAGATATTCATTTAGGACAAATAATCACCATTTTGTAGTTAATTATTTTGGAAAATACTTTTAAAGAAAATGTCTTTTGGAATATTTGAATGTCCTCCAAGTGTTTATAATATAAATTAAGACTGCAGTTAAATAAGCAATAACATGAAAACCATCAGGACGATCACAGCACCCAACACAACAGCCACGTAGCTTTTCTGTTTGCGTTTCACGAGAATGAAAGAGTTTATCATTAGCAGCGCAGCGCATGCTGACATGGTCACAGTGTTGCCTCCACCCCAGTTTAAAAATCTTCCACCCAAAAGGGTTTTTGTCAGCTCCTGACTCAGTTTGCAGTTTTGGTCTGCTTTTGGTTTCTTGGTGCTCTGAAGCTTGTAGACCACGCCGCACCACGGGTCGCCCGTCACAACGTCCGTGACCCGGAAAACCTCATAGGTTGGAATGAGCACCTGTCCCCTCTGGTGTACGCTGGAGTAATGCGTGATGTCAGCACCGAAACACGTTTGGATCTCAAAACAGGAGACGTTGCCTTTGACCTTAGATGACTGCTTGCTTGAGATTGCCCAGGTGAATCCCCCAAAGCGGACGTCTGTGTTGACGATATCCTGCTCGAACCGTTTCCAAGTTCTGAGGTAAACGGTTCGGCACTCCGAGTGGTTCGGATTCAGGGCTTGAATGGCATCGGTCAAGTAGAAATACAGAAAATGAAACATGAAGCCGTCCGTGCTGTACTTGTGTTTTCCCTTTTTCACGGCCGTGTTGAAATCCTTTCGGATGTTGGCCAGTTTTGTGAAAATGTACAAGGACGTGGCGTGATCGTCTTGCAGGTGCTTGTGCACAGGTTTCTTGGCATTTCTCTCGACTACAGCCCAGGCGTAGCTAAAGTTCATGTTGACTTGCCACTCAAACACACCATACAGGTTGATGAGAGACATGGATTTAGAACGACAGCCATCATACATGTCGTCAATGGAATCTGGAGCCATATCCAGGGGTAAGACTGCAGCATTCTGGAATGAGAGATGGTTGATCATGTGAAACACTTTCAGGAAATTATTAAAAATAATTTTATTCTTCAATTGCCTGGAATTTTTCTACTGTGGAAAATATGAGTATTAGGGCAACACTAAGACAATAAAAAATCGAATTACAAGAACAGAGTCATAACAAGTACTACTAGCATCATACTACTAGCATCATACTGCTAGCATCATACTGCTTGTATCATAATTCTTTTCTTCAGGGATGACATGGCAAAAAAAATATGTTTTTACATATCTGTTAAAACTATCACTATGTCGTGACAGTGTGGTATCAGATAATGTGTGAAATAATATTTGCTACACCACAACAGAGGTCACCATGAATGCTAAAGCTAGTTAGCATGACCACCAAAGATGGAGGTAACAGGAAGTTGTTTCTCCGCCACTAGAATACATGAGCCAACTAGTCACAACATGGAGAGTTTAAACAAATATGTAAAAAAAAAACAACCACCAGAGGGAGCTCTAAACTGTTAGTGTAACTTGCATAGTGCAGAACAGACAGTAGTGGAAGAAAACCTGTTGCAGGCTGCGAAAGACTTGAGTCAGGACACCAACATTAAACATCCACAACTCATAGCTGGTATCCTTCCAATCTCACTGAGTTTAGTCACCATATTTTATAATAAAAAAAGGGGGTTACTAAACATATCCATAATGTAATGCTGCTCCCCCACCCGAAAAATTTTACTCTAATTTCATCCAATTAATGATGCTTTCTTTGTCTTGGCACATTAAAACCCAAATAAAATATAAGGAAATTTGTAATTGTGACATGATAAAATGTGAAAAGGTTTGATGTGTCTAAATACTTTTGCAAGGAACTGTAGTAAACTGCTTCTTAGCTTTTGGTTTATTTAAGGAAAACAAAATAATCTCACCTCGGCAGATCTCTGCCCGTTTCTAATCCTACGGATTAGAAACGGGCCATTAAACAACAGGACCAGGACCAGGACCAGGACCAGCAACAGTCCGCAAAGAGAAACCAGGTTTCTCAAGAGTTTAATCCCACGCGTTGATTCCCACCGAAATGTCATATCTGGTTTAAAGAAATGACCAAGGAATGTTGTTGACTTTTTAAAAAAAAAAAAACTTGAATGTTTTTGAAGATCAGTAATTTACTGTTGTCAAGGGAAAACACAGGGCTTTTTAAAATCTTGTAATCCACCTTTAGCAACAAAATGAAAACATTTAGGCTTACCTTTTTACTGCAACTGGCTTCATAATCCATGGAGCACAAAAAAAGACAGAGGCTAGGAGAGGAAATGGTTTTTTATCTCCACCTAGACATTGCTGCAGGACAGGATTTACAGGTGCAACTACTCAGCCCACACCTTCATTAAAACTGGTGCTCAAAATAACCAAGAGTTTTCATGCTGTGTTTGCACAGGAGTTATTGCTAGATAAGAAACAACTGATCAAGTTCACCTTTCATCTTACTCATTTTTTGAAACTTCTGGCTTTAGTTTGCAGTTTGCTATGCTGCACCATGTAGATTTAAAAAAAAAAAAATCATCATTTGTATGCATTTATATGTAATAAATACTCCACTTTCTGTCTGTGTTTGCACGGCTAGAGGAAGATCCTCCAGGTGGTAAAACTAGCGAATCCGGTTTAGCTACCAGCTCTGGCTAACGCAAACAAAGGTGAGTCATTCAAGCTCAGAAAACACAGAAACACGCAGCATTTACATGTAGCTTTCATCACAGCGGTGAACAGCATGTGGTAAGTTATCAAACTTATTTTCCCATTTATTTCACTCTCCTCTGTATGCGAGCTGCCTGTGGTTAGCTTGAATATTTGGAAAAATCTTTGATAGATTGATGAAATCCATGGCAGGGATAGAGCTTTGCAAAATAGGTCACTAATTCCCCATTTTACCAATTTTTTTAAATCATGTACATTACTTGGAAGTAGATCAAGTTATGCCAGAAGAGTTTAGATTTTGGGGTGCCGTCTCAACTTACTCTGATTATGTTGAGTTACATGGTGTGTTTTCTTTCTTCCCCCAGATGAATGATGCCATCTCTGAAAAGGCAACAGAAGGTGTCTGCATGTGTGATTGCTTCTTTGTTGTTTTTAGAAGGACTGCTTGTAGCTTTTGTCTTATATATGTGTCTCAGTTGGAGGGACACTGTTGGAGAGGTAAGTCACAGTGTGTCTTATTTTTACCCAATCATACTTTAAACTGCTAATTATCATAAATATCAAATGACCGACGTGGAATTTAAAATTCAAGAGCCTGACGTGTGTTTTTACGCTATCACACAAGCCTTTGTCTGATTGTTTTTGACCATTTTTAAGATGAAAATGTGCAACAGTTCTCCACATGTGTTGCCGTCTGGTGAGCACTCTCGAAGCATTTTTCTCCTGTGCTTTTCAGAGTTCTCGACATCTGACCTCTGACCTCGATGACGAGGACAAGTTTGCTGGCTGCAGAACCGAAGTCGAGGTTCTGAATGATGAGGCCATGGAACAGAAATGGCACACCTGCAGCGCAAATTTCAGCAAAGCCTGGAGCAAAGCAGAGCAAAACCTGAAAGAACCAGCAGAAAAGTACATGGAGAAAAGCCATTCTCTGGCTTTATACATGTTCACTGATGTGGTGCTGAAACAGGGGAACAAGAACTCTGAACCTGCAGAAAGAACTCCAAAGCAAAGGGCCGCTTTCGAACCCATCTCCCTTTATTCCTCTCTAAGTGAGGCGATCCTAATTTTAAAACAAAATCAGGTGATGTGTTTGAGTACGAACTACAGAACCGAAACCGTTTTGGAGCTCAACATCTCCGCTGGGCAGGTTCGGTTCAGCACCTTCATTTTAGGCTCTGATGAGTGGGATTTTAATGGAAATGTTTCATGTTTTGAGATATACTCTTGCTTTGGAGCAAACATAACTAAATACTCCGTCCTTAAAGGAAATAATCAAGTGGTGATTCCTCCGTATGAAGTTTTTACAGTCACTGACGTCCAGAAACAAACCAGTTCATGTGAAATCACTTACAAACTCACAAGTAATTTGAACTGTGTTTATGACAAAGAGCGCAACCAGTTGCAGTCCATATCTGCATTACCTGTGGAGGGATTTTGGCTCATTTTCACCATAATTTGTTTTGTCCTTCTGTCGCTTTTACTGCTCTGTGTTATTGTGAAGCTTTACCGTAGAATCAGCTCAGCTGGCAGAGTTTCAAATTGGCATAGCACTATCCAATCCCATTACAGCTTGTAATGTTGCTAGTACACAATACCGTTACATATAAATAAAAAGAGAAACTATAAACAATGTTTACCTCATGTTATTATTTTTTTTTTTTGTAAGTCACGTGATGCAGCATTTCCCTTACCATCACCCCCCGCTCACAGTTTAACTGTCATGTCATTCATTTTATTAACCAATCTAAATGCAGCCCGATCATTTTGGGAGTTATTTCTGTTCCTACGTGGAACGTGGCCCATTTTTAAAATTTGACATCTGTTTGGGAAATTAACAGTAAAGCTGCTAAAATATGTCCACACTTCAACTTTCACTCTATATGAATAAAAGTATTCACATTAATTAATACATCAAGTTTCACAGTTTCCTCCCTGGCAAATGTTTGGCTACCAGTGTGCATCGTCACTCGATGCATTCAGGTGTCACTTGGAGTTCATAGAACTCGTTTCCTCTCCGCACCACCATGTTGATGGCGTCGCTGCTCCTGAACGCCTTGTAGATCTCCTCAGGGGTTTTTCACCGTGACCTTTGATCTCCAACACGGATGTCTCCCGGCAGCTGAAATAAATGCAGCAGAAAAACCTTTATTTATTATAATAAACCTTTATTTATTACACACAACTTTAACTTGGTTTCATTACATAGAAAACATTTAGAGGATTTTCCTCACACTCTGAGGAAGAAGTAAAACCTCATATTTTCAGTTCTGGGTTGATTTATTCAAACTTCTTGTACAGTGTTAAAGATTTCTGATCTACAACACTAAAAAAAATAAAATTATGAGAATTTTATTTTACACACGAGAAGTTGAGATAATAATCATACAAAACACGTTCATCACGTTTTACGCACAAAATCGGCCTTGAGCTGTTTTAGGGTCTCTGTCACTTTAAATCCAACTAAGCTGCTGCTGGCCACGCCCCCAACTCAACGTTTACACTCGCGCCAAAATGGCCCCAGTCCTCAAGGAGCTGGGGGAGAAAAAACTGGGCAAGGGAAGAGACTTTGAGATTTCACGTTTAGTGGAATCTGTGTTGGTCTGGCTCGACTCCTTTGGACGGACAGAGAACTGTACAGTGCAGGCAGTTGCTCAACATGTCAGTCAGATTCCTTAGAGCTGTTGAGTAACGGCCCCCTGATTGAATTTCCATCTTCACCATCGGTAGCCAATATAGCTTCTCTTTTTAGCAGTTGGGTGAATTTGGGCCTCAAATCAATTTGTTCAGGTTGTGGGTCAAAGTTAAATTACAAACACTGCCTCACCGACAACAACGTCCTCGCCTTTTATCTGCCACAGTGGGCCAGATTTAATCATTTAAAGAGCAAAGTAATTCCCAACCCAACCATTGATGTACCTGGAGAACGTGGATCAGAAAGGTACCACCTGTCCTCAGTCATCTGCCGTGGTTCTGACCAAGCCCAGTTTTACACTTATTTAATTCACGGAGAGCAAATACTGAAGGCTGTTGATGAACATGTCTTCACTGCAGACAGCCGCTGCAGTGAAGACATGTTCAGAATGGGCTTCATTTACCTTTATGAGAAGGAAAGGAAGAAGACAAAGACCGGGTAAACGGATCCAATACGACGGTTCCTCCAGCCCCTCCTCTCGAAAGCGATTAAGGTACTTTCGGAGAGGAGCTAGAAATTCCTAATTTGGTTGAGGAAAATATCCCTGATGAGAAAATAACCGAGCATTTTGAGGCTGGAGAAGTTTCAGTAACTGGGACAGAACGTGTCGATGAGTTCAGTTACTAAAACATTCATGACAAGAGACACAAAATCTTCTGGGATCAAAGGGTAAAAAGATTAGACAGGTTTCCTGTTTGCAGGTTTCTCTCCGGGCACTCCGGCTTCCTGCCACAGTCTAAAATAATGGCCATATATATACACTGCCTGGCCAAAAAAAAAGTCGCCACCTGGATTTAACTAAGGAAATAGGTACAAGCCTCCTATTGGATAAGTACTGCATAGGCGATTATCTTTCAGCTGGCAACAAGTTATTTAACCCCAGCTGATGCAATGAGTAACTCCTCATTTCTTAAACAACCATGGCAAAAGACACATCCTGTGGTCGTGGAAAAGACGTTAGTCTGTTTAAGAAGGGTCAAATCATTGGCATGCATCAAGCAGAGAAAACATCTAAGGAGATTGCAGAAACTACTAGAATTGGGTTAAGAACTGTCCAACGCATCATTAAAAACTGGAAGGATGGTGGGGAACCATCGTCTTCCAGGAAGAAATGTGGTCGGAAAAAAATCCTGAATGATCGTGATCGGCGATTACTTAAACGTTTGGTCAAATCAAATAGAAGAAAAACAACAGCAGAACTCAGGAGTCTGTTTAATTGTGAACGCAAAAGCATTTCCACACGCACAATGCAAAGGGAACTCAAGGGGTTGGGATTGAACAGCTGTGTAGCCGTAAGAAAACCTCTAATCAGTAAGGCTAACCAGAAAAAAAGGCTTCAGTTTGCTAGGGAGCATAAAGATTGGACTCTGGAGGAATGGAAGAGGGTCATGTGGTCTGAAGAGTCCAGATTTACCCTGTTCCAGAGTGATGGGCGCATCAGGGTAAGAAGAGAGGCAGGTGAAGTGATGCAACCATCAGGCCTAGTGCCTACTGTACAAGCCTGTAGGGGCAGTGCTATGATCTGGGGTTGCTGCAGTTGGTCAGGTCTAGGTTCAGCAACATTGTGTGCCCAAAGAATGAGGTCAGCTGACTACCTGAATATACTGAATGACCAGGTTATTCCATCAATGGATTTTGTCTTCCCAAATGGAACGGGCATATTCCAAGATGACAATGCCAGGATTCATCGGGCTCACATTGTGAAAGAGTGGTTCAGGGAGCATGAGACATCTTTTTCACACATGGATTGGCCACCACAGAGTCCAGACCTTAACCCCATTGAGAATCTTTGGGATGTGCTGGAGAAGGCTTTGCGCAGTGGTCAGACTCTCCCATCATCAATACAAGATCTTGGTGAAAGATTAATGCAACACTGGATGGAAATAAATCTTGTGACACTGCAGAAGCTTATTGAAACAATGCCACAGCGAATGCGGGCTGTAATCAAAGCTAAAGGCGGTCCAACAAAATATTAGAGAGTGTGACCATTTTTTGGTGGCGACTTTTTTTTTGGCCAGGCAGTGTGTATATATACTGTATATGTATATATATATGTTCACTATATAAATCAGTCTGCAGCCAGGTTGTTCTAGAGGTTAAATAGATATTATTAGGGATAATTAGTAAAATGGCAGCAAATTTGCTTATTTCATAACTTTATAACCTTTGACCTTCTCTCCTCTGGTCTGTTTAACAGCTACAGTCTCAGATCAACTCAAACCTCCAGGACTGTCAGCAGCAGAAACAGAAACTTTATACCTGTTGGGGAAAATATAGACTATATTTGCTTTGCATTTCCCCACATGATGGCAATGATATAGTAGGATCCAATTAGATTCTTGATTAATATGGGTTGTTGCTACGTATGCTGTTGTACGGAGTTTTACATTCACATAAGTGCCTGTTTGTTTTTACTGAGCCAAAAAGTATTTATATTGATCTGACTGGTTATATTCTAAAACTGTCATCCAGACTGCCGTCATTTAAAGTGACAGGGTGATCTGCATGTTAGAAGCCAGGCTCTGTGAAATACTTCTGGATCCTGATGGTTTTCTTGAGATAACGAATTAATCACAAGATGATTGGTGTGTGTGTGTGTTAAACCTGATTCATCAAATGAAAGCAAAATTAACTCATTATCTCGAGAAAACCGTCTGGAAAAGTATGTGTGGAAAACATCCGGTCTCGGCTTCAGTCCTGTCTTTCTTTCTCTCTTTACTTTTTTATTCCATTTCATTCCTTTTAGTTCATGATTGCTGAGCTGCTACTTTTTAAACACAGGAATTCAGCACAACTACACCCTGGTGTTTTCCACAAAATAATTTACAAAAGAAAAAAATAACTTTTCTCAATAATAATGTGCTATTGTATAAAGAATGTACTTGATACCAAAAGTGATGATGTGGGGGTTTGCTAATTACGGCACTGGTGGCAAAAAACAATTTTATTACTTGTAAGAGTAACAGAATGCTTGGATGTAAAATATTTAGTCTTCATATTAATATCCTAATATTTGTTTCATTCGTCCAAATTTTCTTCATAACCCAATCACAGCTTGTCCTTTTCCAGGACTTTTGTTCTGATGTGTGAATATTGATGAAGCTGTTTTATCAGTGGAATTGGTCTTAAATTAATAACGGAATATCTGAATTGGATCGTCTAAATATCTGCTGAGATTCTCCTGAACTCCCTGCTCATTGTCTCTAAGCATCATTTGATGGTTTTTAAGGTATTTAATCAGTTAGTGTCGCATAGAGCTGAATAAAATGTTCTTACTTTTACAGTGTTGGATAAACTCCTGTCAAAACTGAAAATCCATTTCTAGTGTTTTTTTGAAAACATGTTAATCATTTTTCTTCACAGAACAATTAAAGTTTGTCCTTTTCAGCAATAGGAGCTTTGTATTTTCAGTGAGGTAATGTGCAATTGGCTAATGCTCTGTTGTTGGTGGGATTTCAAACCGGGCCTAAACCAATCAACTGATCGATTATGAACTCCTGGTAGAACAGTATGCCAGTCTGCCTCTGGATCCAAACAAAACAACAACAAAAAAACAGAAATTCACAAATGGTTATTCAATTTAATTCTGTAATGAAGGAGGGGGGATGTGAGTGTGTTGATTTTTGTGTCTTTAAAATCCAAGATATTTTAAAGTTTTGCATTTTAGGGCTGTAGAAAAGAAACAATCTAAGAATAATTGGAGGCGAATCAACTTAAAGAGAAGTGAGACACCAAGAAAAAGGTGAGAACAGCTCAAGGTCAGACGCGGACGCAGACCTCATGTACACAAGTAAAAGGAAGCTGCAGCTCACAATTAACAGAAAAAGACTGTGACTTATGAGATTTGAGGTTCACATTTGCAATAATAAAGAAATGTGTTCTTCTGCAGATAAGTTCAGCTGTTTTTTTATCTGTTGATAGGTTAGCTTATGAACTTCTGTTGACATTTTCTTCATAACCCAATCACATCTTGTCCTTTTCCAGGACTTTTGTTCTGATGTGTGAATATTGATGAAGCTGTTTTATCAGTGGATTTGGTCTTAAATTAATAACAGAATATCTGAATTGGATCGTCTAAATATCTGCTGAGATTCTCCTGAACCCCCTGCTCATCGTCTCTAAGCCTCATTTGATGGTTTTTGAGGTATTTAGTCAGCTAGTGTCGCATAGAGCTGAATAAAAACTTGGTTATTTCTATGGGGTTCAAATCACCCCTGTTAAAACTGAAAATCCATTTTAAGTGGTTTTTGTTTTGTTTTAAAAAAAAAGTTTAGTGTTTATATGTTGGTGATTTTGTATCTCAAATTCAGTTGGTTTTGTGTGTTTTCTGTGTCTTTTAAAGTTTTGCATATTAGGGCTAAAGGGAAAAAACTATTAAAAACAAAGAATAGTGGAGGCAAATCAACTTAAAGAGAAGTGAGACACCAAGAATGAGGTGTGAACAGCTCAAGCACAGAAGCAGATAAGATAAGACATGAACACAAGTAAAAGGAAGCTGCAGCTCACAATTAACAGAAGAAGACTGTGACTCATGAGATTTGAAGTTTACATTTGCAATAATAATAAAAAAAGTGTTCTTCTGCAGATAAATTTAGATGTTTTTGTTTTCTGTTGATAGGTTAGGTTATGAACTTCTGCTTCTGCCTTTTGTATAAAGCAGCGTAGACCAGGGCTGGTGTGCAGGAGCCTTATTCATTTTACTTACTCAGTGTTTTTGTATTTTGCTCTTTTCATTTTAATTTCTTTGGATCCTGATCTATTTCGTGATTTTGATTTTTCTGCCAAAAGAAAATAAACAATCTAACTAAAACACAGAAACCATTTTTGATATTTTGATATTCATCCTTCCAGAAGCTCTTCATATAACTTCAGGTATGACTCATTTTTTTACTCTGTAATTTTCCAGAATAATTAAACGTCTGCCTTAAGGCAGAATTTCGGGAAATATGATGTTGAAACTGATGGAATAAGCCTTTGATGAGAGAAGATGTAGTCTTAATAATAATGATAAACACTTTAAATTACCCTTGATAAAACTAAGATTATCAATATAATACTCAATATAATAAGTCTTCCTGCTTATTTCAGGATTCAAACTTTTGTTTCTTGTTTTTTTTTTGTTAGTTCGCCCCGATATTTGTCTGAACATCAATATATCCCCATAAACCTCAACTAATGCCCAACGCAGTTATTCACTGATGCGTTTTGTTTAAAATGTGTTTTCAGACTTGTCTGCTGAGTCAAGATGGCACGGTTGGTAATCTGGGTGGCTGTTTTCGTCTTATTTGCATCCTGTGTTGGGACGCCACTGGAGAATTTGAAGAGGGTGAGGAATGTTTTATTTGCTTTACATCCACACATGCTCAACATGAACGTAATATTCAATAACATGTTTCTTTCGTGTTTCTGTTTAGCATTGGCAAAAATTAAAAAGCTGGATTCATCGTCCAATCCAACTGAATATGGCTCCAAACTCTGTGGATGACATGTACGACAAATGCGAAAATGACATGGAGAAAAAAATAGCGGAGACATTTTTACAAAATGAGATAAACAAAAGTAAGGACTTCAAACAGGCCTGGGATAGTGCCGAGAAATACTACAACAAGAATTGGGCGAATAACCCGCCGCTGAAGAAGGAACAAATCATGGCTCTTTACGCGTACACCCTGAACGTCCCACAGCTGTACAGCGAATTCAACAATGCAACCCGAAAACAAAAATCTGTGTACAAAACCAAATTCCCGTATCACACTCTGCACTTCTACCTCACCATGGCCCTGCGCGCCATTAAACCCAAAGCAGGAAACTGTGTCACTGTTTTCCGGAGAACAAACGGCGAATTCAGCAAAAATGTTCTCAACAAAGAGATTCGTCTTGGCGCTTTTTCCTCCAGTTCGATGGGTAACTATTCTTCCGAGAAAATATTTGGTAACCAGTCGTGCTTTGAGATCTACACCTGTTTTGGAGCAGACATCTCAGAGTACTCTAGCATTAAATCAGAAAAAGAAGTCCTGATCCCTCCCTACGAAGTTTTTAAAGTAACAGAAATAAAGAAAGCCGCTGACAACAACAAACTTCCTTGTGAGGTCGTCTACAAGCTGCAGAGCACAGACAAACCTCGTTCCAATTTAAACTGTACTCTAGTCAAGAGAAAACGTCTGCGTGGTTTTAACTGAAACGTCCTAGAAATAAAGGCGGTGGTGCTCAGATCTGGACATAATTTGAGATTTCTTTTTAAAGAAAATCAGTTCTATTTTAACAAAACGTAACTCAAATTTCATCTCGTTCACTCGAATCCAATCCTGAGTTTCACATGGTGTGTTGAGGGCCGACCGAGTTATGATAACAAATATCCAACAGTGAATGTGAACATGCATAATCTTTACTGTGTAAAATTTTAAAAGAGAAAATTGTCTAAGTTTTGAAGCTGAAATTAAGTGACAAGTAACATTTAATCGTTAATTCACATTTATTGTGCACATGAGTTTTAACTGCAACCATTAGCTTTCCTTTTTTTTACGTTTTCTTTCCCATAAAAAGTAATCCCAAACCAGTTCTACTCTGCTCTTTTTTTTCTGATCCAATCGCCAGCTTGTTAGAGCAGATGGCTTCTCAAACTGAGCTTTGTGATGATGTCTGTATGCGGATTCAGATATCTTTTTGACAAGCTACAGTAAGTGTTTAAAATATTTTATTGCTCATGTGAGTAAGGAAACTGTAAAATAATTCAGAAAACAGAAAAAAAAACAATGCTTTTATTACATTGTGGCATTTTGTAACCCATTAATCTGCATACAATGTTTAAAGTGAGTCATTCCTTCTTACTGTCGCCACATGCTTGATCAAGATGTTCATTTGCTGCAAAGTCAAGAACTCATAATAATTAGCTGGGCTGCTTTAGATTGTAATATTTTTATGTGACTTCAGTGAAACGATTATCTTTATTTAAATTTATTAAAATGTATCAAAATTTGAATTGTGAACTGCGTATGCATGTGAAGCTGGATTTGAATCTGTATGATTGGACTGTTTTAGATTGATAAGATGTTGATTTGAACCAGAATATATTCTGTGTGATTGGACATGAATTTGACCCTTTTGTCTTATGTGAGACGATGTCTGTTGTGAATTATTGCTATTTAAAATAACTTTAAAAACTTTAGATTTTAAAAGTGTCTTTAAAATAGTTAAATGTTTGATGGTTGTGATCATTTATTTTGTTCATCTGCTATATTTCCTGATTGATTTTTTCTGTTTTAATAAACATTATATTGGAACACCTGAGCCTTGCTGCGTCTGTGTTCAGATAAAATAATGTTGTTCAGAAAATATTCTTGAAATACTCTCAAAACAGATCAAGCACAAAACTGATCTACAGTATGAATGTTTGGATTGTGAAATAAAATAATAATAATAATAATAATAAAAACATGTTGCCTTGCATATCAAATGTCCAAAAGTTTCCGTGTTCACCACGGTACCTAGACTCCAGTGGGGTTTTTTTAACAACTGGAGATCTGGGTCAGACTTTCTACAGAACTTGACTGGTTCTAGTCTTGGCTAAAGAACAGAGACTTCTTCACGTCAGTAGATGTCAATAGGTAACTATCCATCAGAGCTGACAAAACTCACACATGGAGAACCCCAAGGTTCCAGGTTGGGTTCCCTTTATTTAATATCTGTGTACATTTAAAAATGGTCATAAGTCTCATCAGAAATCTGCCATGTTTACAAAATAAATCCTCTGATGAATTCAGATCAGTTGTTATGAAATGAATCATAGCATCTCAGGTAACTGTTCACAAAAAGCAGTTTTACTCATTATTTTAATTCTAATATTATTCATTCAATAAATTCCTGGATTGTGGACCGATGGCTCCGTCTTTCTTCTGACTAAGTTGGGGGTGAGATGATGCAGTTCAGGTCCAGCAGCTTTCACTTAGTTTCTAACTTGCAGCACAAGCACAGAAATCAAGAAACAACCCCGCCACCTAGTGGTCAAAGTCGTTACAACATGTCCTGATTTTCAACACTATTTACACCATAATTTAAGTGGATGCGGCCCAATGGACAGCCACATCAACCAAGTGCCATGACTGGACACCGCCTGATCGTTAATCTAAAGAAGAACGATCAAGAGTCAGTGCACAGCTTCAGCTTCAGCTAGGAAAGGAGTGATGTGGTGATGACTTCCTGAAGAGTTCCTCAAAGAGACAGATGCCCAATTTCAAGGCTTTAAGTTACAAAGTCAGACCAAAGTATTGCTGTTCCTCTTTATATTGACCTGAACTGAAGAAGAATTTAAAGCATGATATGTCCACTTTAAAGATCAAATATACTTAAATCTAAATGAAGTCATTCAATAGGTCAAGATGACCTATTGACCTATAGGTCACAGATCAGGATCTGAACAGATGTTTAAGACGGGTTATGCTGGTGTTGATTTTAAAGAACATACATATACTATCAGTTTTGCGCTTACATGACAAACGATCGCAGGTGAAATGGAAATAATCTTTGTTGTAAGTTTTATTCAGTTGGGAAACCATTAGCTTGACAAAAACAACTGATTATTCTTTTGTAAACATGTCATGACATGGAGGAAGGGGCAGAAAGTTGGAGTTGTTTTCTACCCATCAACAGAAGAGGAGATGTGTTTTATTAACTGCACCGTGTGGAAAACTGCCATTCTATTGGCTGGAACGGTTGTTAGGCGACGGTACTCCTTGAGCCGCAAGATTTCAGATTGTAAAACGTGAGCTCTCAACTTCTGGCAGTCAAATTCCCCCATAGGTTGCATTGAGTATTTTGGTTCCACTTCAGGGTCAGGAGACCCTGGTTCCACTCCAGGAGACCCTGAGGTGGAACCAGGCCTTCCAGCCTTTCTGTTGCCCCCAAACAGGATAAAACAGGCTCAGAAGGTCAGAGAGTTCACAGAGTCTCAACTTTATCTGCCTGGTGATGTATCCCTCACCTTTGGCGATAAGTGCTTAGAGGCTTCCACAGAAGAAGATGCTGATGGTAAATTGCCAAAAGCAACATGAAGTAGCAGATTAGATAGATGACTGAGGGTGAGAGAAGTTTTCACTTCCTCTTTGTGCTTCTGTATGTTTGTCATGCTTTGTCAATGTCCTGGACAAGTTTGTGTACACGCCACAGAAGCAGCATGAAATAATAATGATGCATGCTACCTAACAAACTGGCTGGTTTACAGATCCAATTATGTATTTGAAAAATTAACAAGTTTAATTCTGATGACTCTGTACATCAGTACTACTACAGCTATGTAGTTTTAAACTCTGTTGTATTCTGTTTTTGTTTTATTTTACTTGTTCTGGTGACTCTATAGCAAAAGTAATTGTATCACTCTGAATCTTCTCTTTTTCCTGAAAGCAAATAAAGTTTAAACTTCTGTTTTACTTTATTTGTCTGACCTTTTTTTTTTTTTTACCCCTCCAGGGGGTCTTTTGTGGGCTCTAGTGACCCTTATATGATAGTAGGCTGACAGGAAACGGGGAAGACATGCGGCAAATATCGTTGGGTCCAGGCGTCGAACCCGCGACGGCCGCGTCGAGGACTCAAGGCCTCCAAATACGGGTTGCGCCAACCGCTACGCCACCACGGCACGCCCTTGTCTGACCTTTTTAAGAAGAAGACTGTTGGGTTTTGTTGAAGCAGAAGTTTGTGGAAAAACAAGCAGCAAGAATGACAAGTCCCTTCTTATCTTTTAGACAATGAGTTTGACATCATCATCTAAAAGTATGTCAGTCATGATTAACCAGCACACTGACTTTGAACTTGCTTGGGGTCATGGACCTTTACTGCCTTACCAAAACAAAAGGTACACTCTACAACTTCTATTACCATTTACTGTGGTTTAGTTTTACAAAGATTCATGTCCATTCAGTGTTAAACTATATTGCCAAGAGTATTTGCTCACCCATCCAAATGATCAGAATCAGGTGTCCCCATGTTTTTCAAGGCCACAGGTGCATAAAATGAGGCATGTAGGCATGTTGACTGTTTTTACAAACATCTGTGAAAGAATGGCTCGCTCTAAAGAGCTCAGTGAATTTCAGTGTGGAACTGTGATTGGATGCCACCTGTGCAACAAATCCAGTCGTGACATTTTCTCGCTGCTAAATATTGTATCAGAAGAAAATGGAAGTGTTTGGAAATGGCAGCAACTCAGCCATAAAGTGGTTATGCCAAGGAAACTGAAAGAGCGAGGTCAGTGGATGGTGAAGCACGTAGTGCGAAGAGGAAAGAGCAACTTTCTGCAGACTCAATCACTACACACCTTCAAGCTTCATGTGGCCTTCAGCTCAAGAACAATCCACAGAGCTTCATGGACTGGGTTTCCATGGTGACCAGCTGCATCCAAACCATACATCATAAACTGCAATGCTTCTCAGTGATTAAGAACAGAAAACATGACAACTTATGTTTTGCACGCATAATAGAGATGAAGTTATTTTACAGTTCACAATAGCAGTTGAGAACAAACGTGTGTCTTGTTTTACAAGTCTTATTGTAGTTATGCTGCTTTTCTATACAACATCATTCTCTTTTTCTAAAAAAAAATTAGTTATTTAATCTCAGTATCAGAGAACGAATAAGTAAAGTTCCACCACAGAATGCCAACATACTGAAGATAAATAAAGAAGCAATGTGTATTTGTATGTTGTCCAGCTAAAATTACAGGTTCCTTAACTACAGATGAAACCAGATAATTTGAAAAGAAAATTTGCATGGCTGGATTAGCAATATATAGTATGCAAAAAAGTAAAATTTTAGCTCTGAATGAAGCAGTTTGACTGGTTGGCTGTTTATTTTTTATGACAATACACTATAAAACTATAGTTTAAGAGTCTAGAGCAGCAACACACTGACACACATGATTTACCCTACTTTGTTAAGTTGACCACAAGTTTTTGAAGTATTTCCACATGTGTGTCTGTGGGTGGGTCTTTTCTAAACAGCAGCGTATTTAAGGAGCAGTCATTGTAGAAATCCTAATCCTGCTGGCCAACCCTTCATCACTTGATAATATATTCCAGAACGACGTTGTTTTTGGAAAAACGTAAGATTTCATTTCGGTTTTAAAATACAAGTATAGTGTTTGCTGGAGCTCCTGTGAGATTAAATTTTAATATTCCTTATATATAGTCATCACATTGATAAATATTGTTTCCTGTCTTTCTGTTTAACTGTTAATTTGTTGCAGGATTGCGAGGATGAAGGCCAAAATGTTCCTGATTGGTTCTCTGTGGTTGTCTCTTTGCTGCCTGCTTCATGTTCAACCAGAGAAGGCAAGTTTTCTTTCTGTTGGTGTCAGTGCAAATTGAATATACTTTATATAGACTTTCTTTTCTTTCAAAGTAAAAAAATTATACTTACTGCAACAGCATGGGCATTTTTATTTTTGGTGAAGATCTTACATCAAAACAATTCTACTTGCAAAATTCATAAAAGGTCATTTAGATTTTAAGTTCGCAATGCTATTTTTTAAAATTTCCTACATTGAAGGATGTATTTCCTGTTATTTCCAACTAAGTAAGTGAAGTGAATGTAACTTCATCTACATCCTGCTGTGCTCTTTGTCCTATGTATATCTATTTTTTCTCATTGCTTTTAGATTGGTGATCCGCTGGACATGGCTGTGAACTCTGTTGATGACAGGTACTCTACCTGTGCTACACAGATGGAGGCAAAGGTCAAAAAGACGTATTTTGAAAAGGAAATGGAAAATAATGTATTCAGCAAGGCATGGAAGGGAGCAGAAAGTTGTGCAGATAGAAATATGAAACAAAAAGAACCAGCAGATGAGGCTCTAACAAAAGATCACATGCAAGCAATTTGTGTTTACACAGCTGGAGGGCCAGCAGATTTCTTTAAGGCATTCAATGACGCAGTCCGGACCAAGAGACAACAATATAGTTCATCCTTTCCATTCCACTCCTTGCATTTCTGGCTGACCAGAGCGATACAGATCCTCAAACCCAATCATAATGAGTGTTACACAACTTTCCGTAGAATGAAATCCACGTTAACAGGTGAAGTCAACCAAGAAATTCGATTTGGTAATTTTGCCTCCTCCTCCAAATTATCAACTCTGACACACTTTGGTGAGACAACATGCTTTAAAATTACAACCTGTCATGGAGCTTATCTGAAAAAATACCCAAAGCTCCAAGATTATGAGCAGGAGGTGCTCATTCCACCTTATGAGAAGTTCAAGATAGTCAGCAAAGATAAACCTCCAGAACTTAATGACTGTAAGACTGTCTATGTTCTGAAAAATGCTCGGCTCCAAAGCAATCTTGACTGCCATGTTGCAAACCAAATAATTTTGTGATTTTCTTTCTTCACACGCATTAATTTAGAACAGTTTCATCTTGTTCTAAATTTACACCTGGCTGATCTTTAAAGAGAAAGTTCAGATTGATCTCAATCAACTTCCTCACTTTGAATAAACATGCAGAAATTTAGGCTGTAGCGTAAAAGCTAATGGCGAGCTTCTCTGTGCTACTTAGAACCGTTTAACTGCTGCAAGCTGAAGCTTTGGGTTTGCTTAGAGGACAAGGTTTTTAAACCATTGTTTTGCTAATGTGAAAGTATTTCTGCTGGAAGAAAATGCTGTTCTTTTTCTTTATTCTGTGCAACTTCAATAAATACATTAATATGTAAACATGTGTTATGTTTCTTTAATGAATGTCAGCATTGTGTACGTATTAAATTATACAATATTTTAGTAGCAGGATTATATGTGTATTGTTTGCATAATAATAGATGAATTAATTAATACAACTGAATATTTCTGAGTAGTTTAAGTTTGGCCTTAAACGGCATGCTTTCCTAAACGGCAACTATATTTTGATTCAAGTTTCAACTTGTAACTTTAAGTTACAAAGTCAGACCAAAGTATTGTTGTTCCTCTTTATATTGACCTGAATTGAATAAAAGTGAAGGATTTAAAGCATGATATGTCTACTTTAAAGATCAAATATATCTACATTTTGGGGTTGCTTTTAGTCTAATAATAATTGGTCCTTGAAATGTCTCTTTACACAGAATCTATACTCAGTTTTAATGTATTAATTTGTGGTTCTGCATGTCTGAACTCCTTAGGAAGTGGTCTGCAGGGGTCTCATGAGAAGCAGGAAGTGGTATGTTGACTAAAAGCTCTTCTGCTGATCTGCAGATTCATGGTTAACATATAAAATGCCACTATGTGTGAGGCCAGTCATGGAGAAAGGATATTGGTGTGAATAAATGTATGAGTTTGAAGAGAATTTTGAAGAGAAATGTGTGTGTGTACTATCAACAATATACTGTATGAACCATGTACATATAAACTGTGTTTTATTCTGCATGAGCTGTGCCAGATAATTAGTTCTTGTTGGTGGGTTAGAGGTTAGGGTTAGGTCAAATGCAACTTCGCGTCAACACACTTCTGTGTGACTTTCATGTTCTCCTTTTTGCAGAGCGCTGTCTCAGAAGGACATTCTGTTGTTTTCCTCTTCCTCCAAGTGATGCTCATATCCACTAATGTGCCACATTTGATGAAGTCATCCGATAGGTCAATTTGAAAAGGTGCAATTTAGAAGATCCTGAATGTAGCCTTTAATTACCAGGCTCATGTTTCGCTTTTTCCAAATCATCAGTGGAATAATGGGAACAAGTTGTTGGTTCATGACCGTTTATGAATTTGAGATAAAGGGTGTTTATGAATTATTATGATGGATGTCTTCTGAGAACATAATTAAACTGCAATCTTTTAAACTAATGTATCTTACATGTTCAAAAAGTCTCAACTTGATCTGGTTGATTTGGTAACATTTCCCTCCCCTCTTTGTCAATCGCTCTTTAGAGGTTTTCACAGAAGAAGATGTGGGAAGTACACCACCAAATAAGATAAACGACTAAGCGTGAGAAACTGCTTCACTTCCTCTCTGTGTTGATGCACTCTTGTCATGTTAAGCTATTACCTTGCAGACGTTTCTGTAAACATCATAAAAGTAGCATAAAAATAATAACATGATACAGGCCTTAGGAAACCAACTGGTTGGTTTACAAATCCAAAAATGGTATCTGCATGTCCAATTATGCATTTGGAATAAAGTTAGGGATGTCACTAAAGGCTTGATTGTTAATATTAGGGAGCAGCAGGGTGTTTATATAGGTAGCTCTAAAAAAGAAGAAAAACAAATACTGCTGGTGACTTAATAGCAAAAGTAATTTCTTCAGTGTTTGAATTGTCACTTCATACCAAACAGGTGTAAACTAATAGGTCCATTTTGTGGTTTTGTGAACTGAAGGGCTGACGGGTCACCCTGTTGACCGACCACAACATCGGCTGTGCTCTTCCTGAGTGTCGCGCTAAGACTGCGGGAGGGTTAAAGGTTAAATAGTTAAATCTAGTCGAAACTTTGCCAAAAAAAAAAGAAAAGTAGTATTCATTTAATGATTTCCTGCCCACTCTGTACTTGTGGACTGATGGCTGCTTGGTGCTGAGTTTAGGGTGAGATGGTGCAGTTTGGGTCCAACATGAATCTCATAAATGACAACACAATGATGATCTTAAAATATTGTCAGGATGGGATATAAAAGCCTCGTTTATGTCAACGCAGCAAAATAACATATCTTACTAATCAGTCATAAATTTTAACCAAAATATCATCTGCACAAGTTTTTCCACTTTTATTGTCTCATATACAGAGCAGTCCCCACTGATCAGCAGCAGTAGTTCATGTGAACAGTTAATATATTTACTATTCAAATAGTAATGGAGACAAGCTGTGATGTTTTTCTGTGACTGTTGTCCACTAAAATAACTGATTTTGCCGAGTCTTTTTCAAACTTTGTTGTCAACTTGCTAATTTTTTAAGGGTTTTTTTTGCCATAACTCAGACTTCCCTTTCCTTCTCCTTATCAAATATAATCCCTCGTTACCTGAGAAGACCTTGCCTCATCGTCCTGCTGCTGGCCTCTCCTCTAATGTCTCCTCCCTGATTCTTTGCTCTTTCTGTTGTGACAATAAAGATTCATTTCAAATATGTGGAAAACAACAGTGAGTCCAACTTCTGACCAGAAATGAAAGAGGACTGGGTTTATTCCTGGCATTAACTGACTAGCAATGAATGTAAAATAGGTAACAACAGCATTAAAATTCTTGCTAACTAGCTTGTTTGGAAGAAAACTCTGCAAAGTTTCTTGCTAGTTTCTGAATGTGAAACAGAATGTGCAGCTCAGCTGAGCAGCAGCTCTCCCCTCAGTGATCAGATCTACAGGTGTAAACTGTGCTGTACATTGTGATGAAAAGCAGTACTTGCTGTAATGGCTGTGACCGCTAGGTGGCGCGGTTGTAGTTGGACCAATGTTCTTGTGCTGCAAGTTAGAAACTAAGTGGAAAGGATATGTGTATATATGTATATATATATATGTATAGTACAGACCAAACGTTTGGACACACCTTTTAATTCAATGAGTTTCCTTTATTTTCATGACTATTGACATTGTAGATTCACACTGAAGGCATCAAAACTATGAATAACATGTGGAAATATGCACTAAACAAAAAAGTGTAAAACAACTGAAAATACCCCTTATATTCTAGTTTCTTCAAAGTAGCAACCTTTTGCTGTGATTACTGCTTTGCACACACTCTGCATTTTCTTGATGAGCTTCAAGAGGTAGTCACCTGAAATGGTTTTCACTTCATAGGTGTGCCCTGTCAGGTTAATAAGTGGGATTCATTGCCTTATAAATAGTCATGAAAATAAAGGAAAATCATTGAATTAGAAGGTGTGTCCAAACGTTTGGTCTGTACTGTATATAAAATTATGACTAATTAGAAAGATGACGTGTCATTTCCAGAAGTTTCTGACAGCTTGGTGTTAGCTGGCGCTAAAAGGTTACACTGTTTGCTGCGTTGACATGAACCTTTAGCACTCATTGAAAAAAGAACAAATCTGAAGCTAACTTGCAAAGTTTTGGAAATTATATGCAAATGCAAAAAACGTTATCTGTTTAAAGCCTGGTCATACGTTCATTTCTCCAGTCCTTTTCTGCATCTGCTTCAGCCATTTGCTTCATCATACTGCCAGTCCACTGTTCCTGTAACTGTCACCACAACTAAAGAGATATGTATACTTTTTTTTTGCGGTCATTTTAACATCTAACTGTTACAGAGTGACTAGGTTAAGCCAATCCTGATGCTTTAGGGACACCATCCTGCATGTTTTAAGTGTATGTGTGGCCCAACATGTTATTTTAATGATTAGATGATTAAAGGGTTTTACAAAACTTGATAAAATAGTGAGCAGGTAGATCTACCACTGTATCAACTGGGTGTTGAACAGGGAAACGTGACATGCAGGATAGCAGACTTTAAGAACAGGGACTGAATCAAACTAGTTTAAATGTGTGTGAGTTTGTTGTGTAGACTGGCAAAAGGTTTGCAAGGACTTTAACATGGTTTGTGGGGACACTGTGCTTCTGTTATATACACCAGGTCAGTATAATGTTAGTTTTTAATCACTTCATTGTTTGCTGAATATGAACCTGCAAGGGTTTATACTCTATTATATCTTGACCCCTGATGACCTTCTAAATATGACAGGCTATCATGTTCCGTCCTGACAATATTTAAAGATCATTATTGTGCCGCAATTTACTGAGTACAGACTGTTTTGACATGTCTAGTTTAATAAGTGATTTCTCTATTACCATTTGGATGATAACTTCTGGAAAACTGTCTGTTATTATTAACTGTTCACATGTATTATACAACGACTTCAGTCTATAGAAATGAAGATCAAACAGCTGGAGGTGAACTTTGACATCAACGCTAACTGTGGAAATCAGACAACTCTTCCTCAAATCAACGGAGCGGTTGTACGCCTCGCATCAAGCAGCTCACCCTGGAACGCTCTGGTGCCAAGCTGAAGCAAAAATCTCACACCGCAGATCCGATGAGGCGACTGACAGGGAGAACCCCTCACCTGGACGAATCAGCGTGGCCGGCTCTGAGCCGAAACCCACCTTCAACCTCAACACCTGCTCCACCAAAGAAAAACAAACAAGCAGCTGCAACCAAAACGGTTCCACCGACCCCACTCCCAAGGACAAAGCGACCAGCCCGAGCCTCAAAACATTCTGACTCTGTGGGAATCCCACTGAAAAAGAGATTTTCTGAACTCCAGCCTGAGCCTCTGAGTGAAACCTCGCTTTCAAACATCAACAATGAGGCAACACCAACACATCCACCCCCCAAAGCCCCAAAGGACAAAGCGGCTACCAGGAAAACGAAAGGTATGCCAAGAGTGCTTATTGTTGGAGATGAGGCAGTAAATGGAATCAGTCATGTTTGCAATCCCAAGAAAACGAGAGTGATTTCTTTTCCTGGTGACACTGTATCTGATTTAACTCGTAAAGTTCTTTCGCTAACCGCTGATCAGCCAGATATTGAGTCCTTAGTTGTGCATGTTGGAGCCAACAGTCTGGCAAAGCAGAAATCTGAGATTCTGAAAAAGGACTTTAATATTCTACTGAACACTATGGGAAAGTTAAAAATGAAGTTATTTCTCAGTGGTCCAATTCCATCACCTCAATGGGGAGACGAAAAACACTCCAGGCTGGACATGGTAAACAAATGGCTGATTAAAAGCTGCTCTGCCAGCTCAGTGACCTTCATCGATAACCTCTGGATCTATTGGCAGCGTTTTCACCTTTTTGGAAGAGGTGGACGCAATCTTAATAAACATGGGACAAAGCTGCTCACTGCAAACCTTTTTCATTTTATCAACAAGGACAGCAACGTGATCATCGCTTCAGAAGAACAGACTCAAGGATTTCTGACTAGGAAGAAACCTTATCAGGAACAAAAACAAGCTGATACAACATCGACTGGAGACGGAGCGACTGGTTCCCTTCCTCCTTCTCCCCTCCCTCTCTGCTCACCCACTCATTCACAGGATTCACAAGGTACACATGAAGAAATGTCTTCTGGACCGGAGTTTCTTAAATTTACAGATGGAATGAATCAACAGGTTGTACTTGGGACGTCTCTCCTTAGCGCTCACGCAGCAGACCTCACTTCATTTAAGCCACCTGACTCTACCTTCCCAGAGGATCCATCACTCTGCGTTTCTGAGGTCTGAGGCCGGGGTCCAGACTTTATCTTTACACCCTTCTTGCTCCAGAATGTGTCTGGCCCCTCGGCACTGCAGAACAGGACATTACCTGTCCGGATCACTACAAGAAAATTTACAAGAAACAGAAACATAAAATACAGGGGACCCAATTCAAACCTCAGACTGTTTCCCTGCCTAAAGGAACATCAGACTGAAGATTTCTTGGCCTCCAAGTCACTTAAACTAGCTCTTTTAAATACCAGATCTCTCTGTGCTAAAGCTCTCTTAATTAATGTTTTCATCACTGAGCATAATATCGATGTTATGTTTCTGACAGAAACATGGTTGAATGATAATAATGAATCGATCGTACTAATTGAATCTGCGCCTCCTAACTACAATTTCTTTAGTGAGAATAGAAAACACAAAAAAGGAGGAGGCGTGGCTTCAATATTTAAGAATACCATAAATTGTAGTAAAATCTCTTTGGGTCACTTCACCTCTTTTGAGTATCTTGGAATTGAGATTAAAGGCCACAAACGAACTTTGACTGTAACTCTATACAAAACTCCAACTTTTGTGGAAAATTTCTTTACTGACTTGAATGAACTTCTATCTCTCATATGTATTGATTATGATTGTTTAATAAGTGTTGGTGATTTCAACATTCATGTTGACAACCCCCAAGACAGAGAGGGCAAAAAAGCTCGTTAATATTTTAGAGACTTTTGGTCTAACACAACATGTCAAACAAGCAACACACACTCAAGGACACACACTGGACCTGGTTATCAGTAAGGTGTGAATATTTCCAATGTCTCTGTAACTGATGTCGCCCTGTCGGATCACTTCGCTGTTATCTTTGAAAGTTCTTTATCTTTTAACCCACTTATACAAACAGCAACCATCACAAAACGTTCTCTCACTGAAAACACAGCAGAAACTTTTAATCAAATCTACTCTTCTTCCTCATTCTTAAGCTGTAATGATGTAGATAAGTTGGTAAATGATTTTCAGTCTAAAGTCTCAGATATTATTGATTCCATTGTCCCAATTAAAATGAAGGTTGTGTCTGGTAGGAAGAAATCTCCATGGAGAAATGCACAAACAGTTAGATCTGCAAGACAACTCTGCCGTAGGGCAGAACAAAAATGGCGTAAAACTCAACTCCACGTTCATTGTGACATCTATAAAGAAAGACTACGTAACTATCATTTAACACTAAAACATGCAAGAGAGGCTTTCTTTGCAGATGTCATAAACAAAAACATTAATAATGCTCGAGCTTTATTTGCAACAGTTGACAGAATCACAAACCCTCCTGTGACGTTACCGCCTGAATTCCAATGTATTGCCGCCTGCAACCATTTTTCCAGCTTCTTTTCAGAGAAAATTTAAGAAATCAGAGGATTAATCTGTACATCCACTATAAAGTCAGTACCAATGCTGTGCCCAAACAAAACAAATACAGGAAAAATGACCCAATTCCAACTACTTAATTATAAAACCCTACAGGAAATTACAAGTCAACTAAGCTCCAGTTCCTGCTGTCTGGATGTTTTACCCTCACGTTTCTTTAAAGTCCCTCCACTGGCTCCCTGTAGCTCAAAGAATAGACTTTAAAATACTGTTGTTAGTTTATAAATCACTGAACGGCTTAGCACCACAATACATTAAAGATCTGCTGTTATTGTATCAACCTTCCAGACCTCTCAGGTCTTCTGGTTCTGGTCTGCTTTGCATCCCCAGAACCAGAACCAAACGAGGAGAAGCAGCTTTCAGCATCTATGCACCACAAATTTGGAACAAACTTCCAGAAAACTGTAAAACAGCTGAAACACTGACTTCTTTTAACAAAATTTTACTTGCTCAGTGTTTTTGTATTTTGCTCTTTTCACTTTAATTTCTTTGGTTCCTGATCTATTTCATGCAGTGGTTCTTAACCTTTTTGGAGGTACTGAACCCACCAGTTTCATATGAGCATTCACTGAACCCTTATTTAGAGATAAATAAAATATGATTTTTTTTTCCAAATTCAAGACATATATATGTTTTTTTTACTGGTGCACAAAATGAGCCGTGAATGAATGTCACCTTGCTCAAAGAACAAAACCAACAGTGCATGAACTCACAACAAACTACAGTATTACTTTATTCTGGCCCCCCAAAAATATTTCGGCCCCATTAAAGAATTTCAGCCCCCAAAAATATTTTAATATTTTTTAATAACTTAATTTTTTTGTGTTTTATTGTTTTTTGTCGTTTTGAATCCACAAAATACTTTTTTGGGGCCAGAATAAAGCATTGCCCAAATTACATACCTGCAAATCAATGTGACTTCTGCTGTTGTTTTTAGGAGACCTGTTCAGATATGCGTGAGAGTAGCACCTTGGTAAGTGCTACTCTCATGTCATCTTCACAGCAAAGTCTGTACCTTTTCTTCTTTTTTTGCTCGACATATTTAGTATGGAAAGAAGCCACACGACATACAACTACAACAGCCGTTGACTACTGCGCACACTAAATTCCCCGCAGCACCGATTGGCCGAGCAATGTAACATGGTCCCCTGCAGCAAGTGATGGCCAAGCGGGGCGTGTCATCACGACTTTACACAAGTGTGTCTTTACCTCCGCGGCAGAGGCTCCGTCGAACCCCTGAGACCGACTCATTGAACCCCTGGGGTTCGATAGAACCTTAAAGTAAATGTTAAGAACCACTGATTTCATGAGTTAGATTTTTCTGCCAAAAAAATAAACAATCTAACTAAAACATTGTTTATATGTTGGTGAATCTCAAATTCAGTTGGTTTTGTGTGTCTTCTGTGTCTTTTAAAGTTTTGCATATTAGGGCTAAAGGGAAAAAACTATTAAAAACAAAGAACAGTGGAGGCGAATCAACTTAAAGAGAAGTGAGACACCAAGAATAAGGTGTGAACAGCTCAAGCACAGAAGCAGATAAGATAAGACATGAACACAAGTAAAAGGAAGCTGCAGCTCACAATTAACAAAAACAGACTGTGACTCATGAGATTTGAAGTTTACATTTGCAATAATAAAGAAATGTGTTCTCCTGCAGATAAGTTTAGATGTTTTTTAATCTGTTGATAGGTTAGCTTATGAACTTCTGTCGACATTTTCTTCATAACCCAATCCCAGCTTGTCCTTTTCCAGGACTTTGGTTCTGATGTGGCAACATTGATGAAGCTGTTTTATCAGTGGATTTGGTCTTAAATTAATAACAGAATATCTGAATTGGATCGTCTAAATATCTGCTGAAATTCTCCTGAACTCCCTGCTCATCGTCTCTAAGCATCATTTGATGGTTTTTGAGGTATTTAGTCAGTTAGTGTCGCATAGAGCTGAATAAAATGTTCTTACTTTTACAGTGTTGGATAAACTTCTGTCAAAACTGAAAATCCATTTCAAGTGTTTTTTGCAAACATGTTAATTGTTTTTCTTCACAGAACAATTAAAGTTTGTCCTTTTCCAGAACAGCAATAGGAGCTTTGTATTTTCAGTGAGGTAATGTGCAATTGGCAAATGCTCTGTTGTTAATGGGATTTCAAACCGGGCCTAAACCAATCAACTGATCAACAACAGACAACAATCTGCCTCTGGATCCAAACCAAAAGAAAAACCCATTCATAAATGGTTATTCAATTTTATTCTGTGATGAAGGAGGGATGTGAGTGTGTTGGTGCATCTCAAAATCAGTTGATTTTTGTGTCTTTAAAATCCAAGACATTTTAAAGTTTTGCATTTTAGGGCTGTAGAAAAGAAACAATCTAAGAATAATTGGAGGCGAATCAACTTAAAGAGAAGTGAGACACCAAGAATGAGGTGAGAACAGCTCAAGGTCAGACGCAGACGCAGACCTCATGCACACTGCAGCTGAAGACATAGAAGGCCGTGCAACAGATGAATGTTAGCAAGTAAAAGGAAGTTGCAGTTCACAATTAACAGAAAAAGACTGTGACTTATGAGCTTTGAGGTTTACATTTGCAATAATAAAGAAATGTGTTCTTCTGCAGATAAGTTTAGCTTATGAACTTCTGCTTCTGCCTTTTGTATAAAGCAGCGTAGACCAGGGCTGGTGGGCAGAAGCCTTATTCATTTTACTTACTCAGTGTTTTTGTATTTTGCTCTTTTCACTTTAATTTCTTTGGATCCTGATCTATTTCATGATTTGGATTTTTCTGCCAAAATAAAATAAACAATCTAACTAAAACACAGAAACCATTTTTGATATGTTGATATTCATCCTTCCAGAAGCTCTTCCTAAAACTTCAGGTATGACTGTTTTTTTTACTCTCTAATTTGCCAGAATAATTAAACTTCCTTAAGGCAGAATTTCGGGAAATATTTTGTTGAAACTGATGGAATAAGCCTTTGATGAGAGAAGATGTATTCTTAAACAAGAATGATAATAAACAATAGACACCCTAAGTTACCCTTGGTAAAACTATTGTCAATGTAATACTGCAATTCAACGGTTAGTGCAGTAAAAACAAAAACTGTGTTCATGTATATGTCCAAAGAATGGTGAATCGGTTCTGATCAAATATGTTCATGTTACCCCACTTCCTCCTAGTCCACCATCACTTAATTTATTCTTCTATTGGATCATGCTTAGAATTGTGTAACTCTGTATACTGATATTTTAAGTCTTCAGTTCAACATCTGCAAGGGGGGGGAAATGCATCTGCATGTAATTTTCTACAAATTAGTGCTTTTGATCACATTACATCTATGCTGGCCTCTCTATACTGACTTCCTGCCTAGTTCAGGATTGAGTTCAAACTGTGTTTTTTGTGTCCTGATCTTATTTCAGCCCTGATATCTGGTTGAACATTAATATAACCCATAAACTTCAACCAGCGCTCAGCTTAATTATTCATAGATCTGCTTTAAAAGCTGAGGTACCACAGCTTTGTTGGTGGCAGCACCTAATTTAAGGGAAAAACTACATTGGCACATTAAAGTTACGCGGACCAAACATTTTTTTCTTGCTTGTTTTCAGAGTTGTCTGCTGAGTTAAGAAGTCGAAGTTGAAGAAGGTGAGAAAAATTTTACTTGTTTATTTAAATGTTGTAGATTCACACATGCTGAACATAAACACTAGTAATCTGTAATGTGTTTCTTTTTGTTTTCGCTTAATTTTGGCAGGAATGTAAGACTTTGCCGGATAGCCCAATCAAATCAGATAAGGCTCCAAACTCTGTTTGACGAAGAAGACATGGAGACAAAAGTAAAGACAGACTTTTTACTAAATGACACAAACAAAAAGAAGGACTTCAAACAGGCCTGGAATAAAGCCAAGAAAGCACACAGCAATTAAATATTTCACTACAATCCAAAGCAATTTGCAACAGAGTAGAATTTATTTTCAAAATGTGCATGTGTACTTGCGCATTAAAAGACAGAAGACTAGTTAAAACAATTGTAGAAATGTGAGCTACGCCACATGCCAAACACACAGGTCTTAAAAAAAACCCTTAATGCAATAAATACTTGAATTACAATAAGAGTAATTAGTTACTAGCAGTTAGTTCAGCATACAAATATGCTTACGCATTATTTATCAGAAATATGACCAGTATAACACGTCTTAAGATTCACTGGCCGATTATTTTATTAGGAATTAACTGAAGTGCAAAAATATATTTAATTTTAATTGCTTGTATTGCATTTGCCTTTTTAAGACTATTTAATCTTCATATATTCTCAATAATGTCTTTTAATACATTACCTCTCTTTCTCTCATCTACAAGGTCAACGTGGTGATAATTTCGGTGGTTGCGCTCATATTGCTTGGTCTTGGTCTTGGGCATGCATCTGAAAAGCAGGTGAGGGATATTTGTTTAATTGCTGCACAACCTTACATTCAGAACATAAACATGACTAATAAATAATATTTTTATTTTGTTTTTCTGTTTAATGTGGGCAGGAAAGTCAAGATTGTCCTCCATTCTCACTAGATATGGCTCCAGACTCTGTTGATGACATGTACGACAGATGTGAAGAGAAGATGAAGGAAAAAATAGAGACAGACTTTTTACAAAATGAGAAAAACAAAGATAAGAACTTCACAGAGGCCTGGAATAAAGCTGAGGAATACTACAAGAGAGAATGGGAGAATAACCCGCCACTGATGAAAGAACAAATCATGGCTGCTCATGCGTACACCCTTGATGAACCACCTTTATACAGTGAATTCAACAACGCAGTCCGAACACAAAAGTCTGTGTACAAAACCAAATTCCTGTATCACACTCTGCACTTCTACCTCACCATGGCCCTGCGCACCATCAAACTTAATGCAGGAAATTGTGTCACTGTTTTCCGGAGAACAAACTGCAAATTCAGCAAAGATGTTCTCAACAAAGAGATTCGTCTTGGCGCTTTTTCCTCCAGTTCGATGGGTGACTATCCTGATGAAGAGTTTGGTACCCAGTCATGCTTTGAGATCTTCACATGTTTTGGAGCAAACATCTCAAAGTTCTCTGAGTTTCCAGAAGAAAGTGAAGTCCTGATCCCTCCGTACGAAGTTTTTAGAGTAACAGATATAAAGGAACGCTCAAAGCACAGTGAACTTCCTTGTGAGGTTGTCTACAAACTTCAGAGCACAAACAATCCTCTGTCCAAATTAAACTGTGATCTGATCGAGAAAAAACGTCCTCATGGTTTTAACTGAACAGTCTAGAAATAAAAGTAACAGCAAATCTGGACATGATTTGAGATTTTTTTAAAGAAAATTGGCTACTCAGTTTTGTTTAACAATTAGATATGATAACAAATATACAACAGTGAGTGTGTACACCTACAAGCACTACTGTGTAAAAAAATTTATGAAAAAATTGTCTAAATTGTAAAGCTGAAATTAAATGACAGGCAACATTGAAATGTTAATTCACATAAGTGCACATTAATTTGAACTACAACCATTAACTTTCTCCTCTCTTTGCTTCTCAAACTGAGCTTGGTGATGACTGTACACAGAATCAGACATGGCTTTTTAAATATATAATACTTAAATGATGATGATCTACAAATATTTAGTCTTCACACGCAGTTGGGAGGTTGGTAAAGGTTATGTTTTCATATACCAACAAAATATAGTGCATTTAAGTCGATATTTCATAATGTTTTGGTTGCAGGCCAAATCAAATCAATGTATTTTTCCTGACATCAAATTCAAATGGCAAGAATATTATTATTGTAAACCAATCAGATATCTTTTTAACAAGCCGTAGTAACTGTTAAAAATATTTTATAGTTTATGTGAGTAAGGAAACTAAACAATTCAGAAGACACAGGCAAATAAAAAAAAAAATCCATCGCTTTTACTATGTTTTGTCACTTTGAAACTCATTAATTTACAGAGAGTGTGTTTAAAGTGAGTCATTCCTTCTTACTGTCGCCACATGCTTGATCAAGATGTTCATTTGCTGCAAAGTCAAAAACTCATAATAATTAGCTGGACTGCTTTAGATTGTAATATTTTTATGTGACTACAATGAAACGATCATCTGCATTTAAATATATTAAAATTTGAATTGTGAACTGCATATGCATATGAAGCTGGATTTGAATCTGTATGATTGGACTGTTTTAGATGGATAAGATTTTGATTTGAACCAGAATATATTCTGTGTGATTGGACATGAATTTGACCCTTTTGTCTTATGTGAGACGATATCTGTTGTGAATTATTGCTATTTAAAATAACTTTTAAGTGTCTTTAAAATAGTTAAATGTTTGATGGTTGTGATCATTTATTTTGTTCATCTGCTATATTTCCTGATTGATTTTTTCTGTTTTAATAAACATTATATTGGAACACCTGAGCCTTGCTGCGTCTGTGTTCAGATAAAATAATGTTGTTCAGAAAATATTCTTGAAATACTCTCAAAAAAGATCAAACACAAAACTGATCTACAGTATGAATGTTTGGATTGTGAAATAAAATAATAATAATAATAATTCAATCTGGAGAGACTCAGACGGAGATAAGAAGACAATTAGAAGAGTTTATTGACAAACAGAATTTAAAGTCTTTGGCGCTCGGGCCCCGGCTGGGGATAACGGTTATCGCAGCGTTAGCGATAGGCTTCAGATGAGCATCCCCGATGCTGTTAGGAACGTCATCCCCCAGGGCCCGGCACTGGTGGTGGAGGTTGAAGAAGGGTGCGGGCCTCAGGACCGGGCGAATGGAGGAGAAGGGGTGGTGGTGGGTTGAGCTCGGCTGGAGAGCGAAGGACACCATGAATGAAGGTCCTTATCAGCTGGGACTTGGTCGATGATTGGACATGACGTGGCTTGGTCCGGCGTTGATAGGTCGACGATTGTGGGCAGGTCGCTTCAATTAACGGGTCCCGGTGGGGATAAAAGAGTCTTCCAGTTTGAATTTGCGCCTAGGCTTCATTAATAAAAACATGTTGCTTTGCATATCAAATGTCCAAACGTTTCCGTGTTCACCACGGTACCGAGACTCCACTGGGTTTTTTTTTAACAACTGGAGATCTGGGTCAGACTTTCTACAGAACTTGACTGGTTCTAGTCTTGGCTAAAGAACAGATACTTCTTCACGTCAGTAGATGTCAATAGGTAACTATCCATCAGAGCTGACAAAACTCACACATGGAGAACCCCAAGGTTCCATGTTGGGTTCCCTTTATTTAATATCTGTGTACATTTAAAAATGTACACATAACTCTCATCAGAAATCTGCCATGTTTACAAAACAAATCCTCTGATGAATTCAGATCAGTTGTTATGAGATAAATCATAGCATCTCAGGTAACTGTTCACAAAAAGCAGTTTTACTCATTATTTTAATTCTAATATTATTCACTCAATAAATTCCTGGATTGTGGACCGATGGCTCCATCTTTCTTCTGACTAAGTTGGGGGTGAGATGATGCAGTTCAGGTCCAGCAGCGTTCACTTAGTTTCTAACTTGCAGCACAAGCACAGAAATCAAGAAACAACCCTGCAACCTAGTGGTCAAAGTCGTTACAACATGTCCTGATTTTCAACACTATTTACACCATAATATAAGTGGACGCGGCCCAATAGACAGCGTACGTGATCAACCAAGTGCCATGACTGGACACCGACTGATTGTTAATCTTTTGGACCTAAAGAAGAACGACCAAGAGTCAGTGCACAGCTTCAGCTTCAGCTAGGAAAGGAGTGATGTGGTGATGACTTCCTGAAGAGTTCCTCAAAGAGACAGATGCCCAATTTCAAGGCTTTAAGTTACAAAGTCAGACCAAAGTATTGCTGTTCCTCTTTATATTGACCTGAACTGAAGAAGAATTTAAAGCATGATATGTCCACTTTAAAGATCAAATATACTTAAATCTAAATGAAGTCATTCAATAGGTCAAGATGATCACAGATCAGGATCTGAACAGATGTTTAAGACGGGTTATGCTGGTGTTGATTTTAAAGAACATAAATATGCTATCAGTTTTGCGCTTACATGACAAACGATCGCAGGTGAAATGGCCATAATCTTTGTTGTAAGTTTTATTCAGTTGGGAAACCATTAGTTTGACAAAAACAACTGATTATTCTTTTGTAAACATGTCATGACATGGAGGAAGGAGCAGAAAGTTGGAGTTGTTTTCTACCCATCAACAGAAGAGGAGATGTGTTTTATTAACTGCACCGTGTGGAAAACTGCCATTCTATTGGCTGGAACGGTTGTTAGGCGACGGTACTCCTTGAGCCGCAATATTTCAGATTGTAAAACGTGAGCTCTCAACTTCTGGCAGTCAAATTCCCCCATAGGTTGCATTGAGTATTTTGGTTCCACTTCAGGGTCAGGAGACCCTGGTTCCACTCCAGGAGACCCTGAGGTGCAACCAGGCCTTCCAGCCTTTCTGTTGCCCCCAAACAGGATAAAACAGGCTCAGAAGGTCAGAGAGTCCACAGAGTCTCAACTTTATCTGTCTGGTGATGTATCCCTCACCTTTGGCGATAAGTGCTTAGAGGCTTCCACAGAAGAAGATGCTGATGGTAAATTGCCAAAAGCAACATGAAGTAGCAGATTAGATAGATGACTGAGGGTGAGAGAAGTTTTCCCTTCCTCTTTGTGCTTCTGTATGTTTGTCATGCTTTGTCAATGTCCTGCACAAGTTTGTGTACACGCCACAGAAGCAGCATGAAATAATAATGATGCATGCTACCTAACAAACTGGCTGGTTTACAGATCCAATTATGTATTTGAAAAATTAACAAGTTTAATTCTGATGACTCTGTACATCAGTACTACTACAGCTATGTAGTTTTAAACTCTGTTGTATTCTGTTTTTGTTTTATTTTACTTGTTCTGGTGACTCTATACCAAAAGTAATTGTATCACTCTGAATCTTCTCTTTTTCCTGAAAGCAAATAAAGTTTAAACTTCTGTTTTACTTTATTTGTCTGACCTTTTTAAGAAGAAAACTGTTGGGTTTTGTTGAAGCAGAAGTTTGTGGAAAAACAAGCAGCAAGAATGACAAGTCCCTTCTTATCTTTTAGACAATGAGTTTGACATCATCATCTAAAAGTATGTCAGTCATGATTAACCAGCACACTGACTTTGAACTTGCTTGGGGTCATGGACCTTTACTGCCTTACCAAAACAAAAGGGACACTCTACAACTTCTATTACTATTTACCTTTATTACTATTGGTTTCGTTTTACGAAGATTCATGTCCATTCAGTGCTAAACTATATTGCCAAGAGTATTTGCTCACCCATCCAAATGATCAGAATCAGGTGTCCCCATGTTTTTCAAGGCCACAGGTGCATAAAATGAGGCATGTAGGCATGTTGACTGTTTTTACAAACATCTGTGAAAGAATGGCTCGCTCTAAAGAGCTCAGTGAATTTCAGTGTGGAACTGTGATTGGATGCCACCTGTGCAACAAATCCAGTCGTGACATTTTCTCGCTGCTAAATATTGTATCAGAAGAAAATGGAAGTGTTTGGAAATGGCAGCAAGTCAGCCATAAAGTGGTTATGCCAAGGAAACTGACAGAGCGAGGTCAGTGGATGGTGAAGCACGTAGTGCGAAGAGGAAAGAGCAACTTTCTGCAGACTCAATCACTACACACCTTCAAGCTTCATGTGGCCTTCAGCTCAAGAACAATCCACAGAGCTTCATGGACTGGGTTTCCATGGTGACCAGCTGCATCCAAACCATACATCATAAACTGCAATGCCAAGCGTCGGATGCAGTGGTGTAAAGCACGCTGCCACTGGACTCTAGAGCAGTGGAGTTGCGTTCTCTGGAGTGATGAATCGAGCTTCTCCATCTGGCAGTCTCATTGACCAGTCTGGGTTTGGCGGTTGCCAGGACAACGGTTCTTGTCTGACTGCACCGTGCCGAGTGTAAAGTTTGGTGGGGTGGTGTGGGGTTATTTTTCAGGAGCTGGGCTTGAACCTTTACTTCCAGTGAAAGGAACTCTGAATGTTTCAGCATACCAAGTCATTTCAGACGATTCCATGCTCCAGACTTTGTGGGAACAGTTCGAGGCTGGGCCCTTCCTCTTCCAACATGACTGTGCATCAGAGCACAAAGCAATGTCCATGAAGACATCCATGAAGCTGGCAGAGTCTGGTGCGGATGAACTTGACTGGCCTGCACAGAGTCCTGACCTCAATCCAACAGAACACCGTTGGGATGAATTAGAGCGGAGACTGAGAGCCAGGCCTTCTCGTGTGTGACCTCACAAATGGAAAAATGGAAGAAGAGTTGAAGCTGTTCTAGCTGCAAAGAGTGGACCAATATGGAGGAATTATCCTGCCATAATCCAAGAGCACACATCTTCAACCTGAAAGCAGGATTTCACATCTTTTGTTCTCAAAACATTTAATACTTTTTCTTACATTTTTATTTTGAAAGCAGGAGTTCATATCTTTCTTCTCAAAACTTGTAATGATTGTAATGATTAAAATTAGCATCTAGTAAGAAGCCACAACCTCCAAAGGTTTCAACCTGCCAGAAAAGAATGGTGATATTGAAATTTGCAAAGGGAAAACTACGTGATATTGTTCCTTTACTGACAAGAGACTTCTATGTTTGGTATTGTGTGGAAATCATCAGCTTGAGAACTCCTCCTTCTTTTTTCTGTATAAAACCCTAAATGATACCGAGAGAAGAGAGTCTCTTGAGTTTAGTCCTTCAAAACTTTTGAATTTTGTACTTTTCCTTATTTTTGATCACTTTTTAACATTCTTTTTTAAGCTTTAATTTGTGTTTTGGCAAAAACACATTTTTTTCAGGGGTCCTTCATCCATACAGAAGCATTTTCTACATCTCAGGTACAGATGTTTTTTGTTGGTTTCTTCAAATATGTTGCATTAAATACCACAATAAATAAATGTTTTTTTTAAAGGAAGGATGTTAGGAAATATGGTGTTAAAACTGATGGATCAAGAATATGATGAAAAGTTGTAACCCAATAGAAAAAGTCTTGTACCAGTTTGGTAAATTCAAAGTAGAGGAGAAATTTTAACATAATTACAGATAGCATAATTCTTGAAAATATTGTTTAAGATGTTTGTGTCTGTTCATACCTGCTCTTTTTTATTTTTTTACTTATAAACCTATTAAGATTTCCTAATGCAAATCTTTATGATACTATGAATCTATGGGTACATTATCCTCTGACCCCTTAGCTATCAGCTACAGCCAGCCACCATCAACTTTTGAAAATTTTAAACAAAAAGTGCAACCCTCAGCCACTGTTCAAAAATAAGTAAAGTGAACTGTAGATTTTAAAATTCATACTCTATCCATAAACAAAAACCGTGGCATGGTCTTTGACAGTTCTTCTTAATATGATCAAAAACAAAAAGAAGAGCTTTTTTTTAGTTAACTGAGGTCCTACATTCAAACAAAGGACTTTTTGAAAGTAAGTCATATCTTTTGCTTGGATTATTATAACTCTATATATGCTGGTCTTAACAGAATCTTAGTTCAGATATGGGAAGCTCATCTATAGAAAGAAGATGGAGGATTAGCTACAGCAGAGCAACTTCACAGAGTTTTGGAGGAGCTTGAAAACAGTTTCAGGTCACAAACCAAAGTCCCAGGCTCCAGCTATTTCCGCTCATTTTTTAATTTTTTATTTCTTACTAAGACTGACTGATACATAGAGAAATCTTTAACATGTTGTTAAACAAAAAGCTCTTTTTTTGTCATGCTTTCTAGTTGTCTGCTGACACAAGATGGCAATGCTAGCAGTTTCGACAGTGGTTCTGCTATCATTCGGATGTTGCATTGGGGCTCCGGCACCACAAAAGAAGGTTAGGGTGCATTATTTTGGGGATTGTTTTAATAAGTGCAAATGCACATATGGATAGAATAAATATTAATAATGAGTAACATGTTTCCTTTGTTTCCTGTTTAGATTTGCTCATTCCCACTGGATTTAGCTCCAAACTCTGTTGACGACATGTACTACGGCTGCGAAAATCAGATGAGAAAAAAAGTGGCCAGGTTGCTAAATAAGGAGAAAAAGGGTGAATTTAGAGATGCTTGGCGTGTAGCACAAAAATACTACAACAATAAATGGGCAAGCACCACCTCATGGTGGAAGAAAAAACAAATCATGGCTATTCATGCTTATACCTTGGCAAATCCACCACTATACGTTGAGTTCAATAAGGCAGTCCGAACACAAAAATCTGGGTACAAAACCAAATTTCAATATCATGCACTACACTTCTACCTCACCATGGCCCTACGCTCCCTTAAGCACAATGCACCACAGTGTGTCAAGACTTATCGGAGAACCAACTGCAAATTTGAAACCAAGATCAACAGAGAGATTCGCTTCGGCGGCTTTACCTCCAGCTCAGAAGGTGGTTATCCTTCTCCTTATTTTGGCGACCAATCATGTTTTGAGATTACCACCTGCTTTGGAGCACGCATCTCAAAGTTCTCTATGTTTGAATCGGAAAACGAGGTCCTGATCCCTCCGTATGAGGTTTTTAAGGTAACAGACATACAGAAAAGATCTTGGAATAATTTCCTTCCCTGCCAGGTTGTCTACAAACTGAAGAGCACAAGAAAACCACGTTCCAGTTTAAACTGTGCTCTCACCAAGTCAGGTTTGTGATGAAATGTCCCAATAAATACAAGCAGCACTGTGCCCAATTTTAGTTTTTCACACTTATGTCTGATATGATAACAAATGACTATTGTTTCAAACATAAAAGTAAATACTCACCTTTACAGGCCTTTTTATGTAAAACTTTAAATTAGGAAACAGTTTTCAGTGTAAAACTAATTTTATACAAGGGACATAAAATATTTGAAGAGCACATTCATTTGTGTTACAATCATAAACTTCCCACTTCTTTCAGTTTAGATATGAAAAGGAATACACAAAATACACAGTCAGCCTAGATTTCACTGCATTTTCAGAGGAACATGTTTTATGCACTAGCACCATCTGCTGGTATAAACATGAGTAACAAATAAAAAAAAAGTATATATTCTTTTAAGGTCAATGAAAATGATTTACCTGCCCAGCAGAGAGAATGCAGATACATATGTCTGCATTCTTATTTTTATAGATGTGTCTGTTTCATTTCCTTTGCAGGTTTATGCATACAAACAGTGTTTTAAGACAGCGCATCAAGCAGGATCACTTAATAGATCAGATCAAGTGGGTGAAAACCACAGAGCAAGCAGGTTTCCGCTTATGTGTACTTCTATGCATCGAGTTTTATTTTCTGTTTCTAAAAGGGGCTGAATATTTCCCCTTTGGTATGTCATTTCCTATACGTGCGTGTGTAAAGACAGGATGTGACTAACTGTGAAGCATATTAAGGTTTATGTACAACTTCATTTTGGGGCTCTGCTTCTCTGACTCCCAGAGTCAGACGCTTTAAATAAAACATTTAAAGACAAAGATCGATCTTTATCATTTCTTAGCAGTTTTCTCTACCCTTTCATTAAAGAATTTCCGTGTCAGCCTTCACCAATACAAATGGACTTTATGCATCTCAGGTACGGATACTTTTTTGCTTGTCTCTTCAAATTTGTTGCATTAAATACCAGAAAAATGAAACGTGTTGTTTTTTAAGGAGGGACATTAGAAAATATGGTGTTAAGCGCAATGCACCAGAGTGTGTCAAGACTTATCGGAGAACCAACTGCAAATTTGAAACCGAGATCAACAGAGAGATTCGCTTCGGTGGCTTTGCCTCCAGCTCAGAGGGTGGTTATCCTTCTCCTCATTTTGGCGACCAATCATGTTTTGAGATTATCACCTGCTTTTGGAGCACGCATCTCAAAGTTCTCTATGTTTGGATGGGAAAAGGAGGTCCTGATCCCTCCGTATGAGGTTTTTAAGGTAACAGACATACAGAAAAGATCTGGGATTCAGTTTGTAGACAACCTTCCATGCAAGGTTGTCTACAAACTGAAGAGCACAAAAAACCTACGTTCCGGTTTAAACTGTGCTCTCACCAAGTCAGGTTTGTGATGAAATGTCCCCCCAAAAAGCAGCATTGTGCAAAGTTAGACATAAGTCAAGTATAGTCTGCCCAATTTTAGTTTTATAAGTTATTACCGTAAATATAATCATAAGAAACATACAAGACTGAATAATTCACATTAGGAAACAGTTTCAAAAGTAAAACAAATTTTATAAAAGGGACATCAAATATTTGTTAGTCTTACAATTATTAACTTTATGTTCACTTTCCTTTTCTAATTCAAAGTAATCCTAAACCCATGCAGCTGTGCTTTTCTTTGTCACTACCCATAAAGGCAGACTGAGATTTGTTTTATGGAAGTCCAAACATGCACAAAATAAAGAAGTCATATAATTATTACTTAAATTGTTTGCAACATATATTAATTGCTAACCTTGACTGAACAATTTCACAATTAATTATAAAAAAATAATGTTTTGATTAAATTCCTGATATTTAATTAATTGTTGATACATTCATTTATATAATTCTGCTTCCATGTTATCTATGACATTCATAAATAATCTAATAATAATAATGATTTCTGTATTTATTATATTTTGGCACTTAGAAACTCAATATATTGCTGAAAGCAGATCATTCCTTCCCACTGTCACTTCCTGCTTGCTGAAGATACTAACCTGACTGCTCTAAGCAAATAGTTGTTTCTGTTTGAGAGAAAAAATATTAACAACTGCCATAAAATAATAATCTGTATTTGAATATTTTAAACTGCAATTTCATTTGAACTGGACTGAATGTGTAACTGAATCTGAATCTGACTGAATTGTATTGGACAAGTAGGATGTGATAATGAATACATTTGACTATTTTATATTAGATATTTATTGTGAAATGGTTCTATATACATTTACTGAACTGAACCAACAATCTAAAAAAAGACAAAAGAAAATATTTCATAGCTGGTATTAATTTTTCTCTACTACTGTTATATTTCCTGTTTGACTATTCTGTTTTAATAAATCTCACAAAAATGCATGCACTTTTCTGGATGTGTTTGTTTTATAATTTAAGCATGTTCTGGTTTTTAATATGTAAACGCTTCTGGTTATATCTGTATGCTGAATGCAAATTTATTTCGCACCTTCTCCCTATTGAGAAAGGAGGCAGAGCCATCGCTGAAGCCCTAGAGTATCTCCGCAAAACCATGAGACCAACCACCTATGAACTTAAGACTGTTTTGCTCCATGTTTATGGTCCAACTGTGGTCTCCAAACTTGGTCCAGTCTTCTCACAACATCTCCGTCTAAGACATAGGTGTCAAACTCTGGCCCGCGGGCCAAATTTGGCCCGCAGTGTAATTATATTTGGCCCACGAGGCAATTTCAAATTAATATTAGAGCCAGCCCGCCGGTATTATATGGTAGCAACGATGTGATGCCGCATTCACCGCTTATACTACAAATCCCATACTGCTCTGCTGTTTTTTGGCACGTCAATCAGGACAGAGGCAGACACGCATCCTCCTCTGTGTCAGTAGCACTTCTGGTAGCGGACATGGATGTATTAGGAAGGTGGTGATCCGTTTTCTTGCACACTCCTTCGGTTGAAAGCCCCGGCGCACCCCGCATCCCCGTGTCTCTCCCCCAAACCACACTGAGACCTGAAACTACAGCTGTCACTGTGTTACCTACCAAAAAATGGCGAAAAGAAAGACAGAAAATGGAACTTTTCTGGACAGGTGGGAGACAGAATATCTGTTTACATATGTACAGTACAGACCAAAAGTTTGGACACACCTTTTAATTCAATGAGTTTCCTTTATTTTCATGACTATTGACATTGTAGATTCACACTGAAGGCATCAAAACTATGAATAACACATGTGGAAATATGCACTAAACAAAAAAGTGTAAAACAACTGAAAATACCCCTTATATTCTAGTTTCTTCAAAGTAGCAACCTTTTGCTGTGATTACTGCTTTGCACACACTCTGCATTTTCTTGATGAGCTTCAAGAGGTAGTCACCTGAAATGGTTTTCACTTCATAGGTGTGCCCTGACAGGTTAATAAGTGGGATTTCTTGCCTTATAAATAGTCATGAAAATAAAGGAAACTCATTGAATTAAAAGGTGTGTCCAAACGTTTGGTCTGTACTGTATATAAAATTATGACTAATTAGAACGATGACGTGTCATTTCCAGAAGTTTCTGACAGCTTGGTGTTAGCTGGTGCTAAAAGGTTACACTGTTTGCTCCCTCCGTACGAAGTTTTTAGAGTAACAGATATAAAGGAACGCTCAAAGCACAACAAACTTCCTTGTGAGGTTGTCTACAAACTTCAGAGCACAAACAATCCTCTGTCCAATTTAAACTGTGATCTGATCGAGAAGAAACCTCCTCATGGTTTTAACTGAACAGTCTAGAAATAAAAGTAACTGCAAATCTGGACATGATTTGAGATTTTTTTAAGAAAATTGGCTACTCAGTTCTGTTTAACAATTAGATATGATAACAAATATATAACAGTGAGTGTGTACACCTATAAGCACTACTGTGTAAAAAAATTTTTGAAAAAATTGTCTAAATTGTAAAGCTGAAATTAAATGACAGGCAACATTGAAATGTTAATTCACATAAGTGCACATTAATTTGAACTACAACCATTAACTTTCTCCTCTCTTTGCTTCTCAAACTGAGCTTGGTGATGACTGTACACAGAATCAGACATGGCTTTTTAAATATATAATACTTAAATGATGATGATCTACAAATATTTACTCTTCACACGCAGTTGGGAGGTTGGTAAAGGTTATGTTTTCATATAAGTTTAGCTTATGAACTTCTGCTTTATGTATAAAGCAGTGTAGACCAGGGCTGGTGGGCAGAAGCCTTATTCATATAATTAGCTGGGCTGCTTTAGATTGTAATTTTTTTATGTGACTACAATGAAAAGATAATCTGCATTTAAATGTATAAAAATTTGAATTGTGAACTGCATATGCATATGAAGCTGGATTTGAATCTGTATGATTGGACTGTTTTAGATGGATAAGATTTTGATTTGAACCAGAATATATTCTGTGTGATTGGACATGAATTTGACCCTTTTGTCTTATGTGAGACGATATCTGTTGTGAATTATTGCTATTTAAAATAACTTTTAAGTGTCTTTAAAATAGTTAAATGTTTGATGGTTGTGATCATTTATTTTGTTCATCTGCTATATTTCCTGATTGATTTTTTCTGTTTTAATAAACATTATATTGGAACACCTGAGCCTTGCTGCGTCTGTGTTCAGATAAAATAATGTTGTTCAGAAAATATTCTTGAAATACTCTCAAAACAGATCAAGCACAAAACTGATCTACAGTATGAATGTTTGAATTGTGAAATAAAATAATAATAATAATAATAATAATAATAATAATAATAATAATAATAATAAAAACATGTTGCTTTGCATATCAAATGTCCAAACGTTTCCGTGTTCACCACGGTACCTAGACTCCACTGGGTTTTTTTTAACAACTGGAGATCTGGGTCAGACTTTCTACAGAACTTGACTGGTTCTAGTCTTGGCTAAAGAACAGAGACTTCTTCACGTCAGTAGATGTCAATAGGTAACTATCCATCAGAGCTGACAAAACTCACACATGGAGAACCCCAAGGTTCCAGGTTGGGTTCCCTTTTATTTAATATCTGTGTACATTTAAAAATGGTCATAAGTCTCATCAGAAATCTGCCATGTTTACAAAACAAATCCTCTGATGAATTCAGATCAGTTGTTATGAGATAAATCATAGCATCTCAGGTAACTGTTCACAAAAAGCAGTTTTACTCATTATTTTAATTCTAATATTATTCATTCAATAAATTCCTGGATTGTGGACCGATGGCTCCATCTTTCTTCTGACTAAGTTGGGGTTGAGATGATGCAGTTCAGGTCCAGCAGCGTTTACTTAGTTTCTAACTTGCAGCACAAGCACAGAAATCAAGAAACAACCCCGCCACCTAGTGGTCAAAGTCGTCCTGCTTCTTTCCAGATTAAAAGCAGCCAATCTTGGCCTGCCATGAACCCATTCAAGAACTGAAAAGATAAAATAAATGATTGTATAGATGTGCCTTTCCTTTCTTCAGGTGAATGGAAGCAACTGAATTAGGTTTTCTTGGACCTAAAGAAGAACGATCAAGAGTCAGTGCACAGCTTCAGCTAGGAAAGGAGTGATGTGGTGATGACTTCCTGAAGAGTTCCTCAAAGAGACAGACGCCCAATTTCAAGACTTTAAGTTACAAAGTCAGACCAAAGTATTGCTGTTCCTCTTTATATTGACCTGAATTGAATAAAAGTGAAGGATTTAAAGCATGATATTTCTACTTTAAAGATCAAATATATCTAAATTTTGGGGTTGCTTTTAGTCTAATAATAATTGGTCCTTAAATGTCTCTTTACACAGAATCTATACTCAGTTTTAATTTACTAATTTGTGGTTCTGCATGTCTGAACTCCTTAGGAAGTGGTCTGCAGGGGTCTTATGAGAAGCAGGAAGTGGTATGTTGACTAAAAGCTCTTCTGCTGATCTGCAGATTCATGGTTAACATATAAAAAGCAACTATGTGTGAGGCCAGTCATGGAGAAAGGATATTGGTGTGAATAAATGTATGAGTTTGAAGAGAATTTTGAAGAGAAATGTGTGTGTGTACTATCAACAATATACTGTATGAACCATGTACATATAAACTGTGTTTTATTCTGCAAGAGCTGTGCCAGATAATTTGCTCTTGTTGGTGGGTTAGAGGTTAGGGTTAGGTCAAATGCAACTTCGCGTCAACACACTTCTGTGTTGAGACTTTCATGTTCTCCTTTTTGCAGAGCGCTGTCTCAGAAGGACATTCTGTTGTTTTCCTCTTCCTCCAAGTGATGCTCATATCCACTAATGTGCCACATTTGATGAAGTCATCCGATAGGTCAATTTGAAAAGGTGTAATTTAGAAGATCCTGAATGTAGCTTTTAACTACCAGGCTCATGTTTCGCTTTTTCCAAATCATCAGTGGAATAATGGGAACAAGTTGTTGGTTCATGACCGTTAATGAATTTGAGATAAAGGGTGTTTATGAATTATTATGATGGATGTCTTCTGAGAACATAATTAAACTGCAATCTTTTAAACTAATGTATCTTACATGTTCAAAAAGTCTCAACTTGATCTGGTTGATTTGGTAACATTTCCCTCCCCTCTTTGTCAATCGCTCTTTAGAGGTTTTCACAGAAGAAGATGTGGGAAGTACACCACCAAATAAGATAAACGACTAAGCGTGAGAAACTGCTTCACTTCCTCTCTGTGTTGATGTACTCTTGTCATGTCAAGCTATTACCTTGCAGACGTTTCTGTAAACATCATAAAAGTAGCATAAAAATAATAACATGATACAGGCCTTAGGAAACCAACTGGTTGGTTTACAAATCCAAAAATGGTATCTGCATGTCCAATTATGCATTTGGAATAAAGTTAGGGATGTCACTAAAGGCTTGATTGTTAATATTAGGGAGCAGCAGGGTGTTTATATAGGTAGCTCTAAAAAAGAAGAAAAACAAATACTGCTGGTAACTTAATAGCAAAAGTAATTTCTTCAGTGTTTGAATTGTCACTTCATACCAAACAGTTGTAAACTAATAGGTCCTTTTTGTGGTTTTGTGAACTGAAGGGCTGACGGGTCACCCTGTTGACCGACCATAACATCGGTTGTGCTCTTCCTGAGCGTCGCGCTAAGACTGCGGGAGGGTTAAAGGTTAAATAGTTAAATCTAGTCGAAACTTTGCCAAAAAAAAAAGAAAAGTAGTATTCATTTAATGATTTCCTGCCCACTCTGTACTTGTGGACTGATGGCTGCTTGGTGCTGAGTTTAGGGTGAGATGGTGCAGTTTGGGTCCAACATGAATCTCATGAATGACAACACAATGATGATCTTAAAATATTGTCAGGATGGGACATAAAAGCCTCGTTTATGTCAACGCAGCAAAATAACATATCTTACTAATCAGTCATAAATTTTAACCAAAATATCATCTGCACAAGTTTTTCCACTTTTATTGTCTCATATACAGAGCAGTCCCCACTGATCAGCAGCAGTAGTTCATGTGAACAGTTAATATATTTACTATTCAAATAGTAATGGAGACAAGCTGTGATGTTTTTCTGTGACTGTTGTCGACTAAAATAACTGATTTTGCCGAGTCTTTCTCAAACTTTGTTGTCAACTTGCTAATTTTTTAAGGGTTTTTTTTTGCCATAACTCAGACTTCCCTTTCCTTCTCCTTATCAAATATAATCCCTCGTTACCTGAGAAGAACTTGCCTCATCGTCCTGCTGCTGGCCTCTCCTCTAATGTCTCCTCCCTGATTCTTTGCTCTTTCTGTTGTGACAATAAAGATTCATTTCAAATATGTGGAAAACGACACTGAGTCCAACTTCTGACCAGAAATGAAAGAGGACTGGGTTTATTCCTGGCATTAACTGACTAGCAATGAATGTAAAATAGGTAACAACAGCATTAAAATTCTTGCTAACTAGCTTGTTTGAAAGAAAACTCTGCAAAGTTTCTTGCTAGTTTCTGAATGTGAAACAGAATGTGCAGCTCAGCTGAGCAGCAGCTCTCCCCTCAGTGATCAGATCTACAGGTGTAAACTGTGCTGTACATCGTGATGAAAAGCAGTACTTGCTGTAATGGCTGTGACCGCTAGGTGGCGCGGTTGTAGTTGGACCAATATTCTTGTGCTGCAAGTTAGAAACTAAGTGGAAAGGATATGTGTATATATGTATATATATATATATATATATATATATAGTACAGACCAAAAGTTTGGACACACCTTTTAATTCAATAAGTTTCCTTTATTTTCATGACTATTGACATTGTAGATTCACACTGAAGGCATCAAAACTATGAATAACATGTGGAAATATGCACTAAACAAAAAAATGTAGAACAACTGAAAATACCCCTTATATTCTAGTTTCTTCAAAGTAGCAACCTTTTGCTGTGATTACTGCTTTGCACACACTTTGCATTTTCTTGATGAGCTTCAAGAGGTAGTCACCTGAAATGGTTTTCACTTCATAGGTGAGCCCTGTCAGGTTAATAAGTGGGATTTCTTGCCTTATAAATAGTCATGAAAATAAAGAAAACCCATTGAATTAAAAGGTGTGTCCAAACGTTTGGTCTGACCTGTATATAAAATTATGACTAATTAGAAAGATGACGTGCCATTTCCAGAAGTTTCTGACAGCTTGGTGTTAGCTGGGGCTAAAAGGTTACACTGTTTGCTGCGTTGACATGAACCTTTAGCACTCATTGAAAAAAGAGCAAATCTAAAACTAACTTGCAAAGTTTTGGAAATTATATGCAAATGCAAAAAACGTTATCTGTTTAAAGCTTGGTCATACGTTCATTTCTCCAGTCCTTTTCTGCATCTGCTTCAGCCATTTGCTTCATCATACTGCCAGTCCACTGTTCCTGTAACTGTCACCACAACTAAAGAGATATGTATACTTTTTTCTTTTCTTTTTTTTTGAGGTCATTTTAACATTAACTGTTACAGAGTGAAGCGCTACTAGGTTAAGCCAATCCTGATGCTTTAGGGACACCATCCTGCATGTTTTATGTGTATGTGTGGCCCAACATGTTATTTTAATGATTAGATGATTAAAGGGTTTTACAAAACTTGATAAAATAGTGAGCAGGTAGATCTACCACTGTATCAACTGGGTGTTGAACAGGGAAACGTGACATGCAGGATAGCAGTCTGTAAGAACAGGGACTGAATCAAACTAGTTTAAATGTGTGTGAGTTTGTTGTGTAGACTGGCAAAAGGTTTGCAAGGACTTTAACATGGTTTGTGGGGACACTGTGCTTCTGTTATATACACCAGGTCAGTATAATGTTAGTTTTTAATCACTTCATTGTTTGCTGAATATGAACCTGCAAGGGTTTATACTCTATTATATCTTGACCCCTGATGACCTTCTAAATATGACAGGCTATCATGTTCCGTGCTGACAATATTTAAAGATCATTATTGTGCCGCAATTTACTGAGTACAGACTGTTTTGACATGTCTAGTTTAATAAGTGATTTCTCTATTACCATTTGGATGATAACTTCTGGAAAACTGTCTGTTATTATTAACTGTTCACATGAACTACTGCTGCTAACCAGTGGGAACTGCTTCGTATATTAGACAAATAAAGTGGAAAAACTTGTCCAGATGATATTTTGGTTCAAATTTATGACTGATTAGAAAGATGACGTGTCATTTCCAGAAGTTTCTGACAGCTTGGTGTTAGTTGGTGCTAAAAGATTACACCGTTTGCTGCATTGACGTGGACTTTTATTATCGCTTAGATTAAAAAGCAAATCTAAACGTAACTTGCAAAATTTTGGAAATTTTATGCAAATGCAAAAATATGATCCATTTAAAACTTGGTCATATATTAGTTTCTCCAGTCCTTTTCTGCCTCTGCTTCAGCCATTTGCTCCATCACTCTTCCAGTCTGTTGTTCCTGCACCAGTCGCCACAGCTAAAGAGGTATGCATACTTTTCTCAGTTCTAGTTCTGCTATTGAACGATGGGTTTGGAATGGGGAAACTGAACCGAAAGGACAAGGATCCTAAAGGACAGGGATTGAACGCGACTACTTTAAATTATATTTTTGTGTGAGAATACTGTCTACTTAATACATAATTTTGCAATACACATAATCCACGTGTAGCTACACATAATATACTTTTTGATGGTTATATCCCATTGAATGGATGGAGCTGCAATCTAGAAGGAGAAGCATCAATTAATTTTTATTTAATCTGATCTGACTTTGCAGCAGCTAGACTCTGAAAATTGTCATGGGTTAAGTTCACCAGGATCACAGAAATCAAGATGTTCTGGAAAAAATAAATAGGATTTTAATTCGTATTTGCACTTTTGGAGCCCATATGTGGAAGGAATAGAATTAAAGGGCTAATGTCTAATCAAGACTCTAATGTCAACCTACAACTCTGTCAACTCTACAGAAACTCATCCATGCGTTTATCTTCAGTCGCATTGATTACTGCAACAGCGTCTTCACAGGTCTGCCTAAAAAAATCAATGAAACAGCTGCAGCTGTTCCAGAATGCTGCTGCTCGCGTTCTCACTAAAACCAGGAAGATAGAGCACATAACACCAGTTTTAAAGTCCCTCCACTGGCTCCCTGTAGCTCAAAGAATAGACTTTAAAATACTGTTGTTAGTTTACAAATCACTGAACGGTTTAGCACCACAATACATTAAAGACCTGCTGTTGTTGTATTAACCTTCCAGACCTCTCAGGTCTTCTGGTTCTGGTTCTGCTCTGCATCCCCAGAACCAGAACTAAACATGATAGAAATACAAACTTCTATGCACCACAAATCTGGAACAAACTGCCAGAAAACTGCAAAATACTGCAGAAACACTGAGATCCTTTAAGTCAAGGCTAAAAAACCAGCTGTTTAGTTCATTATAAATGAACTAAACATGTGTAACGATTGCACTTGACAATTATCGACCTTGTGTTCTATAACTTTGTATTTTTTGTGTTTTTATAAGCACTTTGAACTGCCTTGTTGCTAAAATGTGATTTACAAATAAAAGTGATTGATTTATTGATTGAAATGTCTTTGTGAACAAAGCAAAATGTGTGGCATGTGTGTTTGTCTTATACACGCTTGCTCAATGCGTGGTCTGGCACGAGCTTGACTCTTTAACTGCGCTTGGAACTTAATGAAGTAGATTAGAAATATTCTTTATTGTCCCATAGTGGGGAAATTTTGGTCTAACAGCAGCTAAGTGACAGGCAATCGCAGCATGCAGGCACAAAACTCTAAAATATTTCACTACAATCCAAAGCAATTTGCAACAGAGTAGAATTTTTTTTTTAAATGTGCATGTGTACGTGCGCATAGACAGCAGACTAGTTAAAACAACTGTAGAAATGTGAGCAACGCCACATGCCAAACACACAGGTCTTAAAAAAAAAACTTCATGCAATAAATACTGGAATTACAATAAGAGTAATTAGTTACTAGCAGTTAGTTCAGCATACAAATATGCTTACGCATTATTTATCAGAAATATGACCAGTATAACACGTCTTAAGATTCACTGGCCGATTATTTTATTAACAATTAACTGAAGTGCAAAAATACATTTATTTTAATTTTAATTGCTTGTATTGCATTTGCCTTTTTAAGACTATTTGATCTTTATATATTCTCAATGATGTCTTCTAATACATTACCCCTGTTTCTCTCACCTACAGCTGTCCACATTTTTTTGGCTGGTTTTCAGAGATGTCTGCCGAGTCAAGATGGCAAGGTTGGTCATTTTGGTGGCTATGTTCATGTTATTTGGATCCTCTCTTGGGTGCCTGTTTGGAAGGTGGATAATTCAGGTGAGGGATATTTGTTTAATTGTTGCACAACCTTACATCCAGAACATAAACATGACTAATAAATAATATTTTTATTTTTTTTCTGTTTAATGTGGGCAGAAAATTCAAGACCTCAGACATCCTCCAATCCCGCTAAATATGGCTCCAGACTCTGTTGATGACATGTACGACAAATGTGAAGAGAAGATGAAGGACAAAATAGAGAAAGATGTTTTACAAAATGAGAAAAACAAAGATACAAACTTCACAGGGGCCTGGAATAAAGCAGAGGAATACTACAAGAGAGAATGGGAGAAAAATAACCCACCACTGATGAAAGAACAAATCATGGCTGCTCATGCGTACACCCTTGAAGAACCACCTTTATACAGTGAATTCAACAAAGCAGTCCGAACACAAAAGTCTGTGTACAAAACCAAATTCCCGTATCACACTCTGCACTTCTACCTCACCATGTTCCTGCGCACCATCAAACCCAAAGCAGAAAATTGTGTCACTGTTTTCCGGAGAACAAAATGTGAATTCAGCAAAAATGTTCTCAACAAACAGATTCGTCTTGGCGCTTTTTCCTCCAGTTCGATGGGTGACTATCCTGATGAAGAGTTTGGTACCCAGTCATGCTTTGAAATCACCACATGTTTTGGAGCAAACATCTCAGAATACTCTGCGTTTCCAAAAGAAAATGAAGTCCTGGTCCCTCCTTACGAGGTTTTTAAAGTAACAGAAATAAAGAAAAGCTCTGAGCACAACAAACTTCCTTGTAAGGTTGTCTACAAACTTCAGAGCACAAAAACAAGTTCCAATTTAAACTGTGCTTTTTTCAACAAGAAATAAAAATTCTGCTCTTTGAGACAGTGACCATCTACAAAGATTTAATTGAAACATTCTAGAAATAAAAATAACTCTGCCGATGTCGACATAATTTGATATTTTCTTCCAAGAAAATGAGCCTAATCAGTTTCACACAGTGAAGTAATTAGATATTATGATAACAAATATACAACAGTGAGTGTGAATACCTACGTAAGATTCTGAATGTGTTTAAATTGTTAAGCTGAATTTCAATAAGGACAGATAATATTGGTTTGCTCTACAACCATTAACTTTCTTCTCTGCTTTTTTTGTTTTTCAATAAAAAGTAAGACCAAATCAGTGCTACTATGCCTTTTTTATGACTCAGCTTGTTACAGCAAATGGCCTCCTAAACTGAGCTTTGTGATGTCTGTATGCAATTTCAACAGTGCAACAAAATCAATAAAAACATAATGTCAAATGATTCATTAATAACCTCTTGGGAACAGAGCCTCTTTTTTGTATATTTTTTGGACAGTTCTCGAAAAAAAAACATCCCCAGAAAGAATTCCATACATCTCAGAAACTACAAGGTGTATTTGACTGGTTCAGGTATCAAAATAAAAGTAATATTCCGGAGAATCCTCTAGAGGTCTAAAAATAAACATTTGTATTACAGTACTGTAATACAAAGCACAGCACTTCTACCAGGAAGTAAAAACACACATACAGGATTTACTTAACAGAACAAATACATATGGCTCACTTGTGAAAAAATACAAAATAAAAATAACTAATTCTAATAATAAAATACATTATGTAATGTGTATTTTTCTTAAAAGCATGCAGTGGAAACCCAGAACCTCTAATAATTCACAATGCAGGTTCTGACCACTTACTGGACCAAATTTCATTCCCCAAAAAAATAAGGATAGACATTTTAGAAAAGTATTGGTTGATAAAATTCCAGGCAAACATTCCAAATGTGCCATTTTTGGACATTTTGGCACCATGAGTCCAATTACAAATTTCTCTCTCTCTATTTATTTATTTTTCCCCCCCAACCTATATCTTGCTATAAATATTATTTGCAATTAATAACAGTGTTTGTTTTTTTTAAAGAGAGAGAACAGCTCAACTGGTTGGTAAAAGGTGTTTAGTCCAAGGCTCCACAGGTGGTGTTGATACCACAGTGCTGTGGGACACTGGATCTCAGGTGTCCATCGTGGGACCAGACTGGAAAAGAAAACACCTTCCAGATGTTAAAGTGAGACCAGTGGAAGAACTGCTTAAAGAAGGAGTACTGGATCTCTCTCCTGCAAATGGAACAGAAATTCCATATGAAGGATGGATAGGAGTTAATTTCACCTTGTCCCAAAAAAATGCATGTGGAATGATAGACAAACCAGTCCTGGTTTCCATCCTGGTTGCAAACAGTAGCCTTGAATGCCCCATCATTGGCTTCAATGTAATTGAAGAACTGGCTCTGAGGAAAGATGGAGGTCTTATGGTCCAGAAACTCTGTTCTGCACTAGATGTGGGACACAAAACTGCAAGAGCTGTCCTGTCAGTGTTTAAAAAAAACAACAACCTGGAAGGCTAGCCCAATCTGCTTGCCTGTCCACACTGGGTAGGCAAGCAGTCATCATCTCACATAGCAAAGTGATAGAAGTGGAATGAAGCCACCTGACCTGACATAAAAGAAACTTTATGTGGTTCACAGTTAGTGCTGGAACCAGGAGACACCATGGCCTGAAGGACTAGCTACCCGAGAGCAGCCGATTAAGATTCCATGCCAAGATAAGGGTAAGATTGTGGTCAGTTGAAAATTTAACTGACCATGGTATTACCCTGTGTGGCCGAACGACACTTGGCTGGTTGCATAATGTTGATTGGGGTTTGCCCAAGGGTCAGAAACAGCTGCCATTGGTCAGTGGTGCTACCAACCAGACAGAGTAGGTCCGCCCTCCAGCACTTCTACCAGGAAGTAAAAACACACATACAGGATTTACTTAACAGAGCTTGGATCCAAAAATCCTACTCCTCATACTCATCTCCTGTGGTGTGTGTGAGAAAGAAAGATAAAAGTCTTCGTTTGTGCATAGACTACAGACTGTTGAACTTAAAAACAATCCCAGACTGTCATCCAATCCCTAAAATACAGGAGATCTTAGAAAACCTCGGGGGCAATTCCTGGTTCACAGTGTTGGACCAGGGGAAGGCTTACCACCAAGGTTTCATGAGTACAGATCATGTACAGTCATTATAATGTAACCCACATAAAGTGGGTATGCCTCTTTAAGAAACAGAGGTTAAGGAAGCTAGGTAGTCTACCTAGCCAATAGGAAGTTTAGTTTCCAGTGCATATGAACCAATCAGAATGCAGACTGCCGTTGTGACTCTCGCCCTTCTCCCCCGGGTCTGCAGCACCGTTGGTGTGCGGGAGAGATCCGACGTAATGAGACTGCTGAGCTGTGCAGTGTAAAAGTATGTATGGAGACAGTTAAAGTATTATATACGAACTGTAAACGAACCCTTTTGTAAATAGATTTTCTGTTGATCATCCAACTTCTAGGCTGGAAATAGTTTATTGAGTACAAAGACTGAACTTCAGTTTTCTGCCGTTAGGAACCGTTAGCTCTTTCTGGCAGTTGGTTCGTCTTATTCTCCGTTCAGCTGAAGGTAAAGCCTACACTATAAAATATTTTTACTTTACCAAGTTCATATTATTGAGGTTAAAACATAAAAAATATGCCTTGTGCCCCACGCATCCAGACTGAGTCCCACTATATTGTTGTCCCAAACGTGTCGCATTGAGATCGGTGAGCATATTCTGAGCCTTTCATTTGGGTTTTTGTTCTGTTTATCACATTGTTGTTAAAAAAATAGCCTTTATTTGATTTATTTAATTATTCAAATGTAAACCTTTGCTGAGTGCGGGTAAAATGTAATATTTTATTATTGTGCTTGGAAAAGGATTTTACGATTAGAAGAAAAAGTGAATTGAAAATGCAGTGAAATACTGCATTGAGGTAAAAAGAGTTGGTTATTGTAAATTTGAGTAATTTAACAACAAATTGATGTCAGATATGACGTCTACAAAAACATGACTTAAGGATTAAAGCTAGAACAGCTTAATAAAAATCCTATATTTCTGCTGGTCCTGTCTGTTGACAGGTCAGGTTTTTATTTTTATTTTGCTGGATTGTTCCCGAAGTGGATTCCTCCCATGACCTTGATGGCGAGCCTTCCCACCTGGACTTAGAGAAAGAACCGGATTTCTTCTTTCCCATTTGGAGGCCTGCTGCACCCTGCGGTGTGGTAGGCATGTAACACTCACATCTTCACACACAGTTGCTTATGTGTGAGACCACTGACTGACATTCTTCATTCTTATTGTTTTATCCTGAAATTTTGGACATTACCTTTTGGACCGGTTTTTATTTCAGACATTGTAACAAACTGCTGTGGTGGAAATTCTCCTCATGTGAATGATGTCGAGTTAAACCTGAGTTGGAAATTATTTTCATTAATCTGTTGACTAATACAATTTAGAGTACAGATTACCAGGGTCCACCCAAAATATTTGAAACTAAGAATAGCACTTGGCCAAGTATTATTATTATTTTATGTATTTTATTGTAATTTTATTTTCATAATTGTGTGTCTTGTACAACTGTCAATTTGATGTTTTATGTCACTAAAGCCAGTTGTTTTTTAAATCCATCCAACTGCCTTTGTGTGTCATTTAAACACCCCACTGTGCTCCGATAGCCAAACCTATTGGCCCATTTATCTAAAATATATATACTACCCTTCTCCACTGTGAAGGGTATTAACCTCAACTGAGCAGTGAACTCTCACACCTCTCATATCTTAAACCAGGGGCGATTCTAGGATCTGACCTTTAGGGGTGCTTAGCCCCCAGCAGGGCTAAGCACCATGAGAAGATATTCGTTGGTGCGGTTTTCTAAATCTAACTGCTTATTTACATACATTCACAAACAAAATTAAGAGACACGTTGTCAGTAATTCACAGAACAAAAGAACAATGTTCAGTTTACTCAAACATATACTTATAAAGAGTAAAATCAGAGAAACTTTAGATTTTTTCCAGAGGTGGATATACTCAGTATGAAACAGAATCTCTAGATTACATCACACCTGCCAACATCTGCTAACATTAATGAGACACAAGCAGCTGTGGAGTGACACAGTCCTAGGGGGGTCCGCTCTCCCGAAAATTAAAATAAAATCTACTCAAAACTGCAGTTCGTTTGAAGAACATTTTACTAAATTCATAGGATTAATAAACCTAAACCAGTTTATTATCAAGGTAGAATTTCAGGTTAATAAATAGTGAAATTGAGTCCTTAACCTGAACTTTATTTGAAAATTATACTTAGAAATTGCATTACCCTTATTTTTATCGGAACGTTATGCGACTGTTGGCCTTTTTTCTTTAAACAAGAATGAATGTCCATTTATGGAAAAGTAGACATGACGAGTCGGGGTTTTATTATTTCAGTTCACAGTTCATGAAGTGGGCCTGTCACAGATTCAGTACCAAACACCTTTCTGTTCACACAGAAACAGCCTAACATTCTGCACTGTTCTTTCGTTTGACCTTATTTAAGTGACTCCAGAGAGATTTGGGAAATTAATTACAACACAACAGTCACTAATCAAACTTAAAAAAAAACAATAAGAGTAATTAACAAGGCTAAGGACCAGGATCAGACTAACCCATTATTTATCCAAATATTTTACACATATACAACATTTTGTACAGATCTACAAAATACTCTTCAAATAAATAAAGCCAATGCTGTACACAATTTCATTCATAAATATAAAAATAATTCTAAATTAATTAAGTACTGCATTGCCCATTGCAATAAATTACTAAGCATTATATTTTGCATTGCAAATTGTCATCTGAATTAAGGTGCTGATGATACAAATCTGACCCCTTATAGCTGGTTAAAATAATATATATATATATATATATATATATATATATATATATATATATATATATATATATATATATATAATGGTCTTTACTGTTTTGTTTGGAGGCTGGTTCTACAACAAATTTACCAGAGGGGCCCGTGCAGACAGTGTTTTTATGGAGACACTTAAAAAAAGAATTAAACAAAAACACAGCAATATTTCATCATTTAATAATGTGAACAAAGAGCCACTTGTGTCTCCAGAGATTCAGGTTGCAGGTTTATTAGATGGAAAGTGTGATCCTATCTCCATACAGCAGTTAAAAGAGCAGTACCATAATTTTTAATTCATTAAATTAATTTTTATTAAAAATACTTTTAATGTATTTAATGTAAAATCAACTTAAAGAGAAATGAGACACCAAGAATAAGGTGTGAACAGCTCAAGCGCAGAAGCAGATAAGATAAGACATGAACACAAGTAAAAGGAAGCTGCAGCTCACAATTAACAGAAAAAGACTGTGACTCATGAGATTTGAGGTTTACATTTGCAATAATAATAAAGAAATGTGTTCTTCTGCAGATAAGTTCAGCTTATGAACTTCTGCTTCTGCCTTTTGTATAAAGCAGCGTAGACCAGGGCTGGTGGGCAGAAGCCTTATTCATTTTACTTACTCAGTGTTTTTGTATTTTGCTCTTTTCACTTTAATTTCTTTGGATCCTGATCTATTTAAACAATCTAAGAATAATTGGAGGCGAATCAACTTAAAGAGAAGTGAGACACCAAGAATGAGGTGTGAACAGCTCAAGCGCAGAAGCAGATAAGATAAGACATGAACACAAGTAAAAGGAAGCTGCAGCTCACAATTAACAGAAAAAGACTGTGACTCATGAGCTTTTAGGTTTACATTTGCAATAATAAAGAAATGTGTTCTTCTGCAGATAAGTTTAGTTGTTTTTTTATCTGTTGATAGGTTAGCTTATGAACTTCTGTCCACATTTTCTTCATAACCCAATCACAGCTTGTCCTTTTCCAGGACTTATATTGATGAAGCTGTTTTATCATTGGATTTGGTCTTAAATTAATAACAGAATATCTGAATTGGATCGTCTAAATATCTGCTGAGATTCTCCTGAACTCCCTGCTCATCGTCTCTAAGAATCATTTGATGGTTTTTGAGGTATTTAGTCAGTTAGTGTCGCATAGAGCTGAATAAAAACTTGGTTATTTCTACAGGGTTCAAATTGCCCCTGTCAAAACTGAAAATCCATTTCAAGTGTTCTTTTAAAAAAAAAGTTTTATGTTTAGTGTTTATATGTTGGTGATTTTGTATCTCAAATTCAGTTGGTTTTGTGTGTCTTCTGTGTCTTTTAAAGTTTTGCATATTAGGGCTTAAGGGAAAAAAACTATTAAAAACAAAGAATAGTGGAGGCAAATCAACTTAAAGAGAAATGAGACACCAAGAATAAGGTGTGAACAGCTCAAGCACAGAAGCAGATAAGATAAGACATGAACACAAGTAAAAGGAAGCTGCAGCTCACAATTAACAGAAAATGACTGTGACTCATGAGATTTTACATTTGCAATAATAAAAAAAAGTGTTCTGTTTTGCAGATAAATTTAGATATGTTTTTATTTGTTGATAGGTTAGCTTATGAACTTCTGCTTCTGCCTTTTGTATAAAGCAGCGTAAACCAGGGCTGGTGGGCAGAAGCCTTATTCATTTTACTTACTCAGTGTTTTTGTATTTTGCTCTTTTCACTTTAATTTCTTTGGATCCTGATCTATTTCATGATTTAGATTTTTCTGCCAAAAGAAAATAAACAATCTAACTAAAAACACAGAAACCATTTTTGATATTTTGAAATTCATCCTTCCAGAAGCTCTTCATATAACTTCAGGTATGACTCATTTTTTACGGTCTAACTTTCCAGAATAATTAAACTTCCATAAGGCAGAATTTCGGGAAATATGATGTTGAAACTGGTGGAACAAGCCTTTGATGAGAGAAGATGTATTCTTAAACAAGAATAATATTAATGATAAAAACTTTAAATTACTCTTGGTAAAACTAAGATTATCAATATAATACTGCAGTTCAACAGTTAGTCCAGTAAAAACAAAAACTCAGTAAAATTTATCCATTGTACACATGTAAATATTCATTATCATATTATTGTTTAAGCTTAAGTTCAATAAAACTGTTCAAATATTTATTTATGTCCTTTAATACTAATGTATATGTAAAAAAATGGTTTGCTGGTTCAAATCAGATATATTTACATTATTTCACTTCCTTGTAGTTCACCATCACACTTTAAAATGTAAAAAAAAAAAAAAAAAAAAAAAAGACTAAGTTGCTGCAAAACTCTACATTGCTGCAGTGTAAGCCAACATTACAGAGCAAATATCATAAACAGCAGATTTTGAATCATAATCACATCCATTTGCATGAAATATTTGCAGACTTTTTACCAGCTAAGACCTCTGGCTGAAGTCCTAAATGTCTAGGGGTTTGCCCAGTCAAACATTTTAAAGTCTTGTCTTTAAAATTTGTCTTCACTTGTATTTTGACCTCTGTTTAATATCCATGTCATTTATTTGATTTAAAGGAAAGAAATCCCCTGCCCATCCTTCCTTTTTATCCATCTTATTCCTAATTTGCTCAGAAACTCTTCAAAAAAACCCAGGTAAAATCCTAATTCCTAGTCCTAAAAATTAAATTATAGATTGTTTTTATTATTAAGATATACATAATTTTCAATTTTATTTCTTAAAATATTTATTTTTACATTGCTGATTCTCTTTTTAAATTGTTTCATTGTTTTGTCTCTTTTCCTGCCAGAAAGAAAAAAATGCTTGAGTGAAAATAAACAAATACAAATCTGCAATGGGTATGAATTTAGGATTCAACTGTAAGATAAGATAAGATAAGATTTATTTGTCATTGTCATCAACAGATTACAACGAGATTGAGATTTGCTCGACTCGAGTTAAGATGCAGGTTATGTGTATATACATAATATACAAAGATAAAAAAATAAATAGTACAAAATGAGAAATAAATAGACATCAGAAGATGGTTGCAGCGCCTGGAGGTGTCGCAACAGAATTACATTTTTTATAAAGTGGTGTCAAGAGCAGAAGTTCTTATACCTTTGAATTTAGTGCCATGATTGCCATCGGGTAAAAACTGTTTTTTAGGCGATTTGTCCTGGTTTTTATTGCTCTGTATCTCTTGCCTGATGGCAGCAGCTGGAAGAGACCATGGCCAGGGTGTTGTTAAGAAAAATGATTATTTTTTTGGTGCTTAATACAGTTAATCGACGACATGTGTAACAGTTATATACAATACTTTTATTTGGAACAGGTTTCGTCTGAGATGCGGTAAGCAGACAAAGCAGGGCCCTTTGCCTCCCCCACACACAAAGCAATAAAATTTACATTCCAATGGGAGTGGGGACTTCGGAGGTGTCTGTGAAATCTCATCTTAGGACGTTTGGCGTCAGGGATCTGCCCGTATCAGACGGAGATGAGCACGGAGTGGTCCGCCCTGTTGCTTGGACAAAAAACAGACACCTTTGCCACAATGAGGGGAGTTTTTTCAAGTTCTCTGAGGGCTGAGGGAGTTTCTAATTGGTCAAAGAACGGAACGCCTTGACTGCATATATTAAATAGGGAAACACCTCTTTAGTTTAAAACTCCGTGTTAGGAAAAAATCCAGAGAGAGAGAGCGCGGCCGCTATTTTTTTGCCTTTTTGTATTTGTTTTGTGTTTGTCTGTCTTCCCCCTTGTGTGTCTTTATTTTTTATGAGAAAATGCATATCTCTGTTCCTCTGCAGCTTTGTTGTCGATTGCTTTGTATGAGATTAAACTCTGTGATCTGTGACGTCAACACGCTTTGTTGTTGTTTCGTTTTAGCAGCACGCGGTCGCTACACGTCGCCCACGAAGAGCGTCACTCGCCAGGGACTCGGGAGAGAAAAGAGGAAAGAGCCAAAACTTTTTATCCAAAGCTAGCATTAAATTACCTCTCTTTTTTAATAGTGTGAAGATCAACAGAATGCAGCATTCCCCGATAAGGTTGTCAGTTGCAATCCACAGCTTCCATTCGTCCAGTTTGTTAACGAGAGACCTCATGTTGGTGAGAAAAATGCTTGGTAGCGGTGGTTTGTGTGGCTGTTTCCTGAGCCTCGCTAACACGCCGCTGCGACACCCCCTCTTTTGTTTACGATCTCTGCGCCGTCGCCCTGTCGTAGATACTGGGATTGTAATCCAGGGAGAGCCCGGTGTCCGTGCAATATCGACCGGAATGTTGTGGACACGGAAAAGCTCCCGTGACAGACTTCCCCCGATTGCTTGACCAATAGCCAGTAAATTTTGTCGGTTGTAGGTGTTTTTAACCGAGCAAAGTGGAAAAGACAAACTTCGAGTCGGTGAGCACAAAGCCGCTGCGTCTACGCGCGCCGCCATCTTGAAACCTTATGGCGGTCAGAATCATCTGCCGTGGTTCTGACCAAGCCCAGTTTTACACTTATTTATAGTGTTCATAATATGAACACTATAAGATAAAACGTTGCCATGTCAGTCTGCTTGTTTATTTTATGTTATACCCTTAGATCGTGCATTCAAATGACATATATGGGAATAGTAAATAACAAACAATGATAGGAAATGAAAAATCTGCATTTACTGTGTCTCTGCAGGACTAAATGCTGAAGGTGGAAACAATGACAATGTGGATGTTCCTGCTTGTGCTGTTTGGAGAGTCTGTCTCAACTGCAAAGGTAATTTAAAATGAGACAAACAGGAGATTTGTGAGTTTTTTGATTCAGACATAAAGTTCAAGAAAATGTTAGAAATGTTTAACATCTGTCTTGTTGTCTTCTGGCAGATTTACAGATCCCAGACTGATACTCCACTCCCATTGGACATGGCTGAAAACTCTGTCGATGACATGTACGAAGGCTGCGAGGAAGAGATGGCAGCCAAAGTAATGACAGAGCTTTTGGCTAGAGAGAAAAATATGAGTGAAAATTTTAGGCTGGCTTGGGACGAAGCGGCGACAGAGTACAATAAGAAATGGAAGCCCAGGTCTGGGAAGAAAAAATCCCAAGTTCTGGAGAAAGAACAAAAAATGGCCGTCTATGCTTACACTCTGGACAAACCAGAAATATTCACTGAATTCAACAAGGCGGTGCGAACGCAGAGGGCTCAGTACACGAGCACGTTTCAGTATCACTCACTGCACTTCTTCCTGACGGGCGCTCTCAGAGCTCTCAGAGCTCGTAAGCCAAAGAAAGAAAGATGCCTTACCGGTTACCGGAGGGTCAACAGAAAATTCAAGCTGGGCGATCTCGGCGAAGAAATCCGCTTTGGTGCTTTCACCTCGAGCTCGATGGGAAAGTATCCCCGCAAAGAAAAATTTGGCGACGAGACCTGTTTCAAGATTTACACCTGCTTAGGAGCAGATGTCTCACTGTACTCCAAGTTTGGAGAATCAGAGGGAGAAGTCCTGGTTCCTCCATATGAAATCTTTAAAGTTACAGACGTAAAGCAGAGATCTGAGAACAAGGAGCTTCCATGTAACGTTGTGTTGACACTGAAGAGCACAGAAAAGGTTCTGTCCAACCTAAACTGTGCACTTTTCAAGGATAACTGATCCAAATAAATCTTTAAAAATTATTTCCAATTTTAGTGACACTTAGGAGCAGATTAGATTTATTTTGACATGTATTTCTGTTTAATTGCTACTATATTATCAAAAAAAACAAAACATTTTAAAATTCGGATAAAAGCTAAAACACGCATAGTTTCACCATCATAAACATAAAGACCATTTAATGAAATCAGGTCAAACATAGCTTTGGATGTATTTTTGCTTTTAACTGATGTTTAAAAATGTAAAAAAAAAAAAAAAAGAAAAAGAAGAAAAAAACTATGCCAAATGAGCACATTTGACTGCAAACTGAAAGTATCTGTATACATTTCATAACTACTATCCTTCACATCCTCCTGTAAAATGACTCTTTGCATCATTTGGTACAAATAAATCTGGTTGCCACACCACAAATATGTCTGACTGAATTTATATTGTTTTAGTTTAGAGCAGCTTGTTTGTGGACTGTTGGACGATTGAGCCTGAAAGGTTTTAAGGTATTTTTCTTGTTTTGTGGTTGTACATGTTTAACCCCATCAGAATTTGGTCTGTGCAAGTTTTCAGTTCACAATACGTTGGAACAAGCAAAGGGCCGCTATCGAACCCATCTCCCTTTATTCCTCTCTAAGTGAGGCGATTCTAATTTTAAAACAAAATCAGGTGATGTGTTTGAGTACGAACTACAGAACCGAAACCGTTTTGGAGCTCAACATTTCCGCTGGTCAGGTTCGGTTCAGCACCTTCATTTTAGGCTCTGATGAGTGGGATTTTAATGGAAATGTTTCATGTTTTGAGATATACTCTTGCTTTGGAGCAAACATAACTAAATACTCCGTCCTTAAAGGAAATAATTAAGTGGTGATTCCTCCGTATCAAGTTTTTACAGTCACTGACGTCCAGAAACAAACTAGTTCATGTAAAATCACTTACAAACTCACAATTAATTTGAACTGTGTTTATGACAAAGAGCGCAACCAATTGCATTCCATATCTGCATTACCTGTGGAGGGATTTTGGCTCATTTTCACCATAATTTGTTTTGTCCTTCTGTCTCTGTTTTAGGGTCTCTGTCACTTTAAATCCAAATAAGCTGCTGCTGGCCATGCCCAAAACTCAACGTTTACACTCGCGCCAAAATGGCTGCCACCAGGTGCACAGTTAGACAACCGTACATCTTCGACCCTGAATCAGACCCAAAAGCAGAATAAGTGGAGCCTCCTGCACAGCTAACAAGAACGCAGCTAGTGGCTTCTAGAAGCCACTAGCTGCGTTGTTGTTAGCTAAGTCAACAACAAAACACTTGTCTTTTCCGGCAGGCCCGTGCAGACAGTGTTTTTATGGAGACACTTAAAAAAAGAATTAAACAAAAACACAGCAATATTTCATCATTTAATAATGTGAACAAAGAGCCACTTGTGTCTCCAGAGATTCAGGTTGCAGGTTTATTAGATGGAAAGTGTGATCCTATCTCCATACAGCAGTTAAGAGAGCAGTACCATAATTTTTAATTCATGAAATAAATTTTTATTAAAAATAATTTTAATGTATTTTTAATAATACCTTAAAAAGAAAATTGTGAAGAAAAAATATCTACCACAGAATATTTAAAAAAAGACATTTATTTAGTATAATTTCTTTAGAACCCCTCTTAGCCCCCATCTAGAACCGGCCCTGGACTGCAGGTTTGTTGTATTTTTGCTTAGCATGTTTTTTCTTCATTGATATTAAGTCAGATTATCCAAACTGGTAAACCACATTAATAAAATATTAGTGAAGTAATACATTAAATGACCACTGAACAATTATTCATAAAATATATCAACATTTCTGAATAAAACACACAGAAAGTAATGTAACGTAGGAAATATTTATGTATTTACCGTTAATCTATTCGTATGATTTGTTCTTTAAATGACCACTTATTTTGGCTAATGCTATTATTTATTAAATATCACCCCAACTCAACATCCTAAGCAAAGAATCAAACCACAATAGTCAGCTAAATTCACAATAAGAAACTTAATCAATCATAACTAAATGTTTTGTACCATATCAGCCTCAGGAGATGATTGAGGATGAAGAGACGCTGATTTCTGGTTCTTTAGGTTCTGACATACAGCAGCACACTGCGCCACGACGGACACTTTTTTTTTTGTCTTTCGATGTCCACAGTATCCATCCTCTCTTAAATTATTCAGCTTATAATGCGCGTCTTTTCACTCACGTCTGTATTTTTAAAAGCGTTTTTGCTTCTAAGGACATGGAATCGGGTCGAGGACGTTTGAAAAAGACGCAGGTTGATAGCAGCTCACCGCGGCTGCTTAGTGTCCGTCTCTAGGCAACGGTGATGTTCAGCGTTGGTCCGTAGCGTTCTGGGGTCCTTTAGCTCCCGCCACGACAATTTAGCTGACCTTAATATTTCCTGTGTTTTATTTTGGTCATTATCGTTAAACTTAGTGCTGACGTGTGTATGATAGGCGTTTCTATCGGACAGTTATGTATCGGTTCAATACGGGACGCACATTTAACGGGTGTTGGTCCCACACATGCCCACATATATACCATACTGACTGAGGCCAGAAACCTCACAGAGATCCCCAAAGGTGCCAGGAGGGAGACCAGCTGCCAGGACCTCAGCCACTACGAGGATGCCAGCAGGTACCCCCAGCCTCCAAACCCTGTACCTATAGTCCATCCAGGCTTACCAATCCCACATCCCTCTGGCCCTTTTCCATCCTACCCATGCCCCAACATGGGCAGGCGAAGCACCAAAACAGCCAGATGCTGAACTCATCATCAATGTTTCAAAACCAAACTCCTTGTTCATGACACGTACAAGTCTTTAGGAAAGCAGAAGCTCATGGGAAGACAAGAAACATAAAGTATGATGTGGCACGTTCTATTGATCGGCTGTTAAAGATTGACAAGCATACACCATTTGAACTTCCCTCTAGTGGTCATGCACCTTCAACCTCTTGAGAAGACATCTGTTGAGGCTTTCAGAGGAATGGAAGTGTTCAGTAAACAGCCTACGTACCACGAACGTTTAGGCTGGACGTCTGTCCCCACAGACGGGGCATTGTCCACCAGTGAAGCACAATGAATTTTAACACGAGCACTATAGTGGCTCTTGCCAATTGAACTTTCCTCTGAAATATACGGATTTGGTTCGCTTCCGACCAAACGGCTGGATTTTAACGAACATGTTAACATGCTTCCAGCTTCCTAACAGATTATTGGTCTCTTACATGGAGCTGTATGGTAAATCACTAGTAATGCATGTGCTATAACTTCAACAATGTAACTAGTTAAAATCCAACAGTAACAATTCAGGCCTAATGGTTGAAAAGCAGCAGTGACATCCGTTGAGTGTGGCGCTGGAACATGTCGGCTCTGGTCAATGTGCAGGTATAGCTCTGAATTAGAGTTAGAGACAGACGGGGACTTTGACGTGCATGACTTCTACACGTTGCAGTCAATGACATAGTTAGGAGGCCAAGCAATGAGTTAAAATTAGCATCTAGAAAGAAGCCACAACCTCCAAACGTTTCAACCTGCCAGTTAAAGATAGTGATACTGAAATTTGCAAAGGGAAAACTACTCCCTTTGTCCAGGGAATGTTCCCGTTGCAAATTTCTTCTGTGTTTGATGGTTAGCCTGAGAACTCCTCCTTCTTTTTCTGTATAAAACCCTAAATGATACCGAGAGAAGAGAATTTCTTGAGTTTAGTCCTTCAAAACTTTTGAATTTTGTACTTTTTCTTATTTTTGATGACTTTTTAACATTCTTTTTAAGCTTTGATTTGTGTTTTGGCAAAAACAATTGTTTTCAGGGGTCCTTCATCCATACAGAAGCATTTTCTACATCTCAGGTACAGATGTTTTTGTTGGTTTCTTCAAATGTGTTGCATTAAATACCAGAATAAATAAATGTGTTTTTTTTAAAGGAAGGATATTAGGAAATACGGTGTTAAAACTGATGGATCAAGAATATGATGAAAAGTTGTAACCCAATAGAAGAAGTCTTGTACCAGTTTGGTAAATTGAAGTAGAGGAGAAATTTTAACATAATTACAGATAGCATAATTCTTGAAAATATTGTTTAAGATGTTTGTGTCTGTTCATACCTGCTCTTTTTTATTTTTTCTACTTATAAACCTATTAAGATTTCCTAATGCAAATCTTTATGGTACTATGAATCTATGGGTACATTATCCTCTGACCCCTTAGCTATCAGCTACAGCCAGCCACCATCAACTTTTGAAAATTTTAAACAAAAAGTGCAACCCTCAGCCACTGTTCAAAAATAAGTAAAGTGAACTGTAGATTTTAAAATTCATACTCAATCCATAAACAAAAACCGTGGCATGGTCTCTGACAGTTCTTCTTAATATGATCAAAAACAAAAAGAAGAGCTTTTTCCCAGCCAAAAAGCATTAGTTAACTGAGGTCCTGCATTCAAACAAAGGACTTTTTGAAAGTAAGTCAAATCTTTTGCTTGGATTATTATAACTCTATATATGCTGGTCTTAACAGAATCTTAGTTCAGATATGGGAAGATCATCTATAGAAAGAAGATGGAGGATTAGCTACAGCAGAGCAACTTTCACAGAGTTTTGGAGGAGCTTGAAAACAGTTTCAGCTCACAAACCAAAGTCCCAGGCTCCAGCTATTTCTGCTCATTTTTTTATTTCTTACTAAGACTGACTGATACATAGAGAAATCTTTAACATGTTGTTAAACAAGAAGTTCTTTTTTTTTGTCATGCTTTCTAGTTGTCTGCTGACACAAGATGGCAATGCTAGCAGTTTCGACAGTGGTTCTGCTATCATTTGGATGTTGCATTGGAGCTCCGGCACCACAAAAGAAGGTTAGGGTGCATTATTTTGGGGAATGTTTTAATAAGTGCAAATGCACATATGGATAGAATAAATATGAATAATGAGTAACATGTTTCCTTTGTTTTCTGTTTAGATTTGCTCATTCCCACTGGATTTAGCTCCAAACTCTGTTGACGACATGTACAACTACTGCGAAAATCAGATGGAAAGAAAAGTGGCCAGTTGGCTAAATACAGAGAAAAGGGGTACATTTAGAGAGGCTTGGAATGCAGCACAAAAATACTACAACAATAAATGGGCAAGCACCTCATGGCTGAAGAAAGAACAAATCATGGCTATTCATGCTTATACCCTGGAAAAACCATCACTATACGTTGAGTTCAATAAGGCAGTCCGAACACAAAAATCTGGGTACACGACCAAATTTCAATATCATGCACTACACTTCTACCTCACCATGGCCCTACGCTCCCTTAAGCGCAATGCACCACAGTGTGTCACCACTTATCGGAGAACCAACTGCAAATTTGAAACAGAGATCAACAGAGAGATTCGCTTTGGTGGCTTTTCCTCCAGCTCAGAAGGTGGTTATCCTTCTCCTCATTTTGGCGACCAATCATGTTTTGAGATTACCACCTGCTTTGGAGCACGCATCTCAAAGTTCTCTATGTTTGAATCGGAAAACGAGGTCCTGATCCCTCCGTATGAGGTTTTTAAGGTAACAGACATACAGAAAAGATCTTGGAATAATTTCCTTCCATGCCAGGTTGTCTACAAACTGAAGAGCACAAGAAAACCACATTCCAGTTTAAACTGTGCTCTCACCAAGTCAGGTTTGTGATGAAATGTCCCAATAAATACAAGCAGCACTGTGCCGAATTTTAGTTTTTCACACTTATGTCTGATATGATAACAACGGACTATTGTTTCAAACATAAAAGTAAATATTCACCTTTACAGGCCTTTTTTATGTAAAACATGTCTGCACTCTTATTTTTTATAGATGTGTCTGTTTCATTTCCTTTGCAGGTTTATGCATACAAACAGTGTTTTAACACAGCACATCAAGCAGGAGCACTTGATAGATCAGATCACGTGGGTGAAAACCACAGAGCAAGCAGGTTTCCGCTTATGTGTACTTCTATGCATCGAGTCTTATTTTCTGTTTCTAAAAGGGGCTGAATATTTCCCCTTTGGTATGTCATTTCCTATACGTGCGTGTGTAAAGACAGGATGTGACTAACTGTGAAGCATATTAAGGTTTATGTACAACTTCATTTTGGGGCTCTGCTTCTCTGACTCCCAGAGTCAGACGCTTTAAATAAAACATTTAAAGACAAAGATCGATCTTTATCATTTCTTAGCAGTTTTCTCTACCCTTTCATTAAAGAATTTCCGTGTCGGCCTTCACCAATACAGATGGACTTTATACATCTCAGGTACGGATACTTTTTTGCTCGTCTCTTCAAATTTGTTGCATTAAATACCAGAAAAATGAAACGTGTTGTTTTTTAAGGAGGGACATTAGAAAATATGGTGTTAAAACTGATGGATCAAAAATATGACAAGTTGTAACCCAACAGAAAAGTCTTGATACTAAGATTACCAATATAAATTCAAAGTAGAGGAGAAATTTTAACACTGATTACACTTATTATAATTCTTGATAATGTTGTTTAAGATACCTGCTCTTTTTATTACTTAAGAACTTACTAATATTTCCTAACATATGTTTATATTACTATGAAGCTATGGGTACATTATCCTCTGATCCCTTAGCTATCATCTACAGCCAGATACCATCAGCTTCTCAACATTTTAAACAAAAAGTGCAACCCTGAGCCACTGTTCAAAAATGAGTAAATAGAACTGTAGATACATAAAGAAGATGGAGGATTAGCTACAGCAGAGCAACATCACAGAGTTTCGGACGAGCTTGAAAACAGTTTCAGGTCACAAACCAAAGTCCAAGGCTCCAGCTATTTCTGCTCGATTGGGAATTGCAACAGGAACATCACAGGATATTTTTTATAGAGTGACTGACTCACTGAGAAATCTTTAACATGCTGTTTTAACAAAAGGTCTCTTTTTGTCTTGATGACAATAATAATTGGGACACTGGTCCTGCTATCAATCAAATATTGTATTGGGGCTCCGGCACCACAAAAGAAGGTAAGGGTGCATTATTTTGGGGAATGTTTTAATAAGTGCAAATGCACATATGGATAGAATAAATATTAATAATGAGTAACATGTTTCCTTTGTTTTCTGCAACCACAGACCCAGCTGATAAGCTCGGCGACGAGTTCATCTGCTCTCCACCCACATCATTCCATGTGACACACGTGTTGGCGGCACAACACAACGTTCTTACTGGATTGTCCAAGTCATGCCCAACAACATTTTTTCCAAGTCCCTGAGTCATTTCCACATATCTCTCTGGCTAAAGATCCAGCTGATAAGTGGAAGTCACTAGGACCTCTGGCTTAATCTGCCCATGAAGCAACTGATTAAATGTTCCATTCTCCTGGAATAAAATACTTCCCCTCTCTACAAATGTACAGAGAGCAGTTAATTGCTGATTTGTCTGTCCGCCCCTCAAAGGAAGTGATTGATGACAGCTCATGACTGACACTTGCTCAGCTCTGCAGCCCACATCCAGCACTTGACACATTACCTGATCATCTTTGGGCTGTTCACAAATATGATGTTGGCTTAATTAAAGGTCAAGCTCCAATTCACATCAACCCAAAATCAGGTTTAAGACCCCATGAACATCAATATCCACTAAAACCTGAAGCAATTCAAGGCATCACACATGTTTTCAATTCATTATTGACAGCAGGAGTGATTGTTCCATGCTCTGATTCACCTGTAAGAACACCAACTTTCCCTGTGAAGAAGATAAGAGATAAAAGTCAACCTGATGAATGCCGTTTGGTTCAAGATTTAAGAGCTGTTAATGATGCTGTGATAGCTTGTGCACCTTTGTTAATTTTTCTCACTCCACACTAGAAAATTGTACACCGTGCTGCCCATCACCTTACATGAGTACGGGATACGGAACAGAAACAAAAAACCACCAAAACAAACAAACAGAGAAAAAAAAGGAAGCCGCCGTACAATGTCACATTCACGTTAAATCATGTCTTCAATGGTCGGCAAACATTAACAGACATCAACACAATCATATCTAGCTGGGTGATCAAAGAAAGATGCATAGAAATACAAAAGGAGGATGTTCATTAGTCGAGACCTGGTGAGACTTTCCACTTTATAGGATTCTGACCTCTCATCACAAGTTGTGTCAGCTCTTTAGGTAAACAGTTTAGCACAGGAGACCACATATCAATGAAATGTTTCACATTACCCTTAAGAACTGCACTAATCCTTTCATGAGGGAGGACCCTAAATATTTCTCTATACCATTGTGTGATAGTTGGTGGTTTAGCCTTAATCCAATTAATTAAAATGCATTCTCTAGCCAAAAGCAATTATTTGTCACAAAGTTTGAAGTGCGATTGTGTCAGAGTGACTGATTTTGAAGGGAGGCCATGAAGAAACAGACCTGGGTCACAGCTTATTTTTACATGAAACACGTCACTCAGCTCTTTAGAAATTGCACCCCAGAATCGTTTAATCAGTTTGCATTGCCAGAAATAATGGTAATGTGTTCCAGCCTCTCTTCCACATTTATTAAATAAGGAAGAGAGCTGGCGATCCATCTTATTCAGTATAAAAAGTGTTATATGTAAACCGTGTAGTATTTTATACTGTGTCTCTCTGAGCGTATTACATATAAAGGTTGAATTAACCATATTAATGGCTTCTTGCCAGTCATCCTTGATGTATGCTGTGTCAAGGTCTCCCTCCCATTTCCGTGCAATGTCCCCGGCACCGCCTGGGTAAGAGACTAGAGCACTGCATAGAAAGCGGAAATAAAATGCCTACGTCTTACCCGGTCGACAAGAAATTTCTCAATCTCATTGTGTGTCACCATGCCAGAAGGAGAGAGCCTCATAGAGTCAATGAAATGGCAAATTTGGAGAAAACCAAAAAAGTGTTCTTTAGGGATACCAAATTCTGACTGCAATTGTTGAAATGTCATGAGTAGGAAACATTCACAAATGGTTATTCAATTTTATTCTGTAATGAAGGAGGGGGGATGTGAGTGTGTTGGTGTATCTCAAAATCAGTTGATTTTTGTGTCTTTCAAAATCCAAGACATTTTTAAGTTTTGCATTTTTGGGCTGTAGAAAAGAAACAATCTAAGAATAATTGGAGGCGAATCAACTTAAAGAGAAGTGAGACACCAAGAAAAAGGTGTGAACAGCTCAAGCGCAGAAGCGGACGCAGATAAGATAAGACATGAACAAGTAAAAGGAAGTTGCAGCTCACAATTAACAGAAGAAGACTGTCACTCATGACTGAGGTTTACATTTGCAATAATAAAGAAATGTGTTATGTTTTTCAGATAAGTTTAGATTATGAACTTCTGCTTCTGCTTTATGTATAAAGCAGCGTAGACCAGGGCTGGTGGGCAGAAGCCTTATTCATTTTACTTACTCAGTGTTTTTGTATTTTGCTCTTTTCATTTTAATTTATTTGGATCCTGATCTATTTCATGATTTAGATTTTTCTGCCAAAAGAAAATAAACAATCTAACTAAAACACAGAAACCATTTTTAATATTTTGAAATTCATCCTTCTAGAAACTTTCATATAACTTCAGGTATGACTCATTTTTTACGCTCTAATTTTCCAGAATAATTAAACTTCCTTAAGGCAGAATTTCGGGAAATATTTTGTTGAAACTGATGGAAGTTTGATGAGAGAATATGTAGCCTTAAACTAGAATAATATTAATGATAAACACTTTAAATTACCCTTGGTAAAACTAAGATTATCAATATAATACTGCAGTTCAACAGTTAGTCCAGTAAAAACAAAAACTGCAACATTTATCCATTGTCCACATGTAAATATTCATTATCATATTATTGTTTAAGCTTATGTTCAATAAAGCTGTTCAAATATTTATTTATGTCCTTTAATACTAATGTATATGTAAAAAAAAGAAGGTTTGCTGGTTCAAATCAGATATATTTATATTATTTCACTTCCTCATAGTTCACCATCACACTTCAAAATGTTAAAAAAATCTCTACATTGCTGCAGTGTAAACCAGCATTACAGAACAAATATCATAAACAGCAGATTTTGAATCATAATCACATCCATTTGTATGAAATACTTGCAGAATTTTTACCAGCTAAGACTTCTGGCTGAAGTCCTAAATGCCTTAAAAGAACTTACTTAAAGTGTCTTAACTTATACTTCAATTGCATTTTACATAGACTTCTGTAATTCTGTATACAACTATTTTAAGTCTTACTTACTGTGGTTTCGTTTTAAGGTGCCACAAGATTCATGTCCATTCAGTGCTAAACTATATTGCCAAGACTATTTGCTCACCCATCCAAATGACCAGAATCAGGTGTTCCCATGTTTTTCAAGGCCACAGGTGCATAAAATTAGGCACGTAGGCATGTTGACTGTTTTTACAAACATCTGTGAAAGAATGGCTCGCTCTAAAGAGCTCAGTGAATTTCAGTGTGGAACTGTGATTGGATGTCACCTGTGCAACAAATCCAGTCGTGACATTTTCTCGCTGCTAAATATTGTATCAGAAGAAAATGGAAGTGTTTGGAAATGGCAGCAAGTCAGCCATAAAGTGGTTATGCCAAGGAAACTGAAAGAGCGAGGTCAGTGGATGGTGAAGCACATAGTGCGAAGAGGAAAGAGCAACTTTCTGTAGACTCAATCACTACACACCTTCAAGCTTCATGTGGCCTTCAGATTAGCTCAAGAACAATCCACAGAGCTTCATGGACTGGGTTTCCATGGTGACCAGCTGCATCCAAACCATACATCATAAACTGCAATGCCAAGCGTCGGACACAGTGGTGTAAAGCACGCTGCCACTGGACTCTAGAGCAGTGGAGTCGCGTTCTCTGGAGTGACTAATTGAGCTTCTCCATCTGGCAGTCTCATGGACCAGTCTGGGTTTGGCGGTTGCCAGGACAACAGTTCTTGTCTGACTGCACCGTGCTGAGTGTAAAGTTTGGTGGGGGTTGTTATGGTGTGGGGTTATTTTTCAGGAGCTGGGCTTGAACCTTTACTTCCAATGAAAGGAACTCTGAATGTTATTTTGCTGTGTCACGGTCTCCCTCCCATTTCCGTGCAACGTCCCCGGCACCGCCTGGGTAAGAGACTAGAGCACTGCATAGAAAGCGGAAATAAAATGCCTACGTCTTACCCGGTCGAGAAGGAATTTCTCAATCCCATTGTGTGTCACCATGCCAGAAGGAGAGAGCCTCATAGAGTCAGCTGTCTCTTTTCCTGCCAGAAAAAAAAATGCTTGAGTGAAAATAAACAAATACAAATCTGCAATGGGTATGAATTTAGGATTCAACTGTATCGGTTTTAATTTATCTTGCAAATAAGTGTACAATAATCTCTTTTCAGGATTGCTAAACTGTGGTGAAACACCTTCAGTGGTGCTTGTATCACAGTGTAAAAACTATCATAGATGATCATGATAAGGAAACAAGTTGGAGCTTTAATAATTTGACTTTTCTTTTCTTAAAACCTTAAAAGAGCAACCTTAAAATGATGAACACTATAAGATAAAATGTTGCCATGTCAGTCTGCTTGTTTATTTTATGTTATACCCTTAGATCGTGCATTCAAATGACATATATGGGAATATTAAATAAACAATGATAGGAAATGAAAAATCTGCATTTACTGTGTCTCTGCAGGACTAAATGCTGAAGGTGGAAACAATGACAATGTGGATGTTCCTGCTTGTGCTATTTGGAGAGTCTGTCTCAACTGCAAAGGTAATTTAAAATGAGACAAACAGATTTGTGAGTTTTTTGATTCAGACATAAAGGTAAAGAAAATGTTTAACATCTGTCTTGTTGTCTTCTGGCAGATTTACAGATCCCAGACTGATACTCCACTCCCATTGGACAAGGCTGAAAACTCGATGACATGTACAAAGGCTGCGAGAACAAGATGGCGACCAAAGTAATGACAGAGCTTTTGGCTAGAGAGAAAAAGATGAGCAAAAATTTTAGGCTGGCTTGGGACGAAGCGGCAACAGAGTAGAATAAGAAATGGAAGCCCAAGCCTAGGAAGTAAAAATCCCAAGTTCTGGAGAAAGAACAAAACATGGCCGTCTATGCTTACACTCTGGACAAACCAGAAATATTCACAGAATTCAACAACGCATTGCGAAAACAGAGGGCTCAGTACACGAGCACGTTTCAGTATCACTCACTGCACTTCTTCCTGACTGGCGCTCTCAGAGCTCTCAGAGCTCTCAACGCTTGTAAGCCAAACACAGAAAGATGCCTTACCGGAGGGTCAACAGAAAATTCGAGCTGGGCGTTCTCGGCAAAGAAATCCGCTTTGGCGCTTTCACCTCGAGCTCGATGGGAAACTATCCCCGCAAAGAAAAATTTGGCTACGAGACCTGTTTCGAGATTTACACCTGCTTAGGAGCAGACGTCTCACTGTACTCCAAGTTTGGAGAATCAGAGGGAGAAGTCCTGGTTCCTCCATATGAAATCTTTAAAGTTACAGACATAAAGCAGAGATCTGAGAACGAGGAGCTTCCATGTAACGTTGTGTTGACACTGAAGAGCACAGAAAAGGTTCTGTCCAACCTAAACTGCACATTTCATTGATAATTGATCCAAATAAATCCTTAAAAATTATTTCCAATTTTAGTGACACATAAGAGCAGATTCGATTTATTTTGACATGTATTTCTGTTTAATTACTACTGTATTATCAAAAAGAAACATTTTTAAATTCGGATAAAAGCTAATACATGCATAGTTTCACCATCATAAACATGAAGACCATTTAATGAAATCAGGTCAAACATAGCTTTGGATGTATTTTTGCTTTTAACTGATGTTTAAAAATGTAAACACATATATAAAAGACATAAAAACTTAGAGACACACAATCAAAGTAAAAGGAAAAAGTATAAATGTAAGTCCAGATATGACAGGAATTGAACCAGCAGTCATCATCAGTCAACAGTTGTTACTAAAACCAATAAAATATACAGAATAAATACAAACAGAAATCAGCCCATTGTAGTCCTACATCTGGTCCATTTTGATCAACATTTAATCTGATAAAACACTCTTTGCAAAATGTTGGTTGGAATTATTTATCAAACACATTCATGAGGATTTATGAATTGAAACGCAAATAAAAGTGCTATAAAGGAGGAGTAGAAAACCTCATTAAGAGGATAGACTTTGCAGCTTCATTTGTGACATTTTTGTAAGTTTTCATTATTTTGTAACTTAATAATCAGTAACAATAGATGAATAAATAACAATGATTATATTCACAGATTTACTTAAAATGACAGAAATTCAAATTCCAACATACCCGCCACTTGTCAGGATGGCACAGCATTTAAATCTAAACTTTGAATTATTTCAGATTCTTCTCCAGAAGATCACATTTTTATTCTTACTGTGTCGTTTTTACAGTGGGAGGTTACTAAATAAACACTTGATGACACTGTTGTTGCATGATATTTTAGGCTTCTTAACCAGGTGTGTCAAGAAGTCCATAAAAAGACCTTAAAAGACAATAATCCTAGATTTTTTGTTTGTTTGGTTTTTTCCAGATACCTAATGTACTTATTATTACTTTTATTTTTATGTTTCCTATCCACACAGTTTGATTCAGGATGCTGCTTATGACTAATGATTTCACTGTGAAGAAACACCAGTTTTAATATAAAAACTATTTCAATAAAGTTAATACGGTGTAAACACACTCGTAATAGGTAAATACATGTGTAAAAGAAAGATCGTCTGTCTTTGATAAATGCTTCGTTAATGATTGACCATCTTAGTGAAAGTGAGCATTATCACAGTTGTTTCATGCCTGTATGTGAACAATGCTAACAAAAATGGGATATTTGGGAAGGTGTTAGTAAATTAAAATGTGTTGTTACCTCAATTATTGCCGCAGTGAATATGTGTAACCTGTTAGCAGTTGGTACGCAAGTTGTAAAAATGTGGCAGTGTAAAAAAAAAAAAAGAAGAGAAAAGATATTCTTTCCAATGGATGCTTAATTGTTATCCTCGACACACCAGTTTTGCTTTGAATCATGTCTAGGAAGAAGACTTTAGCGGTCTCTGCAGAATCACAGGTGTACGGTACATTTCTCAAATGCAGCATGAAACACCAGATTAGACGCACAGTGACAAACATTACAGCTTCCCGTTTGTGGTTAGAAACTTTTCTCCTCTTTAGTTAATGTCACGCACAAGGAGGTGGTGTACACCACAAAAGCAGCATAAAATACTTACGACACTTGTGGCTCAACAACTTGAGTAGTTGACAAATCCAACTTTAATGATTGCACAACCAATTATGTATTTGGAAACTTCATATATATATTTCTATCCCCTTGTTTGCACCTGCTTCCTACCTACCACCTTAGACTTTTTTTATCCTTTTCCAATAATTCCTCACCTACTCCATCGTTATACCCACCCCTACCTCTTTTAACCTACATTCCCTTTTCAATCATCCTCATCCTTTATCCCAACCTATTTTTTCCTCCGTTCCTCCGATCGGCTGTTAAAGATTGACAAGCATACACCGTTTGAACTTCCCTCCAGTGGTCATGCACCTTCAACCTCTTGAGAAGACATCTGTTGAGGCTTTCAGTAACCAGCCTACGTACCACGAACGTTTAGGCTGGACGTCTGTCCCCACAGACGGGGCTTTGTCCACCAGTGAAGCACAATGAATTTTAACACGAGCACTCTAGTGGCTCTTGCCAATTGAACTTTCCTCTGAAATATACGGATTTGGTTTGCTTCCGACCAAACGGCTGGATTTTAACGAACATGTTAACATGCTTCCAGCTTCCTAACAGATTATTGGTCTCTTACATGGAGCTGTATGGCAAATCACTAGTAATGCATGTGCTATAACTTCAACAATGTAACTAGTTAAAATCCAACAGTAACAATTCAGGCCTAATGGTTGAAAAGCAGCAGTGACATCCGTTGAGTGTGGCACTGGAACATGTCGGCTCTGGTCAATGTGCAGGTATAGCTCTGAATTAGAGTTAGAGACAGACGGGGACTTTGACGTGCATGACTTCGACACGTTGCAGTCAATGACATAGTTAGGAGGCCAAGCAATGAGTTAAAATTAGCATCTAGAAAGAAGCCACAACCTCCAAACGTTTCAACCTGCCAGTTAAGGATAGTGATATTGAAATTTGCAAAGGGAAAACTACGTGATATTGTTCCTTTACTGACAAGAGACTTCTATGTTTGGTATTGTGTGGAAATCATCAGCTTGAGAACTCCTCCTTCTTTTTTCTGTATAAAACCCTAAATGATACCGAGAGAAGAGAGTTTCTTGAGTTTAGTCCTTCAAAACTTTTGAATTTTGTACGTTTCCTTATTTTTGATCACTTTTTAACATTCTTTTTTAAGCTTTAATTTGTGTTTTGGCAAAAACAAATTTTTTTTCAGGGGTCCTTCATCCATACAGAAGCATTTTCTACATCTCAGGTACAGATGTTTTTGTTGGTTTCTTCAAATGTGTTGCATTAAATACCAGAATAATAAAATGTTTTTTTTAAAGGAAGGATGTTAGGAAATACGGTGTTAAAACTGATGGATCAAGAATATGATGAAAAGTTGTAACCCAATAGAAAAAGTCTTGTACCAGTTTGGTAAATTGAAGTAGAGGAGAAATTTTAACATAATTAGATAGCATAATTCTTGAAAATATTGTTTAAGATGTTTGTGTCTGTTCATACCTGCTCTTTTTTATTTTTTTACTTATAAACCTATTAAGATTTCCTAATGCAAATCTTTATGGTACTATGAATCTATGGGTACATTATCCTCTGACCCCTTAGCTATCAGCTACAGCCAGCCACCATCAACTTTTGAAAATTTTAAACAAAAAGTGCAACACTCAGCCACTGTTCAAAAATAAGTAAAGTGAACTGTAGATTTTAAAATTCATACTCTATCCATAAACAAAAACCGTGGCATGGTCTCTGACAGTTCTTCTTAATATGATCAAAAACAAAAAGAAGAGCTTTTTCCCAGCCAAAAAGCATTAGTTAACTGAGGTCCTACATTCAAACAAAGGACTTTTTGAAAGTAAGTCATATCTTTTGCTTGGATTATTATAACTCTATATATGCTGGTCTTAACAGAATCTTAGTTCAGATATGGGAAGATCATCTATAGAAAGAAGATGGAGGATTAGCTACAGCAGAGCAACTTTCACAGAGTTTTGGAGGAGCTTGAAAACAGTTTCAGCTCACAAACCAAAGTTCCAGGCTCCAGCTATTTCTGCTCTTTTTTTTATTTTTTATTTCTTACTAAGACTGACTGATACATAGAGAAATCTTTAACATGTTGTTAAACAAAAAGCTCTTTTTTGTCATGCTTTCTAGTTGTCTGCTGACACAAGATGGCAATGCTAGCAGTTTCGACAGTGGTTCTGCTATCATTCGGATGTTGCATTGGAGCTCCGGCACCACAAAAGAAGGTTAGGGTGCATTATTTTGGGGAATGTTTTAAAAAGTGCAAATGCACATATGGATAGAACAAATATTAATAATGAGTAACATGTTTCCTTTGTTTCCTGTTTAGATTTGCTCATTCCCACTGGATTTAGCTCCAAACTCTGTTGACGACATGTACTACGGCTGCGAAAATCAGATGGAAAGAAAAGTGGCCAGTTTGCTAAATACGGAGAAAAGGGGTGAATTTAGAGATGCTTGGCGTGTAGCACAAAAATACTACAACAATAAATGGGCAACCACCAGCTCAAGGCTGAAGAAAGAACAAATCATGGCTATTCATGCTTACACCCTGGAAAAACCACCACTATACGTTGAGTTCAATAAGGCAGTCCGAACACAAAAATCTGGGTACACGACCAAATTTCAATATCATGCACTACACTTCTACCTCACCATGGCCCTACGCTCCCTCAAGCGCAATGCACCACAGTGTGTCACCACTTATCGGAGAACCAACTGCAAATTTGAAACAGAGATCAACAGAGAAATTCGCTTCGGTGGCTTTACCTCCAGCTCAGAGGGTGGTTATCCTTCTCCTCATTTTGGCGACCAATCATGTTTTGAGATTACCACCTGCTTTGGAGCACGCATCTCAAAGTTCTCTATGTTTGAATCGGAAAAGGAGGTCCTGATCCCTCCGTATGAGGTTTTTAAGGTAACAGACATACAGAAAAGATCTGGGAAGAATTTCCTTCCCTGCCAGGTTGTCTACAAACTGAAGAGCACAAAAAACCCACGTTCCAGCTTAAACTGTGCTCTCACCAAGTCAGATTTGTGATGAAATGTCCCAATAAATACAAGCAGCACTGTGCCGAATTTTAGTTTTTCACACTTATGTCTGATATGATAACAAAGGACTATTGTTTCAAACATAAAAGTAAATATTCACATTTACAGGCCTTTTTATGTAAAACTTTAAATTAGGAAACAGTTTTCAGTGTAAAACCAATTTTATACAAGGGACATAAAATATTTGAAGAGCACATTCATTTGTGTTACAATCATAAACTTCCCACTTCTTTCAGTTTAGATATGAAAAGGAATACACAAAATACACAGTCAGCCTAGATTTCACTGCATTTTCAGAGGAACATGTTTTATGCACTAGCACCATCTGCTGGTATAAACATGAGTAACAAATAAAAAAAAAAGTATATATTCTTTTAAGGTCAATGAAAATGATTTACCTGCCCAGCAGAGAGAATGCAGATACATATGTCTGCATTCTTATTTTTATAGATGTGTCTGTTTCATTTCCTTTGCAGGTTTATGCATACAAACAGTGTTTTAAGACAGCGCATCAAGCAGGATCACTTAATAGATCAGATCAAGTGGGTGAAAACCACAGAGCAAGCAGGTTTCCGCTTATGTGTACTTCTATGCATCGAGTTTTATTTTCTGTTTCTAAAAGGGGCTGAATATTTCCCCTTTGGTATGTCATTTCCTATACGTGCGTGTGTAAAGACAGGATGTGACTAACTGTGAAGCATATTAAGGTTTATGTACAACTTCATTTTGGGGCTCTGCTTCTCTGACTCCCAGAGTCAGACGCTTTAAATAAAACATTTAAAGACAAAGATCGATCTTTATCATTTCTTAGCAGTTTTCTCTACCCTTTCATTAAAGAATTTCCGTGTCAGCCTTCACCAATACAGATGGACTTTATACATCTCAGGTACGGATACTTTTTTGCTTGTCTCTTCAAATTTGTTGCATTAAATACCAGAAAAATGAAACGTGTTGTTTTTTTAAGGAGGGACATTAGAAAATATGGTGTTAAAATTGATGGATCAAAAATATGACAAGTTGTAACCCAACAGAAAAGTCTTGATACTAAGATTACTAATATAAATTCAAAGTAGAGGAGAAATTTTAACACTGATTACACTTATTATAATTCTTGATAATGTTGTTTAAGATACCTGCTCTTTTTATTACTTAAGAGCTTACTAATATTTCCTAACATATGTTTATATTACTATGAAGCTATGGGTACATTATCCTCTGATCCCTTAGCTATCATCTACAGCCAGATACCATCAGCTTCTCAACACTTTAAACAAAAAGTGCAACCCTGAGCCACTGTTCAAAAATAAGTAAATAGAACTGTAGATTTTAAAATTCATATTTGCATCTACTGAAAAAGAAAGATGAACTGTCTCTGACAGTTCCTCTTTTTTGACAAACCAATCAAAGAAAAAGTGAAGAAGAGCTTTTTCCAGCTAAGAAGCGTTAGTAAACTGTACATTCAAACAAAGGACTTTTTGAAAGTAAGTCATATGTTTTGCTTGGATTATTATAACTCTATGTATGCTGGTCTTAACAGAATCTTAGTTCAGATATGGGAAGATCATCTACATAAAGAAGATGGAGGATTAGCTACAGCAGAGCAACATCACAGAGTTTCGGACGAGCTTGAAAACAGTTTCAGGTCACAAACCAAAGTCCCAGGCTCCAGCTATTTCTGCTCGATTGAGAATTGGAACAGGAGCATCACAGGATTTTTTTTTATAGAGTGACTGACTCACTGAGAAATCTTTAACATGCTGTTAAACAAAAGGTTTCTTTTTGTCTTGATGGCAATAATAATTGGGACACTGGTCCTGCTATCAATCAAATATTGCATTGGGGCTCCGGCACCACAAAAGAAGGTAAGGGTGTTTTAATAAGTGCAAATGCACATATGGATAGAGTAAATATTAATAATGAGTAACACGTTTCCTTTGTTTTCTGTTTAGATTTGCTCATTCCCACTGGATTTAGCTCCAAACTCTGTTGACGACATGTACAACGGCTGCGAAGATGAAATGGGAAAAAGAGTGGCCAGTTTGCTAAATACGGAGAAAAAGGGTGAATTTAGAGAGGCTTGGCGTGCAGCACAAAAATGCTACAACAATAATTGGGCAACCACCAGCTCAAGGCTGAAGAAAGAACAAATCATGGCTATTCATGCTTATACCTTGGGAATGCCGCCAATATACGATGAGTTCAATAAGGCAGTCCGAACACAAAAATCTGGGTACACGACCAAATTTCAATATCATGCACTACACTTCTACCTCACCATGGCCCTACGCTCCCTCAAGCGCAATGCACCACAGTGTGTCAAGACTTATCGGAGAACCAACTGCAAATTTGAAACCGAGATCAACAGAGAGATTCGCTTCGGTGGCTTTGCCTCCAGCTCAGAGGGTGGTTATCCTTCTCCTCATTTTGGCGACCAATCATGTTTTGAGATTACCACCTGCTTTGGAGCAGACATCTCAAAGTTCTCTATGTTTGAATGGGAAAACGAGGTCCTGATCCCTCCGTATGAGGTTTTTAAGGTAACAGACATACAGAAAAGATCTGGGAAGAATTTCCTTCCATGCCAGGTTGTCTACAAACTGAAGAGCACAAGAAAAACACGTTCCAGTTTAAACTGTGCTCTCACCAAGTCAGATTTGTGATGAAATGTCCCCCCAAAAAAGCAGCATTGTGCAAAGTTAGACATAAGTCAAGTATAGTCTGCCCAATTTTAGTTTTATAAGTAATTACCGTAAATATAATCATAAGAAACATACAAGACTGAATAATTCACATTAGGAAACATTTTCAAAAGTAAAACAAATTTTATAAAAAGGGACATCAAATATTTGTTAGTCTTACAATTATTAACTTTATGTTCACTTTCCTTTTCTAATTCAAAGTAATCCTAAACCCATGCGGCTGTGCTTTTCTTTGTCACTACCCATAAAGGCAGACTGAGATTTGTTTTATGGAAGTCCAAACATGCACAAAATAAAGAAGTCATATAATTATTACTTAAATTGTTTGCAACATATATTAATTGCTAACCTTGACTGAACAATTTCACAATTAATTATAAAAAAATAATGTTTTGATTAAATTCCTGATATTTAATTAATTGTTGATACATTCATTTATACAATTCTGCTTCCATGTTATCTATGACATTCATAAATAATCTAATAATAATAATGATTTCTGTATTTATTATATTTTGGCACTTAGAAACTCAATATATTGCTGAAAGCAGATCATTCCTTCCCACTGTCACTTCCTGCTTGCTGAAGATACTAACCTGACTGCTCTAAGCAAATAGTTGTTTCTGTTTGAGAGAAAAAATATTAACTGCCATAAAATAATAATCTGTATTTGAATATTTTAAACTGCAATTTCATTTGAACTGGACTGAATGTGTAACTGAATCTGAATCTGACTGAATTGTGTTGGACAAGTAGGATGTGATAATGAATACATTTGACTATTTTATATTAGATATTTATTGTGAAATGGTTCTATATACATGTACTGAACTGAACCAACAATCTAAAAAAAAGACAAAAGAAAATATTTCATAGCTGGTATTAATTTTTCTCTACTACTGTTATATTTCCTGTTTGACTATTCTGTTTTAATAAATCTCACAAAAATGCATGCACTTTTCTGGATGTGTTTGTTTTATAATTGAATCATGTTCTGGTTTTTAATATGTAAACGCTTCTGGTTATATCTGTATGGTGAATGCAAATTTATTTCAAATGTCTTGTTTGAGATCATACTACGATGACTTGTCATTATTTTAAGATTTGTCATATTTTGCCATAATAAAGTTACATTGGTTGGAATACACTTATTGAATTGCATCAAACAGTGAATAACTTAACATTTATAATGTGGGATACCAAGCAAAAGAAGTCCAGGTTGCATTAAGACTTCATGATCAGTCAGAAATACATGCGTTTAAAGCAAACAAACCTCATCAAAGTTAGCTAACATTTTAGAAACGGATCACTAATTTCATTATATTATGAAGGTTTGGATTGTAATTCTCCTCTTAACAAAAGACATTGCCTTGCATAATAACAGCTGAAATTTTTAAACTGTTGTAAGTGAAATCGCTGGACAAAGAAAATCAGTAATAAAGACACGCAAAGGTAAAATGCAGCCAACATTACTGCACTGATATTAAGTAAAAAAGGAAAAAATGGAATAAGTTAAATATGAATTCAAAGATTACAAATATTTTTGATACTTTGTACTGAAAATGATTTAATAAACTAAGCTTGTTAAAATATTATTAATTTACACATAGTCAAAAATCTAATTTACACAATCTAACTATGCATCAGTTACATCATCTTTCTAATAATCTCAGCTATTTTCCTATTCACTGCAGTCAAAGGCCAGAGTCTTTAAAAGAGCACTAAGGCTGATTGAGATGATTTGCAGCTGGTACCAAACACGCAGAATGGCTGCCTTCACTAAAGGAGAGTGTAGATGTGCAACTTGGCAAAGAAAAGTCTGAAAAAGTTAATTTTTTTTGTTGTAAAAAAAATAACCACTGGAACTGATGCTGTTAAGTGAGGTGGTAGCCGTTTAAGCACTTTTTTAAAAAAAAGTGTAAAAAATGAGGCATTTGTTTACAAATTAGTCTAACTTTATGTAATTTAACCATTTTGAGAACCTTGAAGTGAAAACTGTCTTCCACAGTAACATATGGCAAAGATGGCGGTTTGGTTAGCAGTGCTGCTAACGTTGGGAGCCTTGACTGAAACGGCAAAGGTAAGCAAAAAGTGTCCTCTTGGTTAAAGTTGTCAAAACACACATCTCAATGGGTTATCAGATTTTGAAGAAAAACCTCTTCATGAACATTTGTCACTACTGGCAGAGCTTGTTTTACCTGGACATGGCTCTGGACTCCGTGGACGACGCGTACGCTGGCTGCGAAGACGACATGGAGCGTAAAGTGAGGACCGACTTTCTCCCGAGTGAGAAAAACCGAGACACAAATTTCTCCTTGGCCTGGAACGAAGCAGAGAAACACTACAACAAGAAATGGAGACCCAAGCGCGGGAAGCCCTCCTCCAGGACCCTGGCGAAAGAGGAGATCATGGCCGTTTATGTTTACACGATGGACAAACCCGAAGTCTACCCGGAGTTCAACGACGCGGTTAGAACTCAGAAGGTGACGTACAAAACCGCGTTCAGATACCACACGCTGCACTTCTTCCTCACGAGAGCCCTGAAGAGACTCGGCGCGCGCAGAGGCGCCCTACAAAGATGGCTGACTGGCTATCGAAGGGTCGACGGCTACTTCAGCCAAGATGTCCTCAACCAGCAGATTCGCTTCGGCTCTTTTACCTCCAGCTCGCTGCTCGGCTATCAGCGTCCGTACAGGTTTGGTGACAAAACGTGCTTTGAGATTTCCACCCGTTTGGGAGCAGACGTCTCATTGTACTCCAAGTTTGGAGAGTCGGAAGCAGAAGTTTTGGTCCCACCGTATGAGGTATTTAAAGTGACGCAGATTAAGAGGAGATCTGAACAGGAGAGCCTTCCGTGCGACGTGGTGTTTAAACTGGAGAGCACGCAGAAAGCTTTGTCCAACCTAAACTGTGCTCTTCTTTGACTGGAGCCATGTTGCGATTCCAAACCGGGTGTAAATGTTTTTTTTTTTTTTTTTAGAAAGTTTGGGAAGTAAACTGTTGAAATAAATTTTCACAATTCAACGTCAACCTGCATTCGAAGGCTTTTTTTTTCTTTTGGGAAACAGTCAAACTTCACTCTGCCCCGAATAAAAATGTAAAACTTTAATGTTCTGGGTCTAAGTGAGGTTTGTTTGTTTTTTTACATGACTTGTAATCCTATTGAGAAACTTATATTTATCGATTTACCTGTACAAATCACTGGAACCAGCTTTCTATCTATCAAGTTATTTTAACTCTCAAAACTATTTCCAGATTCAATTTATTAACTCAATAAGTAACATTTAGTCAAAACCACTCAATCTGTGTGATTCTGAAAAGAGAAAAGGTGCAAATGACTCACCAGACTGTGCATTTTTAGACCTAACACAGTAAAACCTTCACAACTATAAACATTGGTTACAACTTTATCTTTTTCAAAAAGGTATTTAACTTTTTAACATTCTAGTGCAGAATTTGCAACAATACTACTTGTATTTCTGCTTGTCAAAAGAGATGGAAAGTGCATGACATTTTGCATTCACAGTCCACAGCAGTGTTTCCCAAAGTGTGGGGCGCAGGAAGCAGTATGGATGAATGGGGGGGGGAAAAAAAAAGTTACACAAAAGTGTTTCACTGTAAACATGGTTTGTAGTTTTGTTGCAACCTGAAGTGTGAAATAAACTTCAGTGGAGTTTGAAAACAACATATGTGTATAGGTTTATGTCTGGTTGAACGATGTGTGTGCTCAGTTGATTTTTTTTTTTTTCTTTTCTGGGGGGGGATTTTATTGTAATCCATAGGGGGACCCAGAAAATCTTTGGGAACCACTGATGGGGCCCAGAAGAAAATCTTTGGGAACCACTGGTCTATATGACCTGTCTACTTCCTGGCCTGTTTTTGCAAGCCAGAGTAGGGCCAAAATAGATTTTTTTTAAATATGAGAATTAAGTTGTATTTTATGAGGACTTTACACCAAACTGCATTCAAATGAAAAGTACTCAATATCTTTTGAGAATAAGGAAATAATCTTCCGGCGCATCAGGTTATGAGACGCAGCAACTATTTAAATGACTGTCCGTTTCAAAAAAAGAACCATGGACTTCCTGGTCTGGTCACGTCAGATCTTATCTCTGTCAAAGCTTTTCTTTTTTTTCTCTCTCTCTCATTAAAACAACTTTTTTTTTTCATAATTTTAAGACCTTTTTCTGGCAATATTGTATCTCTGTTCTGCCAAAAGTACAGGTATTCTTGTAATATTAATTTATTCTTGTAATATGACTTTATTTTAGTCTTAGCCTAACTCTAAAACTCCATTGTGCTTTAAAAACCTGTCTTCACCGTCACAAACCTCTCCATTTCTCCTTTGGAGGTAAATGTTTCAAAACATCCATCAGTCTGTACTGAAAGTAAGGTTGCATTTTTCTACATTTTGGAGTTGGATACATCACTGCAATAAAAGATTAATTCATTATAGGTTATTTGGAGATCTTCACCAGGGAATTCAACGGATTTAAGGGGGACTTTAATGTTTCGTCATCCAGATTAGGAAAATTCACTTCGTCTATTCATTTTACTTCAGAAGTTAAAAAATAAAAAAAAGCTTCAAATGATTAAAAATACAGCAAGGACAGCAATTTTAAAGGAATAAAACACATCAAGACTCTGTAAGTTGCCACGACTTCATCTGTAAAGTTTAATGCAGTTTGTTTTTTTTCATGTCAGTGCAACCTGAAAGACAATGTCATTTATTATTTTGCTATTGTCATAATGGGAATATAAACGGTAGCAAATAAAAAGTGGCTCTCAGTAGTATAGCTTCTCGAAACTAACAATTCATTGACATTGAGTCAATACAGCTTAAGTAAAACAGCACAATGTCTCAAAGCCTTTACAGTGGAGACTGCAACTATAGTGAGGCACAATTAAAGTAAAGCAGAACTGCTCTAGAAAGCAAGCATTCTTCCTTTGGTTCCTGCTAAATAACATTCAGCAATATACATTATGATATCTTTAGATGTCGTGCACCATGAAATTGCTGTTTTAGCTCATTTTATTGTTCTCAAAACTGCCCAGTGCATTGGTTATGTAATTTTTTGTTTGTTTGTTTTACTTGATTATGGATTTTTAACTTTTTCCTCATAAGTGCCACTACCCTTGTAGGCGGACACATATCCACTGGTGTCTGGAATGTCCTCTCGCCCGGACTTTCCTTTCCCTTTGCCCGAGTCGTCGAAGCGCTCCTTGTGTGAGCCGGTGTACTTGGACGAGTCAGTCAGTCTGTCCACTGCTGCTGCTTTCGCAACTTTCTAAAAGCACAAATAAACAAAAACAGAAAACAGTCAGCCTAGAGTTCGCTGCCCTGTTAAAGGAATATGTTACGCACTAGTGCCATCTGCTGGTATAAAAAATGAGTCACGGCTTGAAGCTAAGCCAACTAGTTCTTGTCGTAAATAACCTTGTGGCTCAGGTTATGCCTCGTAACAATGCAAGGTGTAAAAACCGTTAGTAAAAATCAATAAAGCTGCAGCATCCAAAACCCAGAAGGAACAAATGAAAAAGCAATTTTTCTGCCAGAAACTCAGTTCCACAAGTGGAAAAATCTGACTTCCCTCCCGAAACAAAATTAGTGTCAAATGTTTTCACTGGTTTGTGCAGCAAAATGTTGTTTGTGCCGGTATCATTTTAAATATTAAATGTTTCCAGGGTTCATGAAAGGTCAACCGGATCCTCACACCTTCTTCAAATCAAACAAAATTAGTGTCAATCAACTGGACCACGTTTGTGCTGGTTTGTGCAGCAAAACATTTCATTTGTGCTGCTTTTGTTTTGAAGATGTTGATAAAAGTGTAAAGGTCAAAAGGTCACCAGCCGCCCAGCGTTACCCAAATCTAGCAACATTAACGTCGAACGTTTGTGCTGCGTTTGTGAGGGTGTGGGCAGCAAAAATGTTCATTTTATCTTGATCATTTTAAAGATATTAATAAAAAAAATAAATCCTCCTTGGAGGTCATCAGAGGTCAACCGAAAATGTGCAAAATCAAACAAAATGGGTGTCAATCAACTCAGCTACGTTTGTGCTGAGAAGCAGTTCTCTTGAATCTAACAGAACTGGTTTGACACCAGTTAGGTTTTATTAAGGTGGGGGCGCCAACTTCACTTGGGGTCCAAATTACTTACAGTGACTCCGGCGTTGGCTGGATCCTTCCCAGCAATGAGACCGTAGATCTGCTGAACGGCCTCCTCTTTGCCTTTCCCTTTGAACCGCTTTGGAGCCAGCTCTGTCAGGGCCTGGTTGAACTGCTCAAACGTGATGACACGAGCGGACTTTGCCCTACAAAAACACACAGCGTTGCCAGCTGTTTTTGTTTTTTAAGTGACAAAATTAGACATGTCACATCATGGTTCTGTGTGAAAATGACGATAATTTATACTGAGATATATTTTGGTATACAAAAATGGTAGCTATGAAATAAATTATGCTTCAGAGACATCTTTCAACAAAGTAAAACCAAACGCTGTACATTTTCACGTGACTATGCGAAATAGTTATTCCAATATTCTGAAAAAGAAAAACAGGCATGAATAACCACCAAATATGAAACAGACACTCCTGTTCTGTACTGCTGAGACATTTTGCTCACTTATAAATACACATATATTTCAATTTGATCCTCGCTTCGGTCTTACTTGACTTTGCTGAAAACTATGTCGACATCCGTAGTGGTGACGTTCTTGCCGTCTATAATGTGACAGTCTTTGCACATCTTGGCAAAGTTCTTCCCATTCATCTCCTTCCCGGTTGCTTTGGTGTCTCCATGGACTGCAAACTTCTGGAAGGACGTCTCCACTTCTGCCATAGACACCGTGCCCTCGGCCATGCTGAGACAGACGCACAGGTATTTACTACTGAAAATAACGGCTTTAAATAATGACAGCAAAATGGTGACCACATCCTCTGAACACTTTGACAAGAATAACAAAAAGTTTAAATTATTTTTTTTTGATGCCATCACATGTGAAACAACAAAAAAACAGTTGGATAGAGTTATAGCAAAAATGTCTAAGATGTGTGAGAAACTTTCCACAGGTAAAGTTTTCCCTCCTGTTTCACATGTGCATCACACGTTTTTCACATCTTACCCATTTCGCTGCGGTTGTATTCAATGGTTATTTATGCCACATTTCATGTAACTGCACAATATAAGTTCTAGATATGACATGAGTTATATCTGAAATATTTTTGCTGTAATATTTGTCGACTGTGCTTTTTGGCTGTCAAAGGTCAAATGTCTCGCATGTCACCCCGTACAAAGTCAATTCCACATGTGAAAGAGTTTCCCACATGTTTCACATCTGAACATTTTTCACATTAGATTATTTTCTATGCTATACATTTTGCACTTTCCACACGTGAAACATCTTCCCTCATGTAGCCACAAATTGCAACATAAAAACACTTTAATAACGCAAATGCATTAGATCTCTAAGTATCAGCTTTACTTTTTTTTTTTTTACATATGAAGTGGTGCTGCTAATTACCACATGTGTTCAGCTGGATAACTACTGACGATTAAACAAAGTGGTTACTGTATAAAAGCGTGTTTTTGTACTAAATTACCAAGTACAGATCAAATATTGAAAGCTGTGTATTGAACAATAATCAGAATCTAATACTCAAATCTTCATGATATGATTACAATGACAAAAAAATCTGCCCAAAAGGTTGTACTGGGGAGAATGTTCAAAAATCACTTTTTTCATGTGCAAGACGTGTGTCTTACATATTTTTTTTTTACATATCTCCTAATAGTTTTAGCATTAAATGTAACACAAAAATCCCAAAGGGGGCTGCTTTAAAAAAGACAAATGATCAAATTTCATATCATAATTAAAGTTATAAGGCGTCCATTAGTTAATTGTCTGCTTGCTTGCCAGAAAAATGACGACCATAATGAATGCCTTCTTTTTCCTTTCCCATTAATGCAGGCACACGCGCGCACACACACACACACCCCTATTTTCTGCTGCTTTCACTGAGGCTTTCTTGCCAATCTCCTCCTGAGTTTCCCAAACCCATCAATTCCCAATAGTTACATAATTGTTGCAGATGATTTGCTTTTGCTCTCAGTTTAAAAGGCTTATAGATTGTTTCCATATTTCTAGATAAACTTAAACTAAAGTGTGTTTAGGTTTGCAGTGCAGTATCCCTAATCAGGACATGTGGAGCCGACTCTGATATTTATGACAGTAGGTCAAAGTGCAACGCCATTAAAAACGAGTCTCTGTTGTATTTGCTGAATGACAGATGCCTGTCAGATATGGGTTTTCAGATTGAGGACATTCGCAAACATGGTATTCAGTGTCACTGCTACGCAGATGTCACCCAGCTCTATCTCTGAACCAAACCTAATTCTATGCTTCCACTTTCATCCCCCTTACTGATTGTCTTCTTGAAATAAAGCACTGGTTCACCCAAATATATATATATATATATATATATGTATATATATATATATATATATATATATATAGGCACACACATTAATACACAGCGCTATCATCCATCATTATGTAAGTGCTACAGCGGCTGCACTCAAGCCAATTTAATTCAATCAAGTCAGTTTCCAAATGGCTTCTCTGCTCCTCAATCTACAGTGATTGAACGAAACTGTTCAGAGCTTCAATTCTTCTTCTCCGTTACAGCTAAGTCTGCATGTACAATAAAATGGTGCAACAGCTGCTGTTGGTATGAAATAAAACCATGATCCTAAAGCAAACTGTGAAGCGGATCGTTCAACTAAATATAAGCTGATCAACGTGAATCAACAGTGAAAGACATTTTCAACTCAGCAGGATCTATATGAAGTAATATTTCACATAGCCCTACTACTGTATCTCTCGCCTCAAAACTTTCCATTTAGTTTGCAGGTGAACAAAAACACCCACAAATACAAACATCATGATAAGCACCGCTTAGAAATGTGGCATTTTCGTGATGTTTTTGATTCTCCTTTAAACCAGAAACACGTGACTGAAAATAAACAGCCACTATTTCCCAGCACCACTCCACACATCGACAGTAACAACACCTACAACAACGAGCGTCGCAGCGCTTAAAACCATCCCATCCATTGCCTTTCATCGCAACCCTTTGCCGCAGCGGTGGCGCCTGAAACGCGGCACATAAAACGTACCTGCTGTCGTAAACGCAGTGATGATGCGACGTCAATATTTAGCTGCTTCACCTTCTGCTTTCCTCTTCGTCCTCTGGCTCTCCTCCTTCCTGCCACTCCCAGATTTTTGTTTCCCCGGAGGGATGAGGCACAGAGAAAGAGGCTTTCGAGGGGAGAAAGTACCGACCGGCACAGTGAATGACGTCATGGGTGCTCTCCCCCCCCCACTCCTGGTGTCTGTTCACCCTCACCAGCTTCCTGCTTCATTGAAAAGACTGACTTTCTCAGAGGCATTGAAAGCATCCCAGATCCCAATGCTTACATGGCCCTCGAGTTGCCATGACAATAATACTGTACATCTACAGTATATATTTATTCTTAAGGTCATGCAGACTTTGGAGGACATAATGAGGTTTCCAGCCTTTGATACATTCTCCTACTACTCTTCCGTTTTGGATTATTTGCTGCAGCTTTTAACTCCGTGTTTTCTCTGTTTTTCCTCTTCATAGAGGCTACATTAAAAAATAAAAGGACTAAATAATTATGGAAAAATAATACAACTTTTTGGTGTTACATAGCCGATACATCCTGATAGGACAGCCGTCAGGACGAGAGCTATCTTGATAGCCAGTAAGCTCCTTAAAATGGCATGTTTTAAATGTATTTTTAACAAACAAATACTCGCAATTTCTATTTTTGTTCCCTTTTTTCCATCATTGTTTATTAGATGTTTTTTTTTTTCGGTTTTGGAATTCAACACATATAGACATACTTTTTTTTTTCTCTGCAGATATAAGTTTCCACCTCTTCACCCGTACATTCACAACCCAGCTGACTGCTGCCCTCATCCATCCCCCTACAACTCTCTCGCTTTCATTCGTTTTTCTCTCCAGCCATTGTTTTGACAAGAACTGCCTTGTTTGGGAGAAGATGAGAGCGGCCCTTCATAGAACAAAGAGAATAGACAACAGAAAGCCGGTCCTCAATGGGAAATTTAAATAAACCTCGGAGCTTTATGTTGCCAAAAATGTAACGTGCGAGCCTTGAAGTCATTTTGCTGCTCTGCTGTGATCTGAAACAAACTGCTTCAAAATGATGCTGTAAAAAAGAACACAAATGTTTAATGCAAATTCTCCTAACTGATGCAGCAGCAGGCCTTTCTCCTGAGGTAATGCTGTCATAAATTATTTATTTGACCTCATAACGAAAAGGTTCAGAGTGTGTGAAACATCAGTTAACCATATAAATAAGGATATATTTATATTAATACATTAAGCCTCGATTTATCTCACAAAGCAACATGTTTTGTGAATTTTTCAAAGACAAACTACGGTGGCCCCTGAGGTGCAAGCCACTTCAACAAGTTGAGCAACACAACAACATTAACGGAGCACAAAACAATGTTCAATCTGTGGTTTGCACCTCAGGGCCACCGTAAACACGATTTATAATGCCAAAGTAAAAATAAAATTAAAATGAACAATAATAAATTATTTTGTATAAAATAGGTGAAGCGTTATAGTGAAAGCTGTAATGCTCCACCTGTGAAAGTAAATCAGCTGGGCTTCATGCTGGCACTCAGACATCAACTAAGGGCCACACTGTCGCACTGGACACATTGTATAAATACATATACATTTATAAATATATACATGAATGTTTATATATTTACGGAGACATAAGCTGAGAGGTTAGGAGTTTGTCTTTTTTGTTTATGTATTGTCCGTTATGTAATCCGGGTTCTTTTCACCTTGTGCTGAGCATCCAGACTGGTTCCTGAGAGAGCCCACATCTCATGGCCCCTGTTCACATGACAAACTAAGTCTGTTGTTTTGGAATCGGGTACCGCCATGAAACTCACCGCTCAGTCACATGAAAAGCTCAAGGTTGTGAAGGACTTTTGGTTCAAACTTCCACAGCCCACAAAGTGCAAACTGTATTTTTTTCATGAATAATATTAATTTTATGGTAATGGAAATCTCACATATTGGCTGCCCTGCACCCTGTAAAATCCTTAATTCCAATTGAACTTTCAGATTTATTTTTTTTTTTACTATATTTAAGTCCAGTCCATTTACCGCTTGAAGATTAATGAAGAAAATAAGTATCCTGTAGCCCTTTTTATATTTAATTTCAAACTGGAATATATCCATCACTCTTGCCTGTAATCATTCACAATCTCTACATGAAGAACACAAAACACACTCTTCATAATTCACGCACTTACTTTTTAGGTGGCAAAAGACTATTTTAGTCTGCTGATTTCTTGACCTTACTTTAAGAGCGAAGATAATATTCAAGTTGAAGAGCAAATTTCACCACAGGTGCAGACGTCAGGACTTTTGATCAGAAAATGAAAACAAGTTGTGTGGGAAGAGATCAGTTTACTGTTTGTGGTAGAAACAAAGCCTTGCCTTTAAATGTCAGCAGAAAAGAGCGCAGCGTTCCTACAGAAGGACCGGTGGTATCCCGACGTGCCCACGGAGTAACTCTTTGTGGACCTTTTTCTCTGGGAATATTTGACAAACTGCTATTTCGCATAAGAACTTAATCGGAATAAAAACGAATTACTGCCCAGGATAAATTGGTTAGTAAACATGGCCGATTCAGGTTTCCCATTCCCACCAGACTCTTTCTGTCCCCTGTGTGCTGATGGACTCCGGGACCCGGTCACCATTCCCTGTGGGGACACTTACTGCCTGGAGTGTATCAAGATCTACTGGGACCAGTACGACCACATGGGCGTGTACAGCTGCCCTCAGTGCCGCGCGTCTTTCACGCCACGGCCCGTCCTGAGACGCAACGTGCCAGACGTTCAGCACCAGCAACAGCCCCGCCAGCAGCTCCCGGAGCTCACCCCCTTCCCGTACATGCACCGCGAATCCTACTGCGACTTTTGCGTCGGCCGCCGCAACAGGGCCGTCAAGTCGTGCCTCATGTGTCTGGCTTACTACTGCGAGACGCACGTCAAGCCTCATTACGAGTCGTCCACGTTCAAGAGGCACAAGCTCGTGGACGAGACGGGCCACCTGGACAGGAAGATCTGCCCCCAGCACGAGAAGGGCTTGGAGCTGTTCTGTCGCTCTGACCAGATGTGCATCTGCGTGCTGTGTACTGTCAGAGAGCACCGCAGCCACAACATTGCCTCGGCGGAAGAAGAGCGCATTGAGAAACAAGTGAGTTCTAACAGCTTTGGCTTGTAGGTTGTATGGCCGACATGCAGGGGCGCAGCTATGTACTTTCTGAGTTGTATGCTGACACAATAAAGCCTTAGACATCTGTAGCTACAGCACAAAGTCGCAAGACAACCAAGAGATGTTATTTTACTAGTAACTTAACTTGAATATTGACAAGCGTCTTTTTGATAGACTGACAAAACTCACCTACTGTCTGTCAACCGCTTTGAAAAGTTCAATTTTTGTTTTCTGACCCCTTTCTTTTCTGCCTCTCTAGTTTTAGCTCCAAGTCATCAGACAACAACAGGATTCAAAGGAACAAAACATATCACACACCAACTAGAAATATTTTTTCTGCCATCGTTTTGGCGCCCCTCTAGTCCAGCACCCCTATACATTACATATAATGGAGAAACCTTTTGTGTCTTTTTCAGCATTGCATAGTTGTATAACCACAAACACACTGCATAAACGTTCTAAGTTCTCTTGATCTCCTTTTTTCAAAATAAGAGTCTTACACTTTTAACCTTGAGATTACAAATGAGGAAAATCTAGTTTGTACACAGGTTAGATTGTTCCCAGATTAGGCTGTGAATTCATGGGCCTGCAAAGTGATGCAAAAGGGACTGTGGTGTGCTTACAACATAAAGTTGATAGGAAATTGTCAAAATTCATGGACAAAAGTTGGTTCAAAATCCGTTCTGGATCAAAAGAGAAATGTGTGGGTCTTTGTCGATCAGTAGCTGGTCCACAAAAATGGGATTTTTTTTTTAGAAGGCAAGGACTAAGCAAAAGCTATGCAGTTAGGTACCAAGTGGCAAACACTACTGAAATCTAAATCAGAGAATTTTATGACTTTTATCCTGCTTCAAATGTAAAATCAAATCATACTTTTGTAGAGTATAAAGAGAAAAACAGTGATTAAGGCTAAAAGTACCTCGTCCTTAAAGTGATGTGAAATGACTTGACGGTGTGTGCTTTTTCCTTCAGAAAGTTCTGGTGGTGACCCAGTCCGAAGTGCAGCACATCATTTCAGAGAGGATGAAAGAGCTGCAGGAGCTCAAGCACAATGTGGATGTTCTAAAAGTAAGTCAGACATTATAGAAACAAGTATAACATTTACCTTTCACCGCCGTACGCCGGATCTCAGAATATTCTTACCCTGTATGACATCAAATTTAATTTAATTTTATTTCTCCAGAATGCTGCCCAGCGTGCGCAGACTGATAGCGATAAGACCTTCCATGAGATGTTGCAGGCAGTCGAGCGCTGGAAGTCTGAAATCAACCAGATGATAATGGCCAACATACAGGCGGCCATGACGCAGGCTGATGGTTACGTTGAGCGCCTTGAGCAGGAGATAATGGAGCTGCAGCGGCGAGACGCTGAGCTGCGACAGATCCTGGAAACAGAAGACAACATTCACTTTCTGCAGGTCCCATAGGATCAGACAAATCTGTTTGCTGATACATTTCTAACACTCAAGTGTTCCTAATGGAAAATAATGACATAAAGCTTTCATTCAAAATACTGGATTCAATCTGTTGGTTTTTGATAGAGGAATTCTCGTCATCCCAAAATTGTATTGCCATTTTTGTTATATATTTCAAGTGTACAGGGTGGAAACCAGGTCTTGAAGAATCAGGTTAAGACTAAGCTACACCTCAGTTTTATTTCATAGCTCTTGACGAAACTCTTTCTTTTCTCTTCCTTGCCACACAGAATTTTCCCACCCTGTGTGTTCCTCCAGAGGCCATGGTTCCTAAAGTTCTCATCAACCCTCAATTCTCCTTTGGAGAAATAAGCAAAACAGCCACAGAGATGAAAGAAAGCCTGGATGACATCTGTAAAAAGGAACTGAGCAAGATCTCCAAGACGGGTAAGCTCATTTAGAAAATACTTGTACATTCCCAGAACTGAAGTTAAATCATGTAACAAACTAACGCAGACATTCCTCACAGTCAGCGAAACTCCTGTGTATATACTTCTGCCACGAAATAGGGACAAACTCCTGAAAGGTAAGGATTAGTAAACTCAATGACATTTGGCAATTTAGGAGCAACAACTAAAATGGTGGACCTTTTTATAGAACAAAAATTTCTTTATCGTCATTCACATAGTTCCCTCCAGGGTTGATTTTCAGGAGCCAAAATCCAGAACAGACTTCTTGAGATGTAAGTGTGATTCATCTAGTAAGTTTAAGTTACTGTAGTTTTTTACAAATGACTGGTTGTTATGGTAATGTCGAGTGATACTACATATGGGGCCCATGTATGTCAGTTAATGGCTCATAACAGCCTATCAGTTAAATTACTTTGTGTTGCTTTAGAGCAAAAAAACTTTTGACTAGTCTCAGGTTTTCTTTCTGTTAAACTACAGACATTTCATAAACTAGGTTCTTAAAAATAGCAGCACTTCCTGTTTGATTCATTCACGTATTTGACATGGTGCAAAGCTATTTCTACAATTTCTTTAAACATTAATGCAAACTTATGTTGCCCATCGGGTTCAAAAATTATACCTTTTGTAAAAATGTTTTTATTTAAAGAATTCAAGGCAATTAACAACTTCATTTTGTTAAATTAAGTGTTATGGCATGGTTAAAGGTGAAGTTGAAAAATAAAGAAAAAGTAATGTTCACTTTGTAACTTCACATTAAGGACTTATGATTGGCCTCAGACTCAGCATGAAAGACATCAGACTTGACTTGAACATGCTAATAGGACTTCAAAGCAAAGCATACAGTGGTTGCAGGTGAATAGTAAGAAATGTGCACTGTGGATGTTTTTTTTCCCTCTTCTCAGATGCGGTCAGACTGTCCTTTGATTCAAACACCGTCTACAAAGAGCTCGTGCTGTCAGACGGCAATCAGAGAGTCACTCGAAAGAAAACGACCCAGTTTTATCCGGACCATCCGGAACGCTTCGATGGCTTTTCCCAGGTGCTGTGCAAGGAGCCTCTGTCTGGCTTCAGGTTCTACTGGGAGGCCGAGTGGGGCGGGGAGTTCTCCATCGGTGTGGCCTACAAGAGCATCAGTCGCAAGGGCAAAAATTCAAACAGCCTTCTGGGCTACAACGACAAGTCGTGGAGTCTCCTCTGCTCTGATTCAGGATACTCAGCCTGGCACAACAAAGCAGACAAAGATCTGCCTGAAGCTCCCCGGGCCACTAGGATAGGTGTGTACTTGGACTATGCGGGCAACACGTTGGCCTTCTATTCAATATCCAATACAATGGAGCTCATCCACAGGTTCAGAGCTCAGTTCAGTGAGCCTCTGTTTGCTGGTTTTGGGGTTGGCTCCTCTGTTACCCTCTGCCAGCTGAAGCAGAACACTATGCCTTATACTTAAAGAAAAAAAAATTACTTCAAGGTTCCTGTACTCAAACAGGTGAATATTTGTTAATGATAAAATGATAAAATGAAGACAATTTGTGTGAAAACCATTTTTTATCTCCTTAGTCTACACTTTAACCTGTATAACTGATCAGTTGATGTAAAACTACAAAGCATCAACCATCATATCTTCTCAAGCATCTTCTCTTATTTTAAAATGTTAAATGTAGTATGTAAGTAAAATTCACTTTTTTTTGTCTCTCTTTTATATTTTAAACTGATTAAAATAAGAATCAACAATTTTTTTTTTTAGCTATTTAATGCGTAACGAATGCTGTACAGTGAGACCATATTTATATTTTTCTTTATGATAACTGTTGGATGTTGCTAAACATACCATTATGAAAGGGTTAAGAATGATCAATAGAAATAAATTGGATGCAATCCCTGCCTGGGTCCGGTCTTCATGAGGTTTGCATGTTCTCCAAGTGCATTAGTGGGTTCTCTCCGGGTTCTCCGGCTTCCTCCCATAGTCCAAAAAGATGACTGTTGGTTTAATTGGGTTTTCTAGTTTTTTTTTGTTTTTTTTTTAAACTTGTGTTCATTTGGATTAGTATTTTATCAGTAATGATGTGTGTGTAGATAATATGTATTGACAATTTAAGTATCACATATATTTTAAGTGTGAGAATAAATAAACAGTGCTGAGAAAATCATTTAAGTACTAGACTTGTGTGTGTTGATAAATAAAGAACTCCTAAAGATTATAAGCTCCTTTGAGTTTTCATTGTTTTTCAATGGCAGATCACACCAAGCATGGTGTGTCATTTTGGCCCAATACACAGTTTCTTTGTCATTAGAACCTTTTTACATATCAAAGGCCAACAAGTAAGAAACCGAACCACTAGTGGTCAGCAAACACGAAATGATTAAAATTCCAGAAGCTATTAGAAACACATCTACGACACTTACATGACCAAACTTGTAGCCAGTATCACAATTGAGGAAAAGCCATCTTCCTTTTGAGAGATTTGAACACATTTAGGCCACACATTTGTTAGGAGTTATTAAAATAACACAATACAAATAGATCTCACAGCAAACCTATGTGTTGCCAGTGAAAACGTAATTTTGTTTACTTCTAAATGAAGCTTTAATAAATGGAAGTAAGTTACAAACAAGTCGTTTTTCCTGCAGCTTAGCTCGCTGTTTCAGGATAGAGTGACAAAACGCTTCACTTGATTTATCCTAGCCCAGGGGTCGGCAACCTTTTCTATTCAAAGAGCCATTTGGGACCGCCTCCCAATAAAAAGAAAGCATTTGGAGCCACAACCCATTTTGACGTCATATATACATAAAACCTATATGCTATGTACAAAAATCGATACTATGTTGCGTTTATGAAATCAACGAACTGCTGCAGAGAACACAAAATTTTATTTCTGCATGTAACAAAACGCATTTTACACTTTGTTGATGCTCAATTTCAAACAAAATACCCTCTGTCTATTTGGGTCTTTGTATTTAAGAAATAAAAATCGAAACTTACCCAACCCGCACTGAAGGAAACATAGAAACAGAATGCAGTCACCTGTCCTCCTCTTATTCAGGAGATAAAAATCTAAACTTATCCAAATATTATCCACCGGCACTGAACGAACCAAGCAAACCAAAAAATGCGCAGTCTGCTTCTGTGTCCCGTAGTACGGAGCCCTCTAGGGGACATGGGGAACTTTTTTCTTTTGCGTTCCCTCGCAAAACCTTTGCGTTCCCTCGCAATACTGTACTGGTCAGTTATGCAGCTAATTGAATACTGCAAGCCTTTCTTACGGGGGCGCCGTACTTTATGCTTTAATATAAGGTTATGTGAGGTTTTTCCATGAATGTTAGTATCTTTTTGTGAAATATCTGAAGTTTTATATCTTTCTTTAGGATAGAAAGGCCCCACAAACCTACGATATAAACAGAAACTTTCCGTAAGTAGGAAAGAAATAAAAACACATTATAATTTGGACTATTTCTGAGTTATTATCGCGGGTAATAAATCATCTGACAGTTTTGATTGTGTCTCTGTTGTGTTCTAGTCTGAATGGTTTAAAGAGCTGCTTTCAGTGCCGCTCCATCTTAGCCTTAACAGACATAAACATGCAGTAAATAAATTGATTTTCAATCATTGTTTTGCACCAAACAGTTTTTACTATTAACAAGTTTTTATTATTAAAAACACGACAAACTAATGATGGTAAAGGGCCGCACTGGGTTAACTCGGGGAATTTCATCTGTCCATGTATCAATCAACTCCAAACCTTTTCTTTGTTTTGTCACAATTATCGATTTATTCAATTTTGATGATCAGGCTCCAAACTTTGCAAGGACTGACCGCCCCGCTCACCGCTTCCTAATACACACAAAGCCAGTATCCTTCCCACTCATACCTGGTGACGTCACTCCCACGTCGACACACCTAAGTGTCAAAGCCGCTTGCTCCTGTCATATCAATAATTACTTATTTCATTCATATGGCTCTTACAGAGCCTCAGTGAAAACTTGTTTATTATTATTAACTGTTTGGTGCTTCAGCCTTTCGCATCAGCTCCGAAACGGCCTTTTTTCTCTCCTCTCCCTCGGGATATTTTTTAGCAAAGACGGAGTGTTTGCTCTTGAAATGTCTTTCAACATTTGACTTCTTGTTGTTTGCCAGTCTTTCGCCACATATTAAGCAGACTGGTGAACCAGTTTCATCAGCGGTGAAAGCAAAATGATCTGTCCACGTAGCATTAAATGTTCTGCCATCTTCAGAATGTTTCCTTTTCTTGGATTTACTCATGATGTATTTTCCAGGCAAGGATCAAAGATCAAGGATTGCACCACATTTGACATATTGTGTGGAAGTCTGGGGGAATACATACAAAACAAATTTACAGCCATTATACCTCTTACAAAAACAATCCATCCGAATATTACATAAAGTGGGATACTGGGAACACACAAACCAGTTATTTATTAAATCAAATATACTGAAATTCTGGGACCTGGTAACATTTAAAACTACACAATTCATGTTTAAGGTCAGACATCAAAAACTTCCACACAGTATACAGGAAATGTTTGCTGACAGAGAGGGTGGTTATTATCTAAGAGGTGAAGGATATTTTAAAAAACAACATATTAGAACAACCAGGAAGAGTTTTTGTTTATCTGTGTGTGGAGTAAATGTCTGGAATGGATTGAATGATGAGTTAAAACAAATTACAAATGTAAGCCAATTTAAAAAGCTGATTAAAGCAGAGCTCATTTCAAAATATGCTGTATAAGATGTTTAATATCCAATAGGCTATAATGTAATTGATGATATAAATAGTACTTAAAATAATTTTGTATAGTTATACATGATGAAAAAATGGAAAAATTTCTCTTTTTGATGTTATGATAGTTCATTGTAAATACATTGACAAGTAGGAAAGGGGCAGGACATTATAAGATGTATCTTCTACCTGCTCCTTTTCGAACAGAAAATTTTGCATGTCACATGGGCATAATAATTTGTTTCATATTTTATTTCTTAAGTTTGTTTCATTCCATTTTATTTTATTTTCTTTTGATTGTTTTAAAGTCTGTTCGAAATAAATAAATAAATAAATAAAAAAAAAAAAAAAAAAAAAAAAAAAAAAGTCAATAAATCAGTGCGCTAAAAAAATGCGGTCTGCCAGACATGTGGGGTACGCCAGGAATGCCTGTCGCACATCAGCGGACATGACGTATATTTTGGGTGCTAAAAATGTTCAAAACTTTTTGTTTTAATGTTACAAGTTTACCATAATCTTCAGATTTAGAAATTTATTTTAAAATGATTTTAATTTATAATTTTTTAATGATTTAATTTTAATAAAATATTCTATTTCCCAAAGTCACTGCGAGCCACAACAGAAGGATGAAAGAGCCACACGTGGCTCCGGAGCCATTGGTTGCCGACCCCTGGCCTAGCCAAACAGGGTAGAAACAGCGCCTCCTAAAGGCACCAATCGTAACTGCAGTTACAGCGAGCAATGAGCGCTGTTGTGAGCCTATCCCGCCACCACGGTCAGTCTGAAGGGGCCCCGCAGTTCAGAAAAACCCAGAGATAGGATGTATGGAGAAGAGACTCGCTCTCACGCACGAGTCACGCATTCACAAAACTGCCGGTGACGTCACTTAGCGACTTCTAACGACTTTTGACCGTTAGCAACGGTTAAGGAGGAGAGTCAGGGGACTGAGGAAAGCGGAGGTTAAGCAGCCAGAAATTTTACGTTGTATTACTGCATTTACAACAGCAGGTAAGTTTTATGTTCCACATTTAAGGCACGACCTCCATAGCTAAGGTCCTTGTAGCAACATAATGAACTGTTCTTGCACTCAAAGCAAGCCGTGACGCTCGTTGTTGTAGGTAACGGCGTTACTGTAAATTTAGAGAAATAGTGGGTGTTCATTGTGTCTCTAATTAATAATGTCGCTAAAATTTCTAAGCAGTATTTCTCAAGATTAATAGTTTTTCCACCCGTCTCGTAAAATACGGTATTGTCCTGGAATGTGCAGTTAAAAGTTGCGTCCCGTTTCCTAGCAACAGGCACCGCGCTGACACCATGCAGCTTTCAACAATCCGCGCCTTTTTTAAAATGTCTGCTTGCTTGTCATGACTTTGTGCTTTTTATTTAACATGTTGATACGTTTGAGGAGGAACGCACCATTAGAATGTTTTAGATAGAAACAAAGAGGTAAAACTTTACACGTAAAAAAAACAATTCTCGCATGATTTTCACCTTTTAGACATTTTGATGTAATCTTATCCAGGTGCTTTTTGTTGTTTCCCATGCAACGACATCAAAAAAATGTTTTAACTTTGTGTTCTTATTACTGTCAAGGGATTCAAAGAATGTGATCCTATCAGTGAAACCATTAATCAAAGATATTTCTCTCAATATTAAAAACCTGTACGTCTGCTTCAGCATGGCCTCGGGATCAGCGACCTCCGCAGACGCGGAAACCGCTTTCCAGAAGTTTGCAGTCCACGGAGATCCTCATGCGACTGGGAGGGAGATGAATGGAAAGAACTTTGCCAAGATGTGCAAAGACTGTCAAATTATAGACGGCAAGCACGTCACTTCCACTGATGTTGATATAGTTTTCAGCAAAGTCAAGTAAGACTTAGGACAGTATTCATCTTCTCAAAATATTAATGCTAGCAAAGTGTCCCAACAACAAAGAGCAGGAATGTCTGTTTCATGTTTGGTGATTATTCTTACTTGTTTTCTTTATTTTTTCAGAATAAATACTCTACATTTGAATAACTATTTCAGCACAGTTTGTGGTTTTATTTTGATAAAGGCTACCATTACAGCAGCGTTTATTAAACAACTACCCTTTTTACATAACCAAAATATATCTCCACATAAATGATGTTGTTTATATTCACACAGAACTTCCATGACATTTTCAAGTTTATTAAAAAAAAAAAAAATAGGACAATACGTATTAATAAATATTCATATGGAAACATGCATGAGATTATTGCCAGTTGGCTAATTCCTATCTCTAGTTCTATTTGCAGGTTGGTGTTAAAGCACAATGACAGATAAAACGGAAAAAATAGCAATAACAGGGTTTGTCCCTTTTTTTTTTTTTAAACCAGGGCAAAGACCGCTCGTGTCATCACATTTGAAGAGTTCAACCAGGCACTGCATGAGTTGGCTCAAAAGCGATTCAAAGGCAAGACCCAAGCGGAGGCTATTGAGCATATGTACGGTCTCGTTGCTGGGCAGGATCCTGCCAATGCTGGAGTCACTGTAAGTATAAGCAGGTCATATCAATGCCTCCTTCAACACTCTCATGGGTAGATTTCTGACTGACTCGATGGGTCACTTTCATTTTGATTGGTAAAAAGAAAAAATAGTTTTTAAAAATTTGTGTTACTCATGTTAACAGCAACAGATGGTATAAACATGTGCAACACAATGTATGTATTGTGCCATGAGTAACACAATACATACATTTAGGTACGTCGAATGCTATTGTTTACATCTGGAAATTTGTATACATTTCCGTATGTAAATGGATGTAAGGGTTAGGGTTAGAACAACCTCCACACTGGAACAACCTCTAGTGTTGTGCCCTCTAGCGACACAACACTAGTGGGCAAAAAGTCTATTCTTTTACCACCCATAGCTGTGCTGCTGCTGTAGTACAATTCTGTTGACAAAATTAAAATTGGAGATGTAGGTATTATTAATCTAGTGCAGGGCACCACAACAAGGGAAAAATAACGCAGAAAAACCGGTGAAGAACAACTCAAAACCACTCGTATTTTTCTTTTTTTCTCGTTCACCTTGTTGGATTTTTTTTTTTCAGGTTTTATTGGCTCTAGTGGCCTTTATTTGATAGTGAATTGACAGGAAAATGGGTAATGAGAGAAGGGGGAAGACATGCGGCCAAAGTGGTCAGTCCAGGACTTGAACTCGTGACATCCACGTCAAGGATTAAGGCCTCCACATGTGGGTTGTGCTTAACCCCTGCGCCACCACAGCACTCCCACTTAGTTGGTTTTATGCTGCACACGAATCCACTGTCATAGCAACTGGCTGACAACATCTGAACTAGCTGACAGAGCAGATATCACGTTCAAGTGTATCAGGATTTAACACCAAAAACACGGCAACAAATAACAGAACATTGAGTCCAAAACAGTTGCATGTATTATTCAGGTTTGATGTTTATTTTGCGATTATTAAGGAGGGATTATGTGAAAACAGTAGTGGTTGATTAGCTAATTGCATCACTAATGATCTTTCAGAGAGTAGGTGTGCAGGTTGCCTTTTTTTGTAACTGAATGGAAACACACCGAATTCCACAGCACATCTTCGTGATAAGGTTGTCAAAGTCAAGCTAGCATAACTGACCTGCTTTCCTCTCCCTCGCTATTTTTTTCTTTAATTAAAACTTTTTAGTGACCTGTGACATGGGATACTTTTGGACCTGGTTTTCTAGTTGTCATAGTGTTGACAATTAGTAGCAAAACATTGCGTCCCTTTTTCTTTAATATATCACGCATACATTTACGATTTAGCTCGTTATGTTAAAAAGTTGACAGCTAAAACCAACGGTATTCATCATTTTGTGTCAATGTGTCTACTCCGCCAACGATGCAGTGCAATCTAAGTTGACAGTGTGTATTTCACGCGTTCCTTTTTCGTATCTGAACTGAATGAACTGTTTTGCATGTAACTTACTACTTTAGGTTTCTCATCGGATGCTTTCTGCTTTTCGTTACTTCTTAGAAAATTTCAAAGGTAGGAGGAGTGGACAGACTGACGGACACATCCAAGTACACCGGGTCACACAAGGAGCGCTTTGACGAGTCAGGCAAAGGGAAAGGATTATCTGGGCGTGAGGAAATGACAGACGCCAGTGGATATGTGTCTGGTTATAAGGGCAGTGGCACTTACGACGACAAGGTCAACAATTGATAAGCAAATAAAAAACGTACACAGGCAACGCACTTGTATTTGTTGAGAACAATATAAACGAGTAAGAAATGTAAAAATATACATGTAATATTGGACGACATGACTGAAAAATATGTCACGATATAAGCGTTTCAAATCATTGGACGTCAATAGCTATTGATTAGCTATTGACAGTTATTGATTAGTTTTTAGTTTTAAATAGCTAAAATGCTCCCAAACTGTTGTTGCAGTTATTTTTTTAAGCACTCAAATAAGTTATGTATTCATGAAAAAGCTACAGAAAAATTGTTGCTCACCCTGTTATATTCATCCTAACTATTATTCTAGTGGCAATAGCAGTGGAATAAACTACACCTGTTAAAAAGACCTCTTTGATGCCTGAATGTGAATATTTGATCACTCAAAATCAAAGGAAAATAAAGTTCTGGTGGAAAAATGACAATTCATATGATTTTTTAAACTCCTAAATAGATCTTTGTTTCTAGCAATAATTATGAGAATGAACGTTTTTTTGAGTTAATGAACCGTTTAGGATGCGACTCTGTGTGTTTTAAGTACTTTGCTTTTCCCACAATATAATAAATTTCCAAAATACTGAATTCTGGGTTTCTATTACCTATCCATAACTAATATTACAAAACATAAAGACTTGAAATATTCAACTCAATATTTAATAAATCTGCATAATACATAAATGTCACTTTGAGTGAAAAAAAAAAAAGATTTTACTTCTTTATGATATTCAAAGTTTTTGAGAAATATCCACGTTTATTAGCATAGAGTTCTGAAGTTTCTTTAAAATTCCAGCAGATGGCAGCACTGTCTGAGGAATGTTGACAAGGATTTAATGTCCAGTATTTAAATTGCCTTATCAGCTACAGCCAACACAGGGCCCACAGACACCAGGAAGCCCTCACAGGTCACATGACTCACCCAGAGGGCACATCCTAAAAGTAACACTCAACAAAACTGAGCTACAGTACATCACTGTTGTAGGTGCAACAATATTTCTGTTAATTGTTTGCTTTTTACCCGCCAGTAGCTTTTAAATGACGTACACAATGATACGGAGCCCCCTAGCGGACATAGGGAGATTCTGCTTGATGATCAAACACTTATTTCACTCCCTATGATGCACATTTAAAAACATGTCATGGATTTATTGGAGGTTCTGTCTAAAGACTAGTTTAAACTATTGTTTTAAAGTAGATGGTGTTAATTTCCTTGACAAGTCTAAAGAAGACATCTTGTTTCCAGAAAATATTGTGAATTAGCCATTTTTTCCCAAGGAAAAATAAAAATAAAGGAACACAAACAAAGTTTGAACTCAAATTCATACTTCTGCATTTTAGTTATATTTCACATTGCACTTACTCAGTGCAGCACTTTGCTAATGAAAGGCCATTTTGAAAATTACACCAAGTCACATCGCACTACTTTACTTTCAGTAGATGGCGCCCTCTCGTTGTATGCACAAGTTTTCAGAAAGGCAGGGGGGGAAAAAAAAAAGTTTTGTCAGCACATTTTGCTCCCATGCTCAACAGAGCCAGCCACAATTGTTTATAAAAGTTAAGAGAACTCAGCTTCCTGTTTTGTGTCTTGTGCAATGCACTCCTTAACATATCGGAATGTTTAAGGGTTTCACAACGTAGAAGTCTTAATAAAAACGATGCAAACAATAAGAAATTTGAATGAGGAAAACCGAATGAAAAGCTGTGTCAGAGCTGTCAGGTTTAACGGGTCTTATTTTTTGGTTTGGTTTGTTAAAGATGGTGTGAAAACATAACTTCCTGTGAGAAACCATGTCTTTGCAGAAGAATGTCTGTGCACGACGAAACTTTTTGTGTGAGAGGGCAATGGGTGGGTGACAGTACAGGGGAGTTTCAAGAAGTTGGGGTTTGCGCAATATGTGGTCGGAAAGAAAAAAGGCATTGGATGTAAAAGTAATATTAATATTTTATCACAAAGGTATTAATTTCATCATGAATTTCTCTTTATATATAATGTTGTGATAAAAACACTTCTTCTCTCTACCAGCTTTTCAAATCTAGACACCAATTAGATTTTTACTCATTATTCTTGGATTCTAGCGTTTCGGTACAGCTCCCACGCTCTTGCCCATCTTCTTTTTTCTCTCTGGCTGTTAAGACTTTATTTTATTTAGGGGTAAAAGGAGTCGAACACACTTTTCAGAAAAAAACAAACTTTTATTTTCACCATACTAATTCAAGCGGAAACCTGTACAAAAATGTGAAACCTGTTTATCAAAGCTCAAAGGCAATTTATTTAACTTACAGAATGCAGTAAAATGATTAAAATAATGTATTCATTATTTTATAGGCTTTACAAACACAATACTACTGGTAAAACATGTAAAAAATTATTGTCTTCTGAAAAATATATTCCCATGCAGTAAAAACCCCCAACTCTTTCCTTTTTCAGATGATGGATTAAACAGCGCTTTTGACATGTTCAAGGGTTGTAGGGATGTTGTTTTAAAGCTTAATAACCCTTCTTTAATCTTCCCCACAACTTTAAACCGGACCTGATTTTCCTTTGGGGGTCATGATGCTGTGTATTCACAAAAAAAAAAAAAAGAAAAAATACACAGCATCAAAAAAACATCTCTAAGTCCTTCACTGCTATGTGATTTTTGTGAATAACATTGTTTTAAAATGCCAGAAGTGTAAATTTAGTTTAAAATACATAGTTACAGAATTACGGGTTTAAAAGAGAGTGAGTGAGAGAGAAAAACAATCACCAAAGTATTTATTCTGTAATTTGGCAGTCAAGATTGCTCTGGATACCGGTGCTATTCAGAATGTAAACAGTGTTACAGTCGGAAAGTTGTTTCATGGGTTTGTCTTTGCTGATTATTTTGAATGTCTCATAAGGTGGAATGAGCACCTCTTGCTCTATGTCTCCGAGCTTTGGGTATTTTTTCAAATAAGCCCCGTGGCAGGTTCTAATCTTAAAGCATGTAGTCTCACCAAAGCTTGTCAGAGTTGATAAGTTGGAGGTAGAGGTAAAAGTGCCAAACCGAATCACTTTGCTGACAACGCCGGTGAATTTGGATTTGGTTCTGCGGAAGGTTGTGTGACATTTACCGTCACTGGTTTTGAGGATCTGTATCGCTCTGGTCAGCCAGAAATGTAAAGAATGGAATGAAAAATTCGAACCATACTGGGTTCTGTTGGTCCGGACTGCTTCGTTGAATGTCCTATAGACGTTTTCTGGTCCTCCAGCTGTGTACGCACAAATTGCTTGCAGGTGATCTTTTGTTAAAGCCTCATCGCCTTTCTCTCTTTCTTTGATTTTCTTCTTTGCACACTTTTCTGCTGTTATCCACATGTTTTTAAAGTTCTTCCTCATTTCCTTTTTGAAGTATGTGTCCTTGACCTTTGCTTCCATCTTTGTAGCGCAGGTAGAGTACATGTCATCAACTGAATTGTCAACCATGTCCAGGGGGATGGACTGATCATCTTTCGTAATGAAGATGCCAGAGATCTATAGGGAAAGAGAAACAAAACGTAAATCCAAATGAATCTGTTGTATTTGCTTATACGTTTTTCAGAATATTAACTCTGATGAGAAAATAAAACATCGGTGTAATCATCTCCCATATCAAGACCAAGACTTCATGAACCAAAATAGATAAATTTAGTGTAGTTTTAATTATATCATAACCCTTTTGTGGTATTTTGTTGTGAATTTGCCTCAAACAAAGTTTTTATACCAGTGATGCCTGTTGATGCATATTCTATACATACCATGGATTGCATTGGAAGCTCTTTTCTACCTTCTATTAGTTATTGTTATGCTCAATAATGTCTAAGCTAGCTAATTTTCATACAATACACCTAAATACTGTATGTGTCTATTATATGTGCTATTTTCAAATGAAAAACTACTGATAATCTGACAAATGAATTGTTTGATTATTTTTAAATTAGTGATTTAGTATTGGGTTGAAGGCAAAAAAAAAATGTTGATTAGCACCTTTTCTAAGAGCGCCAAGGTATGATAAGATTTTATGGAATATTTCAGGAATTGTAACAGTAAAGATGGACATTTGTTGTTTCAGTTAGTGTTATGGTGAGAAAAAAGGACCTTTCATTGGAAGAACTGTAATTTCTTGCAGAAATAAAAAACTGATTGCAAACCCTAAAAATGTACAGCATTTTTAGGGTTTGCAATCAGTTGCAAATCAGTTGCAGTTTCTTTTACACTTTGGACTCGGTCTACTCCTGATTCCGCATCAGTACTTATTAATATATGTTAAAAAATCAAAAGCTACCGTTATGTTTTATTTAGTGGTTCAATTACGCTATACTGTATTATGTAAGTGGTGCGCAGAAGCAGCCTATCTGAGTAATTTTAGTATTTGTGTCTGTGGGGGCTCTGCTTGTATGCAAAGACAGATATATGGTCAAAAATATATTTTTTAATTTTAATGCAGTGAACATTCTAAAATATTGTGTCAAAGTTTTTTTTGTCTAATATCAGCCATTAATACCCAACAGTTTGGTTATGACTGATTCTTGGCTTTTTGTGATCATTTGTTTTGACACTTTTCAGTGATTACAGCATCAAGGAGAAGTGCACATATTACATTCTTGATATCTAGATTGAGACTCTGAACTAAATTATATTTTACACTAGAACACCAACCAAGCAGAAGCTCCACTTACCTTGCAGGCGCATAGAGGAAGCATCCAACCAAGCAGCAAGTACAGAGAACCAAAAACCAGCATATTGGTCTTCATGACTGCAGTCCTGCAAGAACAAGTTCAGACATGTAAAAACTGATTTATGACTTTAGTGAGGGTAAAAAAATAAAAAATAAACAAACAAAATCTAATTTACCCCATACAACAATCAGAGGTCTTTCCCATACAACAATCAGAGGTCTTTGAGATGACTAAGAGTTATAACCTGCAACATCATTTTCTCTCTCTCTCTCTCTCTCTCTCTCTCTCTCTCTCTCTCTCTCTCTCTCTCTCTCTCTCTCGCTCTCTCAGAGATAGTCTTCCAGTTGTCTCACACTAACTGAAGTAAAAAAAAAGAGCATTGTTAGTGTTAGCAACAACAGAAAAAGTTTGGAATAAGTAATAATATTTTAAACCAAACTGTACAAGCTACTGTCAAATAGAAATAAAATGTATATTGCTTTGAGAAACACATCCAATCACCTTCTTGTGGCCGAAACAAGCAGGAAGTGTGTCCTTAAAAATATGTAGAAATGAAAGGAAGTTTAACAGCATCTCTAAGGAGACTATAAAAATTACTGGCAAGTGTTGTTACAAAACTACAGCATGTGTTAAATCAGTAGATTGACAAATCCTTTTGTTACAATCAATAACTGTTATTGGTCTCACATACTAAAAAGTTAGCTTTAACCTTTTAGCCGTTCTAGAAAGCAAAATCTACCATAAGAGCTCGGTAGATTTACTAAGGCTTGCATCTGCCATGTACGTCTACGAAGTGAAGTTCTGTCCATCCTTCTAGATATCCACTCACACCTGAAAATTGTGATAATTTTTGTGCACAACCTAAGAGACATGTCACACATGCACACATTCGCAACACGCAACCTTCTCTTAAAGGAAATGAAGTTAATTTGAACAGGAAAGGTGAGACATCTATGCATCTGCGACTTGCAGTTGTAAACTGACTAACCAAAGTGTTACATTGCGAAGGAAAATTTATCATCACATTCCGTAACCAAGCCAAAGTTGAGAGGAGTGAGAAACTGCTCTTGACTCGAGGCGTGAACTAGTAGTTTTGAGAACTTCAGTTCTGTTCTGAGAAATGCGCCGAAGCGACTGAGGAAACACAGTAAGACAGAGGTCCTTTTTGAAACAGGCAGGAAAAGATGCATGAAAGAATATGATGGTGTGATTTGACCATCCCAGCAGATGGCAGCATTGTTAAGGGATTTTGTTTTCCCTGTTCTATGATGTTCTCATCACATAAACCTTGAGGAGGGGGGAATGCAGTTTGCTTACTTTAAATTGATTTTTAGTTGAAGTTGCCAATAAAAAAATCGGTTTCAAGGATAATGTCAGCCCCATTACGGCGATCCTCTTAATACTGATAGAAGCCTAAGAATAGAAGTGAGGAGGGAATAAAAGTTGTTTTTCGTGGAAGAATTGAAAATGTTAAATATAGATGTGCGAAGAGGGACTCTGGTATTTTATCTGAGAAAGGAAACGGTAGAAAGATCAATGTGATGGGATGCAGAGTGAATTTAAAGGCAGGGGATGTTAAAGTTGTGGCGCGCTCGGAGGCATTGATGAGGAGCAGATATTTGGTTAAGCTGAAGCACACCCTGGAGAGCCGAGTGAGAACAAAACAATATGGCAACGAGTGTAGAGGGAGCAGAATAAAGAAGAGACTTGGTGTGTTTTGAGCATACAAAGAATGTGTATAGAAGTAGTTTGGTGAATTACCTCACCATTCCCAGTTGAGAAAAAAAAAGAAAAGAGAGATGAATTCTCCTAAAGGATATGCATAGTGTGGACGGCTATGAAGATGCAAGAAGAGGGGGGAAAACCTGGGACATATTGAAAGAGCAAATGGTTACCGGAGCAAAGAAAATAAATGCTCAACAGGGAAAAAAGAATGAAACTTTGGAAAATGTGAAAAAGGACAGGTTGAAAGAATGAAGGAAAAAATTGATGAAAAGAAGCATGATGTAAGAAAATAATATGTAGCAAAGCAGCATAAGAGAAGATGAGAAAGAAAACCTGACAAAGTACAAGTGGCTGTGGAAATACTGTAATACAATCAAATGATAGACAGACAGACACATGCACAGACAGGCAGACAGACAGCCATGTGGAGGAAAAGTAAATGAAGCTGAACGTGAATATTTAGGTGTTACGTTTACCGCAAGTCATATTTGGGTCAGAATGAACATACAAAGGAAGGCGCTTTAGCCTGGCCATTGGGCGGTGCCACCAATGGTGGTAGGAGTTCTTCCCATAACTGTGGGGGTTGTCGGTTCAAGTCCCCTCTTCGTCCGTCTCCATCGTTGTGTCCTTAGACAAGACACTTCACCCGCCTTGCCTGCTGGTGAAAAGAGACTGTTGCGGCACCAACTCTATAAAAAAAAGATGAAAAAGATTTCTTCAGACGTGAGCCGCTGGTAGAGATACAGCCCAGAAGTGTTGCACCTGTAAACGAAGTGAAACTCAGTTCTACAAAGTACTGACTGACTTTATGAAGTTTGTATTTGAAAAGTTGGAAAAAGTTAAACGGGTCTGAAAATCGCAAACACTCCAAACAGACAATAAAAATGACACAACAGGTTTTCTGACGACGTCTTGATGAGAACAGAGTCATGTGAGTCCATTAAAGAACAAACGCAGAGAAGAAAGCCTGGAGTGAAAAATAGTATAAGAAACATTGTTTGAGACTCATGCTTGGAGAACTCTTGATGGAAACTGCAAAAGCAAACTATAAGGAAATGTTTTGAAGACCTGGGAATCAGAGCCAGTTAATTTAGAGGGTTGGAAGGGACGGGTATGCTTGGTGATGTAGACGGTACAATTCTGAAGTGGGTCACATATTCCCCAACTCTGACTTGAAAACAGTGGATGTGAGTGTGTCTGTGCATGTTTGCTCAAAATACAAGTCAAACACCCGTTGACAGAGCCCAGATGTTGTGGCAGGTGAGCAGAGACTGCACCGTGTTCTCTCAAGGTTTTTATTTTTTCACTTTTATTTTTCTTTGATCTAAGCTTCTTCTCGTCCGCCCGATCCCTTCGTGGTTTTGTCAATTTACTTTGTATGTTTTCGCCATACTTTTCTCTTGCTCAAGGTAAACATAAATTGTTTTTAACGATACTGTGGAATTATTAAAGGCTGAAGAGAAAAGTTTGGTTTTGAAGTGAAGCCGTGTGGAGATGTTTGTGCTTTACCTGCAGCTGACAGCAGTCGGAGGAATCTGGGTTTGGAAAACGAGGGGGAATGGAGCGAGTCAGTTGTAAAACTTGGCTCTTCTTCTTTTTTCAAACAACTCTTGAATTTTTTTCACTTACCTACCACCAGTGCCTCCATTGCTAACTAGAAACAACAAATCAGAGCCAGGAGGAGGGTCTAAGCGCTGTCAATCACAACCTCGGGCTTGATAGCAGAGCCTGTTGTGAAAGTTCAGGGTAGTTAGTTTGGAGGATAAACGGTTTTCCTGTAACAGTCGGTTGTTTCTCCACCATTAACACATTGAGCAGCGAGTATATGAGATTGATTGACATTGCTAAGACCCTCCTCCTGGCTCTGATTGGTTGTTTTTGGTAAGGAGGGGAGCATTTCTTAAGACAGCAATAATAGCTCAGGGAATGGGTGGAAAAGCTCTTTTCACAGATTATCTGTCTCAAACCATACTGTAACAAAATGTTGACACTTTTAAAATAAAAAAAACATTTTTTTAAGGAAAGTTACATACTGCAGCTTTTAAAAACAATGTTTCCAGATTACTTTCCTCTAATATTAAAATTATTTGAGAGAAGTAATTGTGTCATAAAGGTGAAAGCGAGAAATCTGTAAGGGGGCAAGCACTTCTTCACAGTTCTGCAATCAAATTAATGTCTCCAACACTACAAAGTGCTGCAAGTAATCAAGCAAAATCATCGCCGTGACTACCGAGGTTTCAGCACCACCTGGTGTAATTACCAGTTACAAATGAAAACAAAGTGTTTAGTTAACTTTTAACAGTTTAGGGCAGTATTGGGTAAAAACAAAAACCTTACAACAAACGTTCTTCACCTCATGGGGTAATACTGTGAGATCAAATCACTACGTCAAATTGACGTCGGGTTTCAAATTTCTCATAAGCGTTAACAAAGATGTTAAATGCACAATAAACTTGAAATGAAATCAAACCCATTAACACATGAAATACAACCTAACTCCTTCAGACATTTTTTTAGAATATATTTTAGATAAATGATAGAAGCAAAATTGTCCTTAAACATCCCACAGCATCTTGTACAGCATTTTGTAGTCGATGTCCAGTCCGAGGTAAAACGGTTAATAAGCTTGGAAGCTTAATGAATTTTAAATCTCTGTCCAATAGTGCCAAAATTGCAATGCTGTTTTGTACAGATTCAATTTTCCACCTCGACGACCAGCCAGTTAGCATCACTCCAGTGACAGTTTAGGCAGGTGCCGGTTTTATTTGCTATGTTTTCGTGCTGTATTCTGCCTAGCTGATTTGTACGTGAACATATCCGCCAATTTACCACATAAGCCTTGTTTATTTCGGCTTGAAAACCGTCTCAGAGAAATGCATCAATTTCTATCAAAGCATGCTTGCTGGGATTCTTCTTTCAATCTTTTTATCTCTCTTTGTTTTTAGTTTCGCAGTCCTACTATTTGTGCTTGTACTTTAATATCAGGCAGCATAGCGTGTCAGTGGCAGCAGTCCCCAGTGTTGTGCTATCACTTTCACTTGCCTGCTGTACTTCAAATGAACTGCTCAGAGGGTAACAGTGGTCGGGAGTCAGGAGTCATACTGAAGGCTTCAAAACTAAAGCTTTGTACATGAACAACTTTGTACATGTTTGTGTGCACAGCTAATTATTCAGAGCAAACTGGCTGAGGATGATTAAGCAGGAGGTGGAAACCGAGGCCCACTGTATGGGATTTGGAACTGTTGAAAATAGATAACAGGATGCGCCGCAGTTAAGGGAGCAGACAACATGGACTGTGACTGACAGAGCGAGAGAAAAAAATAGATGAGACACAGTCTGTATTTTTTAACCACGTTAAAAAATAGGGATTCTGAAAAAGGAACTCAATGTGTGGAGCAAAAATGAAGCTAGTTTATATCGTTATATCACATCATAACGTTAACAGGAAGCAATTCACTGTAGAGCATATCAACTCTGCACAAATTTGATGTAGAATTTCGTACACATTTTAAGAAAATACCATAAACCATTTCTACAGGAAGTGAGACGCTGTCTACCTCATCTTCCCTTGAGTTGACCAAGTTGTATTCCTGGCCCAACAAAAAAGCTTTTGATTGAACATAAAACATTAGGACAAACGTTTGTGGAAGACATACAATAATTCTCACATTAATAATGTGAGGAAAGAACTAGCCTGACTAGTGCCTTCCTATGTTATTCCATTTGATTCAAGTCTCGCTTCACAGACAATCTGGGCTTTCTTCCATTGACCCAGATTTCTTTGGTAGAGTTTATAACTGGCCAATCGGTGAATAGACAGAGAAGTTGTGAACGATTACGTTGATTTTCAGCATTATTTTAGAATTGCAGTGTGGATGTAGTTTTAGCATACCCACATACCTAGCTAAGTCCCTCCATGTGTAATATGATGATGATAATAATTTATTTCAGACAGACATTTCACCAACAAAACATAATGATGAAGACTTTACTTTTTCTAAGAATGAGTGCAATACCTTGCTACCAAATGTACATACTCAAGTACATGTAAATACACCACACACACACACAGACATATATATATATAATTTAGATTAAAAACTACAAAATATGTCGTAAAAAATTGGAAAATATGTATTTAAAACCGATTATGGATTTAATTGATTCTAAAAATAATTAAAGCCGCAAGCGGCGTCGGGCTGCCCTCGCAGCTCAGCGCCACTCCGGCCTATTGGCCACCGCAGGGTTCCAGCACCGCCGCCCGCCAGCCACCGCAGACGGTCTTGCGCAGTTTCCAGCACCGCCGCCCGCTCACCACCGCAGAAGCTGTCACGCATTTTCCCCGCCCGTCCACCAGGCAATACACATGAATGCGTTCGGCAGCGCTCCCTGACGACTCACAAAAAATCTGGTGCAGATCGGTCGATGTATCGAGGAGCTATAGCTGATGGATTAACCTAGGGGGCGCAGTGGAGCCAAATTACATTTCAATGCTGTTGAGTTCTTTAGAGGTGAACAAAGGTCTTACATATTGAGTTTGGTGCCAATCGGATCATCCATGTGTGATTTAAAGACAATTATATGAATATGGCGAGGGACTGATATTCGCCATTTGGCCACGCCCACATGGTTCATCCAGCAGCGAGCATTGACAGAGTTTATCATCATATCATTTATGTCAGTTTGAACATGATTAAACCCATATAAATAACAGAGAAAAAGTAAGACATACAGCAGGAAAAACAGGTGACTTCCTGTCGGAAGTGGGCGGGGCTAAGGTGATGACATGAATTGACCATGACAATGTGATCAGGACTGGTCTGTAGAGAGAAATAGGAAGTCTAATGCAGCTGTGACCTTGCATGTGGAAGTTATTGAACATTTTTTCTCTGAAAAAACAGCTTCTCCCTCAATCTCGTAGTTATTGGTGGAGTAACACTGACCCCTACTGGTGAAATACACATCTAGTTATTCATCATCTTTAGTTGTCTGATGACAGACTGTTTTCTTATTGATCTGTTTGTCATTGGTCGAGTGATATTTACCGTTCTTTGCGAATTTGTAATATAGTTTCTATACAGTGACAGGTGATTTATAATATTGTGACAGGTCCTGAGTGTCAGGACTGCTGTAACAGTGATGACACAATCTAGAGGACAAATAGACAGGAGCCCTGGCCACAGACCCGTCCGCGAAGGTGGAACCGGCCGAGGCCTCGTAACTGGCCCGCACCGCCCGAACCTGCACCACGTCGCAAACCTGCGCTTCCCAACGTGGGCAGAGGGGACCATACACAGCCCGCTCCTCTACTACTGGACGTCCAGCACTCGGAGGATCCGGATTTTACCGAAAAGGTCAGGATTCTCCATCGTATAATTAAAGTGATACATCGGCCTGCACTGATGTATCCCCTCACCAATGTTGAGAGCGACGAGACCGACTGTTCTCCGTCCTCCCTGAGGAGGCTGATGGACCATCTGTCGGATGTCATCGTACCGGCCTTCCCCTCGGCCGATAAGGCCCTGCTGATTAGCGGTAACGCCAGAAATTGGACAAGGCCTGTCTGGCCATGGACTTTGGACTACGGTGGGGGTTTGGACCAGGGGAGTGGGAGGCCCCATTCGAGGTCGCAGCAAAATGGGAGCGGCGTAACCTGGGGCGTCGCCTTGATTTTGGGTATAAATTGTAAGTAAGTAAAATGTTTATGTTTTAGAAATGTGTTCTCTGGTTGAATTCTATGCAAAAACTACATGAAATAGTGGTGTGGAATGGTATTCTTGGATTAAAAAAAGCGTCTATCAACATGATAAAACTTTGTGAATTTAATTTCTTTAATTGCTTTCTTACCAATGTCCATTTACCAAATAGAAATGGAAAGTAAATATTTTTTAGATACACAAACTTCAGGAAAATTACTCCATTGTTTTTGTCAAGCTCTGCCTGACTATCCTGGTTGCAATAAGCAACACAATTCCCTATGATGCTGTATCACTTCAGAGTTATTAATCAGCAATCCTGCACATATTAGCATAAACCCGTATTGCATTTGCAAAGATTTTAACTGATTGTGTAAATAGGCTTTTATGGTTTCCGAAAATAATATATGCATGTGAATGGGGGGTTTACGAGGCACTACTGTTGTGCGAATTGGAGTAAGTGCACTGAAGTGTGTCTTGTTTTAAAAGGGATGATTTGTAGACCCATAATCATAATTCATCCACCATAAGATTTAAGCAGAGACAGTCATTTCAAAGACAATTAGAAAGAAAATAGGAATGTGCCCTGCTGCGTGAGTTTATCCTAGTTACTGCGTTATTGTCTCCCTTATGTTGTATATGAACTGCAATGTGAGCAAATGTCTGTGTGTGAATGGATGTTGCGCCATGAAAGCTATAACTCACTCCCTTGGTGGTGACTTTCTAGTTTCTAATCATCTGTTTTTAACTTTGAACAATCTCATGGGACTTGCAAGAAAACGTAAAGCATCAAAGTTTTGCAATTTAGGTCTCCCCCCCCCCCCCCCCCCCACATTAGACTAGTCTAATACTTTGCAATTATTCTGCTAACTGGATGTTCTCTGGTCCTGTATAGTGAAATCAACTAGTTCCTACAGAGATTATGGGGCCTTATTGGACACAACAACACAGTCAGATGACTCCAATGCTTTATCTTTTGTTTCTTTTTTTCCATCTGCATGCCTTGAATCATTTACACCTCTCTAAGAACTGGCTTGTTGTTGCATAAATGTGTATTACAGCCTTGAATAAACAAGTGAAAAGCAGAGAGTGTTGAGAGTTAACGGACATCTGTGTGTGTGAAAGATTGGCTCTACAGTTTGTCAGGTAGCAGGATGGTGAACATCACTGAGCTACTAACTTTGTCATGTAATTATTGTGAGTGTGTTTACTTCTGTACATACTCATGTTTATGTGTAGGTGCAAATGTGCGGTCTTGACCTAGGGCATATATGTGACATTGTTACACAGCACCTTCGTGACCAACACTTAGAACGACCTACTTACAGACAGGAAAAAATCAGCTCTAGCCGAAGTTGAACACGTCTATGCACCACAAATCTAGAACAAACTTCAAGAAAAATACTAAGATGTCATGATTTGCGTTTTGACGGACGCAAAAGCAGAAAGGCAGAGACATCGAGTAAATGAAGAATGTTTAATGAAACAAAATGATGGACACACTTACAAAAGTGAGAGGGAGCACAAGGAGCCAGAGCAGAACAAAAAGCAAAAATCAGACAGGCCAAACAGTGTTAACAGAAGCAGTCCCAACCAGAAAATGTTTCATAAAAACGTTTAAACACTGTCTTATTTTAAAGTCAAACATAAAAGATTTTCTATATTATGGTTGTTTGATGCTAACAAATAATTTTCTATGGTTTGTGTTATGGCTGGAGGGGCTGATGGAAAGTCAGTACCTCAATGCAAGTGGCTGGATTTCCTTAACAGTCAAAACAGTCTCTTTCAAAATACAGTTGTGAAAGGGGTACACAAAAATTGTAAATTAATACCTTTACTCTTACTATTACTTGTATTGTTGATTTATTTTTAACGTGATCTGAGTTCCAACAACAAAGAAATTTTTCTACAGAAAGATGCTACATAATGATGGCGAAGGGAAGTGAAAGAAGAAGGCACGTAATTTGAGAAAATTGTGTAAACATTATGTTTCTCTACAGCATGTCCATAGTCATGCTAGCCTCAAACTATGGCACTCGCTGTCCCGTCTATGCTTTGCTATAGTATAAATTACCTTTGGGTTTTAATTAAAGCTGGATTTTTCTGTGTTCTTTAAAACCATTCTAATTTAACAGTAATCAATGCAGTGTTACTATAATAAAGCATTATCATCTATAAATCAATGTCTGATCATTTTAAGATCAAAGAATCTAAAAGTGATTTGTAGTATTATTTGAAATGACTTGCTCATCAAACAATCCACCAACGACAGTGCAGGTAATTAAATGCTACACGAAAAATAAGTAAACAAAAAAGTTGTGAATGATGAACTCTGTTTAACAAAGAGACGTGCTTTTGTAATTAACCAATGAGAAGTGCATTGATGCAGAGGTAAAGAAAGAAGGGATGTGGAAAATGAAATTAGCATGTGAGAGTGTGCATATGTCTTAAGTGTGTTTGAGAGTCATGCAGGGCTTGATGTACTCATCTGGTTTTAAATGGGCAGGTGCATCATTATGTGCTTGAGAAACTTGGTTATAGTTTCTTTCCTCTCCTGGACACAATTTCCTCCAGTCCTTCACTCCCACACATGCAAATCTGGGGCAGAGGAAAGAACTATAATTTTATTACAATATGATGTGCACTGACTTGTAAATATGCCACAGAGTGAAAAATGAGTCCTGGAGGTGTTCAGGAGCGCACCGCTCGCTAAGAATTGTTGAGGAAATTATGTAAAATGGAAGTTTAAAACAAGCCTGTCAGTATTTTGTTTTCCCGGCTGTAAATGGTAAACTTGTTTTTTTTGTATACATAAATTCAATGTGAAGCCACTGATCAACTTCTAAAACTCTGTCTGTTCCCTTTTTATTAGGTCCACTCTGTATATATTCAATCTTTTTTTATGAATAGTCAAGTCAAGTCTCTCTCATGTCTCTGTGAGCTGAGCTACTTTAGCTGTTGGTAGCTAAGTCCTTGTACTTAGTGTCATGTTGTCAGTACTGTTTAGGATGGTATCTGACTACCAACATTAATACTGTAAAAAATACATGATTTAATGGAATCATTTATGCTTGGGTTTTGTTTTATTGCATTTACAAAATTGCATTGCAACAAGTCTTGACCTCTTGACATCTTAGTTGAACTCTAGTTCGTTTGCCTAGAAACTCCGTTTTTTGTGGGGACGCATCAACTCGCAAACGAACTTTGATCCGCTTTCAAACCTGCATATTGGTTCAGTTCCAGTGAACTCTGGTGTGGTTCAAATCCTTACGCGAATGCTAAGCAGAACAGAACCCGCTCCAAAAGCTGGAAGTGGACTAAAGCGCAGGGCATTCTGGGTAAATACATCCATTTAGCACATGCTAGTGCTATTTGTAGAAATGGCAAGTGGTCTTTTACCAAAGACAAAAGAGAAATCCTACAACCGTTAAAATATAATGCTACTTTGTTTTTGAGTACAATTCGTGAAGGAGGAAGCCGCGCTCAGTGTCTTCTTCGGAGGTTTTTGTGTCATTTTCTTCTGTGTTTCTTGATTATTGGACTCAGTCCAGTAAGAAAGAGAACCGCACCAGCTGAAAATGTAATAAATGTTGCAATTTTTTATCCCTAATCGAACTGAGCGTACCGGAAAGTATTGGGTATAAATTTACCCAAAAATAATTTATCTTTAAAAATCAATGTTCTTCTTTAATTTTTGCTGTAAAATGCCAAGGTTATGACTATAAAATTTTTGATTTTATTTTTTTGATCTTGGGTGGAGGCGGCAGAGGTGTGACCAAGTCACTGTGTTGCAAGTCTCAAGTAAGTCTCAAGTCTTTGTCCTCAAGTCCGAGTCAAGTCTCAAGTAAAGACAGGCAAAAGTCGAGTCAAGTCTCAAGTCAGGAACCTTTAATTTCAAGTCATTTCGAGTCGTTTTTATTTTATTTTTATAATTTGCAATTATACAAAAAATTCAAATAATAGACCATTTGTTCGTTTTAAAATATGTATTTATCTCAAATGATAGAACATGTGTAGCTGAATACAAAGTATAAAAAACATTTTCAAATTGGACCACTTTATTGCCCAGTTCTGTTAAACTTGATATTCAATAAAAAATGACGAAAATGCTGACATTTCCACAGCACAATACAAAGAACCATAACAGCAGTTTTTTCCTCTTTTCTCTGACCTGTCAAAACAATATATTGTCAATATAATTTCCCAACGTAGATGTCTTCAAATACACCAACCATCCTTAGATGATACTAGACCCGGCTCATCATCATGATGGGACAGAGAGACTCTGTTCCCTGTGTTCAGGTCCAGAATCTGCTTTCTGTTCCGGAGCCCCGCTCACTATCCACCGGCTTCCTGAGCTAACACGGTGCACATTATTTGTGGAGGCATTTGAAGGACCGGATTTATGGTAAATAATCACCAATTTAACCCGGAGTACACATGCTAACACGAAGTTAGCTAAAGTCAGCTATCTTACAGCAAAAGAAAAGCGCCACCTACCGATCTTTGTGAAGCTTCAAATGCCGGACAAAGTTGGACGTCATGGCATCTCCATCCGATATTCTCTTCTTGCTTGTTTTACAAGTTGCAGTTCGTTTTTTAGTCGAAAGTTCATAACCTACGTAGCCAAAAGAAATTACTCGCGGAAGCATATTCGAGCGGTTATTTCGTATTTCGTTCCCTGAGCTCTGTAGCTTTGCCGCGTTTTTTTAAACGTCCAAATCCTGTTAATTTGATTGGTTGTGCTGCAGCTACGTACACATACATACATAAGGAGAGAGGAAAACCATAGCGACAGTCTGCGCATATTGATACGGAATGAGTGACATTAATTAATGACGCCACTTTATAAATAATGTGTTTTAAATTTTAAGACTTTTGAGTAAAACATATCAAGTCTTTTCAAGTAAACAGCTTCAAGTCGAGTCAAGTCCCAAGTCAAAGTCAAGTCCGAGTCTTTGAGCATTTTTTCAAGTCAAGTCTCAAGTCGTGATTTTAACGACTCGAGTCCAAGTCATGTGACTCGAGTCCCCACCTCTGGTCTAAAGCCTTGGTTGAGGGTCATTACTGACCACGAAAAGAATCTCCTGGAAGTCATCGCAAAGATATTTCACAGGATGTTGTTGTTCTTGATATTTTACAAAAATAACATTGTAAAATGTTAAACAAACCCAGCTTTGCTTCGCTGTTTGTTTGTCTTTTTTTCGTTGTTGTTATTGTGATTCATGAAACAACCAGAATTTAACACTTTGCGCATTGGATAGAAATTGGATAGAAATGCAGTAGGACAGTCCTACTGGTTAGGACTGTCCTAACCTACTGGTTAGGACAGTCCTACTGGTTAGGTTTTAATCTGTTCCTTGTCAAGCGAGGACAGCTTCGGATTAAGAATTTAGAAAAGAAGCCAAAAGAAGCATAATTTAGTCTTCTTACTTGACCCATTCAGAGGAAATCATTCAGCTTAACAGCGTTGTAATTAACTTCAACTAATGCACCTTATTGTTGAAACAACTTCTTAAAGGTTTTATTTACAACGTCATTTTAACGCATTACTACATTTGGCCAAGACTATTTCATCAGGCCTCACAATCCCTGACACAGAACCTGATTCAGTTCTTTTGAACGCAATGACCTCATGCCTCATAGTCAACACAAAGCCTGCAGGTTTCCATCACAGTAGTCACTTTATAATCTCTCACTTCATCTACATGCTGACAGCAGCTGACTAAAACAAATGTGATATCCCTCCACCTCCATACACTACCGTCACATTCCCATCACTATAAACAGCGTATGTGCTGTATGTTTATCTTGTCAGCAAGACGCTGTTTGTTCTTTGCTTTCAGGCCCGCCAGCATTTACTACATCATTTGAACTTCTAGACTCAACAGCAAATTGCAAACTGCACCCAAAATGCAATCCTCCGTCACTCTCCCGCTTTAGCTTTCTTTGTAGCCATTACCATTACCATTAATGTATGCCATTACCTTAATTTTTAACTTCTTTCACAGATTCTCTACTGCAAAATATTAAAATTACTTCCAGACAAAAGAAAAATGTTTGTAAAATAAAAAAATTACTTTAAACTCATAAATCCGCCAGGAGTATTAATATTTTTTGGCTTAGCTGTGGTCAGATTCAAATCCAATAACATACAATTCACTTCAGTTCATTTGTAGTAATATAGAGTTCAGTTGATCATTTTAATATTAAAACGTTGTCAGTGTAAGGAAGCCAAGCCAATGACATCTCTTCATTACAGTAATCCCTCCATCTGAGTATGTTTTAACTTTGGAAATCAAACTTCAAGTATGTGCAACAAGCTAACTATGCTTTCCAAAATGAGTTCCTAATGTTTTAACATAGGAGAAATCAACAGTGATAAAATAAACTCGAGGAGATAACGTCCCATAAAACAGCTGGGTTAAAGTAAACCCCTTCACGTTGTTGTTCCACCCACTGCTGGATATTATATCAACCAGAGTAGCTCGGGGTCATTTAACACAACGGGGTTGGGTTACAAGTTTGACACCGCATGCTGTGTTAGGTTTTGAGCTAACATGTCATTTTAACGCAAGCTAAGGGTGGATTCAACAGAAATCCAACAGATCCAACAAGCATTTCTAAATAAGTCATGTATGGGTTAAAAAGAATGATTCATCTTCTGTATAAGCTTTCACTACAGGGTGAAAAACATCTAGAGGCCATTTAAATGGAGAATTCACTAGTTCCTGTAGTTCTACTAGTTATTGTGATCAAGTGGAGAACATGCAAAGTTCATGTCAGCTGATACAACTGTTTTCTGACTTTATTAAATTCAGGTAAAGTTAGGAATGTAGCAATAAAGGGGGGAGAACCATCCATAAAAAGATAATCATTATTTTATAATTGTATATACTGTATCTATATTTATAACACATATTTCCACATGTGGAAATGTGTGTATCACATGTGATTCACATGTGATACACATGTGATTTTACCACAAAACGTTCCAAAATCACACATATACATGTGATTCACATGTGGTTCACATCGTTCATAAATCATTCACATGAACAAAGTTGTGTGAACCACATGTGTGGTTTTCATGTGGTCACATGTGATTTTCATGTGATTTTTTTGTAAGGGCGGACACATAATCCCACCGTCTGCATCCCCGGCCCGTCTTTCTTCGCCTCAGGCCCTGGCTGGGCCCGCCAAAGTCTCGCTGCACCGATCTACGTCACCCTCCCAGCTCATCGTTCATCATCTCTCCATTTCACCACCGCCGTTCATCGCATCGCCTTTCCACCGTTTCATCGCTCTGGTTCAGCCACGTCAACAGCTTCTCTCACTTCCGCATAGCCGCTGTGAACCCGCTCATCAGCACCTCCCATCGAATTTTTCCCGCTACGCCCGCCTCGGGCTTTCGGGGTAAGACGTAGCATTCATGATGTGCAACGCTAGGAAACGCAGGAACTTTTATTAGTCTATGCGTTTCAAATGCTTCAGGGCTTTTAACTGAATGAATGCATGAATAAATTAATAAATAGTAGCCTCCCTCCCAGCAGTGAGCCAAGGTGGATCACCAACCTCTTTTCTACAGCATCTCGCACTCATTTACTGTAACCAAGCCCCCAATATATTCCTTCTTGAACTTTATTATGCCCTGCACTGGACTTCCTGCCCCTTGCACCTGTTAAACACCATCTCATTGCATCACCGCATCACCCCAGCTGTCCTTAATCTACCAGCATCCTGCCATTCCACGCCTAGCGCCATCCCCAGCTGGCCTTTATCTGCCAGCTTCACATCACTTTCCCCCTTTTCACAGCAATGTCACCTTTTACAGACTCAAGTCCCAGCCCGTAAGCCCGAGTTAGCGTAGCTTCTCCCACCTGCTCCTACTTTTCTCGTCGGGAATTCCCCGGCCTCAGCGCTCCCTTTTTGGGGGATGACTTTCTTAACCTACATTGGGAATGCTCATCCGAGCTCATTGCAATTCACAGCTCGATGTCCTCAGCCGAGGCCCGAGCGCCAAAGAACTTTAATTCATGTAGAGTACAGACCAAAGGTTTGGACACAACTGTGTGTCCAAACTTTTGGTCTGTACTGTATGTCAATAAACCCTTTTAATCGCTGTCTTTCTCCGTCTGAGTCTCTCCACCCCTCTTGAAAAGTCAATAAAATGCTCCTCCTGTCAAAAATCCACCCATATGGCCCAATGTGTCCCTATATGTACTGCAGGAACCCCCCAAACACAGAGGGTTGACCACCCCTCTTGAAAAATGAATAAAATGCTCCTCCTGTCAAAAATCCATCCACAAAACCTGATTTGTCCCCACATGTCATGCAGGAGCCCCCGCACCCCCAAATAATGAGAGTTGACCGCCCCTCTTGAAAAGTCAATAAAACGCTCCTCCTGTCAAAAATCCACCCATATGGCAAAATTTGTCTCCACATGTTCTCCACGACCTTCCCCCACATACTGAGGTCCTGCCTACGTCTTTCTCAGATGCTATCATTCCATCAGTCAAACATTAACAACCACATCCTTTTACTTTTTCGCTTTTCCATATGGAGTGATTAGAAGAGGTGGAAGATAAACAATATTTTGGGGTTTCTTCATAGACCTTGGGTTTGTGTCCTGAGATTTCAGTTTGATATTTCTTGACTCAATTGGCGGAAGATCATCTTTCTTTGAAAATGAGATCTCTTTAAGCTTATTTGTCAATTCTTTGATGTTGGCATCTTGCAGTTTTATTGTTGCTACATACGTTTTTATCTCTGCTTCTTGGGCTTTTATCTGTTTTCTGAGAGCTCTAATGTCGGTCTGACTCACCTGCATTTTATGCAATGTATCTTCCGGCAGATAGTCTAACTTAGACTTGAGATTTTTCACCACATCCTGCAGATTGTCCTCCTGAACCTTGAGATTCTCAATTTCTATGTCTTTCTCTTCCAGTGTTTTGGACAATCTGCGGTTCTCAGCGCGATACATTTTGAGTTTTTCCGTTTTCCTGTCGGTGTCTGGGAGAAGTATAATATCTCCTTTCTCTTCATCTAACCCTAACCTTTGCACCTTAGAATAAGTTGCTCTAACCATTTTAAATTTCTGAGCATTCTCATGGTGTCGCAGAACTTCCTTAGTGAGCTCCATAATCTTACATTGCTGTTCGCGAATTAAATCTGCCTGTATTCCAATTTTTTTCTCATTAGAGTAAAGTCCTTCTGTGGCTCTTTTGGTTTTTGTCAGAGCTTCTTCTCTCTCCATATTCAGTTTCATATAATCCTCCTGTGTACGCAGGAGGTCTTTTTCAAATTTGGTCTTACTTTCCTTTGAGCTCTGAATCGTTTCAGCCAGCTTTATCTTGACCTGCTCCACTTGATTCTTAAGTAACTCATTCTCTTGCTGGGACTTTTCTAGCAGTGTCTGGGTTTCAACAGCCTCTCTCTCAAGACTCGCTGTAGAAATTTCCAGTGTGTGGTTTTTTTTCTCCAGGATTGCTTTGTCTGTATGAGCCTGTTCAGATTTCTCCTGGAGGATTTGGTACTGCAAATCTAGTTTTGACAACTTCATCTCAAAATCATACAAAGACTTGTGTAGTGACGTGACTTCCTTTCGTAGGCTCAAATTTTCTTCATCTTTGTGTTTTATTCGCTTCATTGTTGTTTCTTCAATCTGGCGATTTCTTTTCACTTCCACTTCTGTCTCTTGTGCAGCTTTGCGTTGTCTCTTAATCTCCTCTTTATGAGCTTCGATTATCTTTTGTTTTGCATCCAATGCGGTCTTAAGATTGCCAATTGTGTTCTGTTTAGCTCTCATGACATCTGACTGTTTTTTAAGCTCAACTTTAAGGGTCTCTGATTCATTTTTAAATGTGGTTGCTTTTAGGATAGACGCGTCTAACTGTAATTTCAATTTTTGGTTGTCATCCGTAAGCTCCTTCACCTGTTTTTCTGCGTCCAGCGCTTGTTCTTTGAACCTCTTCAGTGGTTGCACTAGCTCAGCCAGTTCGCGCCTCCGTCCGATTTCCGTAAAGAGTGAATATGACTTATCTGCAAGAGCTTGTTCCGTGTTTTTTAACTGACCTTCTAGTTCCTGAATTCGTTTGTCACTTTCCTGAAGTTTAGTCGAAATCCCTTCATATTTGTTAGTAAGTTTAAAATTTTTAACCTCTAGCTGTTTTATTTCTTTCTTCTGCGAACTTGTGATCTGTAGTTGCTTCCGTAAATCTTTTTCAGTTTGTTGTAGTCTCTCCTTGCACAGATAAGTTTCTGGTCGGTTGTCCTCTTGCCGTTTTGTTGTGTCTCTAGCTTTTTCACCCCCACTTTTCATAAGTTTCTTATGGGATCGGGGACTATTATCAGTTAATTGATCCGAGCTGGCCTTGGTCTGCGAATCTTGTGTTGAACGCTTCATTTTCTTCTTGTTTTTGGATAGCAATCGTTTTGCTTCTCTAAATCACAGAAAGTACTCTTACTTTGGAACTCTTGGAACTCAATGACTTTGACATAGTCAGGGTCATTGACTATATCAAAGTCATTGTCTATGTCATTACTATGTCATGAGTGTTGTCATGATCTTTGTCCCCATGACATCACTGCTCCTGCAGCAGTACAGTGAACCCTCATTTTTCGAGGGAGTTACATTCCAAAAAGAACCCAGATAGGCAAAATCCACAAAGTAATGACCTTTTTTTTTATAATTATTATACAATAAAATACTCCATAACAGAGGTGTGACCAAGTCACTGTGTTGCAAGTCTCAAGTAAGTCTCAAGTCTTTGTCCTCAAGTCCGAGTCAAGTCTCAAGTAAAGACAGGCAAAAGTCGAGTCAAGTCTCAAGTCAGGAACCTTTAATTTCAAGTCATTTCGAGTCGTTTTTATTTTATTTTTATAATTTGCAATTATACAAAAAATTCAAATAATAGACCATTTGTTCGTTTTAAAATATGTATTTATCTCAAATGATAGAACATGTGTAGCTGAACACAAAGTATAAAGAACATTTTTAAATTGGACCACTTTATTGCCCAGTTCTGTTAAACTTGATATTCAATAAAAAAAGACGAAAATGCTGACATTTCCACAGCACAATACAAAGAACCATAACAGCAGTTTTTTCCTCTTTTCTGTCATGAGGTGTGGTGAGGGTTGGTGAGGCAGACGCTGTAGACCCAGGTAGGATAAATTAATGGATTTAATGATGAATGTCCAGAATAACACAGTCCAAAATAACGGGCAGCACGGCCGAGCGGAAACCAGGGCTCGACACCGGTAGCAACCGTACAAAGGAATGGACACGGAACAACACGAACGCACATTAGACGAGGACCCGACGAGGAACAAGGAACACAGGTGGAGTTAAATACACGGGAGGGTAATCACAGAACGAGACACACCTGGGAACAATCAAGGGGAGGACAGGACAACGAAGAGACTCAAGGACAAAAAACACTCTAAATGAACACAGAAAACACAGATCCTGACATTTTCTCTGACCTGTCAAACCAATATATTGTCAATATAATTTCCCAACGTAGATGTCTTCAAATACACCAACCATCCTTAGATGATACTAGACCCGGCTCATCATCATGATGGGACAGAGAGACTCTGTTCCCTGTGTTCAGGTCCAGAATCTGCTTTCTGTTCCGGAGCCCCGCTCACTATCCACCGGCTTCCTGAGCTAACACGGTGCACATTATTTGTGGAGGCATTTGAAGGACCGGATTTATGGTAAATAATCACCGATTTAACCCGGAGTACACATGCTAACACGAAGTTAGCTAAAGTCAGCTATCTTACAGCAAAAGAAAAGCGCCACCTACCGATCTTTGTGAAGCTTCAAATGCCGGACAAAGTTGGACGTCGTGGCATCTCCATCCGATATTCTCTTCTTGCATGTTTTACAAGTTGCAGTTCGTTTTTTAGTCGAAAGTTCATAACCTACGTAGCCAAAAGAAATTACTCGCGGAAGCATATTCGAGCGGTTATTTCGTATTTCGTTCCCTGAGCTCTGTAGCTTTGCCGCGTTTTTTTAAACGTCCAAATCCTGTTAATTTGATTGGTTGTGCTGCAGCTACGTACACATACATACATAAGGAGAGAGGAAAACCATAGTGACGGTCTGCGCATATTGATACGGAATGAGTGACATTAATTAATGACGCCACTTTATAAATAATGTGTTTTAAATTTTAAGACTTTTGAGTAAAAAATATCAAGTCTTTTCAAGTAAACAGCTTCAAGTCGAGTCAAGTCCCAAGTCAATGGCATGAAAGTCAAAGTCAAGTCCGAGTCTTTGAGCATTTTTTCAAGTCAAGTCTCAAGTCGTGATTTTAACGACTCGAGTCTGACTGGAGTCCAAGTCATGTGACTCGAGTCCCCACCTCTGGGAGGCGGTCAGAGAAATCGGTCTGTGGTACCCTTGGATACAGAGGAATGTAGTTTTTACAAATCCTCTGTAACAACTTCGCTCTTCATCAAATAATGGAAAAATAATTCTCTTCTTGGTGCTCCTCCAGGAGAACATGGACACAGACTCACTTCCCTTTGACGCTGAAGAATCTTCCAGAATGCCTCAGGCGCCCTCCTGTGTGGCATGCAACACAACCATGCCACTACAAATGCTGACACATGCTAACAAAAATGGCTCCATGTGTTCAAGTTCAGTTTCAATTTGAATGCATCTGGTGCTAACATGAACAGAAGACGCACTTCAAATGTACAAATACAGGATTTGTTCAAGATCCCCTTTAGGAGTGTATGAGCAGCTGAATGCAATACATATATATATTCACTGCATGCGTCTTTTCTGCTGTTTAAGAAGAAAAGAGACACTCCATGCATTACAGCATGGGCCCATGACAATATTTGCATTTTCTAGAAGCCAAGCATCTGGGCTTTGTGCATACGCAGAGCTTCTATTTTTAACCGTCGGCTTATTATGAGCCTGGGGTCTCCGCTTGTGTTGCTTCGTCAGAAATTAAAAAGGTGGGAAACCATTGGATGTGACTGTACCCACATGCACAGGTGCCAGCGTGAAAAACGGCTTTTTTGCAGTGTTATTACTCATGCCTGACTTAATATACATTGTCCTCTAAGTCAGCAGGGTGCGCAGTAGAGGTGTACATCTCGACGTGGGTGGGTGTGCTCATATGTGGAAAAGTACTAATACAAGCTGTTCTACACATCTTCAGTATGCTAATCCTTTTGTGTCTGCAAGAGGGTGTGTGTGCGTGTTTCACGGTGGTCTACTTGACCTCCTCTCCACCTCTTTCCTAGTCCTTCTGCCTTCAATACCATCAGCATACTTCACACTGCTGCCGCCTGCCCACACACTGGTGCTTATACAGGAAACAAGGCACGCACACAACAATGCACCGACAACGAAGGGCAGCTTCTCCCCACCAAACACATTACCCTCGGTGATCCGACGATATTTAGACCAACTGCTGGAATGACTGCTGTCTATCTGATCACCCACAAGCAGGAGCAAGGCATAAAGACGGAGACAGCGAAGGTGGACAGCGAGGAATGTAAAAGAGAAGAAAAAAAGGATAGGCTAATGTGATGTGACCACAGGAAAACGGGGCAAAGAATGAATGTGTAGTGTCTAAACATTTTATTCTAAAATTGTTTCAAACCTACACTGGTTGCAACGTTGCACGTTCACAGTTTGGAAAAGAAGCTGCTCTGCTGAAAGTGAACTTTTACAATCATAAAAAAGGGCTGGTCCACACGTAGCCCAATAAAAAATGAATAGGCTTTTATGCCATTTGGCTTTTCATGCATATGTAAAATTCATTTAAAATCACAAAAAATGATTATTAACAAAAACTCCTACCAAAGTGATGATTTGAGAATTCTCCTTATTTGCATTTGCGTATGGACATTGGAAACTGGAGACTTAGAGTCCCTCGCACTGTAGTCTGTGACGTGACCATTGTTGGGAAGTAATTTTTGGTTCAAATGCTTTTTGCTTATTTGATTTTTACAAACCCAATTTCTCCAATGCATTGAGTTGTATGGGAGAAAGAACGCACATGGACTTGCTTTGACAAGATTCCCAGTCGACATTGACTTGTGTTTTATTAAACTTTACTCTCTAACATGGTATTTAAAAGTAGTCCAACTCATCTGCCTGTCCACACAAATGAATCTCTTGGCGACCTGTTTAATTCCTAAAAGGAAGTCGTCATTGTTTTGAAGGATTGTGATTGGTTGACATTTTAGCTGTGCCCTACACTGCCCCCTACGGATTTGGCATGTTAAAACAACGGGTTTGTGTGGGAGAACGATTTTACTAAACCGATCCTATGTAGAATATTCTTTAAAACAATGTGGCAGACATATTTGTTTTTATCTAAACCCAGCTACGTGTGTACAATGCCTAAGTTAAACCTCAGAAATGTTAATGTGGATTAACAAGCATCATGTTAAACCACATTGTCACAATTTTGCACCCGACAGTATTTTACTTGAACTTGTATAGGCTCTTTGCACCTCAGCTTCCGCGTTCGGGGAAAACGCTGGAGGCAAGGACTCTGTTGAAATTTTAAATGTCACCCAGTGGCTAACATTTGTCCTTGACGTATGTGACGCACCAGTTAGACACTATGAAGCTTACTGGAAATTACCTGCACTGTGAACAACCATCCTCCAATGCGAAGTGCCAAGCTGAACAAGATGGCTGTTAATCCCCTCCAGATGTCCAGCACACGTGTACATGTCGCAAATGAAGTTGGTACAAATGTCAACAGAAGAAAAATTATGGGAGGTACTAAGAAATTTTGCAACGTATTCCCAATGTGGAGTGAACAGTCACTTAATTTCTGATTAAAAACAATATTGAATTTTATGTTTAGACTTTGAGTTATTTTTTTTAACTGATTAAAAAGAAGTGAGGTAATGTCATAATTAGGGCTGTCAACATTAATGCGTTAAAACATGCGATTAATCTGAACATTTCTACTTTTACTTACTACTATTACATAACGCAGATTAATCGACCTACCTATTTTTACATAAAAACGTCTCTCCCACATCACTGCAATGCATTATAAGCTTGACACACATGTACAGCAATTAAAGTTGAACATTTTCAACTTTCTTGTGTTTCATCGTTAGTCCATGGGTGCAAATCTACCGTGTACCAGCTTGAAATTTCACATGCTCAAATTACAGGCAGGATGACTGTCGTCTCATGATACCCGTTCTAAATTAACGTTTAGAACAAAATTACTCGTAAAATAACAAAAATAAAAAGTGACTGAAAGCTATAGGTGTAACAAGAAAAATACACAGAAGCACAAAGATAAATTACACTTAAAAATTTAAGTAAAACACCTTTATATCTTAATTGATCAAATATTAAATCTTCATAATTTTCTCGAGTTTAATGGCACAAATTTTTTTTTTCAAGCTTATTTTTGGTACTGCAAATATTTTTAACAAGTCATTTATTTATTTCTGTATTTATTTTGAATTATGGTAGGAATGGTTCTCTGTAGTTTCCACTTACAGCGCTAAGTTATGACTATATGTGCGATGAGGACTGTCGAAAAATACTACTTAAAGTGTCCCTCTTATTACATTGGCTTGCTCTTTGTTCTAGTCCAGTAGGAAAATGTTTCACATATAAAACAGATGACCTCATACCCAAGGGTGAGTGGATCAAAAGTTTATAGTTGAGGGTCAACATGAAATGTGTGTTTTTTTATATAGATCAACAATTTGTTTAAAAAGAGCTGACTTCTGCTTGAATAATCTTAAAAATTTATAAAAAATTGTTTAAGTAGTTGAATTGTCAAATGTAACATTCAGGCAGGAAGAAACCTCAGATAGTAGCAGGTGTGCGACCGCAATACAGCAATTCTAGATTTGACCCTTATTTGTCTTGTCGGTCTCAACCCAGCCAAAGAGATCATGTGTGTTTATGTGCGTGTGATGCGTGCGTTTCTGTAAAGGACCAGATGAGGTGGGAACAGCTCGCATTAACCTGCCATTTCACAGTCCACAAAATGCAATAATGTGGAGGCAGAACAGGCACCCTATCCCCACAACAACGCACACACACACACATACAAGCATTCCCTATTTAATATCTTAGGACATGATTGCCTTGACTCCAGCTGTAATCACACCATTTTTATAGGACCTTTAAAGTACTACCCCAACACCCAAGAGCACACGCACAGAAAAATGTGTTTTGATCTTTACTCCTGGACATTATCACTGAATTACATTCAATTTAATTTACAGATGCCCTCTGTAATGTAAGTGCCACTAACATGTTTTACTGGACCATTGGAGTTCTAGGTTTCTACATGTACACACCTGCAAGAATCTTCCATGTGGAAAACATTCGTTACTGACAGAAAGTTACCTTACATGAAGTTAAGTGATTTGCTATTGTTGAACCAATCATAATTAACCACAGAGTAACCAGTTACAATTTAGATTTTCACTAGATGATGTATGTCACGTTGAGAAAAAAAGTGCAAATAACTCAAGAATTAAAAACCAACAATGCCAGAGTTTGCAGCGCCCACTATCTAGTAACGATCAGATCGTTTAAATTGTATTTTCAGATATTTTATTGGATCGTTACTTAGAAGGACAAGCATTCATATGTAAGGTAAGATATATTATTTTTATGCCCTAGCTTGGTTGTCCTTGCTAATGAGTGCTAATGTTGTTAGTAGCTAACTCAGTGCCGAGTCCTGGACAGAAAATATGTTTATTTTATTTTTTTATTCTTTTTTATAGACTTTTATTCTAAAAAAAAAATAAAAAATAGAAAAGAAATTAAATATAACCTTCCCAGCCATACAGTCACAGTGAGCTGTGATTATTCCCCCACATGCTTCGTGTCTGGACACAAACTATATTCTGACACGCGCATGTGGTTTCTGTAGATCGCTGTGAATGGTTGACCTACTTTGGACCTGAATCCAGCGTCCTACAATGACTCAACATTAACGTACAACTCCAGAATGAATTTGGGTTTACACAAGCTAAATAAATTCCAAGCTCATAGAAATAACATGGGTTAGTTCTTTCTTAGCGATAGCATCGTTGTCATAGACTAATTACTTAAAATAGCACAACTCACTACTCACCCTGCATAAACAAATCGAAAAATGTAACAATCAAATCAGGTAGTTATTCTGAACTTAAACATTTTATTATCCAAATAACCAATCAAGTTTATTTATATTGCACATTTCAGCAACAAGGCAAATCAAAGTACTTTACATCATTAAAACACAAAAATAATGGTCTTGAAATGGCAGCGTCTTCTGAAAGTAAGAAATCAATTAAAAACTTGATATGGCTATTTCAGTGGTTCTTGAAGCAGTAGGGTAAACACACCAAACGTGGCCTTTGTTCATATTTTACTTTCGTTTGAAATCCCTTTGCCTTGCCAACGGTTAAGTAGGTCACCTAAAACTCATGATCCTCTCAGGCAGAGAAAAGAGAGACAAAAGCAAAGTAGTTTGTGAGACAAAGTAGCTGTGCTCTGAAAAGAGTAAAAGATGGTAGCTAAAAAGAGAAATGGGACAAAAGAATCATATGGATTATTTCTTTTTTCTATGATCCTTTCATACTATGCATAATTTAAGTTCATTCAATCACATGGTGGTGGTCCACCACGTCTATCTCTCGTGATATGATCTTAGTGTTACTGTGCTTTAGATTTATTTAGCCACGTCTAGGAGGTCTGGAGGGTACATTGTCTGTGATTCCCTGGTAGTTGAGCCTTGACTCTTGCGTTTCTGCTGGATACAGTTAGAAAAGACAACAGTCCAAACACAGCAGCCTCCTCCTTGCACATGTACATATTGCATTTGTGTTTCCATTCACCTGTCTATTGATTTTCTACATCTGTGTATCCTTGTAGGGCGTCTGGAGGGCTAATGCTTATCTCCAACAGTCACTGAAGGAAAAACCCAGGATACTCCCTGGACAGATCCACAGTCAATCACAAGGCAACATAGAGACTGACTGACTGACATAGGAGTTTGTTTCCTGCTGTAAATAAACAATTGTATTGTTCAAAGAAGCAACATTAACAGGAAAAGTAGTGGTGTCGTTATTTCATCAGATTTTAGATTTCTGGCCTCAGCCTGAGCCGAATTGGTTGGGCCAGAATTATTTGCTTGATGGTTGGGTCGACCTCAGACTTCTGCTGCACTTTTAATAAACCTAACGAGAATATACACCGGACAAAAATATAAACACCCCATGTCAAATATAAGAGTTTTATTAACATTTGGGTTACGCAATATATAGAAAAACTCAATATATTTTGACTAATTACTGATCTTCATATTGGCATCAATGACATCATGGTTTGGCCATTTGTAACGGATTGACAGTCCTTTGAACATGATAGGGGTCAGGTTGAGGAATTTGCAGAGCATGCATGTTGGCTTCTCGTAGGCGGTTACGGACAATCTGAGGTGTCTGTTGTGCAGACCAATTGTCTCATCAGCTGTGTATGCCGCAGATGGACGAGCTGGATGAGGCGATCTTGTGCTGGAGTGGCCGACGAGGATGAGGTCAATTTGCAGTAGTGTCAGTCTGTTGGAAACAAACTCTGAAAAGGCCCATGGTCCGATAATGGAGATTGAGCCGTGCAGCTACTGCTCTAGTGGACATCTCTGCATCCAACATGCCAATGGCACGCTCCTGCATAACTTGCGACATCCGAGGCATTATGACTTGTGACAAAATTTGACATTTTGGGGTGGCCTTTTGTTGTCCAAGAATTGTCCAGTTGTTGCTTGTTTTGTCTGCTCACCCACTGGACATGCCCCACCCATGCACTGAGTAAAAAAACAACTCATGAGTAATGCTCACTGACAGCAAGTTGCATAAAAAATTATACACAAATCAAGAGCAATTTTACTTTAGTACAATAAAATGTCAGCAACTGCTCATTTACAGTTAAGTACACGTGGCAACAATATTTGACATGGGGTGTTTCTATTTTTGTACAGTGCACTATATAAAGTTGTTAAAAAACTTATTATAGTGTAAATAGAGAAGTAGAAGTGGTAGTTGCTATCAGACTATATGCCTGCAGAGTAAGAATAAGTCCACAGCTCAAATAAGTATAAACAGCTAAACGTTGACCATCGCATCCAGCCATATCTGTGCACATGAACAGACACACAAATAGATAACTTGCAGAAATAGATATACAGCAATCATCTTTTACCTGCAACATCTTATGTGTCAACTTTAGCATGCGGTAAGCATCCATCACTACAGAAATGTTCCCCCCAGTCACTGAATGTGGGAAACTGGCTTAGAAGTTGGTTGCACACGCTGATGTTAGAGGCATACCCATCCATTGTTAAACATGCCACCCGAATTCCTCGTGTGTGCAGCTCCTCCAAAAGCACGACTGAGAAGGACCCTCTGTGTTTCTGGTGACAGAGACTTTGTCGGGTAGTATGCAATCTTCTGCTCTTTTGGTGTAACCAAATGAGAAGGACGACCTCTCCAAGATGTCCGCTGTATTCCCTGCGCCCGAGTAGCCATTGTGGGCTGTACTCATTATTATGTCTATGGTTACAACAAGTGACAAGATGGAGGTGAAAGACATTAAACAAACGCTAAGAACAGGAGAAGGTACATTGCTTGCTTAAGTGGTGGTCTAAAAACTAAAGCTCGTAATAAAATTGTAATTTAAAAAAATATGTTGGGTTGGTTTACTTAACGCTAATCAGTCGGGTCAGATCAGGCTCAACCACAATGGGTCTGATCTAAACTCTAATCAGATTTAAGCCGGGCCTCGTGAACAACCTGTATATTCAAGCACATTTCTAGCTGCCTTAATTGAATCTTTCAGTTGAGCTCCTGAGCCAACCGTAGTTTTTGCTACAAAACAAGCAAACTATTGTATTGCATACATCATCAAGGCAATCCTTCTCTACATCCAAACAAAACAACTACAACTACAGAAGAAGAAGTGTCCATTACTAAATAAGTAAATAAATCAGAATTACTAAATAAATATATCTTGAAATAAATAAAAATTAAATCCTAAGGGGGGGGGGATAAACATTTTATTTAGGAACATTTCACTGTCTTTGGAACATGTATTTATTTAATAGAACATTTACTAATGATTTTTTTTAGCAACAATTTATTTAATTTTGAATTTAGAGGCTGTCCATACGTACAAAGAAAAGAAAATATAATAAACTGTTTTAAGAACAGCAAACTAAAAGAAGGGGGGAAGAAGAAGTCGAACATCTAATCTAAAGGAAAATATAGGCTGGAGCTGGTAGGGTGATAAACAACCAGGGATGAAGCAACAGCGCCTGAGATAATGGAGGCCGCACTAAAGTGATGATCAACATCAACTACAAGTCTTGTTAATGGTCATGCTGTGTGCGGTGTATGTGCCATTTAATGAGTGTGCAGAACCAGAGCAATATTACAGTATATGTCCAAATGATGCTCAGATATATGCATGAATCATAGTATTTGTCTGTTACTGCCCAGTTCTGTGCTGCACTGCTGCCTTTCGTATTCTTTTTGTACACAAGTGGACTCACACATGAACACACACACAAACACACATGCACAAATACCATACCAACTTTATTTATGAAGCACTTTATACACCGACAGGGCCAAAGTGCTATACACAATCATAAAATACAATGCAATTATAAAATAGAAAAGATCGAATATAAAATACTTATTAATATACAGACACAATAAAACAAAGTGAAACCTCTCAGATTGTGCCAAAAGCCAAAGCCAAAAAGATGGGTCTTAAGAAGGGACTTAAAAGCAGCGAGTGAAGAGGCCTGCTTATGCCCAAAGGAAGATCATTGCATAGCTTGGGAGCTGCCGCAGAAAAAGCGCGGCCCCCTCTGAGCTGCACTTTGTCTTTGGCACCTTCAGGAGCAGCTGATCAGCCGACCTGAGGGAACGGGACGGTGTGTAAGAATGTAACAGCTCAGTTAGAGGGGCAAGGCCATTAAGAGCTTTAAAAACAAATAAAAGGATTTTAAAATGAATCCTAAAATGTACTGGCAACCAGTGTAAGGAAGCTAAAATAGGGGAAATATGGTCACATTTTTGTGTACCTGTTAAAAGACGTGCAGCAGCATTTTGTACCCTATAGACAGATAAAGTGTAACTTGCCTCGCTAGATAAAGAATGTTATTACCTGCTACATATTTTAGCCTCTCATAATCTAGATCACATCACCCCAATATTAAAGTCCATCCACTGGCTTCCTGTATCTTGGGAAATAGACTTTACAATGTTGTTGGATTCAGTTTATGAATCACTGAATGGATTAGCACTGTATTCTATAAAAACCAGTTGTTGTTGTTGTATAAACCTTCCAGGCCACTCAGGTCTTCTGGTCCAAGTCTACCAGAACCAAGAATATGGAAAAGCAGCATTCAATTTTTATTATAAAGATGAGTTGGAAGAATTGTCTATTTTTCTTTGTAGACATTTTGCTACTAGAATGAAAGGAGCAAACTTACCTGGATTCTACATTCTTTAGCCACATTCATTTGGCTTCTTCGTCTTCTGGTAGCCAATGGAAACTGAACCTAAAATCACAGGAAAGATCCTGTTTCACTTTGAGTGCATGTTTTACACACACTTTTACAAGCCACAAGTTAAGGTTTGTCGGGTTATAGGTGTAGTCACAAACGGCAGAAGCTGCAGTTTTTCAAGGAGACATATGAAGCCTTGGCATAAATTCAAACTGGAAGACTCTCTAGCCCCACCTGCATCATCCAATCGGCGCATCTCGCTCATCGTCGTCGACCTATCAACGCCGGACCAAGCCACGTCACGGCTAATCACCGACCAAGCCCCAGTTGATAAGGACCTCCATCCATGGCATCTTCCGCTTTCCAGCTGCGCTCAACCCACCTCCGCTCCTTCTCCACCTCCACTCTCCTGGCTCTTCAGGCACCCATCCTTCTCCGACCTCCACCACCAGTGTCGGGCCCCGGGGGATGACATTCCTAATCAGCATCAGGAATGCTCATCCGGGCTTATTGCAACTCGATGCTCGATGTCCTCGGCCGGTGCCCGAATACCAGACAACTTTAATTCACGCATGTCAATAAACATTTTTAATCGCTGTCTTTCTCCGTCTGAGTGTCTCCAGATTGAAATGTGATTATGACAAAGTACAAGAAGAAAAAATTTTGCTAAATTGCAAACCTGGCCTCAGCTTGCTACTTTTGATAAACTATCCATTTATGTTTGGGGATGGCATGTTCCTTTTTCAATATTACAGTCCAGATCTCAACCCAAAAAAACACTTTTGGGAGAAATTAGAGAGGAGAAAGCGAGTCGAGACTTTTTGTGCAATGTAACAAAAAGTCTTGTCAAGGAAACTTCGAAGTTCCCTTGACACGTGTTTGATCTGACTATTACGTTTCTGGAAAAAACACAGTCCTATACCACATAGAAATCATTCTCAGAAAAACTAAAGCTGTTGTTGCTACACATAGTGAACTGGAATCATATTAAACCAATATGGCCTCATACTTTTGTACATTTATTAGAGTATATTCATTGCCTAACAATTTTCCTGATGTTGATGCCTGTTTATATGAAATTTCTCTTTTTCCCTCTCAACAAACTCATTTTGTTCAAGCATTCCTTCACCCATTTTCTTCTGTTTAAAAGGTTTAATGACTTTTTACAAGATTTTAAAGGGTGTCATTTATATCCTTTTTCACTCTCCTAATGGGAATGGCATTTATTAGCTGATTTGCTAAATTAAAGAAAAGACAGGATACGCGTGAAAGGCTCAGAAATAGACAGAAAAAAAAAACCTATAAGGAAATACCTTACCCGAAATGAATCGTTTTTAAAATGGACTGTGATCAATTCATAAAATTATTCTCACATTTCTACAATTAAGTTTTATGCTTCACAGCACTTAAGAGCTATCGAGCACAATTTTAATATCTTGCTAGAATTTTCATATAAATTATAAAGCAATTTGCATGAAATATGATTTGAATACATTTAGTGTCCTGTCAAGAATAAAGGAAGGGAATTTTTTTTTTTTTAGCTTTGAATGTTCTTTGATCCTTGATCAATTCATTTCAAATGCATTACATTTCCTCTGACAAGTATTCACTAAATTGATAATTTTCTGAATTTCTCATGCAGTGAGGGCTCTGATTTGATGTTGGCCTTTTAAAAGTTTTATATCTACATTATGCTAGCTCAAAGGTTTCCTTGACACTCGCTTGAAGTTTGGAACGTTATGAACTTGAACAAACTACTGGAGAAGCAGAGGGTGGAATTAAGTTGTCTGAGACAAAATTCGCCCTGGTAAGTCTGCAACAATCGATCCTGTCAGCCATCAAGGTTAGTGAGACATTTCCTTTCAAGTTCGCTCTTCCAAGATGTCCTTGTAATTCAGGCTTCTTGTGACACCTTCTGTATCAGGGATCCAACAAAGAAGCAGTTTGTGCATCAGCCCGTATGTCTGTAATACATCATATCCAGGCTGACCAGACTTCATGCTGCTGAGATTTAAGCATTTGGTTTTTTTCCGCATTGAATTTAAGGGCAACCTGAAGTTCAAAGGACCATTAAACTCTATTGCCTAATTGATTCTTCGTGTTGTTTGTTCTCAGGAACGATCTGGCTCTCTGTCTTGTTTGACTCGTGTTGCTTCTCCAATCCTGTGATCAAGTGCAGAGGAAGTAGTTCTGTAACTGTGCCGCAAATGTTTCGGCCAAAGGTCCAGGGAATTTCGATGTTTGGCAAAGGGGTTGTGTTGTTTTACTGCCACTATCGATAAAGACTACAGCTTTTGTTCTTTATCATAAGACAATCACCTTAAGCATAACAGCTAAGACAAGAAAAAAAATATTTAGCACAGCAGTGAAGCACCGTCTGATTTTAAGTTAAAGAAATGTTTGTTCATTTTCTTACTTTAGCAGTTATAGGTATTTATAGAATTGTAATCTTATGGTTCATTCTTTGGTTTTTCAGTTTCAAAACAAAATTTAAAAAAAAAAGTGTTTTTTCTGTTTTTGATTTTGGATTTTCCCTACACGAAAAAAGTAAAATCAAAATAATAAAAAATCCAGAGTGTTTCATCTATTACATAGCAAAATACAAGTATATGTTGTTTTTTTATTTTTACATGTAGCAATACCAGAAATTACAGAAGTTGCCAAAGAAGAAGAATCCGCAGAAGATTATTTCACTATTACCTTCAATATAAGGTGAAAAATATTTTTTACATTTTAATAAAAAATCTTATGGAATTGTTTTTCTAATTTAGTTTCAAAACAGAAAACAAGAAGACCGTCTGATTTTTTTGTTTTGTCTCGCTCTATTTTGACATGAATCCTCGTGAATTTTTAATGAACTATCATGAAACTAACAATTCTTTTCTTATTAGTTTTAGTTTGTCTTGCTCCCTTTACTAATAAATTGCTTTCCCAACAAACCACCACCTTAACCAAAGCAGCCGTCAGTCATACTCCACTGTTCTCTTCTTTGAAACACCAGGGAGCTTTGCTACATAATCTGGTGCTCCTCACTTTTGCCTTCTTTTCTTTTGATTACACTGAACAATCGAGTGATTTCAGGACTTTTGTGCTATTCCTCTTATCCCATGACAGCTTCTTCTAGTTCTATAGTGTAAGAATATTCTGTTCACTTTGCATAAAGCACCCCGGGAACACCCAGACATATGGATTATTATTCATTTCCTAAAGGGAACCTTATATTGCCCTTATATCCAATAGGTGGAAATTATCCGTAGAACGTAATGCATGAGAATGCCAGAGTGGAGTTTACTAAAAATGCCAAACCTTCGTCGATGGAAAATAACTTCCAACCGTTTCCTGTCACCTCAAATAACTGTCACACTAAATTGCGCAATCTTACGATCTAGTATCAGGAACTCAAATTGTATTATGAATTATAAATTTGCAAACTACCGGTACGTTAGTTGCTCTGAAGGGATAAAACCACGACGTAAAGTGGTCCATATTTCCATTGTCGCGCAAGAGTGAACAATTCCAGATAAAAAGTCTCAATCCGATTGCTGCAAAGACGTCCAAAACTACAGTAATGGAATTGAGATTAATGACAAACATACACGGGGAACACAAAAAAAACTAACGATCCTGAATGTACTGGTGAATAGGCCCAATATCTGTATGCATATCAACAGTCAACAACAGGATGCTCCCCATTTTCGCAAATCTAAACAATATGACACATTTTTATCCTCCCGAGAAAAAGGCTTCAGCACAAATCCTCCGCATATTGCTTCTTTAATGCTGCCATGTTGTTTTGACTGATGTGTCCTTCATTCCTCCGACCCAGAAAATTTACTGTACAGCACTCTGTTGCTCTCTTCTCAGAAAGATATTGTCATGTTTACTGCTAGACGCCTTCTTTAGAAACAGATTGTATACTTCATTTTATGTGCTATGTTCAATGATTATTTGATGTAATTGTCAAGGGATACCTTAAAGTCACGGGTAGAAACAACAAAAGTGAGATTGAAAATGGTTTTAGATTTATTAACCAAAGGTTAAACAAGCGGGTATGTCAATAATTCCTTAATATTGATAAAAAAAATACCAGTTTCTTTGGCATGTCACTTATGAAAACACATTTTCCCATGTAATGAGTGAAATAAGCAGCCAGGGGAAACTGTAATTTTTAATCAATATGAAAAAATTGTTTACTTAAAACAAGCCCATGTTTCTTGCTAAAGAGTTACTTGTAAGTTATTTTTGTCTTGTTCCAACATACTGAGATATTTGCGCTAGAAACGAGACAGGAAATACTCGGGGAGATTTTGTGTTTTTGCAGCGTCATTCTCTGAGAGCGCAGGAAGCAGGAACAGGTCTTGCTGTAAGGAAACGCAGGGCTTGTTGCTTTGTAATCAGAACGGTCTAAAGTGCAAAGCACATTCCGTTTGGCCGGATTTACACAAACTGGCTGGCTCTGTGGCGCGCTTTCTCTCTGTCATGCATGCGTGCTTGCATCCTAATCGTGCTCACCCAGTTTGGGCTCTTAAAGGGGCTCAATCTAACTTTATGGCAAAAGGAAAACAGGTGGTCAGCAGCCCTTCAGGACATTTTCAGAAAAGGACTTACTGCCAATGATATTAGCCCTGTGTGTTGACTGACACCTTAGTGGCTCTGCAGAATTTGGAAGTGCTATAAATAAGCAAACATCATCCTTTTGTAGCCACTGTTTTTGTGGTCCTGCATTGTCAGAGGAGGGTCTAATTCAAACCAACCGAAGCGTGCGTACGGAGCAACAAATGCTTGCATGCTCTCCGGTATGATGTTCACGCACATCCTCGTTTTTTCCCCTCCAATGATTAATCGAGCCAGTGCACTTGAGGCTAAGCAGTGCAACAAGGCAACACTCCCTGCTCCAAATATCAATACTAAAACCCAATAGCAGTCAAATTACGCAGCATACTGGTGATGGGGAACATTTTTAATCCACCTTGAGTAACACAGAGTGTTTGCAATGTTTCAGGAGCGCAGGTTGTACAACAGCAGAACCAAAAGATGGCAAAAACCGATATTCACCGCCAGGGGCGCCGCTAAGAATCTTGGGCCCCATGACAAAAAATTTGTTTGGGCCCCCCCACGCAGCTGCTCTTACAATTTCTTGAGTCTGTCTGACCCATCAAAAGCGTCACAATTTAAAAGGCTTGAAACGGCCTTGCTTTCTTTGGTCCAATACTGATAAACAGCACAATATTTACTGCTCATGAATTTTACATCCAACAGTCCACATGCAGTTTGCAAGTAGGTTGCTTAAATGTTTTCTATTAGTTTTAGATTACTGAAATGTCTCTCCCCACGAGCAACAGTCATAGGCAACGTGCAAAATATACATAAAACAATCCAAAGTTCTCAAAAAATGCTATGAATTGCATTTTATTCAAGCTGCAGTATATAACTTTAATAAAAAATATGTTTTCTCCATATTTGTTAAAGATATCACCATGTTGTGACAGTTTGTTATGAGAGAGATAATCTGTGAAAAGATCAATATCCTCCACCTCCTCCCTGAATTACTATTACTGGCTAAAGTAATGCAACGCCAAACAAACAAACAAACAAACAGGAAAAAGCCAACAAATGGAAAAAGGTAAAAAAAAAAATAATAACGGCCCCAGAACTCGCCCTTGCGGAGCCCCACAAACTAGCGCAGTCCAATGAGAATTTGTCTGTCTTGACTCAAGAATGTCCAATCAGACGAAAAGGAAGAAAAGCAGCCAGAACCTTTGACCTATTAAACAAACTTGAGTGGTCGATCGTATCGAAGGCAGTGCTGAGTTCAAGCAGGACTAGCACAGAGCATTTTAGTGTCATCAGCCATTAAGACATAATTGTAAACATTTACTAAAACAGGCTCAGTTTTAGTTAAAAAGACTAAATCTTCTTTAGATTGTCGCACTGATTATTGAGAAAGTAGAAGTCATTTTTGGTAAAACAGCAATGCCCCTACCATTACGCATTATCCAGGAGGGCAAGGAGCAAACTAGTTAGCTTGCATTTTGATTAAAAACAAGCAAATTAGATACAAATATGTAATTTAATTTTGATATTTTATGCTGTATTTGCAGTTTTTTTTTTTTTTTACATAAAATATAAATATGCATTTTTATTTTTGGAATCTTTACACTTCTTCGCCTTAACTTATATTTGTAAAGTGGCAGCTTCTTAAGAATACGTTTTCTGGTTCCAGAGACAGACATTAACTGAGCAATCAGGGAGAAAACCAATCCTTCACATTAACAAATGGTTACTCAGTTGGAAGCGGCCGCCTCACCCAAAGGATGCCAAAGCCTCACAGTGAAGCTGGACTGCATCATTGATCCCACAGGGGTACCCGGAACAGAAGACAGGAAGCAATTAATGAGGCGTGAAAAAAAAGACATGATTGGAAAGGCACATGATGCTGCCAAGTATGATGCAAAAAAATAATAAATAAATTGGAAGGAAGCTGTGATGGTGGAAGGAGACAACAGAATAATCAGCCGCAGCAGCGTGCGGCGGCAAACACAACTAGCATCGCACAGTAGCAATCAGCGAACTGAAGCATCAGACTGGTGGAAAACAGAGCATACAAAGTAAGCTCAGGGTTATTAGTATCACTAAGACTCAGCTGTCGATGCTTCATTATTGAAATGAGGTACTAATATATGGCGAATAGGAAAAGCTTCATTATTCATTGTAAAATCACATGATATCACCATGGATGTATGTCTGTGACAGTTATTACGTCCACTGTTGTGGATGTACACAGGTGTTTGTTGGAATCTGTTTGATTTAAATCTTCAAATTGAGAATATATATGTGTGTGTCTTGCAAAAATATGCAGATCCTGCAAACCTTTTCACGTTTTTTCCCCATCACACAGTCACAGACTTCAATGTATTTCATTGGTGTTAATGTGATAAACCAATATCCAGGGGCGTGCTGTGGTGGCGCAGGGGGTTAGTACGCCCCACATTTGGAGGCCTTAGACCCGTGGACGTCGCGGGTTCGACTCCCGGTCCCGACGACCTTTGCCGCATGTCTTCCTTCAAAAATGGCGCCGGCTCAGCTGGCTGCCTGCAGACGCAGCTCCTGTCGTGTGTGTGTTAATCTGTGTATAAAAAAATTCTTCCTGTAACTGCGAAATAATTTCCCTGCTGGGATGAATAAAGTAATTCTTCTTCAACCCAAAGTTTAAATAACTACGGTGAAAATAAACGGTATGTTGTTTTTGCACTTTTTTTCACAAATGAGAATTTGGAAAGTGTGCAGTGTGTCCACGTCTACATTCAGCAGGTCCCTGTTCTTCTTGCTTTTTAAATTGTAAATGGACTGAAGTTATTTCTAGTCCACACTACAGCCACGCTCCCCCATTCGTAATCACAAACGCACACAATCATACACAAATCAATTGTTGACTGTAAGGTGTTTTATACGCCTTTGTATTTTTGTGTTTTTATGATGTAAAGCACTTTGAACTGCCTTTTTGTTGAGATGTGCTATGAAAATAAACCTGAGTGATTGATTGATCGATCAGTCAGCAATTTAGGATTAGGTACCTTGCAGGGACACATCTGGCAGAGAGAAGCCGGAATTGAACCCACAACCCTTTGATTGAAGACGATCACTTAACTGACCCCCAGCCAGCTGCCATTTTTATTCACATTTGTTTGCAGACTTGCACACTCAAGATGTGGGGCACGCAGCTGGTTGGATATGAGTGGTGCTAATTGTAAACAAACAAAATGCCCTGAAACTGTTGTTCAGGGTTTTACATCTGCAGCTGCTTGAACTCTTGACAAACCTGTAATCTTCTGCAGAAACCGACAGAAAAAGACAGAAACACAATTTTCCTTAGGTCATTTTTGTTCACCTCATTTCACGAAACTTAATGTCTGGTCTTACACTAACAGGCGAAGCAAGGAGGACGTTAATCTGAGAAGAGGCCAAGGGGTCCATGGCAACCCTGGAGGACCTACAGAGATCCTCCACTCAGAGAGAATCTGTTCACTGAACTGCTGCTAATTGTACATTATGAAAAGCTGGCCTGTAGAGTAAAGCTATTGTTGGAAGACAAAATTAAGGCATGCTGAGATCTAACGTCAAGTTGGCAGTGGAAGCCTGAGATACTACTGAATAATTACACAAAATAAAAACTTTGAGACTTCAGTGCACACTGGACACGTTGCTATTGGCTCATATTAATCCGCATGTATTGATATCAGCTATGTAACATGAATATAACTTCATTGTAAGCTTAAAACTAATGACATTAAACAACATTAAATCCTCTTATAAACGGGAGTATTTTGTATTTTCCAGTCACTTTATAGCTCAAACAAGTAACATAGTTACTTTGAGCAACTTGCTCAAACAATTTGCTCAAACAATTTGCTCAAATTGTTTGAGTTACTTGGTCAAACTTGTATATTGTATTGTGTATATAAATGTTTTTATAAAATGGTATATACACAATTGTATAAATTTTTTTTATATATATCGAAAATAAGTTAAAAGAAATTCGACTTCACAAGTTGACGCCTCAAAATTAGCCTCTGTCTCTTCAAGAACCTCCTGCTCTTTCCGACACGCCCCCTTCAGCACGTCATCACAACAATGCTTCTCCATTATGCTGTTTACAACTGTTCTTAGGACGGCTAATTGCTGCTGCCGCTAGTCTGGAGGAGCTGAGTGTGGAAGGTGCAGGGGGAGAGGGATGTTCTGCGGGGCGAAAGCTCGGGTAACGATTGGATTTCTCAAACATCTATGAAAGAATCAAAGCAACACTCCAGGTATGTTTTTGTCGAAGGAATGACATTATAACATGATGTAGAGCTAAAAAAAAGTTGACTTTAGATCATACACACCTTTTAACTACTGGCACCGACATATTTATGAGTTTGATATCTGTTTTAAAGGCCTGACTGAGGGTAAGAAATTCAATTGGTGGCACAAAACAACCTGCGCTCCTCCAGGCAAAGCTTTGCCATAGCTACCCATTGCTGTCACATGTCAGGCTTGATCTGGCTCACCTCTGCTGCCAGCACTTCCCACCCTGCCTGATTCAACACACCTATTCCCAGACTTATGTGTTTGCACCCTTACTATGTTCCCGTACTTTCTCTTCAATAGCGAGTGCCTTACATTCTTTTGATCCCTTTGTACTCTACTGCCTCCGCCCCGTGATTTGGACACCTCTGCCCGTTTGAATGGCATCCCGTTTGCTGACCTTAGCTTATTAAACAAGCCCTGTGACTTTGGATTCTGTCTGGCTTGTGCATTTAAATCCAGCTGCTTAGTTGACTGTTGCAATCGATATTTATTACACAGACAACATAAGAGTGTTGGTCAGCACAAAAGGCAGTGCAACAGGTTGCCCTTGGGTGAACATTGTTTATTGTACTTACGTCCTGAAACAAATCTATGGGATAACGGGGCATACAAAGGCAAGCCGGAGCTTTGCCTACCTGCACTGTGATGCTGGTAAGACACTAGGCAGTCACCTGCCTGATCAGAATGGAGTAATGTAGAGTTGTTTCTCTTAAGTTATGATTAACTCTGTTTCAGAAAATCTTTAAAGCAATCCTAATCTGTCAAAGCCTCAATTGGAACAGAGAACCTCAACTCTGTTTAGAGTACAACCTAAAAGACTTTCAAATGCAATTACAGCAAAGGCTAGCTAAACATAGTATTAGCACAATGGGCGAAAAATTTGGTTGATACCTTTAAGTTTACATGATGGAAGATTAATCGCATTACCTATTTTGACCTAAAAGCTTCTCTCCTGCAAAGTGTTACCTGGCCCAAAGCAGCGCCTCACACGGTCTTGTACTGCGGTCAATAGGAGAGAGTTACAAACATGAGTGAAAACATGAGCAAGGAGAGTCAAAGTGGTGCTCTCATCAAAACGTTTTGCTTTAAAAACATCCAGGTTCGAGCGGACGTCAAGTATACTGAGGTTAAAGACCTAAATGCGGCCAAAGACGAGTTCAAATCCCGTCTTTGGTTGCTTTGCCGCATGTTTATCCCCATTAGTGGTTAAAAAAAAAAAAACAGCACAAGGGACGATTGGATTAAACCTAGGTGGTACGTACCCTACTTATTGCAACGGTGAATTAGCCTTCCACCAATGCACAACCAGTTCACAGTTAACACTTCTAGGTTTGAAGCAACTACTTTTAAACCTTCCTGAATATAAAAACCTGGAAAACTGAGATGCCTGGTCTGAGACGATGAAAGTTTTTTTTCTAAAAAAATGTTTTCAAAATGTGCATTTACATTTGAAGCCTATAAGCCTATATTTAGCATCGTGATTAATCACTGTGCTAGAGTGTGATTAACCAATTGATTCAATTTTACTAATCGATTGGCACCAATTTGTTATAACAGAAAACAAAAACTTAAAACCTTGTGTCCTTTGGGTTTGTCTGTCACATAAAGTCCCAATATAATAGTTTTTGGTTGTTACATGACAAAATGGCAATACCTTTATAAGGCTTTCTGAGATGTGAGATAAATATTATGAAATGTACTTCTAGAAGCAACGCTTACAGGTAAAAGGTAAACATTTATTATGACGACTGACGAAAGGGGAAATATTTGAAGAAACTCATATGACTATAAGAATAAGCAACCCATATCTGTTAAATAAATAACAAGTATGTCCTATCGCGCAAAATTCATTAAGGCTCTCTCTGTCTAGCACTCATATATATTGACACGGCACTTTCCCCCCCATGCAGAATAATGATCCGAAGTGTGAAATGACGTTCACACACTCGCCGTGTGTGTTATTAAGAGGGTGCAAGCCTACAAGTCCATTTTTAGCCTCCCCTTCAAATTCTGTGTGGAGAAACTTTTCTTAGCAACAGTTACTATGCCTACGAGGCTGCCAAAGATTCATCAAAGTCCTGCAGAAGCTCAGGCTATACCCAAGTTGCAAAAAAAAAAAAAAGAAAGAGGCAGCACAGAGATCAAATTGGAGAGAGAGAGAGAGAGAGAGAGCCGCCCGATGTCAACGACAGCTCTACCTGAATCGATAAGAGAGATGAAGTAAATTATTTCTTCCCTTTTTGACGAAGATAAAGCAGAACGATGTTCCGAGCACCAGATCTGCTAAGAGTGGATTTAGTTTAGAGCACTGCGTTCTGTCTACCTGCTTTCATCACGCCAAATTGCCCTATGCGGATAAATTATGACTATGTAATTTAGCGTGTGTGTGGGCGTGTGTGTGCTAGGGGCTACTGGGATGGGGAAGAGGGTGTGTTGGGGGGGATGAGCCATATGCTGGGCCATATGGGTCTGCAGGGGCTCTGCTCTGTCTGCCTGGGGGAAAGTAAACATCCCTGAAACACACACCAAAACACAAGTTTACAGAGAGCCAAGTTGCTTCTGTTGATGACACCATTTGATGTATCCTCCCTTCACCGGGAGAGGCCAAGACAGAGGGGGAAGAAAAAAAAACAAAAAACGGCCAGAGGCTAACAAAGTACTGTCTCGCGATTACAAGCACGCTCTTCAGTGATGCGCAACACATAAAGGTAAACAATCGCAACAAAAGCCGCACGGCTACACACAGCAACAGTAAACACACACGGCAATTTTCACTCTCAAATTAAATCAGGGCGATACAAATAGCCGCAGAAAGGTTCAGATGAAATCATAATGTAGTATTTGGACAGGATTAAGTATCAGAATGAATCGTGGGCATTATGAAATGGGGGCATTGTTCTTCCAGCATGGTGGTCCAGCTGTGCGCTTTACCAACCAGCAGCGCTGCAAAGCTCTGCCCGGGTTTCTGGCCGAGGATCGATCGACAATGAACGTGTTTTTCCAAGTAATTAAATCCTACTTACTTTAATTTGCACCAGCAATTGGATATTTAATGGCACAGCACAAAAAAAACGGCAAAAGTTAGTGTTAAATTTGATGTGGAACAGTAATTTTTGCTACATTTTGAGTGGCACAATTTAAACACAAAACTTGATAAAGGGTTTGTATTTGTACATTTATGAAAGTAATCCTATATTAATTATGTGTAACTATTTTTGTAATAAACGTTTTGCTTTATGATGTGGACATGAGGAAAAGCATTGTGACCATTGTGACAATTATGGCTAATGAGGAATCCAAGTGAACAAACAAACAAAACTGACTCATGGCTACCAACGCTTCCTCCAGTATTTTACCTGTTCCAAACCTAATACAATATCTATGGAGTGCATGCTAGTTTTCTGGGAAATTAAAGTTCGTGTTAGGTAGGGATGCACCAATTTATCGATGCAGATTTCCCTAATTTTAGGAAATCGGTGATCAGCCAATTTTTACATGTGAAGTCGAGTTTAATCACCGATTAAGGTTTTCTTTTGTTTTTTTTTGTTGTGTTTGTATTTCCTTCTAATTCATGTAAAGCATCTACCTCGGCAAAGCTATTTAAATCATGTGACCCAAATTTCCTTGTTTTGCTGTTGTCCAACCCAATACCAAGCTGTTCACCCTAATAAAAACACAATTTATGTTACTTCCTTGAGTTTTATTTTCGGTACAAAATAGTTTTCAAAGCCTTTTCAGTCTAAAACAGAAAATTGTTTAGTTTATTACTTTTACCAATTGTGGAGTATTCTTATTACTTTAGACCAACATTTGGCTTTATACTTTTAATATCAGAGCTAATGGAGAAACTCCTATTCTCCTAATCTAGAACAAACGTAGAAAGAGCCTTCTACTTAACACCTCAGAACAAGAATCAAACAACTTATTCTTATTAAACATGAGGAACCAATATGTAGTTTTATACTTTTACGTTTTTGTCTTTCTTTTGTTTTTTTTGTTGCCTTTGTATTTCCTTGTAATTCATGTGAAGCACTTTGAACTGCCTTGTTGCTGAAAATGTGCTAGTAATGCTGTATTTTTTGCAACTTATATGTCTTTGACGTGAGACGTGCGTAATATTTCTGCAGTCAGGCGAAGTAAATCCGGACGTAAGCAGTGGCTAAAAATGATAAACCTGAATATTATGAATTTACAGCCCATTAACATCAGAATCCCACCACTCTTGCCTTTGACTACACATCAAAAAAGACTTCTCTACACACTTTGCAGTCAATACTCCACAAAAGGCTATTTCTATTAGTTGCATTTTCTTTTTTTCTAAACTTTAAATGAGTCCATAAACGGCGGCATCCGTTATCACTTCCGTAATCGACGCGCTGCTGTGAGACGTCAACATTCTTCTTCTGTGTGTGCGTGTCGCTTTAGGGTTGTAAACCGTTCAAACAGACCTCTGGTTGTGGTCATATTTAATTAGTAGTAAAATAAATAAATAAAATAAAATTAAAAAATCAGAATTGACCTTTAAGACGGTGTGAATAGTTTCAGCCTAACGATCTGCAGAGCTTGTAAATATTCGGTTTTAGCTGTTGTCAAAAAGAGTAAAAAATCATCCAGGTAGCTCGGAAGCGCGGCAGTATTTGATGAAACACTAATGCGAGCTCAATTTGCCTAAATTGCTCAACACACGGGACTGGAAGCTGAGTGTATTTGAGCAAATTCAAGACGAAGGCAGAATCCATTAAATGGGCCACCATGAGACTCGGCGCGAAGCGCGGGGAACCACGGAGCAGCTGTGACCGAGTAAAGAGGTGAACTTCAGCACTTGAGTGTGCTTTTAAAATGCCTCGGCTGTAAAACAACTTCGAATTTCAAGCAGCTTAAAGGAATATTCCCTTTTTGTGGGACACTTTAAATGTCAAACTGCTCGGGGTTATTTGTGTTTTCACATTTGCATTAGTGCAGGGGTCTCAAACTCCAGTCCTCGAGGGCCGCAGTCCTGCAACTTTTAGATGAGCCTCTGCTGCACCACCTGAATAGAATAATTAGGTCATTAAGGCTCTGGAGAACTGATCTACACAAGGAGGAGGTAATTAAGCCATTTCATTTCAGTGTTTTGTACCTTTGGCACATCTAAAAACTGCCGGACAGCGGCCCTTGAGGACTGGAGTTTGAGACCTGTGCATTAGTGAGAGGAGATTTTTTGTTTTGCTGCCACTTACAGCAATCAGTCCCATAGGTTCCAAGTTATGCCAGAGAGGAAAATTATCTTGTTTTTTTTTAAAAATAGGAACTGACTCATTAATAAAGGTAGCTACTGCCTTTTGATCAAAGAGTAATAAAACTTCCAGTGTGTATCCTTATTGCTCTACCTTAACCTAAACTAGAATGTTACTTGATTGTCAATGAAACTGTTATGCAACTGCTTTGTCCTCCTTGTACTAGGATCTCGAATAATTTAATTTCTTCTGTGTTGCATGAATGATGTAATCATTTGAAAAAAAAAAAGGCATGAATATTCAGGTGTTATGTCTCAAGGACTAATGGAGAAACAGAAGGAGAAGCTAGCGTTTCCTCTCAAGTTTCTGACTGAAGTTTCTGATTAAAACAAAAGTGTAAAGCAGTTTCACAAACGCATATTTTCCTCAGATGTACTTCTCATTCATCAAATAAATATTGCAGTAATCGTCATTTATCTTGGCAAAGAAAAATACACATGAATAAAACCGACGCTAAGTGAAGCTACGTGTCAAAATTAGACAAAATAAGCTCACAAGTTCTCCTCAAAGAAGCAGGCTTTGCTTACTTTGCTTTCATTTTAACCGCAGTAGCATTTTCTAATCGTACTTAGCTTAAATATAACATCATATAAAAAAATAGTCACCCTTGAATGTTTTAACTTTTGCAAATCAATCATGAACCCAAAAAATTGCCTTCTTTGACAAAAAAAGCACAAAAATTCCCCTTTAATTTCAACGTGGAAATGGATTTATACAAAATAAAGACAAGTAAGTCAAAATATGTAACATAAAATAAGTGATTGCACAAATATTTAACCTCTTCAAGTCAGTATTTAGCAGACGCACCTTTGGTTGCGGTCACAGGACAGAATCTGCACCGATTAGTTTCAGTTTCTTTACACATCTGGACGCTGCAGTTTTACTCCATCCTCAAAACTGGGTGAAGACCAAGTTTTTTTTGAAACAGGCGTCAAAATCCAAATAAGTGAGTATTTTCAAAATAAAAAACATTAAAATGTATTCATTTGAACGTCAGCTGTCTTGTCTCTTGTAGTGATTTCAACTGAATAAGGGTTGAAAAGGATTCCTAAATCATTGTATTCTGTTTTTATTCATATTTTACACAAAGTCCCAATTTCATTGGAGCCGGTGTTGCATTCATTCCACACTATTTTGTAGAAATCAGCTTTCATTAAAACATTAAATGTTTGTTTTTTTTGTAATTCTTTAGTTTAAAAAAAAAAGCTAACTTTTGTTGGTCATGATTGATTTGTAAAAACAACAAAAGGGTAAAGGAATTGATGGGAGTGAATATTTTTATAAGCACTTTGTGAACAGCTGATGCCTGTGAAATGAAAACAACGTGAAAAATGTAATAAACAAACTGAAATGCAGCTCAGTCAAGTTGGCAGCACAGATACAGTTCACATAATATTCTTGTACCCAGTGCATGTTGAGCCGGTTCGTCGGTGATGCACCGATATTCACGACAAATTAATTTGTACTATAACAAAAACTAAGAAAAAAATGTTTTTAAACTTTTCCAGTTATTCCCCTCACGAAGTATGGGAAACACATGATAAATACGGCTGATGATTACGATTAATAAAATACTACAGTAGTTTTCCACAGTAAAAAAAAAGAAATAAAAATTGTGCCGTCTAACGACACAATTTCCGCTATTTTCAGCGTTTTCTGAACCACAGAGAACAAAGTCGTAGAGCGGCTGATTGACTGGAACGATCAGACAGTTGGGGTCGGAGGCAGAAACTGCACAGCCAGGGAGCTTTTACAGCTCATTACAGACCGGAGTCCCAGGGTTTTCTAAAGTGACTCCTTATCCATGCTTCTGTTGTTTGTTTATGTCTGTCTTGTTTCAGAAACTAAAACAGAAAAAAAAAGCAAGGATAAAAGACCCGACTTAAAGCTACTGAGAGAAAGAACGATTCACCCAGCCAATTGGAATTGATATTTTTTTGTTTGCTATATAACAACCAAACATTGTTTGGCTACCAAAAATATTTTCACCCCCAAACTGAATATTATGTAAAATTGACTTTTTTGAGCTTGACATCATTATTATAACGCTCTCCCTTCATCAAAATGATACCTTGAGTGTTGCCTTGATTCTTTCATGCATGTTTGAGAAATCCTTTAATCTCCCGTGGCAACCGTTCAGCTTTGCAAAACGCTTGATGAAACCTAGAACCGCCTCTGAGGCGAAGCTCGTCCTCAGAGCTGAAGTTTCCAAGCTTCCCAGCTTCCGTCTCACGTCCCTTGTGACGACCTCAGTCAGCCCCTTCAGACTAGCCAGGAGCAATTAGCAAACATCTGGTTGAACATCTGCTGAGCTCATTATAGGAGCTACTTCTCAGAGAAATGCTGGCAAAAACGTTGTTAAAGGGTTGATAGAGGAGCCATGTTGTGAGTTTCAGAAAGAGCAGGAGCTTTCAAAGAGACAGAGGCCCAATTTCAACATGTCAAATTAGAAAATAAAATTTTTGATAACAACCAATGGTAACACAGTTACTAAAATATGCACTAAGTGCCTGGAAAATACATAATAATGAGAAGGAAATATTTGTGTATTTCTCATCTATTCTGTCTTTTTCACCCGATAAGAGTATCAGGGTCATTCTAAGAAAAATACGAGAATAAAGTCATAATGTTACGACTTTTTTCTTGTAATATTATGACTTTATTCTTGACTTTTTCTTAACGTGGCTCTAAAACTCTGTCACACCTTTAGGAAGCACGAGGCGCTGACTTCCTTTCGCTTCTTCTGACACGTCCCTCTCTAGTCTTATAACGCTAATTTTTCCCTGAGATAACTTTCCTACCGACAAACTGACGGGGAGCAAAAACAAATTGAATACGCGAGTAAAACAAACTCTCCATCACTTTTCATTTAACCCAAGATGCGAATGCCATTTAACCAGCAGATTTAAAGAACAGCCACCTCATTTAGCATGGCATTAGAAGACTGCCATTAGGACTGGCTGAATAAACTCCAGTGATAAATGAGAGGTTTATAAACATTCTGTTCTGCTTGGCTAAGGTCATTATGCTTAAAAGGCCATTAGTTGAGCGCTCCTGAATGCATTGGCCGGGCTTCAATGCGACACACATCAGTTAGCATTAACTTTGGCTTGCAGAGTCCTTGTCAAGAGCCAAAGGGGAATTTAACAAAGTTCACAAATACAGCTGCTTCAATGGGAAGTTTACACAAGTGGGGCCAAATCTGAATATGGTATTCAGAAAGGAACAAATTATGTGGTTGGTATGAATATTTATTTCCCTACGTCAACGTTTATTCAGTTATTTACATTCAGCGAGAAGAAGAACTCCAAGTCAAGTAGCTGCTTTTCCTCCTTCGGATGCACGAGGTAGGCAACCCGAAGTCAGAGGAGAGGAAGAAGTAGAAAAAATAGGGTCTATTTGTGCTCTAAAATATCAAGTGTTAAATACATTTGATCAGTTTTTAGATCCGTAGTTAGATGACAGAGTTCATGGCATTTGAGAGCTGAAAAAGCTTCATCTCCTTTTCTTTTTTTCTCTCATATTTTCATCACAGCTCAATCAATGAAGTAATGGCAAAGCAAAGCTGAATGGACTTTTAGAGAAGTCGCAGAACACAGAGTTAGAAACTTTACTGTGCAGCACCTTGAAGCAAACGATTAGCCAGCATAGTGTTTGGAAAGCATCAGGATCCTAGGGCCGTCGTTGGAATTTAAAAAAACATCGTTATCCCTACCAACAACAACAAAAGAGAATCAGTGCCATTTCCAAACGCTTCATGATCCACCAGGAGACAAACTATGCTGCAAAAAAAAAAAAAACTTTGGCGTTGTTGTCAACACAAGATTTCAAAAAACATCTGTAGACGTCAACGACAATCAGGTGTTGTTGCTCAGCCGACCTCTGCTGGAGCTGAAGCGTCAAGAAAGACAGTGGTAAGAGCTCTTCACCAAGAAGGACTTACAGGTCACTGTTCAAGAAAAGCTCCATTGTTGAAACAATGGCAGTCATGTGCTTGGGCAGTCTGTCATTTAATCTGATGAGAATAAACGTGACCTCTTTGGGCAGAGGGATGTTGGTTTTGTAAGACAAAACCCTAAAACAAAGCTTAACTATGGGGGTGGGAGCATCATGTCAACAACCAGCTGATTAACCAAATCTGGGAACATCCCAATCAGTTATACTGTGTGCAATTTGCAATTTTAACGCCCTGAAATTGGGCTTCTGTCTCTTTGAGAAGCTCTTCTTCTTTCTGATACTTTGCCTTCAGCACCTCATCGTAACATTTTTCTACTTTGACAACATTTTTACCAGCGTTTCAGAGAGAAGTAGCTCATACAAAGAGTTACACCAGGAGTTTGCTAATTGCTGCTGCCGCTAGTCTGAAGGAGCTGAGTGGGGGAGTCGTTTCTGCAAACAGATTGGCCACCAGGGGAGATTCAATTCAACAAGTAAGTGTTTAATAAGGGAGTAATATTGTAACACAATGTGAAGCTCAATTAAGTCTTTTTTTTTTACATAATACTGCCACTTTAATGAAATAACACTTTCATTATATTATGTGACGCTCTACCCTAAAATGAACGACAAATTAGACTGAAACTGATGTCTTCTGGCTGTGTCTTGCACTGGCAGATTTCATAGAGTATGTGAAAATAACGTCTGATTGTTTACAGCCAGCACACACTGGTCCATCTTGATTATTTTCCTTTTCCATAAGTCTTGAAATCAAACTCCAATTACGCCATGTTGCTACTTCTTTTAAACTCCAACATTATGTGGCGTGGTACTTTCATTTTATGAACTTGGACTTGATAATGACGACGACGTCTACTTCCACCTGTTGTCCCTTACTAAACAAATAATTAAAAAAAAAAACATGTAATGCTCGACAACGCACCACAACACGTTGAACGCAACTCAACTAAAGAAAGTCCACGAGTGTGTCATTTCAGACAAAAGGATGTTAAGTTGCTGTGAATCCAATCAGCGGGCTGGAAGCAGTGAGAGCCCCGTGGAACAGCTCACATGCGTGTGATTACCCTCACGATGTCATTCGTGATTATGGTAATTAGCAAATCACAGGATAAGATCGGGCTCGTCATTCCACACACAGATGTTAAGGGGGAAAGTCGTGCACATCGACATCTATTCAGCCAATAACAGGGTGTGTGTGTCGCGAAAGAAACCACAACCCAAATGCCAGTGTCTGTCGCCTAATGTCACCCTGGGTATGAGGTAGTAGCTTGGAACAAAATGTACGCGGTATATAAATCAGATCCTAACAAGCCCTAATGAGCCTTAACAAGCCTAAAGACCTCATACAGCCCTGATGAAAGGTTGACTATCTCGCCAACAGTGCCTATGCAAATTTTAAAAGTGCCACTGGCGTTCGGGGGGGGGGAATGCATCGGGGAGGAAGAGAGGGGAAGTGTGTTCGGGAGAATCTCAGAGGACTTTGTGTGTATAGGCGTGAATGCACAAAAGGCAGTGATTGTGTGCTTCTGTCTGAGCCGAGGGTGAAAATGTGTTTCCAATCCACTGGGCTTAAAGCAGGAAACAAGGGGAATTGCAGTCACCCATGAAGAAAAACGGATACTTTCTTTCGTCTCTCCCTGTTCCTACACGTTGCTGGGGAAGACAGTGATGAATCGCCTTATCAGGAATTTGAGTCGACAGCTCCGGTAAATGCTAATGGGGACTCCTGAGTCTAACAATGCAAACTGATAGAAACCTAAAGTGTTTTTATTTAAAAATATGACTACGGTAGAATTTTCTACCCGAGTCTGCTTTAGGCACCGGAGGCAAAATGAGTCTATAATTGTGACCAAAAAAATCCTCCATTAAGAATGATCTTCAACATGGACTCAGCAAACTGTGAAGGTTTTTGTTTTTCATCCAACTCCAGCTGGAAGGAAATTTTTTGAAGAGAGCAATAGTGATGTCTGCGTTTTGTAGGTGGAAAGGATGCATGCCGTTGGTGACCAAGTGCATGTGCTAAAGAGGTGTGGATTTAATGTGGTGACACAATGTAATTGAGAAGAAAAAAAATTCAATAACATATTTTAGACTAGTCTGGATGTCAGAAAGAGGATGGTAGATGTTTGTTAGGAGGATAAAGGCTACACTGGCATTTCTACATGATGCTTTCTATAATTCCTATTCAGTAACTTGCCACCATCAGCATGTGAATGTGTGTGTGAAGGCGGGCGTGGGCGGCGTGTGTGGGGGTGTGTGTGAATGGGTGAATGGGTCCTCTGGACTTGATAAACGCTGTACAAGTATCAACCATTTGCCACTTTCCTCTCCATAGCAATAGTTGGATACCATTCTGTTGGTTTTATGTAGACACTTTAGGCTTGGTATTAATTTACTAAATCAAATTGCCTATAGGCTATTTTACTGGGAAACAACATAGCACTGTGGAAGGATAGATACCCACTTGCACGTATGTTTGTATGCATGCCAAGCTAAAAGAAAGAAAAAAGGCACCACCAAGTAAAAATTACATTTGACATCTTATAAAATAGGCTAGGAAATCTTTGAAAAAGGTCTTCTCCCAAAAGGTCATTCCTCATTTCATTTTTTTATTATACAACCATAATAGGAAATTATGGCCATCTTCTGAACGGCTGTCAGTAACTGTAGGTACTTATGTGTTTGGTTCTCTCTTGTTTACGAATTTAAATAAAATATAGGTTGCTATTGTATCTACAAGACGGTTTATTTATTTGTGTTGCGTTTCTCTGTTCGTTCTTGTGCCCTGCTCTCCTTTGTATTGGTTCAGATTCTCATGTAGTGTTGGCCTTTTGGCTTTGGTTAGTTAGATCCTTCTTCGACCTGTATTTTTTTTCTTCCGTGTTAATTTCTTTGTACATCGATCACTTTACCTCAGTTTCTCTGCTGAGGTTTTCCTCCAGCTGCACTGCATTTCACTGTTAAGTCACACCTTGTTCTTACATCAGTTATCCGTGTTCCCAGTAGTTAACAGCTTATCCGTTTTCTCTCAGCCTTTTGCCAGACTTTCATGCTGGTTTCCAGCTGCTCCAGATTGCTACCTGGTTCTCTTAGTACGTTTTCTTGGTCCACCTTTGCAGGTGCCTTGGTTTTGGAAGCGGACTCTTTAATAAAATCCCGTCAAATCAATATGAGGCTGCTGTTCTCACGTCTGCGCCGGCGTCTCACTCCACCGCCCTGAAAATCATGACAAAAGAGATGTTAAAGAAGATTCCTACAAGGAGCCAATCAAACACTGTTGTTCAGATGGATATGTTAGTCATCCAAATTGTGCTCTACAGGCCGGAGAGAAACCCTTACATCAGGCATTCCAGACGTAAATCCTAACGGGCTTTTAGATGTATGTCTGCTTCAGCACATCTGACTCAACTGATTAGCTCTTCACTACAGCTCTGCAGAGCTTGACTGCATGCTAAGGGGGCAATTTAATCATATGACTTAGTTGTGTAGGTTTTAGGGCACTGGCCCCGAAGGAATGGACTTAGTGCAGAACCCCTTACCTTAAACGGATCGTTCCCAATTTTTTGAATTGAGGTTTAAAGGCAACCAAAGCAAATTTATCTGTATTGTACACTTAAGCAATGGGGCAATTCACCTAGCTTTACATGACGAAAAGATAAAACAACAAACAAGCAAGAAACATTACTTTGCAGTGAGAACATAAAGGAAAAACAATAAAAATTTGGCATAGAGACACAATGATGTTCCAGTTGCTATTTACCAAAGGCAAGTCTAAAAAAAATGGGTTTTTATTTAATGGATTTCAGGGTCTTTGTATTTTTGCTGCAAGTTTGTTCCAGATTAGTGGAGACTAACGCTTCTTCTCCATGTTTAGATCATATTCTGCAGATGCATGGTAGACTTGAACCAGAACACTCGCGTGGTCTGGATGTTTATACAAAAACAGCAGATCCTTCTGCTACAGAACACACCAGACCCGTTTTGGGATCCAATCTGACAGAAGATGAGATCAGTTGATGAACTCGGCAATTAGATCACGTTAAAGCCATTGGGATCTTGCAGACCGCTCGCAAGCAATTCCCTGTGACTCCGACTGTCTGGCCAAGAGAGACCCGAGGTCTCTTGGTTGGAACTACGTGGCCATTTGATGGAAATGTCATGTGATACAGGAAGTGAGCCACACATCCACCTTAGGGGAAACAGCAAACTAAAATATTTTACTCACAAAAAAGTGTTGTACTTACCATTTTTATTACCTCAGAAGTACTGAAAAAATAAGAACAGCAATCCGGTTAAAGCAGCTTTATGTTTACTGCCAGACCTGCTTGTGTTTACATTGGATTGATTTCTGGAATGTAACATGAATACCTAGAAATCTGTATATGTGTGAAAAGTTGAATGCAACTGGTGTGGTTTTGAATTGATGTATTTCTGTGCTAATCAATTCAGTGGTTTAGAAACTAGCAAAAGTAAGAGCTTTAGAAATGGGGGGCTCTTTTTTCTAGTCTACACCAGGAAGCGAGCAGCAGAGTTCTGGATCAGCTGCAGCTGTTTTGAAAGACGTTTTAGTCAGACTTGTGACGACACTGTTGCATTAATCAACGCGACTAAAGATAAATCTTCTAGATCTTGCTAGGACTTTGTAGTTCTTTAATTCGGGAAACGTTCTTCAGGCGATAGAAGGTTTGACTTTGTAATTGTCTTTATGCGTCTCTGAAGGTTCGGATCAGAATCCAACACTATATCTGTATCTGTTTCTAGCTGTAACGTCTGAAGATGTGAGCTGACTCCTGATTGCGCCTCTTTAGGTCCAAATTAATTACTTCAGTTTTGTTTTTATTCAGCTGAATCAAGTTATGGCACGTCCAAGAATTGATTTATTCCTAAATGCTTGAATGGGTTCAGAGTCACCAGGTGACATTGTAAAGCTGACCCTAACCCTGTGTACCATCTGTGTGACTATGGTAACTACATGTATCTTATTATTTGTTGGAATATGAACTAGCTGGAGCATGTTCATATTAAATAGGAGGATCCCCAAGATGGAACTTTCCCTAAGCTTCTCTTGTATTTTGGATTTTTGGATATTTACATAGAAACTGTTGTCCCAGTCTCAATATACGCCTCCATTTCTGATGCAAATAAACATTGCTGTGACATATCTGAGATCGGAGTTGCTTTAAGAACATACACTTTGCTCTTAGGCTGCGTTCACACTTCCGCCTGAAGTGACCCAATTCAGATTTTTTGTCAAATTGGTTTTTTTTTTAACAGGGCCATTCACACTGCCAAACATAAGCGACCTGTATGTGTTCTGCAGAGTGAACGGGCACCGACCTGAAAGTGTCCCGCATGCGCAGTAGAGGGCGCAATAGCGTCAGCGTTCTCAGTGTTTTACCAACCGCCATAAAAAGAAGAAGCGCTCAAGTGTTTGTGGAAGTAAACATGGAGGCTAACGGTGGAGCACAGTTTACATATTTGAAGTTGTCGTCCAACCGGAGCAGCATATTAACAATTTAATCCTCATATGGTCCCTCATGGTTGTTTTTCTTCTCGCTTCCGCGTATCAGGATGCAGAATACTGAGATTTGTCCAGTATCAGTGACGTTCAGTTCAGATGTATGCCACCTGGACGTTAGGTCGCATTTGGATTTGATATGCGTCGCATTTGAAAAGAATCCGACCTGACGTCTTGTTCAGACTGTCACGAAAAGATCGGATACAGGTCGCATTACGTCACAAAAAATCGGAATTGGGTCACTTCAGGCTGCAGTGTGAACGCAGCCTTACGCTCTCAAACTCGTTGTTACCTTCGGAGTTGTGAACAATGGCAGCCGCGCCAGAGTTTTTGACCACACGTTGTCAAAAATGATCCAGGAAGACAAAGGAGCTGTCCCAGCTTCCTTCACATGAACGCATAATATTCCCCAATATACGGAGGAAAGTTCAGAATCTTGATCTTTATCATTCAATTCCAGTGATTTTTTTTTTCTTGAATTGAATGTGTTACCCCAGGCTAGCCTATTAAACATAAATAAGTAAAACATTTAATGAGTTCTTTAAGTAACTCTTTAAAAAAGACCACATCCAGACCATAAATCCCATTCTTTAAGGTTGAAACTTAGCTAATCTATTTTTGCACAAAATGAAAATACTGTTGCTTACATCCTCCAGAGGGGCTAATACCTGCTTATTGCCTTAAAGCCGATAACACTTCAATTCAAAACTGTCCCTTTGACAGTGCTTCATTAATCCACGAGAAATAATTCACCTTTTTGTTACAATAGAATTGTAATAAAAATGCAGAAAACTTTGAGAACAAAAATGTACCATTTGTGGCGGGGAGACGTAAACACTGCATTTTCATAAAACAAAGCATGCATCACTTTAAGTTGCCTCCCTCTGATTCATCAAACTGGCTCATGCAAATGAGCAAAAATAAGATTCGCAAAATGGTTCGGTCTTTTATGAGAGGATCTTAACATTTCAGCTCTGCCTGACCCATAAACAGGGGCATTAGTCTGATGTCTTTCCCCTGATGTCTCACTCTGATTGCTGTCTGAATCACACACCCTCCTTTATTATCTGTGTCAGCCACTGAACTCCCAGCAATTTGTTGCCACGTTCTCCTTACAGTCTGATAGAGATGACAAGCTTAATTAATGAAGTGGGTGGTGAAACTGCCTCTTTTGATTTTTCTTTGTGCTGAAACAATCCGTAGTACAAATACCTCATAAAAAAGACGTGGTTAAAAAGAAAAAAAAAAAACTCAATAAAGAAGTGATGAAAAAGAAAAAAAGTGTTTGATTTTTATTTTTTATAAATCTCACCAGGCTTTTGTTACATGGCACAATGTGAATATAACTCAACTGCAGCAGGAGGCTGATGTATAGAAAATGTTTGATGGATTAAAAATAAACAAACCCCAGCAATCGTTAGGTTATACCATGTCTTTTCTTTTTTCAATAGTCTATTCAGGTTAGGCTTTAGCGTCTTATTTTACATGGTAATTAATTAAGGGTGCACCAATTAATCAGCTAGTCGATAAATTCATTTTGGGACATCAGTGACTGGACGATACTTGCATGTGAAAACGATCTTATCCACAAATTTTATCTTCCTCAGCAAAGGTCTAAAAATCAACCAGTGTCCTCTGTTGCCGTGAGAGAGGTTTGACTGATAGACCTGTCCATCAAGTCTGCATGTTTGCAGTTAACAATAGTTATCCCACTCAGTGACTTTCTTGCTACATTTAGTAACAATTCAGACAAAAAGAAGAAAAAAAAATCAGTATTGGCCAAAATCGGTAGGTGAGGCTTTTTGGCGATTGGCCAGAAAACTGCCAATTGCCAGCGCCAATGCTTTGTATTTTTGTCCCCAAAGATAACTTGTAACAAGCAGTTTGAGCGAAACTTTGTCCCTCGTAGCTAAGTAACTTGACTATCTATCCAAAAACTAAAAATCACAAAGTGTTTGGTTGCCAAATAAAGGAATGAAATAGAGATATGTGTAGAAAAATATCTAAAACTGTATTTGACTAAAGGTTACAATACAGTTTGTTACTTTTAGTCAAACTGTATTGTTGACTATTATAATACAGTTGTTTTAATACAGTTGTATTAAAAGGTTTTAGCCACCTTTTAAGATAAAAACTCGGTATAAATTCAGTGGTGTCTCTTAAATGGACTTCATGTGGTACTCAGTATACGACATGTATCTGCCAGAAATTACTGATCCTTATTATAAAGGTGAAGAGGAACTAAGAGTGGCCTCTGGTAAGCTGACGCTACGGCCCGACTTGAGTTGTTAGGCTTTCAGAAGGTTCGAAATGCAATTAGGAGCCTGATCATGCAAAGCCTAAAAGGTTAACTTTCATGCTTTTAAAGTGAACTGTGAAAATAACAGGTAGAGACATTCGTACAGGAAGTGTGTGTGTGCCTCTCTATTAATTCAACTTAGGAGTTTGACTTGACAGTTTTGTACAATCTGGAGCCCATCAGATAAAAAATGAAAAAAATCCATTAAAGTAATCTAAATGAGAAACTTATCCCTTTAAATTCATGCCTTTACACCAAACTGGAAATATTTATGAGCGAAACGGTTTGGGACCAGTTGTGTAGAGAAATGTTCATCAGGTCAGACTGGTCCGCTGAATCCAAGACGTCTAAAACTCCCTTGTTTTTAAGGCTGCGTTCACACAGAAGCTGTTGATGCTCAATTAATTTTTTTTTTTTTTAGCTGAAATCGAAGTTGTTGTTGGGGTTTTTTTCTTGCGTGGGTGTTCATAGTATTTGCCGTGTTGTTTTACATGAATGTAAATATTCTACCTGTCCTCGCACCGGAGTGCTTGACAGTGCTAGGCAGACAGCTAGCAAAAACGTTCAGGCGTTGGTTGTGGTCTGAGCTTTAATGTAAAGCTGAAAAATAAGCATAAAAAAGATAAGCATGAACATCTAGCACGTCTCAAGTACACTCTGACATATGAAAGACTGTTAGAAATTTCACATGTAGTGCTACGAAGGCCATTTAATATAGCTAACGCTAACACAAAAAAATAAATAGCAGAGAAACTTACTTATTTTCCTGGACAGACTGACTTTTAACGAAAACAAAACCTGACTTAAATCCTGCCACAAGCAGTCAGTAAATCAACGGAAGGCGAATACGAACTTTTCAATGCCGTCTTCTAAGTATCACAGTACAGTAAAGCTTCAACTTTTGAGCGTACACGACGTACGTTAAGGGCTCTTCGTGGAAGATGTTTCATACAAGATGCAAAAAAGTTCATTTAGTTTCCCCACAATTGATCTGGTAAATTGTCCATTTTGCACGTTTTGCCAAAACGTGCAAAATGGACAATTTTATGTTTTGAGGGGGAGATGAAAGAAAAATGTCTGGGAAGGAAAGACTGACTGAGGATGACAGATGATGGCGCCAGTAAACATCACACTGTCAGCCAAATTGTCAAACAGTCATCCCATCTGGGGGATTTGTGACAGTCACAACACACAACGGTGATCCACTACTCAGATAGATGGATAAACAATTCGTGTTAGGGCGCGCACAAAAACAAAAGGCATAATCTGGCAGTGCAATTAGTCGTAATCACGCTTGAATAATGTGACTGTAATAACACTAATGTCGCTTTGCCTGTCATAAATTCACACACACACACACACAGTAGAGGAAACATTAAAAAAACAACAAAAAACAACATGACATTTTCACTTATAGAACTGACAGCAGTGGTTTTGTAGTTAAGCTGCCATTGCAGTTAATGGAAGATCCAAAGCGCCGTGCCTGTGGACGTGACTGGCTGCCTGCATGCGCCAACAATTAATTTCTCCCCGTGCGAGAAGCCAATGGCGGAAAGCTTGCAGACAGAGAGAAACACGAGATGTATAAAGTTATTCTGCTTCACTTGGCCGTCTCCTCCTCCCCTCCTCTCTCGTTTTATCTTTTGTGTTTAGCCGTAAAATTGCTATTTCCATCTCCTCCCCCCACCGTCTTCTCTCCTCAGAAAATAAATGAGAGAAAACAAGCACATTTAGCGGTTATTGTCTTTCTCGCTCCCCAGGTCGAGCAATCCAAAGGTCTGGTGGCATGATGCGCACAGGCGTACAGGCCGAGATAACTCTGTCACACTTCAGCACGTGCATTTCCACTTCCACGCGGACGCCCACGCGCATGGGCTCACGCACACACACACACACACACAACACGCGAGTCTTCAACTTGGACGGAGCAATAAACACATTGATAAAACCATTTCTTTAATAAGCAGTGTTTGTCATCCCTCAGTCCCTCAGCTATTATCACAGCTTCAACATTTATAGTGGCTCTTTAAATAACCGACCCAGGCGTTCTTACCCTACAGTGATACCCGCAACACACACACACACACACACCCTCAGGCAAAGGCATATATCCTGTTTCTTTCTGCTACATGTCTGACCCTAGCACGGTGGAGTTAATGGGAACATCCCTCTGATATGACTGAGGATTTCAGTTTTTTGATCAAACCATTCCATTTGTTTTAATACGGTTGGCTGTCACTGATTTAATTGACATATACATGTATATATATATATATATATATATATATATATATATATATATATATATATATATATATATACACAGTATATATACTGTATATATATATATATATATATATTTCTTTTTAAATGTAAATAATTATCTCAAGTTTCCATTGCTTATTATGGTTCTTTGCTGGTGAATGGTGCAAATATCTAGTGTGGCTGGCAGAAATACCTCAGGAATAATGGAAGTACATTTTTGCTGAAAAAATACATTTAAAAAACTTATATATACTGTATATACACAGTATATATATATATTCAGATACCTTTAAAACTGCAATCATCAGAGGGTCTCAATTCATCTCTCTGTGTTTGTGAAATAAAACTTGAAAAATTGTGCGCTAAGCTATGGCCTTATCTGGCTGTTGCTATGGCAATGACCTTGCAACACGAACAAATATTAAGTACTGACTAAAAATAAAAAACATAAAATATTTTTTATTTAATATTAACGATATAGTTTACAGTACAGAAGCTCAATGATTTATTGGATTCACACGTCTTACTACCCCACTTCAGATATAACTTTAAAATACAATAAAAAGTATTTCACTTTCTGTTAAAACTATTTTTTTTTTTCCTCTGCGAGGAACAGGTTCCATAGCAACTTAGATTTCACCCATATGAGAAAACATGAGTTAACGGGTAAAACTACAACTAGATTTGTTACAACCTGTCCTTTTCTGCAATATCGCATGTCTGGTCAATTTTATTTAAAAAAAAATAAAAATAAACACTGCTTTAATCTCTGGAAGTTTGTTACTCACAGCATCCTTGTCTAAAAACGTGAATTTGTTTCCCAGTTCGCTTTTCTCATTGAGTAACATTTTCATAATGGTCATATTTCTCAGCATAAATCTCCAATTTTTAAATAAAATCCTCTGATCAAAACTGGTCGTGATGACCTGAATCATCTAGCATCTCAGGGCGTTTTTCATAAAAAGCAGTTCTCTTCGTTATATTAATCCTAATAACATTCTCTCAGTGAGTAATCCTACCTGTCCACTCTGTGGAGTCATGGCTTCTGCTTGGTGCTGGATTTTTCTTCTCACTCTGCTCTGCAAGAAAGTTATGGGCATCGCGTCATAAAAATATTTAAATGGCACGTTGTGTTACGTGCCACAACGCCACACAATTCATTGACTTGACTGAACAGAGGTTTGAGGTAAACGAGGTTAACGTGCGTCTGAACCTCTTAACAAAAATAAACCCAACCTGATTGCTATGCAGGAAGTGACACGCCTCAGAACATTTTAGATTTCAGATCTTCTCCATCTGTTGCAGTGGAGTTGATGGAAAAGCTAAACATGCTAGGATATATAATCACATGCCATTTCCTCTATCCATCCTCCCAGTCTTTGAAAGTTGAAGGAGCAGTTATGATTATATTACACTATTTATACCATAAAAGGTCAGTCCTCTTTCAAATTTGTATTTGAGACTCTTTGCTTACATAGCAAGTATGTGGATTTGGACACTGTGGACAAAATTAATGAAAATACGAATTGCTTTTAGGAATTAGGTGGATGCATGATCAAAAAGAAAAAGCTCTTCTGTTGACATTTGTGCAAAGAATTCAATGTATGTTGAGACGGGAAGGTTAATCTTGTTTGAAGTAAGTGTGGCCAAAAAAGATTTAAAAAAAAAAAAATGTTGTTATATATTTCTTTAAAGATATATGATGCTATAAAGATGTGGGCTTTATTATCCAATATATTTCATCAAGTGTCAGCATCCACACACCACATTTACTACAAAGAGCCAACTTTATTAGCTTTGATTTTGTAGAGGTCTGACATATTCATCACGTTCGTTCATCTTCTCTCGCTCTCTGGCTCAAGAAGGTGTGACATATAATTATGTCTTATATCTTACTTATATTTTATGTGGCACATAACTGAGTCTCCGTTGTTTTGTTTTTTTTGTCCTTTATCTGCCCATACTTTACAACGTTATGAAGATATTATTGGTAGCTTCCAGTCAAAATGAAACCTTTTTAGAGGCTGGCCCTGAGGTCGAACCTGACGGGATTTTCGGAATATTAACACAGGAAGCCTGCAATGAGAGGTTCACGGGTCTTTGGCGCAGGTTAGCGAGACTATGACATAAAAATAAAAAATAAAAACATACTTGAGAAAGGCGGAAAGAAAAAGGGCTACGAGCAAAAGGGCTTTGAGAAAAGCCCTGACTCTTAAAAATAGCAACTCCATAAACATGATCTGTCCAGAGGCGATAATAAATAAAAAAGCGAAAAAGGCTCAAAATATTAAAAAGTCTTGAAGTACAACAAAACTCAACCAGAATATCAAATCAAAGGTATAACACTTAAAACGTTCCTTTTGAAAGTCTTAAAATTTCTTTTGATTTTAATTGTAATTAGTTTCACTCTGACTTCCATTAACGCCAAAAAGTTTTCATCTGAGTTGTTGTAACACAGAGCAGCTCTTTTAGCAGTGTGTGTTTCAGTGGCTGTGAAAGGCGATGTGAGCCAGTCTGTATGCAAGGATATTTAATTATTATAGAGGTCAGTAAACAGAGAATTGACCTGGAACTCAACTAAACTGTAGACCATTGTAAATTGGATGTGAGAATTTGTGCAAGATATTATGAGAACTTGTACAGCATAAAATCTGAACATGTGAAGGTAAATATTTACTTGTATTAAAAAAAAAAATCACACATATACTGTCTTTGTCATGAAGTGCGGTGTGTTGAGGTGGTGAGGTAGACGCAGCGGACCCAGGTAAGATGAAAAATGATGTTTTAATGATGAAGCACAGTCCAAACAACGAGTAGCAGGCACACGGAAACACTGAGGACGACTAGACTGGACATTGACGTAACATTGACGAGGACCCGACGAGGAACAAGGAACACAGGTGGAGTTAAATACACGGGAGGGTAATCACAGAGACGAGACACACCTGGGAACAATCAAGGGGAGGACAGGACAACGAAGAGACTTAAGGACACAGAAAACTCTAACTAAACACGGAAAAACACAGATCCTGACAGTACCCCCCCCTCAAGGGCGGCTACCAGACGCCCACAAAACAAAAACACAACAAGGGTGGGTGGAGGGGCGCTGGACGGCGGGCCAGAGTCCAAAATAACACAAAACAACCCACCGTTGTGGGCGGAAACACAGGGAGGGCCAAGAGTCCATAAACAACAAAAAACTACCCACAGGGTGGGCGGAGGCAAAGTAGGCGGGAACCACGGAGGTGGTCTGGCGGTCGTCCGCGGCGGCGGGAACCACGGAGGCGGTCCGGCGGCCGTCCGCGGCGCTGGAGGCGGGAACCACGGAGGCGGTCCGGCAGCCGTCCGCGGCGCTGGAGGCGGGAACCACGGAGGCGGTAACCACGGAGGCGGTCCGGCGGCCGTCCGCGGCGCTGGAGGCGAGAACCACGGAGGTGGTCCGGCGGTCGTCCGCGGCGCTGGAGGCGAGAACCACGGAGGTGGTCCGGCGGTCGTCCGCGGCGCAGGAGGCGGGAACCACGGAGGCGGTCCAGCGGCCGTCCGCGGCGCAGGAGGTGGCAATGGGGAGTCCCGGGGGCCGCCCTCAGACGGCGATGACGAGCCCCCCGAGGCAGGGTCTCTGGTGGAGCACAGGGGGTCTCAGTGGGAACGCCGGGAGTCTGAGTCGGAACACTGGGAGTCTTATGAGGAACGCAGGGGGTCTTGGTCGTCGGGGTCTCGGAAGGAACGTAGAGGGTCTCGGGAGTCGGTGTCTCGGAGGGAACGTAGAGGGTCTCGGGAGTCGGGGTCTCGGAAGGAACGCAGAGGGTCAGGGTCTCAGGAGGAACGCTGGGGGTCTCGGTCTCAGGAGGAACACTGGGGGTCTCGGTCTCAGGAGGAACACTGGGGGTCTCGGTCTCGGGTGGAACGCAGAAGGTCAGGGTCTCGGGTGGAACGCAGAAGGTCAGGGTCTCGGGTGGAACGCAGAAGGTCAGGGTCTCGGGTGGAACGCAGAAGGTCAGGGTCGGAACGCAGGGAGTCTCTGGAGGAACGCAGGGAGTCAGAGTCGGAACGCAGGGAGTCAGAGTCGGAACGCAGGGAGTCTCTGGAGGAACGCAGGGAGTCTGAGTCGGAACGCAGGGAGTCTCGGAAGGAACGCTGGGGGTCTGGGTCTCGGAAGGAACACTGGGAGTCTCGGAAGGAACACTGGGAGTCTCGGAAGGTGCGCCGGCTGGAACGCCGGCTGATTCGGCCTCGGGTGCGCCGGCTGGAACGCCGGCTGATTCGGCCTCGGGTGCACCGGCTGGAACGCCGGCTGATTCGGCCTCGGGTGCGCCGGCTGGAGGTGAGCCGGAGCGGAGCCTCGGGGCCGGCTGCGGGGGCGAGCCGGAGCGGAGCCTGGGAACCGGCTGCGGGGGCGAGCCGCAGCGAAGCCTTGGAACCGGCTGCGGGGGCGAGCCGCAGCGAAGCCTTGGAAACGGCTGCGGGGGCGAGCCGCAGCGAAGCCTTGGAAACGGCTGCGGGGGCGAGCCGCAGCGAAGCCTTGGAAACGGCTGCGGGGGCGAGCCGCAGCGAAGCCTGGGAACCGGCAGCGGAGGTGACAGCTCCGGAAGGCGACGAGGGGCCGGGTGCACCGGCGGCTCACGTCGCTGTCTCCGGGCTGACCGTGGAGGTGGCGGCTCCGGAAAGCGACCAGGGGCCGGATCTGCCGGCGGCTCACGTCGCCGCCTGTGAGCTGGTCGCGGAGGTGGCGGTTCAGGAAAGCGACGAGGGGCCGGATCTGCCGGCGGCTCACGTCGCCGCCTGTGAGCTGGTCGCGGAGGTGGCGGTTCAGGAAAGCGACGAGGGGCCGGATCTGCCGGCGGCTCACGTCGCCGCCTGTGAGCTGGTCGCGGAGGTGGCGGTTCAGGAAAGCGACGAGGGGCCGGATCTGCCGGCGGCTCACGTCGCTGACCTCCCGGACGGAGGAATCGACGGGGGCCGTATCCGGGGGGTGCCAACACCAGTCTCGTCCCCCGGAAAAGCTCCCGCTGCAAGTCGGCGAGAGCCTCCGCCAGCTCCCTGTCCTCCCTGCCGGACCTCCGCCACGAGCCGCTCTGCCCTCTAGGAGGCAACCTCGCTCCAGCTGGGTCCATTTTAAGGCGAGCCTCACCGTTCGGTTTGGTCGGGTCCTTCTGTCATGAAGTGCGGTGTGTTGAGGTGGTGAGGTAGACGCAGCGGACCCAGGTAAGATGAAAAATGATGTGTTAATGATGAAGCACAGTCCAAACAACGAGTAGCAGGCACACGGAAACACTGAGGACGACTAGACTGGACATTGACGTAACATTGACGAGGACCCGACGAGGAACAAGGAACACAGGTGGAGTTAAATACACGGGAGGGTAATCACAGAGACGAGACACACCTGGGAACAATCAAGGGGAGGACAGGACAACGAAGAGACTTAAGGACACAGAAAACTCTAACTAAACACGGAAAAACACAGATCCTGACAGTCTTATTCAAATTTTTCATTTAGCGCGTTAGCATTTTTGTAAACTTTGAAAACATTTCGTTCTCTTAGCTTCCCCTAAATGATCAATTCTAAAACCCTAATTTATTTGGCTCTTTTTTGTAAACTTTCAGTTGGATAAAGTTTAACATCTCTGTCGAAGTTTTGGCCATCGAGGTTTATTCTGTACCGAGAACGCATTGCTGTAGAACAGCAGAAAACAGCTCAAAAATCTACCGATGTCCTGCGCGCTTTCTGTCCGAGGCCTACAGCAGTAAATTGGGCAAGAATAAGGAGCACAAACTATAAAAATCCATAAAACTAAAACCATGAGTGAAAGGTCGGTAAATTTACACAACCCGACTCTGGGTTTTGACTTGTGCCTGGCTTCACTTTTATCTTCAGGGAGCTGCAATAATCCTCCAAAGAAAAGGGGAAAAAAGACTTTAAAGCTGATTGTCAAGTGAAACATCCAATCTGCTATTTAAGGCCAATTAACTGAAGGTGTCATCACAACAAACGGTGAAAACTTTAAATCTGTTCTTTTAGATTAACAGTCACCAGAAGTGCGAATGTGAGAAACATGCCTGCTGAACCATATACTTTCCTAGACGTACGTCTCAGATGTTGAACCTTCTTGTATAAGTTTTAAAAGAACATTTACAAAGGAATTCAACAGTTCTGATATTCTATTTGACAAATGTTCACTTTATGCACCTCTATTGAAGGAAGCAGCTGTCATAGTACAAAATATGCTGAGCACAGTCATGAAGGACTGAACTTCAGCAGAACAAAACGTTCTAGTACAACTGAATTGCAGATAGCACTAAACATGGTAACACAATAGGTTTTCAGTCCACTCTTTCAGTTTTTCCACTGTAAGAGTGGACCGTATCTGTGGAGTTGATGATGGAGTCATCAGAGTTTGGTTATCCAGTCCACGTGTGTCTTGCACTGAATACAGTCCAACAATCCATCTGAATGTGGCTTCATAACTATTTCTGTCAATTGCCTTTTAACTATCGGATGCCTGGGTTGCTCTTGGGCAGCTGGGTTCTCAGAACAAATTCAAACTTCTTTCCACTGAGGGACTTTACCAGCACTGCAGTTTTACCGATCTTGTTTGTGGTGTTCTTTTACTTGATCTCAGTTAACAGCAGTGAAAAAGAAAATATCTGATTTGTAAATCTCACAGTCCTATCTTAACTTATTGTAGTTAATGTGGTCGACGGATGAGTGTGAAGTGACCAGGATTAGAGTAACCCTGTCTAAGTTTGAAGTCAGAGTGGCTCTCAACTAGAAAAAGTTAGATTGGTCCCTTCAGCTTGGTCCCTTAGCTCAAGTGTCTTGGTATCTTTGTCAAAAGTGAATGTAGCACGGAACAGAATATGGATAGACGGTACCAGTCTGCTAAAGAGGAAAAACAAGATCCCACATACGAGTGACTTAAACAAGCTTTCTCTGGAGAGTGGCTGGGAATCACTAGGCCTCCTGGGAGCCTCTCCCTGGGGGATTCTCCATGCACATCCAACCCCTGGGCATAACTAGTACCTGATGGAGGGATTGAATATCCCCTCTGGACCTCCCAGAATGAGCTGGAGAGACATTTCTAGTTTTCCCTCCTGAACCTGTTGCCCCTGCAACTTGACTGTGGCTAGGTGGAAGGCAATGGATGGATGGCTGTTAAAGTTGATACAAATTGCCCTTATGGTGGGTATGAAGAGATACATGAATATTGCAAAACATCCTCGGTTAGATGGTTCCTTTTTAAGTCCTTGTAATTCAAGTGGGAGGTATTTGTGATTCTTAAAGTTTGTTGACCTAACTGATGCAACAGAGTATATTTTTTTCCATCCTTTCTGTATCAATTTATTATTATATTATTATTGTCATTTCATGGAAATTCCCAAAACAAACAAGAAAAAAAGAAACATTTCTATCAAAAGACACCACTTTATTGCTACCTCTTCATGCCTCAAAAACGCCATCGCCAACTCCACTGCAGACAAAGTGCAAAGCCCTACCTGACCTCTGCCTTAACACCACCAGTTTCCAATGAAAATGGTGAAAGAGGCACAGCAATGGCACACAATGTCAGGTGTGACCAGATGGGGCCAATCTGTTTACAGTGAAGGTAGGGAGCGGAGACTGTTGTCCCACCAGGTCTAATACGTGGAGGACGTGCCGGTCAAAATATCAAAACGGCAAGATTAAGTTCGCTCAGTTGGTTGTCAGAGGAAACTGTGCTGGCCTTTTGATGTGAGAGGCACTGCAAGATGAAGCGTCCACAGTCAAACATACAGAGAGCCACTCAAACAGAAAAAAACATTAATCTTTGAGTTCTCACCACCCACTGGATACAAGCTAAGACTTGTCAATGCCCTGCACTACTTGCACTCTAACAGAGAACTAGGAGAGAAGGGAAAACCATGTGATGTGTTGAACACTGGATGACAACCCTAAGAAAGAAGCAGAGTATGCCTAACGGGACATCAGAACACGATGTTCCTTAAGAGTAGCAATAGCTAAGGTACATGTATCTCTGCCTTTTATTCTAGCCCTCAAATCTCCATTCTGCAGTGGGTCTGCGAGGCCTTCCCCATAACCAATCCCTTCAACCGATATTACAATATTTGTTCAAATAGGTTTTAATAATTTACTTCCAGTAGTCTATATTTTATTGTAGCGTCTCTCTTGACTGCTTCCTGTAAAAAGTGTGGATTATCAATGTTTCATCCAATCAGATTTCAGTCTCTATGTGTTGCTAGGGGCAACCTAATTTGTCCAGGGCCTTTCCAATCCATAGAGCAAGCGTACGTTGAACTACACAATATAGGAGCGGAACTGTTTTTTTTTTGTTTTTTTAACCAATCACTTGTGAAACTCACCTCACAGTCAGCTGGAAAGCTTACAATGATGTCAGAGGTTTTCTCCCCACTGATTGGTCAGCCTCTCAGCAGCCTAAAGTTTTGCTAGCAAAGCTCTCATTAATATTTGAGAATTCATTTTTATTTTATGCCCACAACAGCTGATGAGGAAGGAGAAATTGATTTGGTCTCATGAGTTATTATTTGTGGCGTTACTGTGGAGAACACCACGCATGTATCTTTGAACAAGCCAGAATTTATCTCCAATTCTGGTCAGGACTACACCTACATCCACCGCAAAACGGTGGAGCGGACATTTACTGCCGTCCAGTGAATAAAAAGAACATATGTCAGGAATACAACTGAACAGAGGAGTTCATTACCATAGAATTGGTTCTTTATCTACAGGTGTGGCACAGCTGCAGCTGTAGTGTAGAAGGTGTTTTTTTAGTTGTCCTCACTGGATTTCTTGTCTTCATAATAATAATATTTACTCTGAATACACAAAATGCCCCTCATTATTAATTAGAAGTGGTTTAATTGATTAAACAAAGCTGCTTATGTTTCACAAAATGTATTTTTGCTACTATTAGTAGTAGTGGCATACTGTTGGAAAGCATTGGCCGTTGCCATGGTTATTTGGATATGTGGTGGGAGACTGCTGGGTATTTTTACCAGTTCACACATGTATTTTTGTGTGGGGTCAGACCGGTCAGCTTCATAACGTCGTAGATGTTACTATGGTTAGTAATATAAAAATTATTTTTTAAAAATATATATAGGATGTGTCTGGTAACTTAGCTTTTTATGTATTTATATTATTCTCTTAAAGTTTCATTCAACAATTATTTGTTGGAAACAACGGTTTCCCAACCTTGGTCCTCAAGACACACTGTTTGCATGTTTTAAATGTTCCCCTGCTTCAACACAACCCATTCAGGTGATTACAATTCAGCAAAACCCTGTAAATCAGCCATCAATTGAAGTCATGTGTGCTGAAGCAGAGAAATGCCTAAAACATGCAGGGCAATGTCCCTTGAGGACCAGGGTTGAAAAACACTGGTAAAAAAAAAGGATGTGGAAAAAAACACAGAACAGCAGATAAAAATTGCAGAGCATCTGTTTCTCTTTTAAAGGCTTGGAAGCTTTGCTAGACCACTAATAACCTTTTTGAACCAAAATTTAACAAAAAATCTAGAGCCATTTTTCAGAAAACTGTTAATAAAAGGGGGGTTGCGATTTGGTGTTTCTGCAAGATAATGACCTAAAATGCTTCCATGGCAAAGTTCAATAGAAAACCTGTTGATGTGAGGATAAGAGCAGAGAAGGAGAGTACTTAGGATCCTTCTCTCTGTATCCTTCAACCTTGTGGAGTGGTTTTAAGAGAAGAGTAAGTGCTGTCTTACTGCCAGAGAGGGGCGCATTTTACTACTTCAACAAAATATTATTTTAGTCTCAAGGTTTATTTTCTCCCTCTACGTGTTTACAATGTGTGCCATCAGAACTAACGTGGCTAAAAGTTCTTGTGAAAGTCACACAAATGCACAGAAATACACAAATCCCCATAAGTATCAAACTTTGCATGACAGGTTATCGCCACAACAGCTTTTTTTTTTTCCTATGTGCATTTCCTTTGTTGAAGTCATGTCCATCTAAACAACTGCACTGAGTGTTGCTTTACAACATAAGTCTGGGTTTACTTGTGGATAGAGACTTCATGGGTTTCTCTGGTTACTGCAGATTCCCTACACAATCGTCGGTGTGTTCTCTGAACTAATAAAAAAAACGACTTCAGCTGTGTTCAGATGAGTAAGAAAGCCATTTATAGTGCTGTAAGTGCCAATAACAGCTCTTCATCCACTGTCTAGTTAACCACAAACCCATACAAGAATCATACTTTTAGGTACTTTTAAACATGCCAAAAAAAAATGTAAACTAAATTAACTCATGCACAAAGCAAGTCACATCACAGATGTTGTATTGCTTTTTAGAAATGACTTAATTTGCAACTCTAAAGAACAGCTGTTTGGTATACAAAATACACACACATGCACATAGCATGTCTTTCTATTTTCACAAGGATTTTGCATTCACTTTAATTTATTTGTCATTCATTTCTATAGCCTAACCCCAACACTTACCCTAAACCTAACTTTTACCAGTGCATGGTGAACCCTAAGCCTAAATTCAATTCCCAACTTAGTCCAAAACCTCAGCCCTCATCTGAAAAACAGTGCTTCTTCTGATGGGGCCCAGACTTTGGGTCCCATAAGGAGCGGGTCCACACAATGTAGTTTTTGTTAGAAATATGGGGCCTTAACTGAATGAAATACAAGACCATACACACAGCGAGTTTGTATTTCTACCTATATTAGGACTTTGTATTGGCTTCCATTCACTTTCGTAACTCCATTTATGCCTAACAGACATTTTCCATAACCTTAACCTAAACCTAAATAAGTGGGTTCACCGTATTAGGATTGGTTTTTGGTCCCCGTAATGTCCGTCGGCCTTCAGAAGGTTAGTAAATACACCAGAAATGGTCCTTATAGTATGACTAAACAAGTACACACACACACACACACACACATGCACACGCATATAATGTTCATGACTTTGCTACTGACTTTGGGGAAGTAGCTTGTCCTTACAGCTACTGCCCCTCTAACATGTTTCAGGCCAGAAACAGCAAAGTCATCCTGTCCATCAGCTCAGATTTGGGGACAAGGTGGTTGCCTAGAGGGTATTTTTAATTAATGCAACACATATAAGAATACTTGTGAACGAATATATTAAATTAAAGCTGATCTTTCAAATAAGCTTTTAAAACGTATAGCAGTATTTAAATAAATAAACTGACTGTGCGCTGGTACCAGTGGCTCTTGCCAGATTCAGTTGTACTTGGCAGAATATTTTGCTCTACATATATTTGTGCAGCATTGTGCACCGACGCTGTCCCTTCTTTTCTCTCTGTAACCTCAGCTGTCTCACACACTGAGGCGTCTGGGGGTTTGTTAAGAATTCATCTCTAGGGAAACCCAAGGAGAGAGTTGCTGTAGAAAGGAACTGAGAGGTGTTTCCAGGAGCAGAGGGGATTTTTTTCTTTCTAAAGTGAAGTAGACAAGTAGGAGAGGAGGTAAAAATACAATACACAGAGAAAGACGAGAGATTGGGAGGCTTGTTTATATATAGCCACTGGAGAATGAAGTCAGTACCTCCAAATTGAGAGCACTATCCACCTGCTATGTAACAAGTTGATAACAATTGATTTGTGATACGTTTAACTTTGTTGTTGGAGATGAAGTGAAGGTATTTACAGAAAACCAGACAGGTCAACTCATCATCAGCAAAAGGGAATATTGTGGCACAATTGCAGACCTAGCAAGATGTCCTACCTACTCATACTGACAAGCCAAGAAATAAGATAAATATTTATAGAAAAAGCCAAGAGGAGGGATCTGGTGACTCTAGAGGAGCTGCAGAAATCCATAGCTCAGGTGGGAGATTTTACTATATTGACAAGATAACCATTGGCAGCAAGAAGTGATTTAGGATATTTTCAAGATGGAGAAGTTAACATATCTTGTGAAAGCTCACAAAGGCAGATTCTACTGAATTTGGAATAAATGGATTATATTCATAATCCCAACCAGAACAGACTGTATGTGAAGTTTTTATTTTTACTTTCTAAGTTCATGCATAAAACATCTTCAAATTTAATTGAGTTCCTTCCCTTTTGCTTGAATGAATTAACCAATAATAATTAACATACATTAACCACTGAAGGAGAAAAGTGCTGCATCCGGTTGTAGCTACAAAAGTTCATTTCTACCTGTAGTCCCCAAAATACACTTAAAAAATAAAGTATATAAATAAATAATATTAATAATCATTGGTTGGCTTTTATATTTTAAGAGTGGTAAGAAGAAAGCCATTTTTTGGAGAAAGCCCTAAGAAGTTTTGCTTGGAGTTTGTCACAAGGCATTTGTGCCACACTTAGTCTGAGAAAGTAAATGAGCTTGTTGGACTTTCACATGATAGAACCTGAAATCTTTAATTCCTGTAGTGAAAATAATTTATTGTTTTTTTTGTTCACTCTAGCAAAGTTCCCAAGACGTTGAGAAGAGAGCCGGATCATCACAGATCCCCAGCAATTCAAAATGTACCTAGCTAAGAAAAAACACCCCAATTTCTTAATAGTATTACATCAATAAGAGAGTTTTGTTAAGACATAAAGTGGGGATATTATGAAATATATATATATATATATACTGTACATATATTCACTTATGCTATAATGATATTCTCTCATCAAAACACACCTTGAGTGTTACTTTGATTCTTTCATGCATGTTTGGAAAGAGCAGAAGCTTCTTAAAGAGACAGAGGCCCAATTTCAAAGTGTCAAATTTCTTTTAAGTCATGTTTTATACATACAGCATTGTTATAATTACTTAAAGTAACAGTTACTTGATTGTGCAATACAATGGCACTATTTGGCATAAAAATATGTAATACCGCCCCTTTAATCCCACAATTTTAGGAAATAAAGTCAGATAGAACTTTATGTGAACTATTATATATGTATCTTCACACCAAGGATTAAATTATCTGCACTGATAACATCAGTAGAGAGTCATTATAGCAACAAATGATGTTCTGACTAAGACCATGCAGGATTATAACTATGTGCCATTTTATTGTTTTTGTTTATGGTTCTTCTTTTTAGTTCTCAGTGACTTGTGTAGGAAAAGGCTGTGGTCACACCAGAGAAGTAGTAAAAACTACAGTTATGGATAATTAATTTTATGCTTGGTTCAATCCGAATCTAAACTGATTTCTCATCACGGAAAACTCAAATATAATTTGGGGAGAGACAAAAAAAAAAAGAGGGGGGTAAAAAAAAAGAGATGCAGGAAATGAGAGCAGAGGCTCAGATTTTTTTTTTCATGCAATAATTAAACCTCCCTTTGAAGTATACACTTTAAAGGCCTCTGATTTCAATTCCCAGTAACTGGATGACTTAAAAAGGCCCCTGGTGTTGTTGTTGGTGATGACCTTTCAACAAAAATGAAGCGTGGGTTTTGACAATTTGTCTGTGAACAAAACATAACTTGTTGCTCCATCACAGGATGGCCACTTCTTTAATTTCTCTTCCGTTGAAGTAAAAAAAAACCAAACAAAAAAAAAACGAGGCGTTTGTGTTTGGGCTGGGAGAGGCATAGCTGCAGTCAGCCCCTCGGGACAGGAGGGTGGGGGAGGCTCGCCTCCTGTCTCTGCACTTTCATACATTTAACAATCTTCCACCATTATTCTGTTAATTGGGAACCAATGCAAATTTCATGAGAGGTGATTCTTGTTTTATTTGACCTTTAAATCAAAGATAAAGGGATAGGGAGAAAATCAAACGGACGAGCAAGAAAGTGGCTTACAAACAGACCAGAAATTACTACCGACAACAGAATCTAACAAAGTGTGCAAGTCATCGCCAAGGTTTGTTTGTGCGTAGGACTTACATAGGTATTTGTATGTAAATTAACTAATTTATTTGTATGTAAATTAACCAATTACGCACATTAAGTTTTTGTTGCCATTTAGAACTGAATGGGAAATTTCTGCCATTTGGATTTTGAAAAGTTCAAACAGATAGAAAGTCCTGAATTTTGGAAGAGAGGTTCTGTTGTCACCTGCAGTAGATAAGTCCAATTACATCTTTATTTTGTATTCATCCAAATTAGCTGGTCATGCAAGCAACTTGCAGCTTGGGGTAGGATAAGAAAATTGATTTGTCTCCTTTTTGATCTCACTTGACCGCAGGACGTGGCTTTTATTGGTAAATTTGTAGTTGAAGCGACGAAAATTGTGGATATTGTTTTCTATCTCAGACCTGTTTCACCGTAGCATGCCACTTTATTTCTAAAGCGCCTTAAATGCAACAAACATCTATAAACAAAGAACAATAAAACAACTATTAGAAAATAGAACTTAAAACATTATAGATACAAGAAAAGAGTGCAACATTAATGAGACGGTACCAAAGAGAGGAAAAAGAAAACGTTAAGCAAGTGTTAAAAACAGAAAGAGACGGGGGTCGGGGGACTTCCTGACCTCAAACGGGCTGATTCCACAATTTAGGAGTCCGAGCTACAGAGCCTCCTGTGTATTTATTAAAGGTGTTTGGGACTGCTAAAAGCATCTAGTCGGGCGATCTAAGAGGATGTGATGGCCCATAACGGTGAAACAGTTCAGACAAACAAGAAGGGCCAAGACCATTAAAAAAACTTGAAAACAAACAAAGGAACTTTACTAACTGGAGTTATGTGCTCTCGTTTAACCTGCACCAGTTAAAAACCGAGCAGCAGCATTTTACACCAGAAGGAGTACAATGGAGGCCAGCTCTGATTTAAAAAGAAAAAAAGTTGCAGTAATCCAGACTTGAGATAATAAAAGTACGCGTTCTCCACAATGTTATCTCTAAACTCTCTGTCGTTTTTCTTGATTTATTTGTCCAGAAACGGATGAAATCTACTTATTACGTTACTCTGGCAGGCAGTTGGTTGAACCTTTTTCCTTTTTAGGGTTAAATAAGTAAAAAGAGATTCAACACAAATATAAACAGCACCACCATGTGGCTTTATTTGTTACAAAAAACAACAACTTAAAACCCCAATAAAAGTTAATCAAGTTTATGTGACAAAATGCAAAAAGATAAATAAATAAATAAATAAATAAATTGCTTAGGCTTCGAAAGAACCTAATCAAATCCTGAACTACTGTGACACCTTGACACGTTTTTCTGGACCTGCCTTGTTGGTGCAATTTTCTGGGAGCTTCTTTTAGACCTGCAAATTCTTGACTAAAACCGCACTGTAAAATACCAGCATATTAAACACTCATATCCTTTAGAGTAATTTCTCAATAAAACCACCACCTAAAGCGAACCTTCGAATGCGACTTCAAAGAAAACTCTCAACTTAAAACATGAAACGAGGAAACGCGCCGCCTTCATTTATGCCGGCTTGTTTTGCCCGTTTGCTCTTTTCCTCACTTCGTTTACTTTAAGCATACATATTTAAATAGCACATCGGAACACATGCTCGTACTTCGGTCGTTAGGCGAAATGCCATTGTAGATGCAGGAAATGGTTTCCACGGCGATGTGCGGTGCTTTAGGGCTAGAGAGAGCGACGGCGGCCCTTCAGAGGTCAGCGAGAGAAAACTTTTGGACTTGCTGAGGAAACGGCTGCTGTCTCTCGGTGGTTGTTGTCTGGTGAAGATGCGAGGAGTGAAGCCTGGTTCTGGTTCTGACAGGAACAGGAGGGGAGTAAACGCACATACTGCACGCTGCGTACACTTCCCCATCTCCAGCCGCATGTAGGAGTCATATAGGAGTTTTTCCTTTTGTCACAGATGGAACTAAAGGAAAAAAAAAAAAAAAAACACTTATAGTATCCATTTACTGTTTCACTTTCAGAACATCCCATACAGAGAAACATGGAAAAAGCTTTTACAGGAGCCAGGCCAGCTGACATATGAATTACTTTGTAACTTTTTTTTGTTTTTGTTTGTTTTTGCAGAGTAAGCGTCTTTAAAACTATATTTTATGAGATCCGAAGCTAAAGGTTATTGTTAGTCGTATAAACTGGCAGCTGTATGTTTAAACTTAACCTTTATCAAGTTTTCTTGTAGGATAGTTAAATAAAGAAAAAAAAAAAAGAACAGCACAGTAAGTCAAGGAAATTAGCTTCTTTTTTTTCTCTCCTGAATACACTTGCCTTCAAAACTACTGACTGAGTTAAATCAAACTGGAAAGCTCAGAGAGAGGCTGGTGGTGTGCAAGAGTTGCAGAAAAATACAGCATAAAAATAGGAACTGGACTACTTTAGGAAAGAAACTTAGGGAGCATTCAACCCAGGACTAGAGTCCTGAATCAGACTCTAATCCGTTTGTCTAGAAAGTCAGAGTTTTTGGGGAGGTCTGAATGCAAATCTGAATTCCAAAACGGACTTAAAAACCGAACTTGGATCCGACTAAAAACATAGGTCTCGGTCCGGTTGCAGTGGACTCTAAAACAGTAAAGACCTGTCTGAATGCAACCTGACTATAGACCATTTCAAAAGCAGGAAGTTAGCAGGACATTCTGGTCATATATTACTCTCTGCTCTGCGGGTTAACGAAGATGTTGTGTCGGTTGTCATGTCAACGGGTTTACGTGCCGACACTAAGCAAGGAAAAGCAGAATATAAATGGCTTGAAGTTGTTATACAACTTTTTATCGGCTTATTGTCCCACTGCTGTGGCGCTCTGCAGCTGCTGTGATTTTTAAACCTTTAATAAATGACAAAAAACTGAACTAATTGCCTCGTTTGTTTAAACATAATCACCAAATAGGATGGAGGAATTTGCTTAGTCCTGTCTTCATCTTGATAGAAACCAAACTGCTTATAGATTTATATCAAGGGAGAATACTTACGAACATCAGCAATTTTCTCAGCTTTTAGTTTAAGCCATGTTTATAGAAATCGGGTAAGAAATAAAGACGCTGCGATCATTTTTGTGATTCCTGCTCATCCCGCCTGGTTTAGTGGACCGACTCACCGCGTAGTAACGGCGCCAGGAGCGTTGCTAGCTTTAGCGGCTAACAGGCGATGTCCAAACCAGTAATGTATGTCAATGAAGAAATCCTACAACCGCTAAAATCTGACATTGCTCCGTTTTTGTTTACTTTTTGTAAAGAAGAAAGTTGCGCTGGTCTTCTTCAGAGGTTTTGTGTCGATTCCTCCAGTAGTTCTTGTTGCAGCGCCCCCACAGGCGACGAGTGGGGGAACAGGTTTTTCAGTTAGTTTTAGTTGTTTGACACAAGGCAGTGTGAATGCGAACTAGAGTTCTGAAAATCTAACAAATGTTGTAATTTTAGTCCCCAATCAAACCGAGTCTACCAGACTATCTGGTCTGAATACACCCTTAGTGGAGTCACCTGAAAGAGATTAAGTTAGCTTTGTTAGCTAAATCAAACATCTCTTGCTGAAATTTCAACTGAGCATCAGAAGGGAAGAAGAAGACGGGATCTAAGGGACTTGAAACGTGTAATGGTTGTCAGTCCCCGGCTAGCAACGTAAAAACTGCCGACCTGCTTGGAATTTCACACTGAAGCTGGTTTACAGAAAAAAGTCTGAAAAGACAAAAAGCTGCAGTGAGAGACAGTCGATGTTGAAGCCAAGAGTGGTCAGTTTGATTCAAGACAACAGAATCAGACTGTCCCAAGGAAATGTTCAGATCAGACCAGGCATAAAAAATTAAAAACTGAAAGTTATATCTAACCTAGACTAGAATAACTAGAATACACAGCCCTGGAAAAAAGGAAGAGACCACTGCACTGAACCTCACCAAAAACCTCCTGGTTATTCCACCAAATATTGATTTCTGAACTCTTCCTGAGTTAAAACTTTAGTATTGTTGTGTCTAAATGAATATGAACTTGTTTTCTTTGCGTTATTTGAGATCTGAGAGCACTGCATCTTTGTTGTTATTTTTTACCATTTCTCATTTTCTGCAAGTAAATAATAAATTTTTGCTTGGAATTTCAGAGACATGCTGTAGAATAAAAGAACAATGTTCAGTTTACTCAAACATTTACCTATAAAGAGTCAAATCAGAGAGACTGATCATTTTAAGGGTTCTCTTAATTTTTTCCAGATCTTTATTCCCCAAAAGTCTTGTTTGTTAGATTAAAATGTCAACTTTAAGAAAATAACAACTTTAAGCTGGTGTTACACACTGACTTGCAGCCGCAGATGAAGCCAGTGGTTTTCTTCCCACACTTTAGCCTCCTTAGTTCCAGCTGAACATCATTCAAACACGAAAACCTACCTGAGTGCTAGTGATCCTGTTCATCCATGTATGAACACCAGTTCTCTGATGGATCCTTCACAAAGCTCAAATGCTTCAACAATGGCTTCAATATGGCCCCTCTACAACAGCCACCACATCTATAACCAATGAAGCAACATTGGGACGGAGCGGAAGATTAGCATCATGCATGTACAGCTGACTAATCTGCATAATACTGTCATATCAATATGGACCAAAATCAACTTGATACTAGTATTGTTCACCTCATAAAGTAGTGAGTGTGAAACTATGAGCAATCTTTCTAGTTCCCCCGGCTAGATTCCCTCCACACATCACTGAGTAAAGGGTTTCCAAGTGGCTCTTTTAGTCATGATTTGTCCTGTCAGCATTGGCAAAATACGTCCTTTGCTTTTCATTTTATGTTCCACTTCGGCTCCCAGACGTCAGCGAGAGGGCGCGACTTTTTAATGTGTCGTAAGAAGTCCGGTTGTAGCTCAAATCAAGTCTCACAGGCACAGGGAAATCATTAAATCACGGCACTGAAGTCCTTTGATGCATAAAAACGTCAGCGAAATCTTCCTGCTCCTGTTTTCCGAGAAGGCCCGATAAAACCGCTGTTTCTCCAAGGTCTCACTGCGTATGCCCTGATTTAGGACTTAAAGCAGAAAAAATGAAATGTACACTCCTTGATCCGACAGCAAAAGTATCCTTTCATCGGTTATGAGTACATGATGTGTGAATACATCCGCTTTGATGAATGCACAATTTTGGTCTTTGAATATCCAAACTTTGTTCTCACAGGGAACTTTAATCTTAAAAATAGTTAATTTTTTAATTTTTTTTTTTTTTTGCTCTAATGTGACTCCACCCATTCTCTGAGCAACATCTTCCTGAGCTTACTGAAAAATGTCCTAGAGGTGTCCCATGTTATAATAATGTCTTTGGCTTTCCAATAGTTTCTATAATCTTTTCCTTTTTCCAGAGTGAAACAACATTTGGCTACCAGGTTTTGCTGAAAGAAGTATGTTGTGTTCAACTGGGAATTAATTGTGGATTTTCTGTCAAAATTGTACAGACACAAATGAAGTTTTCACATATGGCCTGTCTAATGTCTGATTAAATACTACAAAGCTTTTCTAGCCATCAACAAACGTCCGACATAAACTGGTTGGAAACTTAACTACTGTTTTTATAATAATGGTGGGTATGGGTGTATATATATTTAGACATATGTAAACCCAGATAAGATGGAAAATTAATTAACCCGTTTATTTTTGATTTGATTTATTAATGACGGTCCATCTGAAGAAGAATTACTTTATTCATCCCAGCAGGGAAATTATTTCGCAGTTACAGCACACGACAGGAGCTGCGTCTGCAGGCAGCCAGCTGAGCCGGCGCCATTTTTGAAGGAGACGTCGCGGGACCGGGAGTCGAACCCGCGACGTCCGCGTGTGGCCTCCAAATGTGGGGAGTGCTAACCCCCTGTGCCACAGCACGCCCCTTTGTATGAGTTTACGGGGTAGGAGTTCATAAGTTTCTTACTTCTTCCTGCTCCTTTTCAAGCATGTCAAGATTACTGTGGTACAAAAAAATGTGTCTTTTGCCTTCCTTGTTCTTGTGCATGATATTATACCACTAACAAGTTTGAAATAAATAAATAAATAAGTGGTAGAGCTGTTTTAAATTGGTTTGGTTGGTTACCTGGCCTTTTTAAATAGTAAATGAACTGAACTAATATCATGCTTTTCCGGTCGTGTCGACCACAAAAATAACTAAGGATGCGCTGATTGTTGCGTTTATTCGGGTATGTGAGTGTTGGGTGGGTACGACTCTTCGATTTGCGTCGTTTGAAAAATCTCTGTTGCAATGTCTTGTGATAAAGAATAAAATGTAATATGTAACAATGAAGACGTGCAGAACCACCGAGGGTCCAGCCGGTCCTGGAGCTGAAACTGTCCCACAACCTCGTTGAGAAATTGTGTGAAAGCCACATCCATGTTAGAAAAGCAAATAAATTATCGTGAACTCTACCAGTTCCCGCCTTAGTAGGGGCGGTAAGTGAGCAGTGTGCGCACCAACATGATTAACAGCGCTAAGACCCTCCTCCTGGCTCTGATTGGTTGTTTCTGACAGTGGCGTTTTTCTGCATTTCATACTGAGAGAAGACGACAGAGCAGCTCCATTTTTTTTCACAAATTACCTACATCATACTATAGTGTCACGACACAGTGATAGTTGCAACAAATATGTATAAAAACATATATATATAGGCTATAAAAAGAAAATTACATACTGCAGCTTTAAATGAGGGCCACCTGTTTGACACCAAAAAACCTTTATAGAATAAAGCAGCAAATGTATTTTAGAAATATATTTTTTCGACAAAAAGCAGCGACTGACCCGAGTGGTGATGTTGGATTGTGATCATATTCAAAATAACTGTGCATCTGTTTTTGTGTTCATCTCAGATCTGTAAAATTTTAAGATTTTTTATTTGTTTTTGCACTCTTGAGTCGTCTTTGCTTAAAATCAAAACACATTAACGTTTGTTTGAGGCAAACACAGAGCATTTCATAGCCAGACGGTTCTTTTTCGAATGCAGGACTTTCCAGGATGTCGTGCCGGAGCGCTACGCGGTAATATAGGTACATTTATTTTGTGTTTTTTTTTTTTTTTCCACTCTGTGGCTCTCTGTCCACGCCTCTCAGCCCCCCTCAGGTAAAGCAGCGGTGACAGCCATGAATCTCGGTGATGAGGTTTCTGGGCAGGTCCAGGATTATCTATGGGCCGGGGCCGGTTGGAAGGGGTCGCGGATGAGAAACAACATAATATTTTCGCTGAATTATGATTGCTCCCTGCAGTTGAGTATCCTGAAGTGTCTTTTCTCATCACCTTTGTGATTACTGCAGCAGGGTTGGAGAGGATGTTCAGAGGAATCTCCAAGACGTAGCAGAGATATAAATTAGTTTTTCGCACGTCAAGGACCGACGCCTCAGTCGGGGTGTGCAGACGAATGATGATGGTTTCCTGAGTGAACGGAGCCTGGTGTCAGAGGCGAATTACAAGATGGCTGTATGTTTGGCCAATGAGGATTTCCCTCAAATCAACTTCGTACCAATAAAGAACACATGCAGAGGAATTTTAAAACTAATTCAGTTTAAGATGAAGTCTTGTGCTACAGTACGTAGTTGCTTGATGTATTGCATCTAAACCAGTCTCCTTTCAGGTGGGAAGTGATGATACAACAGTGTGCACGTTGCAAGCTGTCTAAGAACGAGGGCCGGTAAAACTGTTGCGTTAACTGTTTTTTAAAATACTTTTTAAAAAAATTAACGCAACGATTAATTTGTCAAGTGCCCCGTCTGTGTTGCCGTACCTCGCTTCCGTATATCAGGGCCAAAAAACGGAGAAACTTTGAGATTAAGTTCAAAAGATTAAAAAAAAAGTTGGAGATTTCAGATTTCAAAAGTCGAAAGTTTTTGACTTTGGAAAATGTTCAAACTCGTCTTTCCAAAATTATGTGAGAAAATTTCTGAGATTAATCTCAAAACGTCTGTCTTTTGTCATTTACGCCGTTTTGGTGGACATTTACTAAAGCCGTCGTACTTCTGTTTGCTCTGTCAAGCTAGCGACGGCTAAAGAGAAAGGCACGCTGTTAAATGGTCAGTTTCACTTTAAGTTTAACGTTTTTTTCAACGAGTAGCTAAAACTGGTCGATCTGTAAACATGGCTGAGGGTTCAGGACTGAGGGATGTGATCTGGTTTCCAAACAAAGCAGAATACTCAGATTCTAAATTGCAGTTCGCACTAATTGATGCCGTTTTTCAAACAGCGAATGTTCTAAGCTAAAAAAAAAAAATGTTTGTAATGCATTTTAGTTAAGTTGTATTCTGCCTTTTTTATGCCAAATTTATTTCAACACTTTTAAACAGTGTGAGTAAAAAGAAAACAAAAACAAATTCCTTTTGTTACATTCTTGCCTTCATTGAAAACTGAATCCGTCTTTATTGTAATTTTCCTTGAGAAGCGATTAATCGCCGATAAATTTATAACAGGTTTGCGATTATTTTGTTGATTTTTAATAAAAGCCCTATTCCAAAAACACACGCTATTTTAGTGTGTGTTTTGAAGGATTGTCCTGATATTTGAAACTGCCTTCCACACACAAGCCCAACTCATTCAGGGGGTTAGCTAAAGAGTTCGACTATCTGGCCAGAAAAAAACAGGAAGAATGCAAGCAAGGTGATGGTAGGGTCATGCTGAGGGTCTGTTTCACTGATGGTGCTCAGTGGAAAAATACTTAAAGTAACTAGAACAAGATATTCCAAAACACAGATCGAATAATTTTCTTCAGTGGCCGCGATCGCAAATACATAATTTTTTGTGTTTTAAGCAAAACGTCCAATAATTCCCGTTTCCAAAATCCCTACTCATTACTCTGGTAATTCAGCAAAACCAACAGATGCACAAAGATCCAAACACAGACACTCACGTACAGATAAACCCAAGAAAACAAACAAAAAAAAAACAACCCAGTGATGCAACAAAGTAGCAACAGCTAGAGCAGCCCTCCAGTGATGAATGTGGCGGCTTTGGTCCGGGTGCCGACAGAGAAAAGGGTTTGTGGACGATTCAAGAAGAGGTTGGTGGCATCATGCCCTCAGCTGTGAGGCAACAGACGACGTTCTTCAAAGTTGACCACTGCACAGCGGTAAGCTAACAGAGGTCAGATGAGACAGGAAGATCAAACCCGGGAGTCAGATCAGCGATGGTGGCAGCATAAAGCATAGCTACTGGGAAACGTAAAAAACAAAACAAAAGAAAAACATTAAAGAGAGAGGGCCACAGAAAGAGATTTGAAAAGTTTAATAAAGCCAAGTAAATTTAACAAGGATCGTCAGGGTTTCAGTGACCAGCAACAAGGCAGAAAAGCTTCACGAAAATGTGCAGGGATCAGAGAAGCTGCTAAGACGGGAGCTACTTCTGAAATAAGAAAGACATTAAATGTAGCCGACGCAAGCGAAAGAAACATCCCAAAGAACAGAGACCGATGAAGGATTTCCTAGTAGGTCTGTGGCAACCCCGAGTGCAGCTAAGGTAGACAAAAAACTTATAAAATGATGCAGGTTTAAACTGAATAAGAGCAATGAGGATTCAGTAAACAGTCCAGACAGAAGACGTGGGGTCATTTGTTTGTTTGGAAAGTGGAGTGCGTCTTTAAATATTTAAGACTAATTTGAGCAGGTGAGCAAATTGTTGAGGGGTGGGGGGGGATTATTTTAAGTATATTTTACTCCACCACTGTCCTCTCTCAAATATTTCCATTGATTTCTCTCCATTTGCAAGTACCGATGCCCCCCATTGGATGTGACATTTGTTCCGCCGTCCTTCACTGCCCAAAAAGGCCGATAGCTGAGGGACAACAGATGGGAAATACACCCTCACTGCAGATGATCAGAACTGGTCTTCAGTTTTATTTTAAAAATACTGCAACCCATGTATTTATTTATTTTGGATGTGATTTATGCTTCAGTAAACATACCCAAGTGTTTAAGTTCTGGTCAGAAGATTACATGGATTCACAGGGAAGGTATTGTATTAATTTGAGTCATTTTTCACATGGAATAAATATACAATACACAACTTCAATAATTTCTTAAACCCAAAAACAGGGACACAATTCTGGATTTAAAGTGGATTTTCGACATACAGGCTCAGGTATATATTTGCACCCCAACTTGTAGTAGTTTAAATGTCCGATAGGAAGCTGTTAAGAAATCTATTTTCTTTTAGAAATTAAGCTTCTGGCATATAATTCTGATTGGAAATTTAATGAGCAAATCTTGTGAGCAGAGCTGGTGACGCTCATTTAAAATTGTTGACTACTTGGCATGGACGTAAATTTTAAGGAGAGTCCCCAGTTTAGAAGAAACTTGATGTTTATCTGTCCCTAAGATGACTATGTACATCTAGAATCCTTGTCCTGTTGAAATACGCAATAATGTCCAAAATTTCTATCAACTAATCAAAATGGACAACCGGACCAATCAGCAAACAGAAGAAGCTGTGAATGACTCTTTCAAATACTGTATCGACGTTGACGGCCGCCTCGTTCGGCTCTGCGCGTCTCTATTCGCAGTGGAAGACGGTTTTTACAGCGCAGCCAATTTCCAGTAAGCTTCACAGCATCAAACTTTACATAAAAAATTTTAGCGACTGGGTGAAATTTTAACGTTGAAAACTGTAATCTTTGTAATCACATTGTCCTGATTTTAAAGTTAAACCATGTTTTACAGTGTCTGACATCTCACATGCATTGTGTTAGCATTAGCATTAAGCTATACTAATAAATGTCGGTGCTTCAGCACCCTTTAAATATTGCTAACAATATACAACTGCTGTATAATTAGGCCACAGAGACGATACCTGATGTCTGTGTGTCTTTACTAGGCCATAATGGATATGAACCGAGACTAAATTCAGAATACGGTTGGGCACGGGGGTGGCAGCATCATCCTGAGGGTCTGTTTAGACGCCACTGATATCAGCAGGAGAAACAACATGAGGTTCCTATTTTAATCTCAAACCAACAAGCCAGAGTCGAAGTTTGGACACGTTTTGTTGTTCTGACAGAACACTGAACATTTAAAATGAAACATTTTAAATGAATTTCCATAATAAAAATGCCCAAACATCCAGGGAAATTATCTCAGAAGCTTGTTGATGCTGCACAAAGCAACACACCTTTCTCTTCTGCTCGTTGAGTGACATTTATCCAGAAATTGGTGGATGACTCTTAACGGTTTAAATAATTCATCAATAAAAAAAAAGAAAGAAAATTTCATGCCAGTGACAAGTGGACATACACTTTTGACCTGCGCTGTAACCGAATGTGAAAAAGCACACAATATTTTTTCATACTCTAAATCGGAAACCCAATTCCAGCGGAAACAAAGGAGGAAGGGAAGGTATTACTGGAACGGTGCCATCGTTCCTGCAAAAATAAAAATTATATATATACATATGTGATTTTGGAAACCAGTCATTGTGGCCAGGATTGTCCTTTTCTGCATATAATCTCAGACCAGCATGCGCACAAACAATTGTTCACCCTTCCACAGATTTAGAGTAAAAATAGAAAAGAATGCAAGGGAATATTTTTATTCCATTTGTCAAACTACTCGTTCAACGGACCCATTCCTTCGTCTGCCCACACAGAGCAGCTTACGTAAACGACTGCAGCGGCTCGGCCCACTCAGTGTTTCAGAGGGCAGTTCACAAGTAAGAGAATTAGAAATGCATGGATTCTGTAAATGACCTACGCCTCGGAAAGAAATGTTAACACTTGGTTCGGTCTTCGGCAGACTCTGCAGAGCTATTTTCTGCACGTCTGATTTCGTGTCGACGAACCCGGGAGGGAAATACACAGACGAGGATTTTTGATTAAGACTAAAAACTTTAAATTTAGAAATGAGCTTTAAGTGCTTCAATTTAAGTTAATTATTTATTCTTTTGAGCCAAATGATTTTAGAAGTAATCATTCCCTGTCAACGCCCCCAAAAAAACAACTTATTGAAAGAAAACATTACAGAAGGAACACAGATTAGAGCAAATCAGTTGTCCTGGTTCAAACGAGTAAAACAATTCTCAGAAAATGTAAAGCTCATCACAGAACACATATGAAATATAGGCCAAATTTTTTATTCTTGTTGCGCTTTTATCGTAACGTAGTTCACTGATGGAGTGACACGTACGTTAGAGGCAGTATTAAAAGATTTGAATACATCCAAGATCAAACATCCTAAGTTTTCCAATGCATCAATACAGGAAAAATTGTAAGAATAATAATAAAAAAAATTAATCTATTTACACATTTCCATTAATTGAGAAACTTCCCTGCCTAAAAAAACTCGAAGGTGGAACTTTTAAATATGGATCAGTTGTTACAAATATGCTTTAGTTGCTAACCTGAAAATGTAAAAACAGCCTTAGCTGATTGACTGATTGATCTTGTGAAAAAAAAACAAGTTAATCCAATGAGAATGTTGTGAAGATCAGACGTGCCAACAACTTTATTTCCATCATTACAAAATAAAATCTTTTTTTTAACACCATGGTTCCAGGACACCAGAAGCAACACAAAAGAAAAATCCCACAAAGCGCGTTTAGTTTTCCAAATATTTTCTTCTCTCCTCTTCAATCCATACTGCATCTTCATCATCCTCTGCCCTCCTCTTCCTCCTCAGTTTGCATTTTACTTAATAAGAAAGCTGAAAAAAAAATGCAACTGTTATAGAGAGGACAGACATACAAAACACACACAAACATCAAAATTATAATTGTTTTCCTAAAACTGTTTGTGAAAGCAGGTAATCAGGAAAATTTGCTCAAATGTCTGAAAATACTCTGGCATTTATTGAGGGAAATGAGAAGTAACAAACTCGCCACTGAATATTTCGAGGCCGTGGGCCGTTCAGGATTCAAAGCATGCGCTTCAATCATACAAAGGAAGTAGCAATCAAACATAAATAACATCCATTTGAAATGGCACTGCTTAATATAAGCAGCGCTAAAGTGCAGCATCTAATCTCAGGACTGGAAAACTGGAAAAAAAAAAAAAAAAAAAGGCTTGCATGCTTCACATCCCCCTCTGATCTCACAAATAAATGAGGAAAGTTTTGAGTCGGTTAAAGTTGGAAAACCAAGTAAATCGTCGAGTTTGACATTCTTCTAATTTCTGCTGCAGTTTCAGGACTTTAAAAATGTTTTAATTCTGTAAAAAGGGAGTAAACAGATGACGTGGCGTCTATAACAGACGGGCAAAAAGTCTTTAAGGCTGGTTGATATGGCTGAAAATCCCATCACAATGCAAGCATTTCATATCAATCGATATTTATAATTATTGACTAGTTGTTTTTTCCCCCCACATACTCAAGACGTACTTCATATGGACGGCACAATGTCCGCAGACTGCTCACATTTAATGTGACAAATTTCTTAATTTCCCACAATCCAAAGGGATTCTACTAGCAAGCCCGATGAGCTAGCCGGCCGTCTAGACCCGTTTCGTCTCCACCAGGACGCGGCAGTCATACTACAGCGCTGACTCTCAACATTATCAGCTTGGCGTCGCATAAAAAGCAGTTTGATATGAGCGCTGTTTCCTGCAGAGAAGTTTCCTATAAAAATGTGCTGTTGTTCAGGCCTGTGAAGTACGTCCAAATATGTTGGGGGGGGCAGTAATATGAAACTGCTACTGCGCAAGTTGCTCAACAGGGTGCTGCTAGGCAACCAAAGAGTGAATGAGTTAGTTGACGCCATCAACATTTCTTAGCTTAGCCGTGAGAGGCTGAGCGTCTAACGTTTTTCCTGAGACTACATCCCCCAGAATGCTGTGCGTTTCTGGATTGGAGTTCGGTGAAATGATCCGACATTCTATCTGACGTATTTTCTATTTGTATTGATCACGAGTCTGCCGCGTTATTTGTCGTTACTGTTGTATCGCCCAGCGATACGAAAGCAGTTCTATCTTCCATCTCAAGCTCTTTGTAAAACAAGCAAAAACAAATCTCCACCAGTCACCTGTGCTGCCAACACTACAGTGTAAAACTAACATCTGAGTTACTCCCAAGGTAGTCGGTAATAGTTACGGATTTTCATTGGATATGAGGGAATGTATGAATCACACGGCTGCAGAAATTCACAAAAAAATGTAGCAGGACAAATATATATGAAAAACAACAACTGAAAAACAAGATTCAAGCCTCTGGAAAAATAATCACTGAGCTCTGTTGGAGAGCACTTGGCCTCCTGAAACTCACTAAACTCTACAAGTTAGTTTCAGCATTTGGGAGCCGTGGGTGCAGCACGGTAATATCCTGCTCAAGTGGCGATGAATTGAAGACAGACTCTGCAGACCTGTAGAGTATTTTCTGTCACACATTAAATCTTTCTTTTCTTTTTATGTGGCCGTGACCTTTAGCTAAAGGTGAGGCCAAATTGCTGCTGTTCTGGCTCACTAAGCCACAAAAAATGACTGTCGACACATTTCCAACATTTTCCGCCTTTGGAAAACATCTATTGGCCGGTGACTGCTAAATGAGTCGGCTGAAGAAGAATAAAAGGTGAAAACGTGATAAATGTACTTCAGAACCGATGCGGCAAACACTGAATGCAGCTGAAACTGCTGATTTTATTGAAACACTGCAAATCGTTTTGGGATTAAATTTATTCAGCTTTGCATTTAAATTTGAATGTATTGTTTGTTTGTACAGAGTTGGAATGAAGGAATTTGGTCCTATAGTTACCTGTAGGGGTATCCGTGGTACTTGGACCTAAAGATGGAGAGCAGGAAGCTGAAGAAAAACACCACCAACCCGAGGCCAACCAGGCAGATGACTATGCAGAGGGAAAACAAAATGTCAGAAAAAGTATATTATAAATCACATGGAAGGGGAAATGATTATAGAGGCTTAAAGTAAAAATCTATACCATTACATCCAAGTAGTACAGTGAAATTCAAAATAACAGAAGATGCAGCATGTGCAGGTTTTGGGGAAAGTCCCTCTTATCAATTTAGATTGCACTTTTATGTTGTTCAAGTGCTCAACATAATACTAAACTTACAAATCCAATTTCACCAAAATGATTTCAATCTCATGGTTTTGGTTGCTGTTTTGTGATCAATTCAAGAATGAAAAACAGTGGACTCTTGCCTATTCTAAGTTCAGTGTTCACGGACTCATCTCTTTGCGGTTAATGCGCGTTTCCAAATTATTTGTGGAAAATCTCCCTATTTATGGATTTTTGCTGTTGAGAGAATCTAACATATTCCAAAGAAAGTGCAGCTTGGGAAGCTGGAAGATTCGCAGTGTTACTTGACTTTGGTTTTTGTTTGCAAAGCAACCTTTCCAGGAGCGCCATTCAATTTCCAGGAGATAAGACTGTAGACGTCATCGTCTGCGGTAGTGCCAAGACTGTTTCCACTGCATCTGAAGGTATATTTGGTGTTTGAACAATTGGAATAGGCACTTATACCCCCTTTTCTTTATTAGGATTTCAAGTATTTGTGGGTGATTCCCAACTCCTGAGAGTATCAGGCTACAACAGAGGCAGTCAATTTTCTTTTTGTATAATATTTCTCCAGGGTGGTTTTTGGTCGTGACTAAGCTACATCAGGACTCCATGTGGCCGTCACAACGACTGACCACAGAACACCAAACCAAGCTCATTCCTGTTCTTTGTTTATGACAAAAGACTCTGACTATATTGGTATGAAACCGGCTTTAGATCTAGGCCACAGTATCAATAGTAACAAAGTGATGTGTAAAAAAGGTATATTCTGACATAATCAACTGAAGGTGACAATATCATGTGAATAAGCTCTTCATCTAGCCATTCATTTTCTGTACCAGCTTAAGTGTCGTACGGGCAGGATATTGATCTTTTCACAGATTATCTGTCTCATAACAAACTGTCGCAACATGGTGACAGCTTTAACAAATATGGAGAAAACATATTTTTATTAAAGTTATATACTGCAGCTTGAATAAAATGCAACTACATAGCATTTTTTGATTAGTCTGGATTGTTTTATGTATATTTTTTACGTTGACAATGACTGTTGCTTGTGGGAGAGAGTAAATATTGTGCTATTTATCAGTATTGGACTAAAGAAAGTAAGGCAGTTGCCAGCCTTTAAAATTGTGACACTTTTGATGGGTCAGACAGACTCAAGAAAACTGTAACAGCAGCTGCGTGGGGGGGGGGGGGGGGGGGGGGGGGGGGGCTAATTTAATTTTTTGTCATGGGGCCCCAGATTCTTGGCGGCGCCCCTGCGTGCAGGTTATACAGAGACTGATCCTACAAAGATCAGAAAAAAAAAAGAATCCACAACGTTTTCAAGCAACTCCTGCGGCTGCATTCAGACTGTAACAAAACACTGTCTAAATATGTGGAGGTATAGAAATGTTTCTAGCTACAGAGAACAGACTGTACTCAGATTTATACAGTAATGGCTTTAAACATATGGCTAAAAACTGAAATACTTTATGAAAAACTGAATTCAGTCAGTATGTAGAGTTGGTCTCTGACTGAGGAGAACAAGCAGCACTTAGCAGTTACCCACCGCCCCGACAAACTAAACTGACTTTCAGAGAAACTCTCAACAGGAAAGGCCTGCTGACTACAGCGACACTGTGAATATGTTTTAAGATCTCAAATATATGTTACTCTCTAATGACCTTGTTTTTTTAATTATTTATGCACCGTAAGAATACTTAACATTCATCCTAAAAAGCTGACGCACAAACCTCAAGATTTCAGTTTCAATTAACCGCATTTTCAAGCTTTCAATTTGCACAGCGCTATGCTGAACTTGCAGACACTCTAAAGTCGAGCGCGGCAATTACAAGACAAAAACCTGTGATTTTTGGACACTGCGGGGCATTAATCTGGGTGCTTGATTTCAGGCTAAAGGCGTTGGTTTAAATCATTTCACTTGCATCAGTGGCAACAAGTGCTGATGCAACGCTCTTTGATCTCTGTTCAAATCGAGGCCGCTTGCAGGGCTCAGACGTGGAAACACCGACGGCGTCCTCGTCTCCTCGCGTAAACAAACATCTTAATTTACCCGACCACACAGTCCGCACCTGAGTGACGCCGCACACCAACAGCTGAACTAATTAACATTGATAATCTTATTAAAATGAAATGTCTGGAAACAGTTGGTGGTTTTATTGATTTACGGGAGCCGGGCACACAGTTAGCAATTCAAATCCGATCCGTTCAGTAAAACTCAGTTTGACTTGCAGGGCTGAGAAATTCTGAAATTTTCCTCTTTTTCTTTTGTAAAATCTGAGGCTGAACAAAACAAGACATTTTCCATTTAATATGGTACATATTTGAAGTGCTTGGGGGAAAAAAACAAACACCTTTTGTCCTGCCTAGCATTTCCTCTACATCAGGGGGGTCGAACTAATTTTCATTTTGGGCCATATCAAAAATCTGAATGTTCTTAAAGGGCCGATTGTTCCAGAATGTATTGATGAAACCCATTAAACTCCTAAAATATCAACAAACAGATGTTTGTTTCAGCATTCAGTAAGTGCTTCTTAAAATGAAATAATAAACATCTTTGCACGCTGGTCACTCCATCCAGGATTTTGTGATTGTATTTATTTTTATAAAATCAAAATCACAAATCTCGTGGTGATAATTTAGAAATATTTGTATGGAATCTTTGCGATATTTGCACAAATGTATGACGTTAAATGTGACTTTTTATTAATCGCAGTATCGATCACTGACTATAGCTTGACATCAAGAAAGGCTGAGGCAGCAGTCACTTTTTTTGGCCAATTTTGAGAAAATTTTTTTAGTAAGAATTAGAGAAAATTGTGGGGATCTGTTGATTTTGTGTGAACTTGGCATGAATTTTGCAGATTTGCAAAAAACTGGAGGGACTTATTGATGTAATTTCTAGTCCAGAGGGCCACATGAAAAGCTACTGCGGGCCAGATTTGGCCCATGGGCCTCAGGTTTGACGCGTTTGCTCTACATGTAATTGATTTTGGCGCACTGCCACCGCAAAATAAAAGCCACCCCGTCTTCAGAATGAAGTGTGATTTTTGTATATATGTAGTCATCATTTGTGCACTTATACTAAACATAATCATGTTACACATTTAAATATCATGAAATACTAAAATTGACTTTATTTTTAAAACCAACACTGTTGGCTGCTGCCTGTCTAGCTGTGAAGCTCACTACTGGGCGCTGCGTAAAACTGGAGGCGGTCTGAAGTAGAGGGAGGGAAAAGGCAAAAAAAAAAAAAAAGGAATGTTACGTGGAACTAAATTTTAGTTCAAGCTTGTGAAAATGACCCATTAAAAATATGACTCAATAAAAATATTGATCCTAGAGGAAACCCTGCTTTCATTTCAAGATCCCATTTAGCTCGAAAAACAAATACAGTCTTGGATTAAGCTTCCTATCCTATAATAAGGTTTCCACTCATCTTTATCAGGGTTGCTAAAAACCAAAAAACAGCTGAGCAACACTAATTTACACACATAAAAAAATCATATTCAAGTACATAAAATACCTAAAGGTGCTCAAACTTCAATTTCAGCTCATCAGATTCAGATTAAAACACTGCTCTATTAAAGTTACTAACCTTTTAAAATGCCCAATCATAATCTTTTCAAAAGCCTCTAAAACCTCCTCAGCTCAAGTCCTTGTCACAGTCCATGTTGTACAGGCTGTAAAATATAGATATGTATATATAAAATCGTAAATGCATGCACATACCCTCGCGCGGCGGTTAATCCTCAGGGAGCACCGTGTTGAATTTAACTGTCACCGCCAACAGATACGGCTAATCAGGGATTAGGATGAGTGCCTCTCTTGAAGACCAAACAGTGAGATGCGTTGGCACCGCGTGTGTGTCGGAGTGTGTCATTTAGTGTCAGAACAAAAGATTTATCTGGAAAACCAAAGTAGTGTTTTAGTGTCAACCTCAACATAGGCAAAGCTCTCATAGTTTGCATGGCTCAAGCGAGTCAACAATAACACGACGAGAAATACATTTGTGTGAGACTGCGATTCCATCAATATAATTAAAAATTGATTTACTTAAAAACTTTATTTTTGTTTTCTCAAATTGTCCATTTACAGGCTGTGCGTATCATTAGCTGCTACATTAGGGGTTCTGCCCATGTTTTTATGTGCTGCGATATTTTCGTGAAGTGCCAAGTGGCAGATTTCTCTTTGCGAGTCGCAGATAAAACTGAGCACGTATCTGAGCGTAATGCTCTGAAATGCGCACATGCGAAGCATTTAAAAATGTCAGGTTATTTAAGACCCTTGGCGAAGTGATGAGCTGTTCAGACTGAATAATTTCCTTCACCGACAAAGAACATAATCCCTCTTTTGACTGTATGACTTGGCTCAATCTAAATCATAACATACGGGGCCATTAAAAACATTAGGAAATTCCATAATTATATTAGGGGAAGCATGTCTCATTAGGAGACAAATGGGAGGCGACTGCAATGCTAAATTACCCTAAAAGAACTTGTTGACGGTATGTGCCATTTTAGTATGCACATTTTGATTTCGATGTGGCTGGAAAAAAAAAGCAAAGCATTTTGTTCTCATAACATTAAAGCTGAGATGTATAGTAAATCTTTTTGAAAAAAGGAGGACGTCATAGTAACAGTATAAGTTAGATTGACATCAATATCGATGAAATACATGACATGCCAGTCCTTCAAGGCTATAATGAGCTGCTGAGGTTCTTTAAGAGTATTTTGAGCCCAAATGTCCAATTACTAAAAATACTTGCAAAAAGTAAAGGAGAAAGAAGAGTTTAAAGTTCAAAACTACTGAGAAGAATATCTCAAGGCTGCAAGACGGACATTCTGAGTTTGCGGGGAAAAAAATAATATCTTACCTGCAGTGGTAGTAGTAGAGATTGACGAGTAAAATTCATGAAGCTGCATAGTTTAATTCATTTCTTGAAATCTTAAGCATGTACATAGTTTGATAAAGCCTTCTGCTTATCTCCGTCTTTATGTACTTATTCTTAATCTAACTTTTTTTGCTGAGATTTGTCATCTCTGACTCATGCTGTAGAATGATCAATACACTTTCTGTTCATTTGCAAATGTAATAAACACAACTGGCTAATAAAAGCTACAAAGTTAATTTTGTTGTAGCCCAATAAAATGACTTGATCAAATATTTTAACCTGTGTCAAAGAACAATTTCTTTGCATGAATAGAAATATTTACATTTGGTAAATTAAGAGTGTGATATCAGTTTAATCTTTCATAAACAATAGAAATCTGTAAGGTATGAACAACAGTAAATATAGAAACCTGAAGATCATCTAGCAGCACATATTTGTTATTAAATCTATTTTGGACTTAAACTGAGATTTTCCCCTTACAGAGCAAAGTTTCTTTTATTTGGATTCTTCTGTAGAAAAGATAACACGATGTGTAACTACACGTGTATGCTTGCATATCTAGCACGGCTAACAAAAATGTAGCAAAACTGTTTCTCCACAATACTTGAAGCCTACCTTTAAACGTCTCAAAAGCTTTGTGTCGTTTTACAGACCTCAGAGAACGTACGGTGTGAAACATCAATGATTCAGCGCATCAAAGGAAACTCGGGATATAAAAGAGGAAGTGGAAATGTTCGTGTCTGGGTCTATTTTGTGATTCCGGAGTCAAACACCTGCAGAGAATCTTTAGCCTGGTACAGGCGAGGTGTCACTCGCATCTTCAGAGACACGGCGCGCCGTCTGCTTGCCATCATTTTTGGAGAAGTGTTCATGCTGCAGCAGGATAATGAGGCCAAATGCACCTCAAAGCGGTGCAAAAAAAAAAAAAGAAAACACAACTTGAAGATCAAAGACGACCAGGGAGAGGCTTTAGGATTTTCATTAACTGGAGTGCAGCAACTATAAAAAGCAGGGAAACACTAAAGAGATAAGATCTGCATCTTCATTTCTTTTTTTATTTTTTATTATTTTGACTCAAACTGCTGAAATTTGCAGCTGGAGACAGCTTTTACAAGTTGGTAAAATAAAGGTTCAGTATCTACACCACTAGACGTTTCAGAACTACTGCTTGTTCTCATTAATCTCTAACTTCACTACACATAAGATGATTTACTTAACGTATGTTTTTCTCTTAGTTCTGATGATTTTGGCTTATAGTAGGGATGGGCCATACGGCCTAAAAACCAACATCATGATATACTGAGCGGCTAAGAGTAACTGAATTGGTGAATTCAGTTAATTTTTTTGGAGTTTTATGTATTGAATTCCACCTGCCTTCAGTATATCACCAAATAAAGCAGTGGCAGCAACGTTGACTTTATCAATACTACTGAATTCATTTAATCTCATCTGACAAGAATCAACATTTTATTCAGGAGGTGATTTAAATATATATATATATATATATATATATATATATACACACTGGTATATACAGTATATATATAAACACAACTTTTAACCTGAGAGTCTGAACTGTAGCTCATGTTGGGATCTTTTGTCTACGCTGAATTTTTTCAATGACGTCTTCACTATTTAGGCTCCACCATTGTTCCACATAATAACAGTCTGCATCTGAGCAACTCCACTTACACATCCTGTATCTCCCATATGAACTGTTAGAGCAAATAACAGCAGGTAACGCTGCATAGCAGCACTCAGCAGTATGTAAACTGTATTCCAGGGACTTTAAACCCACCTCTACTGATTACACCAACAACATGTATTTATAATAAACATATCCAATTTCAGAGCATATCTTTATGTAACAGGCATCAATAGATATTTAACAAACGTTAAATGGCACTTTTTTCAACTTAAAAAAAAAAAAAAAACTCAACCAAGATAATCTGAACTGTGTTAAATAAAGGTTGAAGATTGATACCACTAAGAACCATTTGTCCACTATAAATTCTAGGGAAAGTTGTACACCCAACATGTATCTATAGTCTGTGCGAGTTCAGCCTGATACTGCAGAAAAAGGAAAATGCTTGAGGCAGTTCATTTTAATTTCCCAGTTTTAACGTCTCAACAAGAACTCTTGGGTAATCTTACCTTTAGGGCATGTGTCCACAAAGCATTTTTTTTTTTTTTTAAGTGGCCGAAAAGCGCTGACGGGGCTCTTTAAAGTGGCTGAACACACTGATTCATCAAGAAGTGTTTTCACTCACTTTAGAGTTGTCTAAAAAAACACAGTGGGATCGCCACTTGCACAGCATAAAGCTGACCAGGAACACCCAAGAAGATTCATCCTCTTTTCCTGACAAACACGCAGCTGAGTAAAAACATGGCCAAGTGAAGATATTTGATGGTATGAATGTTTCTAAGATACAGTCCTATTTAATAAATTGGGATATGTGTTCCGATAGAGTAAAAGTAAATTTAAAAACAACTTCTCAAGACATAAATAATAAAACCTTTTATTAAGCCCACTTTTTAAAATTAAAATGGGTTTTTTTCTGTTAGTCTACTCTAAGGTAATATTCTAATGTAAAATTTTGTTTTTCCAGTAGCTGCGAGTGGAAAGTCCTCATGATTAACAGAAATAAAGACTTTAAAGCATTGGTCTGCAACTAATTATTTCACTTTGTGAACCGAGTTACTGAAATAAATATATTTTTTAATTTCTTTCATATTTATTAAATGTTTCTGTAATTTTATTGAAACTATCAAGGCCCAATGTTATACAGCAGAATCTTGTTATTTGTGAATGTTAGGTTCCACAGCAGCCTGTGAACATCTCAAATTTGCGAATACTTGTCTTAAAATTCTTACAGATGTCCATTTTAAGTTGTTCACACACCAAATACACACAGGTGAAATCGTCTTAGCTCTATCGCAGAAGCTAATGTCAGCAGTCTTCCTTATCTTGCTTTTGGGGATCAACCAATCAACTTGGCAGTAAGTGTTTGGGGCTCCTGGATTGGCTGCTTTGCAAACGTCGCCCAATAGGGTCTCAAGTAGCATTGCATCCTCTATATTAACTTCCCAAGATGCACTTTCAAATACTTTAGATAAGCCCTACTAAAAACAACAAAAAAGGAAATCTGCCAACAGAAGGATTTTACAGTGGAAATGAATACAGTGAAGCTTGGCTACATTAAAAATTGTTGGGACCATTTTCATGTTTAAACTGAAAAATGTATGGAACTTTTAACAGTAAAGAAAATAAAACTATTCCGTTAAAACAGACAGGATGCATCACCTTTTCTCTAGATGATGAAACCCACCCAATTTTGAATGGAAACAGAAAAAAGTGAAACATTGAAAAAAGCCATTTTGACCCAAGATATTTGTTGGCAATGTGTCATTCAAATGAAAATAGACTTCTGGTAGTGATCATGAGGCACTGCTAGGTTATTTCTCCAACTTGACACGGTTTATGTTGATGGTACACAGTTTGGATATATCAGATTTCTCCATTGATACTAAAAAGCAAAGTTTGCAACCTTAGTAATGCATATGAAAAGTTGAAAACTTAAAATGCTAAAGATTTGCTTGACTTAACTTTCTATTTTACTGTCTTGCCTTGCACTTTCCAAAATTCAAACCTTTATGTTATGACAATTTGACATCTTAACCATCAGGGCTATATTTTACAGCACATAGTGTCTTGATAATTTTATAATTTACCTTATTTTTGCTTACTGGTTTTAGCAAAGTAATATAATGCAAACATCTGGAGCTTTAAGTTTAGACAAAGCCCTGAAACTATGCTGTGCAAAAAAAAGAGAGAAAGAAACACTTACTCCTTCTCTTGCCAACATCTCCCTTAGAGGTGGCGGCTTCGTTAAGCAGAACCATTCCCATGGTGATCGCAGCATCTGGGAAAATGTTGTCAAGGAAACAAGACAGATACGAAGCAAGATGGAGCTGGAAAAGCAAAATGACCCAGAAGTAACTTTTAGAAACATCGGTCCATGTTCAGCTCAGCTACTAAATAAATATACATAAAACATACAAATCCACACAGTGTGGATGCAGTAAATGGACAAGGATATCATGAAGTAATTTTGAAAAAGTGCTTTAAAGGAATTTGTGCAGAAACTTAATCATTTGTTGAAACTAGACCAGCGTAGATTATTTCTGTAGGTTATGGCACACATTGTTTAATTATGCAACAAACCTCTCTAAAATAAGTAAACTACAATTTATTTTTTTTTACAGTAAAAATAGAAAAATAGGAACAAACTGTGAAAGGGATGAGATGTGTATCCTTTCAGAAAGACAAAATTAGCAATACATATTTCTGTAAAGCTATTTTCTTACATTTTTAAAACCCATTTTGCTCATTTTAACAGTTGAAATTTATTGTGCTGTAACAAGTAAACACAGCATGACTAGTCATAGCTTCTATTCACTGTTAAAATTGGTGCAAAAACTGAGATTTCTGCATGGGAAAAAAAAAAAAACTGAGTAGGAGCCAACACATCATTTTGATCTGGCTAAAGAAACAACAGATCGATGCAAGGTGAGTGCTGTGACACCCAGATTTAAGGTTCTGCAATGAGGTTGCAAATGCCTGCCTGCCTGCCTAGGATTTCAGAAACAAAATTCATGTCACATCAATGACTCTAGCAGTAATAAGAGCAAGTGTATGTTTCTGTCAAACTCACAACAATTTAAAGAATATATTTAAGAGCCTGAACTACTTTTCAGCTGCTGTTATATCAGATGTGAGAGGCAAGTAGAAGAATTCGTCTCAGATGCACAATCCCAGTGCAGCTAAAAGCATTTGTTTTGCTTGGCTTCTGCTTTGTGACATAAGATCCCTGTGAGCAGTATTGCTCTCCTCCAAAAATAAGTCTTCTTGCCAAATCTAGAAAGTTGCGAATTGGTCTTGTTGGTTCAATAACACAGTTGTCCAAGTAACACAGTCTTTACCAGTCTCGAAACTGGTGGGCAAGCCAGCTGGCAACTATTTAGTTGAAAACACCGAAGTAATAGAAGCAAGAACTAAAAGTACTGAAAGGGGATTCTGGATCTATTTTCCAACTCCCTGTGTTTCCATTACAGAAGTGTGCAAAACATTTTTGATATTCCGATAATGTAAAAAAAACAAACTCAAAAACTTCAAATTAGCTGTTTCAATAAAATAAGAAACGCAGTTGGAAACCAGGCCACATCCAGTAAAATAATAATTTTGATATAGCCAAAAAAAAAAAAACACAACTCATCCAAGTGAAAACCACAAGTTCTTTCGATATTGCCATGTTTCCATTAAGCAAATTTCATTTTTGTAATTCCAATTTGCGCAATTTTAAGATGAATGAAAACGGAGATACTGACTGTTGCAGATGTTCCTTTTTATACTAAACAAACAATTTACATTTGAAGAACCAAACTAAATGGAGGATTTTTCTGGGCATGTTATTAAGAACAAAAATAAAAACCATTTTGCAAAGGATAATAGTCAAAAGGTCTTAACACCACGAGCACACCAAACAAAATTTGATGTGATAACATTTGGCGGGGTGTGTGTGTGTGTTTCATCTAGATATGACTGGAAGGCTAAACACTGAGGGTGAACAAGCAAACATTTCTCTGCAGCAAGGCCAACCTTGGACCAGCTATTTCCACTGGGATAAATACAATAGTTAGAAGTGAACGGTATTATTATTGATAGAATAGAAGCAAGCACCAGAGCAGACACACATGGGCAGACAGGCAGAGAGAAAAAAATACATGCTGCCAATCCAGTCCACAATCATCCACAGAGCTTTTCACAAGTTGAAGACTTTGGAACAAATCCCCTAAAGGAGGAAATATTAAAGATGAACAATTTGTCTAATTGTCAAGGCAAGTTGATGTCATTATTTTACAGAATGGACAAAGAAGGCGATGCTTTAGTATTGAGCAATCCAAAGTTTGAAAGGCGTACAACATAGGAGGGAACTTGCTTTGCGACATGTGTTGGCGAATAAAGGAAAAGCATTGCCAAAATGAGCCTCAGACATGTCAGGGACCTTAAAGTTGCTCTGTGATTAGCATTTTGGAGACCATGAATGACAAATAAGCCAACCAAAGGATACTCAGGAGCAGGATGATGTGAGATTCGGCCACAAACTGAGCCTGGCTGCTGCCGTGGATGTAACTCTGTGGGAAAGAGAACAAGAAAGCGAGAGACAGACGTTAGGCTTGGCAGTGTTATTTTCAGCTGGCAAAGTCTAAGATTACATGGGGAAATTTGTAAAATAAATGTGCTGTAGGAAATTACAAGTATCAAACAGAGCTTTTTTTCCCCCATTCGAAATCCAAAAACTTTTTTATTTTTGGTTTAAATCCCCCCAAACACCGAAACTCTGTTGAGGAAGTTTAATCTTACAAGAAAAAAACATTATATGGAAAAATGAATCTTAATCTTAATGCGTACTATTCAGGTAAAGAACCTTCTGCAGTCTACAGAGGTAAATGATATCCCTTTATTCTTCAAGTACGATAACATTGCTTTATGTTAGATAATCTACACTCAGTTGCAGCCAAATGGCATTCAAGCTCTGACTTCACAATATATTTACTTTATTACTCTTAAAGCAGGAAACCGGAATACAGTGTCAAGGAAATGTCTCCTTGCTTTGAGATGATTTTCTATAAACCCAGACGGCTCGAGAGATGTTCGTAGAAAATGTTTGTACGTCACTCCATGAATAAATCTGTGCATGTGCTATGAGAAGACGAATTATCCTTCACGAAGCAGTAAGGTCAACCTGAACCAGCAGTGAATCTTACTTGATCATAGAATCAAATCATTCACTGTTCAGTTTGTAGTAGAAACTTGCTAACCCTGTAGAAAAAAAGATAGTTTAAGAGACTCAAACTACAGTCGTATTCAATAAATCAGGGCTGGACAACATGGCTGAAAAACGTATCATGATATAGGTGTTTCGTATCAGTCGATATTGATCATTTTTGATTAGTTTATCGTTTTAAATATTTGAAATACAACCAAAGTAGTGACGCAACCTTTCCTGTTTTATCCAGTTTTCACTTCATGCTGTTTATTTTTAAGAAGTTATGAGGCACAGTGGTCAAACATGAACAGGCTGTTGCTAGGTTACCAGAGAGAAAGAGAGAGAGTAAGAGAGAGAAAGAAAGAGTGAGTGAGTGAGTGAGTGAGTGAGTGAGTGAGTGCCACCAAACCTAGCTTAACTGGCCATGAGAGGTTGAGCAACTAAAGTCTTTCCTCTGCCTACATCACCCAGAATGCAGTGCGGTTCTTGATCAAAGTTCAGTGAAATGATTGAATATTCTGTCAGACGTATTACCTATTGATATTGATCATGTATCCATCACAATATTATTATAGATTTATTGTCCAGCCCTACAATAAATGAGGGTTTTAATAACATTCACACTTTTTTTTTTTTGGTAACCCCTCCAGGGGGTCTTTTTGTGGGCTCTAGTGTCCCTTTTCATGAAGTAGGCTGACAGGAAAGGGGAGGGAGAGGGGGGAAGACATGCGGTAAATGTCGCCGGGTCCGGGAGTCGAACCCGCGACAGCCGCGTCGAGGACTTGAGGCCTCCAAATGTGGGTCGCGCTAACCCCTACGCCACCACGGCACGCCCATAACATTCACACTTAATAAACGAGTCTGCATCTGTTGAGATCTCACTTTATAAAAATCAACTGGTAGCTTCCTCTCCAGGCCCTGTGACAGACGCTAATAGAAGAAAAACAAGAGAATAAAGTGTCATAGCTAATGTATATATATTTTTTTCTTTTTGCTACAACTGTGACATAATGACTGGGATATTGCTAATAAAAGCAAGTCATTAAATATATAGATCAGCAGCAGCTGTTATAACCATGGTGCTAAAAGGTTTCCTAAGGACAGGACTGCTAACTTTGCAAGAACTGCCCAAATTTAAATAGTAGCAGTGCAATCCTTTGGACTGTTGCTCCACAACTGAGCACTTCTAGTTAAAAGTCTGATGCCTAATTCAACAGACATCTGTCAGCAAGCAATGGGGAAAAATCATTGTGAAAGACCACGGGAGACAAAACAGAGGTCTTAAAAGAAATCAAGCAAACATAAAATTATTAGTATCTGAGTTTACGGCACACAGAGCCTGGCTTTCCACTTGACTGCCACAGAATTTAAGGATGAAGAGTTGAATAGAAGACGACAAAGGAGGCAGGCATGCTGTCCTGCTTCAGTGGAGAGACATAAAGAACGTTTGCATTTGAAAGCAGACAAAGAGGAAAAACACACAAAAAAAAATTATCCTTTTTGTTCCAACAAAAACTTGGTGCTCTGCTATAGCAATTCAGATAGTGGTAAAGTGGCCGTCTTTCAAGATAGAGGAGGAAAAGTTTGTTTTTTAGCCATATGGGAAAGGCTTTTCTGATCAAGCTTCAATTATAAGAGTTAAATCCTTTCTAATCAATGCAACAAGGGCAAATAAAACTAGTTATTTCTTGAATTCTAAAAAAAAAAAAGTACGATATTAACTAATTAATGGTTTATTAGATTAAAGTTAGTTCCAATTTATTTATAACGTTGATCTTTGATCTTTCTTCAGTGATTTAGTTTGGTCGCCATTCAGCAGAGGGCGCCGCTTGTCTTCTTTACCCAGTTGATACAGAAACAATGATGGCGGATGGCGAAAGAGAAACTGTCCAAACACGTAAAATGCACTTTATGCGATTCTGTTCTGAAATACAAACACTCTTCAGGCTCCTTAAGTTTCAGCTTAGTGGCACTCATTCAGCCGAGCTGCTTGACGGAGCAGCGTCAACTTCTCACTAAAAATTACTGATGTGCTACGAAGACGAGAGGAGGGGATAACGCAGAGAAACTGAGACATGATGCCAAAAGCACAGTTGATGTTGAGGGCTGTTGTGAGCTCATAAACATCTCTCTGTTCATGTGGGATTAAGTGGCTTACATATTTTATTCTTTTTTTATTTAGCAACCTAGGAGGTTCCTTATTTGTTATATTTAAAAACATGTCTAAGTTAAATAATGGGGGGGGAACTCAATTTTGATCAAGTCAGTACTTTAATATCGCTGACAAAAAAAGTATAACGGTTGCTTCTTTTTTATAATTCTGCATATTATGAAAAATAAAATGAGATCTTTGTTATCTAAAGACAGTCAGCTCTGTTGATACAAGAAACCGCTGTTTTTAATAAAATTGTGTCATCAATTCATTAGTTGATCGATAATATCAAATAACTTTTGATTAACTCATTACTCGCCAACTTGCATCCCTGATATTAGTCAGAATGAAATATTTTTCCTTTAAAGTTATTTCTAGTAGTGATAAATAAAATGGTGAGATTGTGTAAGTAATTTAAAACTTGTGGGCTAAAATTAAAAAAGTACCGTGTGTGTTTTTAGGAACCTCCTTCACATATTGATGGTTCTAGTTTGACTTCTAAAATATACAGGTGACGTGTCAAGGCGATACAAAACTCACTGGAATCCCAGGCTTTCTGGCAACATTTTAAACCAACGTAGCCGTCATTATCTCTGCCACCCCATCGGCCGTACTTTTAAAATGCACAGCACAACACATCAATTTTGGAATACGGATTTCCGTGTGTAGCCCTCTCAGTGTAAACAAAATCACGACAGAAAAAACGCACAGAGAGGCTGGAAGCAGACACGCTGCTTTTGGGATGAAAAATCCCTCAATCCATGGCCGGGCACTTCCAATTAATCTGATGGATTAGAATGCAGGAGTTTTATTCATTAGTGTGCCGAGCACAGAGTGTGCATGTCCCAGTGTATCTACGTAAGCACCAGAAATCTCTGATAAAGTTTGTTGTTTGCAACAAATTTGTTCACTTGAGGGAGGCGTGGCTGTGTGAGAAGTTAGAAAGACAAACATTCAGGTGGCGCGGAGGTAAGAGCAGAGCAACACCTACCGTTATGTAAAACACAAATTAGAACAAACATCTTCTGGAAACTGATATCAACCCAAAAGGAGTTTGTAAAAATAAATCAACTCACAAAGCAGTTTTAAGTTATCTTGCACAGTTGAGGTGAAAATTATGGAAGATTTTGGTTTCAGCTAATATTTTCATTTACCAACAAACCTACTCCAACAAAGTAATTAGGTCTGTCAAGATAACACATTTTGCTGGACGATAAATTGTTCCAGAACTTGTGATAAATGACAATATTGTTGTTTTCAGAACATTTTCAAGTAATACTACAGTAATAATGGCATAAAAATGCAGGGACACATTCTCAAAGATCAATAAACTTTTAAATTCTAATGAAAATTTAAACTGGAAGATATTCGGAAAATTCAACATAAATCAACAACAGAAACAACAAAATAAAATAAATTATGAAGTCTCAGTAAAAAAAAAAGAATATATATATATATATATATATATATATATATATATATATATATATATATATATAAATATATATATATATCTTTCAAGAAAAGGGATAGTTGAGAACAAAACACCAGACTGAAGACTTTGATCATTCAGTTTTTGGTAAAAGGAGAGAAGAGGAGAGAAAAGCAATAAATCAAGCAAATGAAAATTATTGAGTTTCTTTTACTTTAACATGCGGTTAATTGATTTATTGTTTATTGTGACAGGCCTAAAAGTAATACTTCCCTTTTAGAAAAGCCTAAAATACATTCCACATAATATTCATAAGCATGTTACCATTTGATTCTGTATTTGCTGGTCTAATCTGCTGTTTTGTTTTTTTTTTACTTTCAGGCACTGTTTTATAAAAACAGAATATGAACCATCATTTCTTGCTAGTTTCATACAGTAACTGTATGTTTCTAAATAAACGGAGACATCCCTCTTCTTCATTTTAAACTGGCTGAGAATTGCTTTAAGGCATTAAGTAGTTCTACACTGGAGACCTGTCAGGTACAATTGTAGCTTACATCCACTCCAATTAATTTGATGGATTAGCTTCTTTTTCTTCTTTTAGATTTTGAGCAACGCAATCGAGTTAATTGGCTAAAACTACCCAGTGTTAAAGTAAATTGAAAAGTTGTATGAAAAATGTTTGAAATTTCTTTAACAAATTTTAGATCACAAAGTTCAAGCACATAGGTAATGTGTGTGGATTTGTTTGCAATCCAGAGAAACGCTGTGAGTTGTGCGGTTTTGTGATGAGGCTGTTGTTAACATGATTAGTATTCTAAGAGCTTAGTTTAATCAAGACCCAAGCTAGCATAAGAAATCTAACACCAATCCCCCCGCTGCGAGTGAAATATGCATCAGTACATTTTCATTAGTAGGTTTCTAAAATAAAAATGTGAAGAATGTGTTTTTTCAGCGATCAGAGCAGCACATTGTAAATTTGTGTCCAGGCTCTTTTTCTCTCTCTTTTTGGGAACATGGACTCCAAAAATTTTGAATTTTTTTATTATTTTTTTATAGGAAGTACACTAGAAACCAATTTTTCAATATTTAATGGAAATTAAGTGGCTGCTCTAAAGTGTTTTTTTTTTAATATAAAAAGCTTTTAAATAAGTAAGGCTAAAGCCATCTAACAAGGCACGCTTTGACAAATGATTGTCAAGGACTTCCACAATACGTCACTCTGCCGTGCAACATTTCAAAGAAAATATGCACAGACAAAAGCAGAAGCTCCAACAAATATAGATTACAAGCTTCCATTTGACAAGTCAAAGCTGACAACATATGTTAGCAACAAGCGCGATTTTGCCCTTTTCTATTTTTTTTGCTGATTTTTTTTTCTTCTAAAAAGGCAAACCATAGTAATGTCAACCCATAATCAGTGTGGGCTGATAAACCTTTACATTTAGCCAGATTTATCCATTTTCCATCCTCTGTGGTGTGTTTGTGTATACAGTGTGTGCCTGAATCTGTGCTTTGGATTTGTTTTCGGCTGGTAAAGGTCAGGAGGCACTCAGACAGGGAAGATGATAAATGGAAAAATAAAAAAAAAAACAGGAAAAAAACAGTGAAAAGAAGGTAAATACTATATAGAAGAGATACGAAGTGAAAACAGGTGTATAATTTACAACAGGAGGTGATTTATTATGGCTGTGTTCAAACTACTATTATGATAGGAACTGGGCTTTTTCAAGTTGTTGAGGACAAGGGTGTCAGTTACGATAAAACCTAAAACAATGCTGATCCTCAGATTTACAAAAAAAAGATAACTAAAAAAGGTAAGAGAAATGCCAAAGCATTTATCTATCACTTATAAAATATAAGGGAAATAGTTATTGGTTCACTGAATCTGAAGTAAAAACAGTCTACTTTAGTCACAGGTTTATGTTTCACAATTTCATCATCTTCTTGATATTTATGCGATGCAGTGTTTACACACTCTGTTGAGATTTCAGCTTAATTACTCTGGAGTCAGTAAAAGCAGTCTGAAGTGTTTTTTCTCTTATCCATATTTCTTTTGAGGAGATGTCAATCATCAAAATGAGATAACTTCAATTTCCTCAGCAGGCTTTGTTATACTACTAATTTTATTTTCTGGATCACATCCAGTCTAGCTGGAGTGATGGCTTAATGCCATATTAATTAAAAGGTTGCTATGATAAACTAAGTGCTAAGGCCTTTCTTATCGGTGGAGTTAAGCAAGAGTTAGTGTTCAAAACACAAACATTTTTTAACTGTTGCTAAAGATGACTGGCCTGAAAATTATTGCAATGACAATCATTGTGAAAAAAATAAATGCAGTAGTCCTGTGTGGGACGGTAAATGGGGCTTGTAGACCAACATTACAAGTGCTGTGATCAAAATTGCAAAGTTTAATTTTCTGGCAGAAGTTCATGAAAATAGAAAAACCAGTGAACACAATAACTCTCACTATTTTGCAATATTATAATTTGGCTCTGAAAACCCATACAGGGTTACAACCGACCATGAAAACAGCTACTGTGGTGTGACCTCCATGTCCAGCACTCAGTACTTTGTTAAGGATGGTGGAGAATAATCTGCTCTCCATGCTACGTTTTTGATGTATGAGGTTGAAGAAGAGTTGGTGAGTTGAATTCATGAATTACATTTATTAATACCAAAATACAGCTGGTCCATTTTCCATGCTACCTTTCGGAGCTAACAGACAAAATGGCATCAAACAGAAGTTTTCCATTCCCTTTGTTAGCCTCTATCTAAGCTACACCCTAAAGAGGGCGTTCCCTAGTGCTTAATACCCCTTAACCCTAGTTTTGAGGGCGTTTCCTAACATGCCATTTCTTTTAGCTTTAGCTTTGCAACTAGCTAAAGCTAGAAAAACACAGAATTATTTATTCTCAACAGGATGTTTTTGCAAAAGAACTCTGTGCCTCACTGGAAAGTCATTAGTGTTGGCCAGGATTGTGCAGAATGATATTTAATGTAAAAAAAAAAAAGTTATTTTAATAAATTACATAATGATTTAATTATTTTTATTAAAATCCCTGCAAGTCATTATCAATATTATGAATGATTGTGACTTTATGTGAAGTAGCAGTTTAAATAGGTCACCATTATGAATGTTTTTTTTTTTTACCACCACGGAAATTAATTAAATTTTGATCATACAATTGATGAAGTTACACTTTTATATGATTAGACTAGAATAATATTACTAGTAATCAATTATTCCTGAAAAAAATCATAATGAATTTGCATTGAGTACTAAATGTACTGTAATTATACCCACACAGAGCTACACACACAATTTAACAGTGATTTACAATATTGTGCTTCTGCACTCAATGTTCTGACATAATCAGGTATTATTTATGTAAAGTAATATGTCCAGCTAACCTTTTTTCACTTGTGCTTGGATCCTTTTACTAGGATTTCAAATAAGCAGGTACACGTAAACTACACCAGGAATTTACCTCAGTTCAGGTTTAGTCCCGTTTCTCTAACCAGTAGTCAAGAGTTTATTTGCTGTTATTTAGTTAATGCTCCTTTTTCTGGATTGCAGCAGCAAAGCGGCCATGTTCGTCTCCATTTATTTAATCTCTTCAGCAAACTCAATAAACGAGGTTAAATCCAGTCAGGTTTTACCATCTGGTTCTCATCATTATTCATCCCAATAATTCAGAGCCGAGCTGAATTGTAACACCAACATTTAAATGTGTTGAAACCGACTGCCACAGCACAATTTGCACTGTAAAGTCCTCTCTATCCACGACCAACATTTTTAATTGCGACTCTTGAGGTTTAAACTCTGCTTAACGAGAACTCTGCCGTCTAGAAGGGCTGCAGTTTGGATCAGCTGTAGTCAGTGGAGCTTACACCAAAAATGATCCACAGAATGTTAAGCATGTGACTGGAAATTATGAGGCTGAATATGCTTTGCTGCAGACACAGTTTGACAAAAATCTAATGTTAGCTGGCTGAGGAAGTACACACCGGACCACACCCACTAACTTAAAAAAAAAAGAAAAAAGCAGGCCGATCTTTTCTGCAAGCTGCAAATATCCACATGGTGAATACTTTGAGGTTTTTCCTTTGAATTTAAAAAAATGCTTTATTAGAATTATTTGACTTTTGGCTTTTTTAGCCCCTTATTCTTAGCAAAGTGGTGGAAAAAGAAATGAAAAGTAGTTCTGTGTGTCAATACGTCCTGAACGTACATCTGTGTGCGTCTGTGGGGGTGAGCTCAGTTTGCTAGCTAATGCTTCTTTCATAAGCTAAATGTAGCTGTACGTTGAAACTAACTGAAAATTAATAAACAGACTCTTAAACAACTAAAACTGCAATATGCAACCTTTACAACAACACGTTTTCTCCATATTTGCTAAAACTGACACAATGTTGTGATTATTTGCTACGAGACAGATAATCTGTGGGGGAAAAAAAGATCAAGCTCCTCCACCTCCTCTGGGCGACACCATTGTGGTGTGCAAAAATACATCGCTCTCAGTCAAAAACAACCAACCAGAGCCAGGAGGAGTGTCTTAGCGCTGTCAATAGTGTTTGTGTACATGCTGCTCAATGTTCTAATGGTTGACCAAACACTCACAGTTTCAGGAAAACAATTCATCTGGCATTATTTATAACCATGATAACTACTGTAGCTTTAGCATTCATTGCAGATTATGTTCTGTTAAAGTAGCTGTAGCGTAGCAGAGAGAAAGGGTTGGGTTCGTGTGATGGTTTTTGTGCACGTCTTCCGATGACATCCTGCAGCCGTCCCTGGTCTCACACACACTTCCTCAGCCTCTTTTGTTCTTGCTCTCAACACTTTTCGTCTTCCTCTCGAGTTTGTGCCGTCATTAGTCGCAGTGTTCAAAGAGTGCGACAAAAACATGTTTTTTGGCGTCATTAGTTTGTGAAGCTCAAATAGAGAACGCACAACCGTTTCCTCCCAGGAAGTGTACGAGTGCTGACTGTGTAACAAATTTGTGCCTGTCAAATTTGTGTATAGCTTTGTTAAAGCTAACCTCCGCCATGTCCCATTTTGTGAGGGTATAAGCAAAAAAAAATAAAAAATGAGCAAGCGGTATTTCGTGGCTGCACAGTGTGACGCACAGCAGCTCCATCTACTTTGTTGTGCCATTTGTCAGTTGACAAATCCTTTCAATGGAGTCTACCTGGCTTCGCTCGCCCATCATTTTAAAGGAATTACACTGTCTGGGAAGATGAAGGGATTAGAGAAGGGGGATGAGAGAAAGTTATATATAAGAAAAAGAAGGCGAGGGAGGAGTACAAAAAGGAGAAGATGGGTATCTATTCAATATCGTGTGCACAGCGGCCATGAAGCCATTCACTGTCGCAACAGACAGAACAAGAGAGAAAGGATCCAATGTGGCTAATCCAGAACTATTTCAGTCTGTTAGCTCAAGAACGTCAAATGTAGAGAGTTAGCATGCATCATGTCACTGTGCTCCATGTCATCAAGACTGCTGCGCTTACAAAAAATGAAGCATGTAGAGTTGAAACTAATGCTTAGAGTTTCACGGACTAGTTTTTTTTGCAGGCAATTATAAATAAATCTGACACATTTTTGTGGCATTTGAAAGCAAGTTAGTAATTCTGACCGACCTAAAACAAAAGACGCTTGGTCCGACTCATTTGCAGATAGTGAGTAGAAAAATTTTACATTTATTTATGTGTATGTAAACTTCTGGTTTCAACTGTATGTGTTTCACTTTCTGAAAAGAATTACAGAATAAATTAGCTTTGATAATATTCTAATTAACTGGGAAACATTCACACTGTAGTGACACCATCAGGCATTCAGCATGTTTTTTTCCCTCAGCAAAAGAAAAAAAAGAAAAAGAAACTTGGGGAAATTCAATGTGCCAGCAACAAGTTAAAGGTAACTAAAGACAAGCATGTTCAAATTAAGCAAAGAAAAACAAAAATAAGAATGAAAGATTGTACAATAAAGGCAAATTTACAACAGAAAACACTTGGTTATGCATTTCCGTAGTAGCTGTAAAGTGCAAACAGCATTCTTCAAGTTTTCCTCTATTCTTATGTAATCGTACACTGATGCAGCCTTTTCTGAACCTTTCTGAAAAATAAAAATAGTTTGTGCCTGCATGGAAGGAAATCTTTTATGACCTGCTGACCAATGCATTTAAAAAATAAGCCCATAGCTCCAGTTTTTAAAACTGCTGAATTAATTTCTGCTTATATCCGAAAGCCCGTCTTAACACTTGACTAAGCTTTAATGCTGCCATCATCACCATGTTCAGTCATCTAAAGGGTAGAACATGGTATTAAAATAAAAAAGGACAGACAGGCAAGAAGGAATTATTCAGATGAGCTAAAAAAAGAAAACACAACACACTTCAGCTTAAGTACTGCTGCATAATGTGTGAATAGTCAGAGATGCAAAAGATGGACTGGAAATGAAGAATAAGTGAATAGAGGAGAAAGAAAGAAGGAGTCAGGGAACAGGCAAAGAAAGAAAAGGCAAAATTCACAACATAACAAGGATTATGCATTACCAGGGTTTTCGACCATGTGGGAGTTGTCACCATTGTGTAACTAGGAATTTATGGAATACATTGTAAACAAAAGAAATATTTTTAATCCCTCTAGGCTCTATTCTTGCCTTATGAATTTGCTGTGGCAACATTTGGTTTCACTTTTATTTGAATAGTGTGCATTTATCATACTGTTTATCATTTATCATGATAAAAATTTTGATTTATCGTTGTCACAAATCCCAAATAATGTTGTTTTTTTTAAAAATGGTTACGTATTGCCTGGATTGATAGTTTTAGTATTTTCTCCAATTGTTTGTTCAATGATGGTGTCATTACATAGCAATACATTTGGAAATATAATTAAATGCAGTTACTATGTGCGGTTTAGTGGTACAAATCACACTTCTGCCGGTGACTGGCGTCCTATAAAAAAATTCATATTATCAATGGGTGTTTCTCAAGAGCAGAATTTGAGTAAACTGTCATACAGTTATAGAAAAAAAAAAGTAATAAATGGTTGTTTTATCATTATCACAACAGTACTACAAAATATTGTGATAAAACTTTAAATCCATATCATTCAACCCTAAGTGCAACACATATAACGAGAATTTAAGTTATAGTGAAGTTGTATACATTTTATCTTTATAAAGTAACAGCTGTAGAAAAGAAAAAAAAAACTCTATTTTTATTTGCACTTAAGTGATTAAATCTGGATTTAGAGTTTTGGTCACATTTACTTTCACTTTGAAGTGCAGAAGCTCGCCTGGGCAAAACAAACCCGGCTCAGGGGGAAAGTAGCAAAGAGTAGCTTGGCTGTAGAAATGACAGCGAGAAGAAGAACAGGTGAAGGCTAAATTAAAAGCCGCACTGGATGACTGTGTAGCCTATCATCAAAAAGTTTGAAAAACGACAGAGGTAACATCCTCTGATAAATAGATCGCCTTTTACACTGAGCAAGAAAGAAGTGGTGGAATGGAAAAAGTGAAGAGGCGGGCGGGGAGGGGGGCTCGAAACGTGTGTTTTTATTACTCCACGGGAGTCTGTGGATGCTGTGTGTTTGTGCAGAGTTCTGCTGCCTGTTTTTCTTCCCCCTGTTTCTGTGTGAAATTGATCAAGTGTGTCCACAAAAACCTCACAGCTCACTTGTGTATTTGACCTTGTCCCTGACTGATAGTGGAAGAGTTTTTGTGCATCTTTGCATGCAAATGTCTGGATGGCATTTGAAACAATATCCTTTTAGTTGTGCTTCTAAAGTACTATTGTGAGTTTTTTTTTTCTTTTCAAACATCCCACTCATTACTCCATCAACATCCATCCTCAAGCTCCTTTTTTTTTTTATCAACTTCTCTCCACATAATCATTTTCTTCAGTTTTCAACAGATTTTCCTTTTAATTTCACACATGAGTGAACAAACTTAAATGATGACCACCCAATTCGCACCTATGTGACGGCTTGCACACACATCGTCAGTAAGAAGCATTTGTCTAAAAATAAAATGAAAAAATTTTTAAAAAATGGACTGAAACAAAAACGTAAAAAAAAGAAAAACATTAAAATGCCCCAAATATAAACAAACATTTAAAAAGAAAAAGAAATAGATCAGAGTAGTTGAGAAAGGTTAAGTTGAGGAATAAGTTTTACGGGGATTAATATAAAGGTTGACAAAATATATATTTAAAACATGGAGGGAAATAAATGTTTGCATTTCATACCACTTGTCCGTTCTGTGGATTTTTGTGGGCGTAGGGAGGACCTCGAATGTGATTCCACATCTGTCCAGATGTCATTGCAAAAACCACACACTGTTACAGAGAGAAAACAAGAAATACACAAATTGAGAGAGCTGAAGTCTGAAGTGAGGCAATAATGAGAATTCTAACCAAGTACATAAAATAAGGCAATTATTTTATTATTTTCTTAATAAATTTTTTTTCCTACACAGTTTTCAATTTAAAATTCCACATATTTCCGACCTTTTTTTCCAGTAATTGTCTAATTGTGTTCCACAAAACATAACATCCATTTATGAAGTTAGCATTCAGTCTGGAGTTTAGTAAAGTACAGTATCTTGATGAACTGAGATCAGCTCCTTTGTAAGATGGTTAATGCTTGAACTTGTAAAATCTGAAAGAAATTATTTTACACAGTTTGTAATTTTTGATGTCTTGTCATCAAAATTTACTAATTTAATTTGACACCATGATGTCCAATTAAAGTCCCGTCTAGAAAACTGAACTATTCATTTTTAGATTCTGTCAGTATCTCAAAAACCTAAGTAGTTTTGACATTTAAAAAAAATAAAGTTATGTGCTACATCAAAGACAAAGGATGTAGTTTAAATATAAATAAATCTAAAAAGTCCTTCATTTTTCATAAAAACATTTTCTTTTTCTTTTAAACAGCATAAAAAGTAGTCGTATTTTTTCAGTAATTATAGTTTTTCTCTATATTTTTCTAGAAATTCATTTCAATTCTTTTTAGGACTTTGTGGGAAATATCTCTAGACATGAGGAGAAACTGTATAAACTAATCTTGAGTATTATGCTTTGTCATTTTATTAAAAACAAATTTTTCATAGTATACCGGTAACTTTCCCCTTGGTGATTAGAAGGTTTTAACACTAAAGCTGGTGTGTGTTTGTGTGTGGGGGTGCATGTGTGTGTGTGTGCATTCAGTTATCATACCAATGCGGCCATGGCCCATCCAGTCTTGTTGTATATGAATTCCAGGTTGTTTCTCCTCAGATACAGCAAACCTCCAACCAGAGACACCAAAAGAGCCAAAGCAATAGTCCCGGAATAATTTGGAGGACGGAAGACACGGATCTAAGAGGGAGATAAGAGATCAGCAAATCAAAAAATACCTCAAATAAGTGATGCAAGAGCATTTAAAACCTGTACCAAATATTCTCTTTGCACAAATCCACAGTAAAGCACAGGTTTCAACCTTGAACATATCAATTAAAGTCTGAAATGAATTCCAGTGATGTTTGTGGCAAGAATTTATGATTTCTAAAAGCAGAGCATTTTACAAAAATAAGGTTTCTCAAACAATGGTGGTATGCAGAGCAAGATAAAAAAACTTTATTTTGACAAACATAATGCGTCAGGTTGACATTTTCCCCAACCTGCTTCTCCATTAAACTTGCTCATATAATATCATTTACAAATGAGAAGTTCTTGAAAACGCTTTGGTTTGTTGACAATCCACAAGGATATTTTTTTTTCTCCAATGATACTTACAAGGTCATCACTAATTGACTGGTTGCCATGACGCATTCTTTCGAGCATTTTGATTGGTTTAAGCACCAGAAGTGTTAGGAACCCTATCAGGATATTTCTATGAAGATGTAAGCATAATTTCTTAACTTTTTTGGAAATTTTTCAGATGTTTTTTTTTAAAATAGTTTTTAAATCTTTTATGCTGACATAAATATGCAGATGATCCACATCATTTGTAAACAGAGAGCAACACAGTTACTTCGGTTGTTGCTGCACATTTTTCCATCGAGCAGATTTGATTCTGGGAAAGAAACGTTCACTATTACTATATCAAAAAACATTTGAAAACTGGCCCTGTCCTAAAAAAGAAAAGAAAAACAAGGTCTTAATGACCATTTTGGACATTAATCTTTCTGAGGGAGACATAATTTATTCTATAATCATAAAAAGAGAGAACCGAGTTAACAAAACAATTAAATATCTTATGCTAGAAAAGAAGAGGAAAATTAACTTTTACTCTTCCTAACTTATGCAATAACTTTACATAAATACATCACATGAAGAAGCAGTTAGGTTATTCAAAATTTTGTACTTAAATGGCAGGATTATAAATAGAAGTTAATCAGTAAAATCTTTGGACGAAAGCTTGCACATAATCTTTTTTTGATGCTTTTGCACATCTTATTAAATTCTCCCACCTATATTTATGACAAAGCAAAGTTTCCTAAACAGATTATAATTTTATTCATGATTATGTTAATTTATTCAATTATATTTAATATGAAAATAAAGATGCCTAAACCCTTCCATTCTGAATATAAACCATCAGACTGAGGTGGATAACATGTATGTGTAGAGTTAAATAAAACGCTTATTTTTTTAAAGCAACACAGAGATTTTCAACTGAAGTTGTATTTTGTATTTACATTTGGGCTTGAATTTGAGGCTGAAGGTGAACCATAACAAAAAAAAAAAAGATTGCCTGCAGTTCTTTGACCCTCAAGACACCAAGGCAATGGGAGATCTTAAAAAAAAAATCTCATAGTATTGATGTAACTGCACTTTAAAACTGCAGCTGATGGAGAAATTGTAAATGTGCCACAATTAAAAACAAAAATTAAATCTGGGTGTCTTGCAAATGTGCATTCGTCTGCATCGGTAGTTTATCAGGCTGTACCTGAACGTCTGTGCGATCGGCAATCCACTTGGCCAGCTGCTCTGAGGCGAAGCCGATCCTTTGGAGGTCAAACGTATCGGCCCTCTTAGGTTTTCCCTTTGCAGGGAAATGCATGAAAGTTGGAGCGCTGTTCATGTTCAACTGAAAAAGAAAGGAAATAAGCCTCCGATTGTGAGAATCAATTTGTCAAACATAAATCTGTCATGCATTATGTTTGCCAAGCAAATGATGGAAGAGACAAGTATTGCTCAACCTCTCTGCTTCCACGTAATTATTGGTGGCACAGTATACATTGATTGAAATAGTAATCTGGTTTTGTTAACACATTCAACAACTTATTGGTTTGACAAAGAAAGATTTTTCACCAAACTATGTGTAACGTTACATTCTTAAATATTCTGGTTTTGCCTCTTCTTCATTTAAGCCATCACTGGCCATCATTAGCCCAAATACGCTCTGACAAATTAATACAAATAAACTTCAACTTATAAGAAAAAAAAAACAACTAAATGTGAACAGCAGACTTGGTGATGATTTCCTCAGTCAGAGCAAAGCTGTAAATGCTCACTCTTCTACATCACCAGCATTTTGCAGGTGTTTCATGACGCTAATGTGCTGCTGCCAGCTGTAAAAGGGATTTGCTAATCAGTATTTTGTTTATGCCAAAGACAGAAGAAGAAAAAAGCTGTCAACATCGTGTCCACCATTTACCCAGACAATCCAGATAATAAAGCTTTCCAGTGAAGAAATCTTAGGCCATCTATGTCGACTCGTGGTCAGGTGCCACTATGGCTCAGAAAGGTCTTGGTGTTGAGATGTAGTGGGTAAAAATATAATTAATTTGTAAAAGAAAATCATCTTAGGTGACAAAAAAACAAAATCATACGTTTCAGAAATATAATCCATAAGTAATCACAACACATGAGCTCAAAGCTAATGAAACTACAAAACAAAAAAAACAGAAACATGTCACCAAATTTCTCTGAATCTAAATGAACAGATATATATATATATAACTTTAGGAAAAGTTTAAGATCTAAAAAAATATATACTGGTAGGCCTGTCACGATAGCAAATTTTGCTGAGCGATTAATTGTCTCAAAAAATTATTGCGATAAACGATAATATTGTCTGAAGACCTTTTTACACTGATTTAATGGAAATGACGTAATAATGCATGTGATTTCCTGCCAAAGATAGATACACTTTATTTTCAAAAGAATATTTAACACTGGAACTGATAAACAAAATAAACAAAACAACCAAAACCAAAATGGATTCTCAGTCTCCATTAACAAAAAATGTACTTGATAAAAACTAAACAACATAAAGCCAAAGTGGAAATAAATACTGCATTCAACCAAAAGATTATGAAGTCTGTATATTATGTTGCCCTTCAGTAATAATTAGATTTAAATAGAGAAAATGGGCACATCGACTACCTGATGCAATAATTCACACTACAGATTTTTTGCTCCTATTTTTCCCCTTACAACAATCTTAAAACGTTGGTCTTTCTAAGATTGTGTGGTGTGTTACGGTAGATCGTCGTTGCCGCTCCGATCCAAATCAGGGTTTTTTCCCCGACTGGCAGCTTTAACGCAGCCTGTTGAATGTGACAGGTAGCCAATCAGAAAGCGCGGATTCTCCTCCATGTTTTTTGAGGGGAAATTACGTCGGGGAATCCCAAACAGCTAAAACGACCCGAAGTCCAGCGGACATTGGAGATGATATGTGGAAACAACATTAATGTTTATTCAACATGCAAAGAATATAGAAATGACACGGGGAGGAGTTGGAGCGAAATTGCTACCGCAGTTGATAAACCCGGTAACTTTTCAGCTGTTAACGTGACGTAAATAGGTTATAATGATTTTCATTCAGTCAGGACTTTACGCTGACACTAGTTACATGCATTGCAGGTAGATTGTAGTAAAGCATTGATTAATGCCTGGTTTTAAAATTAGTTAACTGAACTTGTAGCCATTATTTTGTGCCCATTGTTGGACACCACATGGCAGGAACGAACCCGATCGAACCGTTATACCTAGGATTTCTGTCGGCTAATGTGTGGTCTCTCAGGTTTTAAAAATGGGCCGACAATCGGCCGACAGCTCTAAGATCGTGTCGTGTGCGCTGGGCTTTACACTAAGGAAATGAGGAAGGGAAGAGTCAGTGGAGAGCACCGGAGTTGAGCCTTTTTTTATTCGGTGTCATCAACAGAACGAGGAAAAGGCCGGAAGAGACGATAATGCCGATAATTGAAATGACGTCGATAGTTTTAATTCATCGTACGATTAATCGATTTATCGTTTATCGCGACAGGCCTATATACTGGTTTAAAAGTAAATAAAAAGAATATTTGTGCTGTTGAAATGTCTTTTGGATGGAAAGACTTCAAGGTTGTGACACAAACTGTCTACCTGTTGGAAGACGTCGGCTCCTTCATCGTAGTCCACAACCGTGAAGAAGAGCTTGTTGGAAAATGCAGATGAATAACGCCAGGAGTTTGCCAGGACCTGGTATTCTTCATTCGCTTGTCTATAAAACAAAAACAGGACAATTACAGCTACTTAAGCAATTTTTCATAATAGTTATGATCCTATACAGTGGCTTAGTTTTTCAAAAGCTCATTTTGTAGGTGCTACTGTTATATGGCATTTTGTGAATAATGGATTAAATGTGGCCAGTTTTCTACAACAGATCCCCTACAAAATTGTAAATTGTTAAACATGACATGCATAGAAACTTGCTTTGCAGCTATTACTATTCAATGTTGGTAGAAGAAGGTGCTGTATTTCTTATACTTCATTTACAATCAGCTCAATAATTTCCCTTCTTTCTCTTAATGTTTTCACAGGACCTGTTTTCATCTTACTTTCCTGCACCCTGATCTGCAGAACAGATCATTTAGATCATCATCGGCGGCCATGTTTACAGCTAAACAAAATTAGCACACAAACATAATCAGAAAATGAAAAACTAAAAGAGAAAAAGAAAACAGAACCAAGGCACACACTATGCATCTTCGGCAGTATAGTCCCACTCTGTCTCAGAAACGTCTTTCTTTTCTAAATGCTGAAACCACCTCAGTATGGTCATCTCCTCTGAAGGTTTTACTGAGTGGGAAGTCATCCATCAGGAAACATGAGTGGTGATGTTGTATTGCTATAGTTGCTGCTAATGGTAGGGCAGACGCTTTGAGGTGTCAATCATAAAAATGTCTGAATAAATCCAGGCAGAACTCAGGCTGGCGGGATGAGAGCTGATATTACAAGCATTTTACTCAAATTCAACATCGAATTCTACTTTTAATGTAGAATTCGATTCATGACGCTAAAGCGTTTCAATCCCTTGAAAGTAGCTTTTATTAAGGACAAACATTTGACAACCAAGGGTTTCATTAGGATCGCCAGGTGTGTTTTGAGATATAACATCTCAGTGGCTCGGGTTACCTACCATGCGCTTCTCTTACAATGGTGGGAAAGGAAAAAAAACTTGCAACACTTGGTGCCAGGTTCCACCTCTAGGTGACAAATTCTAACAGGCACGCACACGCTCACACTCCAAATGACTGAAACTCTTACGAATCCAAGTTTCCATATCAAAGTCAACAAAGCTAATAGGGTACAATGGGATGTCTACTTTGTTGAGCAAAACTTCTCTGGCACACGCAGGCAGTCAGCATCTCCATATGGTATGCCGAACATGCCGAGACAGGACATGGGATAAAACGAAACGTTCAGATTGCTAATGAGTTTTTACTGCAGCAGTATTCGTTTTTATGTTTAGCTACGTCAAAGGAATTGAAAATACAGCAAACTAAATAGCACCTGAACGATATTTCATTCATGTTTTATGTATGAAAAAAGCAACACGAGTGTGTACGCAAAAGGAATGTGTTGGATCCGATATAAAAAAACTTCTTGAGGTGTGAAAGGTTAAGGCAAAATTCAATGAGTCTACAAAGATGAACGACGGTCTAAACGGAAACTGTTGTGGACAACTCAATGACAAGATGCAACTCATGTCAAGCACAGAGTGGTTAGGACATAAATATGTGCTCAAAAATAAAAGTTCTTGAACCGTGATCAATAAAATGCCACTTCATTTTTTACCAACAAGATTTGCTTGGGTTATTTTCTACACTTCTGCACTGTAAACCAAAGAAGTTCCTCTCTTTAAGACAAGCTACTAACAATGGTTATAATTTTCATGCATAGTCATGGGACGAACTGACACAAAATGCAAGCATAACAGCCAATTTAAATGTAATGGGCAAATTATGTGAGAATAGAAATGTGTTATTTGCTTGACGGAGTTATTTTTAGATGCGGTTTTATATTTGTTTCTATAGTTGCCATTAAAAATTAAGATTTCAAAACACTAATTTGTTGACAACATTCAATGTGGTGGAAAAAAAGATTTCTATACAATGTATTCAATTATTAAATTTCATTTAATTTTTTCTTTCATTCACTCAATAAATATGAATAGTTCATGTAGCAACTAAAAGAAATCATGACTGAAAAGGTGCAGAAAGAAGTATAAACTTAGAATATCTGTGCCCAGCTGTGTATGTTAAAATCTGGTTTGAACCACATAGAAGCTTACAAATAAATAGATAAAAATGAAAACACTCAGAAAAAAATGTGATACGCCAGCTTTGGCAGTACAGTAATTGCTTATAAAAATAGTTATTCTTAAAATTTTTTAATGGATTTGTGAAGGCATTGCGAAACAAGAACGTTTAGCAACATGCAAGTCAGTCATACCTTTCTGGAATCAAAGAAGAGCTGGCATTTTATGAATCATATGATTCATGATGAATACCTTACATAATCAAGAGACTGATGAGGCAAAAGACTGGCTGATTGGAGTGAGAAATCAGGTCAAAATGGACAAGGATGGTGCTTATTTCAGAAAGTGGTTTAATGTCTCCTTGGAGACGTCGACGTGGTCAAATATAAGGCTTACACTAAATAGTCAAATGCCGCTACTCAAGTTTACATTACAGTAAAACACGAGCATGCATCATGGCTTCTGACTCCGAGATGAAATCGTCAGTGTTTGTCATGTTCACTCAACCTGAGCCAGACATCATGACAGTACAACAGAGTTTGAGCTTTAGCGGCAAAGGAGGATTTCTCATAGACGAATAAGCAGGAGCTTTACTGCAGGGTGGATCGCAGAGTAATATTTTCTTGTTTCAAAACACTTACAGGTCTTCATTTGAAAGACCTACTTTTAGGGTATGGCTATATGTACAGTCATGTTCAAAATAACAGCGATGTGTTTTAAGAACAAAAAAGCAAAAGTTAAAAATCCTCATAACATCTTTATATCAATAATACAGAAAAATATTGGGAACATTGCTTTAAGAAGCAACAAACCGGCTTTCATCAGTTCACAAAATGTTGCACCCTTTTCTCTTCAGCCAATGTCTTCTGTAGCAAACTAACTTCTACATCCCATTTTCCTCCTTTCTCATTGATTCTTTGGTTACTCTGGGACTGGTCAGTGTTCGACCCTGACTTTTTGGCTATTTTCTTTTTGTTCTATTCAAATTGTTTTCTGTGTGTTCCAAGTACACTTCTCTTCCTGTTTTATCTGCTCTGTTTGTTTGTGTGGGTTTATTTCTATCTGAAATTTTATTGCTTTAAATAAGCTAAAAATATTTGTATTTTTTTATTTTTATTACATCTTCCATCAGTCCAAATTGTATATAATATCTGAACTAGCATTCCTGAACGGGGGCGGTACCGTTCAGAGGGCGGCAGGGGACGCCAGCAGATATTTTTACAAAAGGGGGGCGCTTGCTCGAAGGTAAACTTTACACCTTATATGCACAACAATACCAGTTTAGGCTTTGAGCAACTTGCTAAAACGGTATTGTGTAACATTAAAACATGCTTGGCTGCAACTGTATCGATGGTTGTTCTCATTCTCTTCAGTGTTTGTTAGCTTCTCCTGCTACTGGTAGCTTCACTGCATCAGTTTAACGTTACACTGGCTGATGGCCTTGCTGTGATTTACTTGTCTGATGTCTGATTTTCAAATATTTTATGTTTTATTGAAGATTTTTGTACATTTAGGATTTTTTGGCAGTGCTGTGATCATGTCAAAGCAACAATTTAAATTAAAAAGTGTTTTATTGTCCGTCTGGATGCTGCCCGCTTCCATGGAAGGACAACATATCGCTCCTATAAACATGTGATGACTAAAATCACGATACCCTCACTGTGTATCCCTCAGAAAAATGAGCCAATTTAAATAAAGAACTCCCTCCATGTGTGATATCACAGAGAGCGTTCATTTTATAAAGTCAACATCGGTGCTGAAAGTGATCTGGTGTGAAACAGTAGCACCACAGCAATTTTGAATTTTAACCATCAGAATACCGGGATTTTTTCTGTTGTTTTAAAAGGTTTACGTCAGTCTGCTTTTTTCCATCAATACGCTTCCCGACCGCTCCGCACCGTAGGGGGTAAAAAAAAAAGAAGAAGAAAGAAACGATGCAAAAAACTCTGAAACAGGAGAACCGGGACCTAGAGCGAAGCAACGAACTAGATGTGATTCAGGATGAGAGAATCCGTGAACAGTGAAAAATCAATGAGTGGCAAATTAGGTGAAACTCATGATGACTAAGCGGCGCAGAACGTGAATGGCGTGATGAGTGAAGATTATTGGTGGTGAGCATCAATACAAACGATAAAATAAAACTTAAAAGAAACTAAAGAGGACATAACAATAAACCAAGAGATGATAATACTAATCAAAGAAAACTAAATGGAAACAAATGAAGAACAAAATGCAAGAATAAACTAAGAAACTAAAGTAAATACAAAGGAATAAACTGGTATGGCAAGACCTTTTGAGTAATAATTAGCACAGAGGACTATATGGCAAGACTAAACAGTTATTGTTTTCAGATAAAAGGTAAAATAATATTGTTGAAGTGCACAGCTAGAACTAAGAAGAAATATATTTTACAGACGATAACAGTAATAAGGGACTTATCACTTATTTATGTCTTTAATTAGATTTGATATATTTATTTCTTCAATATTATTTTTCATGACTGTTAATATCATGAGGCTGTTCAGTGACTCCATGATACTTTCAATCTGACTCATTAGGATTTGACTAAGAACCAGTTTTAGTCTTTGTAATTTCTGTCCAGTAAAACTATTAATCTATAAATCAATAGTCAGGTCTATATAAAGATATAACCCATGTTTCTGTCTCATATTTGTATGGCATTAAAATGATCTGGAACTTTTGTTTTTCCAATGAAAGCTCTGGTTTGCACAGTAAATGCTGTGTGGGTGAATTTTTATGAACGATACTCTGATGTCCCATTCTCCTGAAGGCAGCACAGAGCTGCACCACCAGAAACTCACAGAAACAAAGAAGAGTTATGATTATATAGTTGCAGTTCTACCCATGTTTTAATGTTGCAGAGCACAGTCTTTTTGCAAATAGTTTAAGCTTTAAACTGGCATTGCTGTACATCTTTTATCTGGTCAATTTGTGAAAGATTTAACAACTAAAATGGCACAGAAGAAGAATGTTTTTTCCACTCTGATTGGCTGCCGTTAGGCTTACCGATTTTAAGTTGAATGCCCATTCATTGCATTTTTCGTAGGCACCTGTAAAAGTAATTTCTATTCACATGGCTCTTTTGTTCTCGGGGAAATTATTTTTGATGATAAATACAGAAACAACCATAAAAATCAAAACATCAACAGTAGTGACAGCAATATTAATAATACAATAATATTCAGGCAAAGTAGCCTACAATTTCTTTGGTGGGGGGCGGTGAGGGACCTGGACAATGGCCAGGGGGGCGCTGGCCCAAAAAAGGTTGAGAAACACTGATCTAAAATATTCGTAAATATCGGTTTTTCGCCAAAACAGCGATACTTACATCTAATATCGGCCCAACTTTTCATGTCAGTGCATCCCTAATTTTGGTGACGAGGAAAAGATGGAATCATTCAATCAATAATTAAAACTGAATCTTCTGTATAATACAGAATTAAGTAGCATTTCTGAATTTCTTCTAACGGCTATGAGTTTTCCCCAGCAGTCGACCTACTTTTAAATTTTAAACAACTTGTTCACATTAAAAGTCAAACTCTATTGGCTACTCCAGCTCCATGTTTGTTTGATCTGACAACTTCAGTGCTTAACCAACAGCCTTGTGGTAGAGCTCTACACTGTGAGCTACCGTAGCACTCGTCGTTATCTACTGCAGCGTTAAGGGCACTAAGTTTATGAAGCAGGAGAACAACGCAGATAGCTTTGTAGACAAACAATTAAGTGGAATCACTAGAAAAACAACATGTTATGAGCCAAATTATTGAGTCATTTTACTGCCCCAATTTGCAAAGATCACAGGCAAAAGCGAGATGTGCATTTAAAGGCTTTTTAAAGCTGTTTGCCAAGTGAGACAGATATTCCATTTTACTAATCAATCAAAATCAATCAATCAAATTTTATTTGTATGGCACATTTCAGCAGCAAGGCATTTCAAAGTGCTTTACATCATATTAAACACAGAAACACAACGCAACATAGAATCAACAATCAAAACGCAACATTAAGTCAAGTTCCATCATTAAATGTGTAATTGATTAAGTTTCAAATACAATCCTAAACAGGTGGGTTTTTAGTCGAGATTTAAAAGAAGTCAGTGTTTCAGCTGTTTTACAGTTTTCTGGAAGTTTGTTCCAAATTTGTGGTGCATAGATGCTGAAAGCTGCTTCTCCTCATTTGGTTCTGGTTCTGGGGATGCAGAGCAGAACCAGAACCAGAAGACCTGAGAGGTCTGGAAGGTTGATACAATAAAAGCATATCTTTAATGTATTGTGGTGCTAAGCCGTTCAGTGATTTATAAACTAACAACAGTATTTTAAAGTCTATTCTTTGAGCTACAGGGAGCCAGTGGAGGGACTTTAAAACTGTCATTAAGTGTCAGGTGTGAAAATGAAAAGGTTAGCAAATGATACCTGTGTGTAGATGCAAACTCTGCAATATCAGAAATTGTTTTCAGGAGGAGAACTTAGGTTTGCAGCTAACTTTTAAATCACGTTTTCATCATGACTATATGGAGATGCTCTTATTTTTCCCAGGAAAATACCAAATAGGCCGTAGTCTTAATAGTTATTTATATTAAAAAACTGCATTAAAATCCTGTTTGTATTAGTAAGACATTTTTCAGATGTTTGTGTTTAAAATCGCCTAAAATGATGTGATAGTCTTTGCAGGTCAGCACTGTTTGGCTAACAGGTTAAATTCTGACCAGCATTAATAGCTGTTCCCATGTTTGCTTGAAATGCTTTCCTCCAATGCAGACACACAATCTCTGGGCTGTGGGTGTGTATAACGTATAAATGACCACGTTCTCCATTTTCACCAACAAAGGGAGGTCATTTGTGGAAAGTCAGCATCTTGTCCCAATCCACACTTTTCTTCACTTCTACTGTGCTCTACTATTTAAGTTTAGAGGATGTGAAGTAAGTTTAAGATAAGGTTAGGATTTGACTGGTAATGGTTAGCCATAAATGGAGTTACTAAAATTAATGGAAGTGAATATAAAGTCAGTTTGATGGAAATACAACACTGTGTGTGTGTGTGTGGCCTTGTATCTGCTACATAGTAAAGACAATTTTCCAATAAATAACACACTGTGAGAACTGACTACTCCTATGTGGTGCTGTTTTTGCATGATGAGTTAGTTTTAGGACTTTAAGGTGTGAATTGAGCATAGGTTAGGTTTAGGTTTAGGCATGAACTGGTAATGTTTAGGTTTAGGGAAGGGTTAGGCTACAGAAATACATGAAAAAAGAAGGGAAGTCAATGCAAAGTCCCTACGATGATAGAAAGACACACTGTGCATGTATGTGTTGACAGAGATTTTTTTTGATTAGACTCTAGTCATGTTGTTGTATGCTGTGATTAAGATGGATTTCAGCATATATTTTATGGAATTGTATAGCCAGCAAACATGGAGATCCAAAAAAAGCAGCAGTGGTGACCTGAAGCTGCTTTCAGAACAATGGACAGCTCCAGAGCCGTCGCAGCTCCAGGTGCTGTCCATTGTGCTGAAATGAAGGTGCATTAAGAGCAACATGGCTTTCAGTTCAAATCTGTTGTAGTCTTTTTTTATATATATATTTTATATATATATACAATAGTGGGTTGACTGGAAGGTTTATATTCGACATATTTTAGATCAGCTGGCTTATCTAAACCCAAGGAATGAGGGTGAATGAATTGTTGTCTCTATCTTGTGACTCAACGTGAATTAACTGATAACACAGGAATAATAGTTTAGAAAGCAGGTGGCAAAATCTAAATGTAAAACTTATATACTTTTAAATATTGCACATTTAAGGATGGGGTTCCAAGTGTTTCTAAGTCTCTCTGTAAATAAGTAAGTGAGTAACTTTGTCTCAATGGTCTTATTTTGTGAAATTTATTCATGTCCCACTGGCAGTGTGACTAGCTGGAGTATTTTTGATCAAAATGTCAGTGTAACCCACAGGTTATCATTACATAAGACCATTTGCCGTTCCGATTGCGTGTGCAGTTTTATGAATATACAATCTGGGCGACAGGGGTGAGCCAAACATCAGCATATTTCTAGGCCAGGCGTGTGTGTGGGGATGCGGGGGTGCGCGTGTGTGTGTGTGTGAAACGTGAAAAATGCAGTTTTTAATGTTTAGTAGGGGATATGACAGTTGTTACTGTGGTGGTAGTGTACCTGCAGACCGAACACTGCCTTTGAGGCTGCAGGGCGGTGAACATGACGATAACGGAGTAGTTCCTGGGCGGGGCCTTGACGAAACGGCGGAACTTGTCTCCGTTCATGCGGATGACTGAGCGTCGAGAAGACCACTCCATCATCTGCTCAACCTTCTCCGACAGCAGGTTCTAAACGCAGAAAATAAAGACAAAACACAGATAATACTTTTAGTTCAGATTCACAGAAAATGACTAGCTGGATATGTACAGAGTGTTCAGCTCACGAGATAAGATACATAGGCTTTTAAATACAATACATTGTAGTGAAAGCACTTATTCCAATATCAGTTTGATGGCCACCAAAACTATAATTCACAAGGGGAGTGGTAAAGACAATGATATGATAGGGAAAAAATTGCATAATCATCACAATATTCAACGATCATAACTCAATATTATATTTTTCTCTCATCGTGAAGCCAAAGGTTTAAGGCAGTGGTCTCAAACTCCAGTCCTCAAGACACGGTGTCCTGCATCTTTTAGATGTCTCTCTGCTTCATTACACCTGACCCCAATATTAGCTCTGTGGAGCTTGACTGCATGCTAGTGAGGCAGTTTAGCCATTTAATTCAAGTGTGTAGGACAAGGGACACATCTAAAAGTTGCAAGACTTTGGTCCTCGAGGAACGCCGTTTGACACCACTGGTTTCGGTCGAGTTAATTTGTATAGCACACGTAGCAACTGTGGCTCAGTGGTTGAATATTTATCTAGCGATTGGAAAGTTGTAGGTTTGATTCCAGCTTCCTCCAGTCACATGTCGAAACGGCCCTGGGCAAGGAACGCCACCAAAGGTTGGCTAGATTGGTGTAGAAATGTGTGCAAATAGATGTATAAAGAGCTTCTGAGCGGTCAAAATGACTGCAAAAACAATTTACAAGTTCAGTCCATTTATCATCCACAACAATCCTCATTGATCACTGGCGTTCCAATGTTCCATTTATTTTAGCTCTAACGTAACTATAAACAGTTCGATTTTTATCCTTGTTTTTAAGGAACTCAGTGTTTTGGCAGCTTTGCAGTTTTTTGAAAGTTCGTTCCAGATTAGAGGAGCATAGAGGCTGAATGTTGCTTTTCCATGTTTGGTTCAGAACAGAACCAGAATACCTGAGAATCTGAAAGAATATACAACAACAGATCTTTAATGTGTTTTGGTAGAAAGTAGTTCAAGGTATTTGTGAAGTAACTGAAGCATTTTATAGTCTATTGTTTGAGCTACAGGGAAAAGTGGAAGGACTTTAGAAATAGAGTGATGTGTAGTTTGATAAAACTCTAGAAATACTCCTAGAATGTCACAGATTGCACAATATTAAAGTTTTTAACTTCTGGCATAGAGGAGAAAGTACTCCGTGGTGATAGTATTTATGTTGCACTCCCAAAAGACAGCAACATCAAGAAGAAACATGAGAGGCTTGAGAAATACTCAGGGCTACTGAATAAAAAACGCCATCTGGCTGGGAAAAGAGCTCGACATCAGAGCTGGAGCGCAACTCTGCGGATAAACAACTTACAGCAAACATGTACACAAAGACTCATGCTACAGATTTGGGAGATGAAATACTTTCGGAGAGATGGATTTATGTAATTTTGCTTGGGTTCAGTGTCCTTATACTGTTTACATCTGTAAGTCTTTATGATGCAGCCAGTGTTGGTTCTCGAGGAGCTCACTCAGATACTTGCCAACGTGATCTTCCCCACGCCGCCGCCGCAGCTCTGGGCTGAAGAGTGATGAAATAGTTAGACTCGAGATGAAATGCTTGTTTTTCCAACCTCTGCTGATCAAACTGTACCTTGAGAACCTCTGGAAACAAGAGGCGCACGTTTGGTTTCACGCACAACGCAATCAATGGTTTTGAATGAGAATGAGCTGCATATCTGAGCTCATGCATTTCTAATTAAAGACTTCCTATCTTATAATGTTTGGCATACTGTGACATGTGTCAGTGCAAAGACTTGCATGACTAGCTTCACTGCTCCCTTAGTCAGCCGTTATCAGCTAGCACACCGATAAAAGTCTAAATCTGCAATCGCCTAATAAGGAAAAAAATATGAACCCTTTTTGGAAGTTTGTTCCATCACATAAAACATAAGTACCCCTGGTTTTTTTGGGGGGGGGGGGGTTTGAACACAGGTTTTTAAGTATTGGTTCAAGCAGACAGTAGTTAAATAATTCAGCAGCGCCCCTCCATTCGACTGCTAATCGAACACTCCTACTTTCACACAGATCAACAACAGGCCTTAGAGTTGCAGAAGTGAAGCGTACACTGAATCTCTCCAGTAAACTGCCTGGAGACAAGATCAACAAAGATGAGCTAAAAATCTGGAGGAGGATAAGGAAGAAAGTGAGGCAGTAAACAGGAGTAATGAAAACAAGCATAATGTGTTTTTGGGGGGTCATTTGAGATAACATGATAGTCATCTCTAAAGGAGGAGCAACTACATAGGGTCCATGTCCACTGTAGGTTTATTGTTTTGTTTGTTTTTTTGCTTCTTTGCCTTTAATTTATCCATCTTGTTTTAGCCTTCGTGCCTTCTGCCCTAAAGGGAGAGCTGCCAGCTCTGAACTACAGTCTGTAATCATGGCCTGTCTCACTTATGCTTCTCAAACACTTTCTCACAAAGAGAAAAAGAGTAAAAAGAAAACCTCAAAAGAAAAAAGATCCAAATTATGTTAAATGTCCAGCAAAACAATTTTGCGCACTGTAAATAAAACGTAGCCATATTTCTGAAATACAAGCTTAAAAAGGAAAAGTCAGTGGAGGGGAAAGGTTTATCCTCGTGTGCCATGAAGATTAAAGTGGATGCCTGTATCCATTTTAGAGTCATAGACAGAAAACAAACTTGGGAGCTGATTATTATTAAACGGTTTGCCAAAGGGAGAACACCACCTTAGAGCACAGCAAAAACACCAAATCGTAAGTATTTTTTCTCTAGTTTCTAATGTAATCTTATTACACTTAAAATGAGACAAAACTTACTTGCAAGTGTCTTTTCAGCAAAATATAGGAGCTTGTTTTGAAGTAAATAATTCCTTAATATTGATAAAAAGTACTACTTCCATTGGCAGATACATTTATTTATTTATAGCAAGACAATTTCCTCATGTTTCAAGTGAAATAATCTGCCAATAGAACTAGTAGTTTTTCATCAATATCAAGGAATTATTTGCTTAAACTTAAAGCATACTGCTGGTGAGATACTTTTTAAGTTAGTTCGATCTTAATTTTAGTGTACTAAGATATTTGTGCTAGAGACTAGACAAAACATACTTGGTCAGATTTTGTGTTTGCAGTGAGAGTGTTGCAGTTATCATATTTCACATCATTGGTCCATAATGTTGCATGATGTTAGTTCACTACATTATATCTGTTGCCAATTAACTTTGACCAAATTGTTTCAGTTGTTTTCACAAAAGAGCCTATGCGTTCACTTTTCAATGACTGATTTGCCAGCAACAAACTCTTCTACAACAGAATATGGCTGTAATGCAGATATACATACAAGAATTAGTAACAGATTCTTTTGAAAAAGAAGAAAACGTCTAAATAAAGCCTAAATTAAAAAGAAGCTCTATGTGTGAAGTTTGTGATGGGTTGCATTTTCAAGATTCCTTGAGGGGGCACTCTGTTGGTTTATGTTTGTATTTTTTATTTTAATTAGATTTGAACAATGCGTCCAAGTGTCTCACAACTAAACTGCTAATAATTTTTTGGGAAAAACAAAACAAAAAATAAACTGTGCAATTATTTTTGCCCATAACATGAAAATAAAGTACAATTTGCCCGTGAACCATTTCAAAGAAACTTACATCAATTGACTTGACATGAGCTGTTTATTTACCTTCTGGGTCTAATAAACAACATTTTTGGGATGCTGGAAGGTTATCTTAGAGATCGCCGTAGCTCGGTCGTATAACGAGTTACAAACAAATGCATCTGGACTCCCACATGGGAGGACTTGACCTTGCAAAATTAAGAGAAAAATGTTTAGCTAATGAACTTCGGTGTACTTGTAAGTTTTGAAGAGGAGTCCACAGCCGCAGCCATTAATGTGCTTGTGCACGCCAAACAGCTGGAGATTAGCTGTGTCCTTCAAGGCTCGATAGCGTAGCGTCAGCGCCTCGTGATACAAGTTCAACTCAACATATGCTTACTTGTGTCTGGTCAGACCTTGGGCAGTCACAAATTACTAACAGAGTTCATTAACTGGAGAGGAAAAGAAAGTAGAAACATTTAAATTAAAGTTACTTACTTGGTTCTTTTAGGAATCTGTATAACTATGTAACATGTCTATGTAAATTAATACATTTGTGTGGCCAATGTTACAATTTAAAACAGAATCTCCCACTCCCAATTATCCTGATCCCTTTTATTAGTCCACTTCAAATTAAATAAATTAGTTTTTTTAATAAAACTTGCAAAGTATTTACAACAAAACGAAGACAGTTCTGGACAGAGAAATACCTTGAGATAAACCAGCTCCTTCGCACCACCACGACTGCTCTTTGCCTTATCCAGCCCTCAAACGTATGAGCTACATACGCACTGACAGTCTAGAACCATTAAAAAACATTTATTTTCTACCCCGCTGAGCACAAAGGGCATTAAAATGAATCACGTCTTCTGCCGGTGTGTGTTTGGTGTGTTTTTATGTCTGTGTGGGAGCGACGCTGAGTGAGGAAGATGCGCAAATGCTCTGCAGATACCCTGCATTATCTCTCCAATTCTCTGTTAGCCACTCTAAGTATGTCATAACCTCTCCTTACATCACACACACACATTATAGGTACATCGTCAGGAGGCAAAAAGCATAAATAGCACTTAACCATGGTTGCAATTTCTTGACAATTCCCTATTTGTTGTTCTTTCTTGGATTCATTTCTCTCTTACCTGCGGTCATTTCTTATAAAAATCAATAATACCAAGTCATTTTCTAGTCATTTTTTTAGAAACATTTCTCATATTTTGATCAATTTTAAGTGAGGAAGCGCTAAACACTAACATTTATGTCAAAACACAAAAACATGGTTTAGATAGTACATTTAACAAAACTGTACAAAAAAAACCCAACAAACACTGTGAGATGCAGAGTATTTAAAGCAACAACAGTAAGACTATGATCAATCAAGTCTACAAGAAGGTGGGAAAAAAAACGATACAAGACAAAAAAAAAAAAGAAAAAAGGATGGGACAGACACAAGCAGAGCGAGAAGAGTAAATTGGAAAGAAAGAAAAATCACAGCCAGGAGGAAGATGACACATTAAGTGTAAGGCAACTGATTTTTGCACTGATGAGTACACAGCAGGAGGTTATGGAGGGCATGACAGAGGACAGCCATTTCATCAGCCATTCTGTTACACAATCATAAAGTCACTGTGCCGGCCATAAACATGTTTTTTTTTTCCCTCACTGTTGCTCTTTATTTGATTCTCAAAGCTGGAAACAGAAACATTAACAATAACGTATAATGATTTACTGTAGTAACTCGTAAAGATTAGTGAATATACTTTGTTTTCCCATGTGAAAAGGCAGAATTAAGTCAAACTAAAAAGCACAAAGATCACGCAGATTTGAGTCAGAAAAAGCAGCGGCTGTGTCAGAGTGGCAACAATAAGGAGAAAGCTGGAAGACAAAGGATTCTGCGTTTGTTGCTGCGAACATTATTATGCACAGGAGGTCAGAGTAACGTGTGGCTCGATCGTCCGCTGCTTTATGGACAGCAATAGATCAACTGAGACGTGGTGTCAACACTTCTAAGAAGCCAAGGCTCTTACTGGGTGTACGCTGGAATGAATGGAGACAAGATGCACTGCATGATGGGAAATATCAAGTAGCAACTTTATACGAAATCTCCGTGCTGCGATGTGACTTTCTGCACCGTTTGCATGTTCTCAAAGATTCCACTTCCTTTCAAAGGAAAGAAAATCATTTAAACCAATCAAAAGCATTACAAAAGTACTACCACAAACTATAACAGCTACATACACAGCAAAACTGCACCAAGTGAAAACTGTTGGATTTAATTAGGACTGATATGATTAATCAGATTAATAGTGATGAATTGATTATTGAGATAATTGTCAACCAAATTATTTATCAACTAAATAAATTTAAAAAAAACTAAATATGTTCTACCTAAAATTCCTTAAGTGGCACAGTTTTAGCTTCACTTAGTTTCAATTTTGGGAAAAAAAATAAGATAAAATACATTTAAAACCCCCCCCCAAAAAACCCACAATAACAAAAAATCTCCTATTAACCACCCTTTGCTATACATTTATTAATCAGTTATTCCAAAGAATAATCAGTCCTAGACTGGGCTACACTTTTCACATGTTGATGTTAGAAGTTTATTTTTTTTAGTCATGGATGCAACATTTGTTACAAATGATCAAACATTCAACAAAAGAATGCGACGTTATTGTATTCTAGGCAATAAAATGTTGATTTTCTTACTTAAAATTTTTTTATATGCTTATTTCCATCTATTATTGCATTTCTAAAATTGTAAAAAAAAAAAAAAATTAAAAAAGGCTTACATAAAAAATCTGCAGAAGATGCCAATTTTTTTGTACATGGCTAATCATCAGAATAATCAATAGATTAATCAATAACTAAAACAATAATTAGCTGCAGCCCTACATTTACTGTTTGAAAAGATGAATGTAGCACCTATGCTCACATGGAGAAGACAAAACATAGTTTAAGCAGCTAAAGCAAAGCTTCCAGACATTCCATCAGCTTCATAAATCATCAGTTTTCAACACTATTATTAATTTAAATGCACCTTTATCTCAAGATGCCTACATCATATCTGTTTCCCCTATAGTAACAAACGTTGCAGGATGAAGTCCCACTGAAAAGACACCGATAATAAAGTCACACTGCTGACTGTCTCGCGATGGAAAATGTTTTTCCACTTGTATAACAATTTGGACAGTTTTCGTCAAAAATATCTGACGCTTAATGAAGTACTGATGAATTGCTCTGATCTTAGGACTGTTGCAGCAGAAAGCCAGAGTCAGACATGAACCACTTCAAAATATTAATAAATAGGCGTCCACTCCATATGAATACGGGCGTAAATTCTGAGAAAATCCTGCTCACAACAAATGAAGATGTCAATAAAATTTTATTGAAATAGCACGCCAAGACTTTTCTGAGTTTCCAAGTGCACGTCGCACCATAAACACAGCTTCATAAAGCTTTCCATATAACAATAAAAGCTTCCCATGGGGTGACTTTTAGATAATGGATGAGGACAACCAGCCAGGTATTTGATCTGCAAGCCTTCTAAATAATAATAATACAATAGCATTTGTCCTCCAAGCAATCTTTTCCTCTGGGAGATTTTAACACGTCTATTGTAAATGAATGGGTCTTGACTTTGGCCGTCAGCCCCCTATATAGTTTCCTCCAATCCCATCTCTAAAAGAGGGAATTATGAGAAATTGGCTTCATTTAACAAGGAACAAAGACTTGTCTCACACAAAAATGCAGAAAAGGCCAGAAGGCAGATAAACACACAGTAAAATAGAAGGAAAAAAATATATAACGGAAAGAAAATGAGTCAATTCTGTTACATACCATCCTTATAATGATGTCAGGACTTTTTCCATATTGTGTTAAACCAAAAACATGTACACGCATACATTCACTCCCACACACACACACACCCACACCCTCCAAGCCCACCCACGGACACACACCTAAGGAAGCGCAAAAGGGCACAACAAATAAAAACATTAAAAAAGTTGCATTCAATTGGATGGCATTTTTATGACTTCTTACAATTTTCTTAGTCACCTTGAGGGGAAACAGGTGACTGAGAAAAAATATGAAGTTTAGATAGATGCATATGGATAAAAAAGACAAACAGAAAACAAGGTTATGGGATAGAGGAGGCAATAATATGAGGAACTCAGGAACAAGTTAAAAGAAAAACAAATGCAGATAAAAGTAGAAAATATATGTACAAAAACCAAAAACAGCGAAAAAGGAGTAAAACAGCTCAGACAGTCATAATCATAAAAGGTTTTTTCCACACACATTATCTGTGTACTTTTTTTTCCCCATCTTCCTCCTATGGGTCCAGTAGTAATCTCAAGTTTTCTCAACTGTTTCAGATAGAAAAAGAAGAAACAATGTTCGGGTTATTTATCTCAAACAGGGAAGCAAACTGGAGGTCTGTGAATGCAAAAAAAAAAAAAAAAGCAAGTAATGACTAGTGAATGCTTTGTGGTGGGGATAATCGACAAATAATCAGACTTTGATTCATTTTATTTGGCTTGAAATGGCCGTCCTGATTAAATATAAAATTCTGATTAGACCAAAATAACCTTAAGTGACCTCCTGCTGGTATGTAAGATTTGTCAGTCTTATTATGTTTATGTACAACAATCCATAAGAAGGATATTGCTTTTCTGGCAATGCAGAATTAATTAATTGGTTACATTTTGCTTTGGTGTGTTTCTATGTTTTACATATTCACACACTGGTGGTGAAATAATGTGGATACATTTAGATCCCCCACACTTAGAAAAAAGCATTAAAGAAAAAGTCAATTTAGAGAAATATAAACAGGACCATGCAACATTTAAACACACAGTGTGTGAGTCCACTGCAAGTCAGTGGCAGTGTATTATTTCCCTCTCACACCTGCAGTCAATCAAACCAACAAGGTATCATGTTGCAAAGTATGCATTTGTCAGCTCATAATCTGCGATTCCCAGAAATATCAAGAGTTGTCACTTAAGGGACTACGGGAGCGGATTTGTCAGCTTAACTGCCAAATAACAATTATTGGAAATAAATGCTTTTTTTCCCTCCACGTCTTTCCAAATGTCTTTCTCCGGTGATTTTTTTCTTTTCATATATTTTGCCCATTAGTGCGAGCAGTCATCTCTCTCTGTGATTCTTTGCAGACTATCTGAAATTTGTCTTGCTTACAGATAACCACTTTACTCTAAAAATCCCAGGAAAAGAACCTGGCATTTGAAATCTGTCATTCCGTCTCTTCAAGGCACCTGACCAGGTTTTTCTCTTTTTGCTTGTAGTAATAGGGAGTCTGTCGTCAATCTAACTTATAAATTTAATTTTCTGAAATGACTTTGCGTGGGTGGGTTCATCATCCCCTTTATCATGTTAAGACATTCAAGATTTGAATGGTGCCTGTCACCATTTTTAGAATTTCATCTGTGTAGAATAATTTTGTGCTTAGACATCTATTGCTTCAATCCACCTGAAGATACAGCTGATGGCAATTTAAAAAAAAAAAAGACAGGCGATCATTTGCATTTTACCTAAAATTATTTAAATAATTTTGTGACTGCTAGTAAGTAAAATGGCAAACTGTCAATAGGAGAGAGGCACAGAAAATGCATATTTATTTTAAAGGGGCAAGAAACTGCTATGCTTCAATGTGATGACTTAACCTACTCACTGGTCAGGTGTTTTCATCATGCAACTGGCAAAGATATAAATTGAAATGATTACATTTTAATGGAAAATATTTTTATGTGTCAGGTCATTGAAAAGCCTACTCAGAGTCATAAGAGGTTACAAATACAGGCCTATTTCACACACAAGGCTAAACGGTATAATAAGAGTAATTTAATACTGGGTTCTTTACACATTGAAAAAATAAAAATGCACTTCACTTCAGAAAACACTACAAATCTGTGCACAAACTAATATATAATAAAAGCATTTCAAGCACTCCAAACTGCAGAGTACCAAAAGAAGCAAAGAAAAATGCTTTTGGAACAAGGCTGGAAACTACCGAGTCAAATAATCGACAAACACATAAATGGAGCCCAGAGCAAGAAAGGTCTTCTCCCAAATTTGAAAAGGAAACACAAAGCAAATATGAAAACCCCTTCATCTCCCTGCAGCTGTGGTGCAACATGTTGTTCGAAAGTGTTTTTATTGTTATTTGCCACAGTATGAGAGGTGGGATGGTAAACAAAAAGCTCAGTCTTAAAGTCACAGTTTGGTGACGTTTTGGAGCAGTTACAGCTATAGACAAAATAACTTTTTTTTAATTCAATGGTGAATATAGGGACATAAGAAACAGATTTTTTTTTTTTTTATTGAATATAGACTAAATTAACTGAAAATTAGCCAATTAGCTATACCCGACTGGTATTATTTCAAAATCAAATCAAATCAAATTTTATTTGTATGGGACATTTCAGCAGCAAGGCATTTCAAAGTGCTTTACAACATATCAAACACAGAAACACAAAGCAACATAGAATCAACAATCAAAACACGACATTAAGTCAAGTTCCATCAATAAATTTGTAATTGATTACATTTCAAATATAATCCTAAACAGGTGGGATTTTAGTCGAGATTTAAAGGAAGTCTCACATTTATTTGCGCTGCATTTAAATGTGATGCTTTGATAAAGAGTTCAGTCCCACATAGGCCTGTCACGATTACAAATTTTGATAGACGATAAATTGCCCCAGAAGTTATCGCGATAAACAAGGATATTGTGTCAAGACCATTTTTGAGTAATAAAATGGTGACGGCATGGTAATGCTAGAATACATTCTCAAAGATCAATAAACTTTAATTTCTAATGAACATTTAACACTGAAACTGGAAGACATTTTAAATATCCAAAATAAATAAACAAAACAACAGAAAAGATAAATAAAATTAATCATGAAGAATCTATAAACAAAATTGTCCTTCCAAAAAAGAGATAGTTGAGACCAAAGAGTCAAACCAAAGTAAGACCAATTTTGGTAGAAAGAAAGAGAGAAAAAAGAAAAAAACGATAAGTCATGCACCTGGAAATTATGAGATCATTATTGATATCATTTTAATTTATCATGCGGTTAATTGATTTATTGTGTCAGGCCTAGTCACACGTCTACTGCTGTAGAGATTCCTGAAGCAGTTAGTATGGCTTTGGCAAGGTCCGCGTCACTACAATACTCTACAAGCTGAATTTGTACTGAAGTTTAGTTTTTCTTCATTCCAGTTACAGTCCATTCGAGTAATCCCATTTCAGTGGAATAATTAAATCCAGCATGGAGTCAGGTACTAGGGCTGGGCGATAAAACACTAATGATAGCCATCACAATACAGGATAGAAAATGTGTCCAATAGAATGGTGATCATTTCTCTGAACTTTAATCTAGAACAGCATGGCATTCTGGGGAATGTAGGCAGAGGACATGCTTTCGCCACCATCCTTCATAAAGGCTTAAAAATAAAAGGGCAAGATGGAGTTAAGGGACAAAATGAATAGAGCATTACAAAGAAAAGTGTAGATAAAAGAAAAAGTCAGTCAATTAATAATTATCGATGTTGTGTGATTTTGCCCAGCCCCAGCAGCTACATACCTGGTCCCTGTTCAAAAATGCCAATTTTAATTTTAATTCAACAAACTTTCTTTCTCCAACATTGACTAAAAAAGGATCATGGTCCCAAACAGCACACTGATGATTGTGACAAGTCCTCCGGTTCTGGTTTGTATGTATTATCCATACAGAACTTGAGTTTTTGGGTTTTCCTCATGCGTTTTCTATTTACAGTCATATTGGAGCGTTCCATACTCTTCTTTAGTTTATCATATTTAACTACCAAAGAAAAAATAAAGAACTGAAACCAAATCAACTTGATCAACATGGATACAGAACTCCAGACACAATTCAATTTGAGCACTTGAGTTCTAACACTTGGTATTTACACACCAATTCTTTTCATTTCAAGGAAAGAGCTGTCATCTGTCTACATTTAGTGGTTTAGACATTTCTGTGTGCAGGTTTGAACAACGATAATTGTTTGGGTGGGCGGGAGATTCAGGTAAAGCTCTAAAATGTGCTCTATCCTCCGACGGTGTTCATAGTGCCTCATACGTGAAATTAGGGGTAGCGGGGAATACTGAAGAATGAGAGACGCTTCAAACTGCTCTCTGTGCAGACATGGGAAGGAGTGGGAGTATTTAAACGGCTTTACAGTGAATGAAGAACAACATTACCATCTGACCCTTGTTATAAAAGTGCAGAAAGTCCAATGGGGAAAAACACTAGCTGTGGGCACAGGAAAAATTTAAAACACACTAAATGGTCAAATTTACATACTCAAAAGGAAAACAGTCATGAGAAAAAAAAAAGTAATATAGGCCATGAGAAGCTCAAGTGAGTCCTGGCTAACTTCAGTGTCATATTTACATGCTCCCCTGTTAGATTTTTAGCTGTAATTCTTGAAAATTTGAGAAGAATTCAGTCACTGTTTATTGTTCTCACAGAGTTCTTTGAGATGACAGAGGTCATGATATTTTAAATGATTCTCTTTTTTTCAGTCCCCGTAACACTGGCATTAAATTTAAACGTAATTCAGAGCAGAAAAGGCATGTTGAGTACCAGTGAATATATTGACGTATAAAGAAATCAGGTGACCAGTGCTGACCAGTGGTTGGGCAGGTCAGAAACTAAAAAAAATAAAAATAACAACAAAACAACAACAAAAAAACAGGTTTCTAATTAACTGTATGCACATTAAATCTAGCCACTACCAGTTTATGTAACACTCTATGGTGCGGAAGCTGTTACTGAATGAAGAAGCCTTAAAGTTACAGAAGAAGAAGAAGATTATTTTTTTGATTTTTAACAAAACATTTATTACACAATAAGTCAACAATAAAAAACGTTGCATACTCAGGTCAAAGATCTTACAAAAAACACAATAAATACTTACATTAGCAGCTTATTATTATAGAAGAAGAAGAACTTCTCTACTTTATCCTTGTTTAGCTTCAGGCCTGTCATGGAACATGCTATATTTTAGAAAAATATGTTATTAATCTGTGGTAATAATTGCTCTTGGTACTTCAGCACCATTCAAAACATTTTGGGACTTGCATTGTTCCAAATCTACAACCTTTATAAAACTAGACCACAAAGATTATATCTAATGGCGAGGCATGTAAGAGAAAAGTACCAAACAAAATATACACCGTGAGATGTCCTTGATGTGAAATATTAAGATTTAATGGGTTTTAATCAGTTTAAATAGAACCTACTTTCCCTCTCAACATAATGTTACTTTTCTGCTCTGGTAGAAAAAACTTGATGTAGCAAGTTTTTTATACAAAGGTGTTACATCAATGGCAAGGGTTAGGCTTTGCAAAATGTAAACATTTAGCACTTAAGTTAAATTGGGTAAGTCCTGACAAGATAACAATGACTGGGCTCTCTAGAGAAACACATTAGTATCTAACTGATTTCTATCTACTTTATGTTTAAGCAAAACTTCTTCATTGGCATCACACTAGCAGCTTCCCCTGACTCAGAAGCAAAGCTTTTTTAAAGAGTCGCTTCCTCTGCAGAATCGCCCGCTTTATGACCGGGATGTTCATTCAGATGTTAAGATGACAATTATTTGCCAACAGATAAAAAAGGGTCTGTGCGAGCATTGAAGACAGTTTGCCTAAACTATCTCGACATGCTGGTATAAAGAGAGTCAAACGTAGCGGATTGTTTTTCTTTTAGGCCACTCAGCAGTTACTTGCAAATGCGAGCATATTCTTTATAGCTCTATGGGATGGGGGGAAAAAAAGTCAGGCCAACATTTCAGCACAATCATTAACTGCCCTCCTCTGCATTCCAGCCTTTATTTCCTCTACCATGTAGAATTTGATAATATTCACATGCAGATAGGAGGTGAGAGACACGCTGCTTGAAATAGTGAGAAAGTAGCCAATGACAACAAAACAGAACGGGACATAAAATAACTTAGACCATTTTTGCTGCATATAGAAGATTTAAGTTTTTGAAGCGAAAGGTGCCGCTGCTGTAAAGGTCACGAAGTTGAGACATGTCTGGAAATATGATCAGTGGTCTTTGCTCTTCCTCAATTCCCAGATGTACTTGCTAACATTTAATAAGTAAAGCCATCATTCGCTTTCTCTCTTGTGAAAACGAATGCAACGTCCGGACATGCAGCGTATACCAACATATCAGCAGTAATTATTTCTAATAGTTAAAGTCATGGTGAGCAGCTTATTGCACATGCAAGTATACTAGCTGTATAGGTAACTGGCCTTGTACCTCATTAGCCTTCAGAGACTAACAATAGCATTAGTGCCTCATAACTGGGCACATAATCTGTTCCTAATTAGCCTCATAAACTATTCTGATATGTTATGTGCATCTGCTTAGGTAAGCACGGTTAGTCTCAGAAGACCCATTAGATAATCAGGACCAGCAGCTTTTGAAAAAACTTAAAAAATATAACGAGGATACCTGACTTTACATTCAGCACTTGCATTTTAGTAGAAAAACGTATTCCAGCATTATCAGCTCAAGTGCCTATTGTTAGCTACCTTAAGAAATTTTGCTATTCATAGAAGCACAAGTACATTGTCTAAGAAGAGCAGCATGGTGGTTAAGATTAGGGACCGCAACTTCAGCTCCTATGGCGTCCTATTCTTTTACTTTGATTGCATTTTGTCACTTTTTCTCTACCTTGAGGGGTTCACTAAACTATATTCATTGATCTAATTTGCTGTCACTCTGCCTCTGCCCTCCTAATCATCTGGTTTGAGAGAGTGTGTAACTTTCCGGTGGCTCCTTATTCTCTCATTTCAACAGCGTGCCAAGCAATTTCTTTGAACAAATCAAGAGTGAAACTTGATATAAGCCCTGATTTTTTGTGATTTCTTCACATGATTCACCCCCACTTCAATCCCCTCTTTTCCATAAGAGAATTAAGCAACCATGTAAACAAATGCCAGGTTTGCAGCTTCGAATGCCCAGGTCGAACCAAATGTTATGTTTTTGGTGAGACGCAAGGTGTCACATTAGGACAGTGGCTCAAAATGTCTTTTCTCCCACAGGGATAAGGTCCATCAAGTCTCTGTATAGGAAATAATGTTTACTTTGACTTGATTAAAATATTGTGTAAATTTCAAAATAAACTGATGTGCCATTTTTTTCCTTTTTACTGGCTGGAAAATTTATATATTCAAGCTTTCCTCATTTTTTCCCCCAATTGATCTTAATGTAGAACTCTAAGAATATTTCTAACAGCCTAGTGAGCTCCAGGTGTCTTACACCAAGCAGCAAATTGGCATCAGTCTCACACAGGAGATGGTGAGCCAGATACACTATAAAGATCATGCTCTGAGCTAAGCTGGTGAAACTAATTGGCTGGTTGATAACATGAACAGCTGGGAAAGGGAGTGACCACTAGTTGCACAGTTTATTTAATGGCTACAACAATCAACATAAATCAAACTGCTCATTAGATATCATCCATCAGTCATAGTCCAAAGAGAGGTTTGTTTTCTCCGTCTCTTTTGCAGGCGCTCTCTCACTCTTGTTCTTTCTGGCTTTTTGAAGATTTACCAGATTGGCCGCGATTGTTTTACTGCCTTGAATTTACTATTATATTCAAAAAATAATAATTACGAGGGTCATTTGTCAGATTAAAGGTATCCATCCATCCATCCATCCATCTTCTTCCGCTTATCCGAGGTCGGGTCGCGGGGGTAGCAGCTTCAGGAGGGAGGCCCAGACTTCCCTCTCCCCGGCCACTTCTTCTAGCTCTTCCGGGGGAATCCCGAGGCGTTCCCAGGCCAGCCGAGAGACATAGTCCCTCCAGCGTGTCCTGGGTCTTCCCCGGGGCCTCCTCCCGGTGGGACGTGCTCGGAACACCTCACCAGGGAGGCGTCCAGGAGGCATCCTGACCAGATGCCCGAGCCACCTCAACTGGCTCCTCTCGATGTGAAGGAGCAGCGGCTCTACTCTGAGTCCCTCCCGGATGACTGAGCTTCTCACCCTATCTCTAAGGGAGAGCCCAGCCACCCTACGGAGGAAACCCATTTCGGCCGCTTGTATCCGCGATCTCGTTCTTTCGGTCATGACCCAAAGCTCATGACCATAGATGAGGGTGGGAACGTAGATCGACCGGTAAATCGAGAGCTTCGCTTTTTGGCTCAGCTCTTTCTTCACCACGACGGACCGGTACAACGCCCGCTTGACGGCAGACGCTGCACCAATCCGCCTGTCGACCTCCCGCTCCCCTCTTCCCCCATTCGTGAACAAGATCCCGAGATACTTAAACTCCTCCACTTGGGGCAGGACACCCCCCCTGACCCGGAGAAGGCACTCTACCCAGATTAAAGGTACCTTTTGGAAAATTACCTTTAACTTGGTTCTAAATATTCATTTCAGTAAGCCTGCGTTTCCGTATTAAAAATGTTTAATAGTCTGATGCAACACTCCAATTTCAAATCTGGAAAATTATCCTAATTAACAGAAAACTACTTTTAATTATATTTCTGTGTGTAATTAATCTATATAATGCTTTTCTCTTAGTGAACAGAACTAAAATAATATAACTAAAAAATTGTTAAGTATGACTAAAGTACCTGGGCTTTAAGCTTCTATAAAAGAAAGGAAAACAAAAATTACGAGTATTGACTTTTAAAATACTTTGTTGTGCTCGATGCAGATTTAAAAAAAAAAAATCCAATAAATAAGTGTATAAAGGTAAAAAAGCAAATAAAAATCTGAATGTGAAAGTAAAATGCAACAGAGAATGAAGGGGACCAGATATGACACCTGATGGTATTCAGCATTTATCCTGACTACAGCTTTATGCTAAACCGCCTCAGTTCATCCCATTATATTAAAGCATTAGTGTGTGTGCAGCTGTGAGTGGCTCTAATATAACTTATTTTGGGGGTCATAAATAACCTCAAAGTAAGACATTCATGCACAAAATTGTAGCTCCTCATAAATCTCAATGTAATATGTTGGTGGGAGATGAGCCCTTTTCTATATTTTTCCTCTCAACAGTCTCACCTTCCCATGAATTTTCCAGCAGCAATAATCACTGCAGTCAAACGCTGAACTCCATCAACATTACTGCCTCTTTTCCCTGCTTCCCTGATATTCCTCTGGAATTTGAAGTGCTTTCTTGACATCCTTTGGACAAATAAATATTTTGAAAAAGCATTATACCGTATACAATATTCCCATAGCTCCTAAGCAGTATGACTGTATAGGGGGCACTTTAACCAACAAGAAATGCTACAATGAACCTCGTGGATTAAAAATACATAATGCAGATAAACTCAACAGTATATTTCTTTCTACCAAATTCACTGTACCAATTTGTCCTTTCATCTTGATATAATTTCACTGTTTTCTATATATATGGGGGTACAGAATGATGACATGCAGACTTTGAGCTGTCAACCGGAGCATCCAAAGTAACCTGTTTGCAGTATTCTAATGAAAATCACATTTTTCCTCTTCTCCTTCCTGAAAGAAGTAGCAGTAAAGCAATTTAGCGTTAATTCTATCCCAACTGGTAGCCAAGTTGGTACTGAAACTACCTGCATCACAGTGTCAACTGCCTGAAGGCCTCTATTTAGCTGCTTAAGAGAAATAACCTAACACCATTTTATGGTACGTAACTAACGTACAATTAGTTATGTTTGCATCCAGCTGTTAGATGATGCAGATATAATTAGTGCAAACAGCTTTGTTTTGTTTAATAATTTTAATTCTGGATGAGCAACCTGACTTTTTAGACAGACCTGGAAAAACACTGTTACAGTAATCATTCTTTTAAAAATCAATTAAAAAACACTTCATAGTGATATGGTGACATTGAAATGTGGAGTTGTGAATCGTCTACATAGTTATGGTTAACTTATCTTATTACTTGTTATGTGAGCTAGAGGGAGAACATAGACAATAAATACGAAGCGGCCTAAAACAGAACCTTGCGGAATCCCATATTTTATTTTTCTCAGCTCCAATGAAAAGTTACCCATTGAAATGACGTCGCTGTTTCTTCGGTGAGACTCAAACCAGTCAAGTTCTGTACCAGAATCTCCAAACAACAGTAGCTACCGCTGTATGAGAAAAGAATTAAATGAAAATACATTTTATAGCATGTGAATCGCGTTTAGTGAGAACTGACAGGTAACAGATTGAATAACAGATTATTTGGTCAATTCCACTTCAACTAATCAATCATGTAGAAGTGGGTAGACTGAGTAAACTACTAAATTAAATATCATTTTTGAGGGTGCTTCTAAGTGTGATTGATGGCAATGAGTACTTGATATTTTCAACTGCGAGGAACAAGGATGCATAGAAAGGAGTGATAGAAGGGGAACAAATAAAGAGACGACACTGGAAAATATGGGTTGGTTAGGCAAAAAGATGAAAATATTGTTGCCACTCAAAAGACTTGTTAGAAACATGATAGGAAGGGGAGGGCAAGAGGAGGAGGAATAGCAGCGGAAGAAAACGAAGCGGAAGCACAGGCCATCAGTCACAGCGAAAGCAGGCCTGACACCCATGCATCAATAATTCAGATAAATACGGTTAATGAGCGAGATCCAAACAGAACACCCCTGAATTTACTGGGAGAAGAGTGAAACGCTTCCCAGTATGAAGCGCTGCTATTTTTAGCCACAATCGGGGTTTTATTGACAAGAGGGAAAGAAAGGAAAGGGCACAATATTCATCTCTTTTCACCCATGAAACAGAAAATCACCAGAGCCTGAGCTCTAGCATGCATATTTCCACAAGACACCAGGGGAAAGAAAAAAAAACTAGGGAAAGAAACATCTCTCCCAAAAAAAGCACTTGATGAGGGTCTGTGGGGGGGATTGAAAGCTGAACACCAAAACACTGAGTCATTACTTCTGTGACAGATGGAAGAAATAAAAGAGAACAAAGGTCCTTAACATTATCAAAATGTGCACCAGCTTTTAATTTTAATGGGTTTTTTATGCGACAAACCATTTTGAAAAGGGGTTTTTCTTTTGTGTCAAAAACACTATTCTTAGTTTTTGTTGTTTAAAAAACAAGGAGTAAACACTATAACACCTTGTAAAACCAGTAATAGTAAATGTTGACCTCTAGCTATAGAGTTGTTCTTTTTTTTATTCACACCAAATTACATACTTTTTGGGCTATTAAATATGGTTAAAGTAGAAAAGAGAAAATTTGAAAAAAGAAAAAAAGGAAAATGTGGAATCTGGAGAAAAAAAACATTAAACAATTAGAGTTATTTGTAATAACATGGACATGTGCATCAGAGCCATTAACTAAAAGTAGTAGCGTTATCAATCAGTACAAAGATCAGGGGAGTTTTCATAAAAACTAACATCTTAAAATACCAGGCCAACAATGTAACAAATCAAAATAATTTTACCATTGTAACATTTCAAGCTGGTTACCATTTCATCCCTACCCTAGACATGGCACTAACCCCACAAACATCCAAGTATTAATTCATTGTAGCAAATGAATGAATAAATTAATTCATGACAAAACTACTAACTATATCCAAACATACATATATTTACTAAGGGTCAAAGAGAACTACAAAAAGCCATATCTTGTCAGCCTTGTCAGAAATCACAGCTTTAAAATCTATTATTTCAAAGGCATATTAAGAATGCAAAAACTGTTAAGCAGTAGTTACTTTTTTCTAATATGAAGTTGTCAGAGCGAAAAGAAACAGTCAAAATTGCTTACACAGTGTTCATCTTAAAACGCTCCGGTTTAAAGTCTGCAAGGAGCTTTGGTTATGCCCTGAAGGGTCAACCACAGAAGTTTATTGGACCTCTGTGTGCAGAGGTAGCAGGCTTTTATTATTCCGATCCACTTATTAGACTGGTCCCTGGGTGGTACCAAGCACACAACTTTGTAATGTCCCTCTCTAGATATATACCTCTCCAGATATTACTGTCCCTGCTTCAGAATCACGGTCCTGAACTTTGTTTCCTCCTCTTGCCTCCTCTCACTATGCATGGGGAGGTATACGAAGTGCTTACGCAGCCCCTTTCTTTGTGCTGTGGTCAGCCGGAAGACAAAAACTCACCACTGTCTACAATTTAGAGCTGAACTGGGGTGATGCACAAGAGTCTATCTAAATACTATTAACATCTTTTACCCATTAAATGCCTCTGCCTAAGGAGTATCTGGAAGGTTTTTAAAAATGAAGAAACTCCTAATACCTTTATGCCTGTGTCAATTTACCTTAATTGAAAAAAAAGTACAGTTTTCTAAAAACGAGATGAGGAGAAAAGAGGAAAAAGCCTGAGAAGACTTCATTAAAGATTCAACAATTTAATCTTATTTGAGCATAAAAGAAGCTTTAAAACTATAATCTAAAAGTACATGAAGATTCAGGTAGTCAAGACAAAACTACAAGGTATAAAGATCAAGGCCAAAGCCCCTGTTAACGCTCATGTTGATTTCTAATGTGGCAAGCAGGAGAAATCATGGTGTCAACACGCATTTAAGTGGCGGCAAATTAAACAGCCGTTTTAATATTTTTTGAGGGCTTTGAACTTTATGGTGCAGCTTTTACATTACAGACTTGAATGGAGGACAGCTCACTCAAAAACAACCAGTGGATTTCGAGTTTTTTTCAGTTTCTCTGAACTTCAATGAACAGCCGGTTGATTTGAGGGCAGAATCACTTCCATTTTCTGCAAGCACTCCACTGATTACCACCAACAAAGAAGAATGTACAGTAAATGACAACAAAACAAAGAGGGCAGGAAGAGGGAGATGCGTGGAGATTTTCTAAGCTACGGAAACATTTCACACAAAAGAAAAGTTTAACGTAAATTGTAAAAAGCACAGTTCTCTTCCACTGCGGTAGTGCTACCCCAATGCATTGGTACCAAAAACGTTAACACTTGGCAGCAGTGATGACAACTCTGGATTACTAAACTTTTGTTATTAAGTCTCTGTGTTTTCCAACGCATTAGAAGTGACAAACGATGTTGTTGGAATACAATTTGTGTGCATGTGCAATGAATGAAAATAAGAGTTTCTCCATCCTGGAATAATGGCTGGAATAGAGCCATGCAAAGTTACTTTGACGCAGAAAGCATAGTAGAAGCCAGACAGGCTAAAGGCTAATGTTTGTGCAGCTGTAGTATCTTACTTTAGCTAATAGGTAGGACATTAGTTGGGCGGAAGGGGAAAGAGAGTCGGAAGACAATATGGAGACTAATTACATCGTTGGCAAGAAGAGCTGGTATTTGGCTGTTTATGGCTGGACAAACACAAAGTGTGGACTGCAATTTACGTCGAGCGCATGTTCTGACAAAGTCGGGGAAAACCCCAAATCTGTTTCACTATCTGAACCAGCGCCACCAGCTGGAGCATGCAGAATGTAAAACTTAATCCCAGATGAAAGTGAGTGTATCTGAATTCCCAAATCAAAATTTTTGGGTGGGGTTTTCAGAACAAAGGCAATGTCTATTTTATTAGTTAAATTATGTGTTTGAAAGTTGCTGAAGAGGATAAAGATTTTAAATGTATATTGTTTGAATGTCTATTTTATAGCTTTGGGGGTTTTTTTCTTAAAGGTTGTAAACAATTGCGTTAGGGTTTTTTTGTCTTCTTACATTTCTTTTCTATTGGTTATTCTTAAAAAGAAATATTCTAAATGAATATCATATTTCATATACATCATATTTATCTGTTAAGAAAAGAATGTCCTGTAATCCTGGAAGATTTTAGTTTAAAATTAGCCTCTAATTTATCCAAAGCAGTAGCATAATGTTCAATGACATGTTAAACTTTTAAAGGTAAATCTCTAAAATAAAAAATAACCTTCTATTATCTTAAAATCCCACCTAATAGTAAAACTATAGCAAAAATAGTAACTTGTTTTATATGATTTCCATCCATATTGGCTGATGTAAAAAAATTTCATTGAGATAGAATTGTTTTTCCATATCGCCCGGCCCGTATATGACACACACTAGCCAGCCCCAGACAGAAAGGGCAGCGAGGGAGGCCAGAAATCGCTGAGATGAATACAAAGTGCTGCATCACCATTTTGTCCATTTCCAGCTAAATAAGATCTTCCTCTGCCGGCTCCACCTTTCTGTCATGGCCCTAGGCTGGCAACTGCGAAAGTAGATTCCACCCATTATAACCCTTCAATATCTCTCCTGTGCCTCCCTGAAAGTAAGTCTGTGTGTAGGTGAAGGTCCGTGTGTAGAAGGTGGCATCTTTCTTTCCTCTATTTAGTGCTATTGGAGAAGCACATACCTAGATACATTTCAGATGTGTGGGAGACTACAAAATGTACTTTCAACCCTCTAGGGGATAGAAAGGTGTACCTTTGTTGAGCTGCTGCAATCAGGACCAAAGCTATAATGTGAATCTTTTCAGCGCAATGGATAAAATAGAAAGTATTGCTCAAAATAAGCACTCTCATCAATAGATGATCACAAAAGTGCTCAACTATCATAGTGTGTAAAAGTAACAATTCATCATTGCATGCTATGAGCTGTAATTTTAAATTGACCTCCTACCTTCTCTTTCTGTCTGCTTCTCTGTAATTGCTCCTTGTAGTCATTCTAGTACCCTTCTTTCAGTTCTCCTTTAGATGTATAATTTTCTCTGAACTTTAAACTCCTAATGTTGCGCCCTACATTAAAGAAGCGTTATTCAGACCCACTCGTTATGTGGAAAGTGTGCGATTTAAAGACATATCCAGGCCAGATATGAATCAACGACAAAGTAATTTAGATTAAGATGATAAACGATGGCCTTTATTAAACTGCTTAGTCTCATAAGCCATATCGCACCGCTTTGGTGTTTGTCACTCATGTCCAATGGTTGCATTTAAGAATCCCAATTCATTTGCCAATGCTGAACGCTATAAAGCACGGCAAACATGTCGCTTTCAATTATTTATAGATTTACTCACCCATTTATATGCTTTTCCATCAGTGGTTAATCTGCCTATTTATTCCTCATTTATTCTTTCACTCAGTCAGCTTTTTGTTCTGTTGACACATCCAATTCTTTGCTCATTTATATGCCTGTCGACCTGTCAGCCATTTTCCCCGTACATTCCTTCTACGACTCCCTTCATAATCTGTTCAAATACTTCCCCATCATCTGTACAGTCAGCAAAATAAAATGGTGCAGTTGAAAAGTTTACCAAAAGACTTAAAACATTCCTCTGACTTTATTTAAATAAGTGGTTCTAAAGCAAAATGGATCTGAGCTTCATTTATCCACTTTTAGCAGTGCAGTAAATTTACAGTCACATCCACCAGCCAGGACTTTAGAGGCCTTGCTTCAACTGACATGGAGTTATGACAATGAGATTCAGACAGTAATAACCCAGCTATTACAGACCGAGTAATATTCTCTTAAATGTTGTTTATAACACATATTTACTGTTATGAGTTAGTTATTTGCTTATGTTAAAAGTTGCTACAGATTATTTGTAAAAATAAATAAATAAAAATACAACAGCTGCATATCAGATGTTTTTTTAGTTTTAATATTTATTCGTCCTTTGTGCATCAGCTTGCTCTAATTTTAAACTTACCCAATATTTAAGTCCTTTTTGTTTTGTTTAATCAGTGTACGTTCTGTTAAACAGTTGTATAAAAATATGTGCAATTCTGTAAATGGTTGAGCTAAGCTTAATTTCTTATACAATAAGGGACCCTGTGTGTTTTGGGTTTCCTTTTTTTTTTTTTGAATTTTTTTATTATTTATTTAGATAAACTGTGTTATCCCTAACTCTACATGTATTCAGAACAAATGTGTTTTAGATTATTTTTGTTTCATATTTTTTATGTTTTGGGGACTACAGATGTAGCTACAAATGAGCATTTCTAGCTATAACCTGGAACAACACAGCTCTCCTTCAGTGGTTAATGTATGTTTTACATTGTCCTATCTTAAATAGAATTCATTCATTTATATAGGTGTTTATACTAACATGAGTATGAGATGCTACAAAAAGTTTAAAATCTAAACTTTAAAGTTTAAACCCTGTTTCCCTGATTTTAAATGAACAAAACTCTGTTGTAGAGCAACTCCTCCCACGCAAAACAACTTCATTTCTGCTTCAAATTTAAATAATTTCTGCAAACATAAAAAAAACAAACTAAAAGGAAATATTTGAATTATAAATATTTTCATCTAAAGAAATTCACATATGAATTTCACATATAAATGCTATTTAATGATAGTTTTTAAAAACAAAAATGGCTATAACTGGCAGCAGAAAGCTTCCGTAAAATTAGACTTTGGTAATCAGTGACAAAATTCTGTGACTAGGAATGTTAAACTATAAAGCCTGAAATTGACAGTATTCTGTATATTGACTGATTTTCTATTATTATTACTACTATTTAAGACATTTCTTTTATCATTTTATAAGATAAAATGATAAAAGACATTTTATCTCATCAGTCAAACAAATCTTTTGTTTATATCAGCCTCATAGTTTAAGTTAAGGTGTCACAGCTGCATATGGACGTGCATCCAGGCTATGCACCAGCTGATTCACAGATTAAAATGGAAATTGCAAACGCCATCTACCTGGCGCAACCCTCTGTTTGCCAGCTGACAAACGATGTGCCACCAGTACGACAGCTCTGAATGAAAATGCATCTGTTTCAAACGGGGCACGCTCACGGCTGCACTCAGGTATTTCAGAATCCACCCAGAATATTTCGGTATTGGTAGAAAGCGCGCAAATTTAGCCTTTAAAGCAGAGCATGCAAAAAAAAAAAAAAAAAAAGGGCTCAGGGGACCAAAACTCTCAACACAATCACTTTACTTACGCTGTCTGGCTGTGCAGATCTCAGAAAACAAGACAGACAGGAGGCAAAACGAAAACAAGCATTAAACAACCGTCACTCACTACATGTAAGAACTGGGAGGGGAAAAAAAGAGAAAGAAAATCACTCAAGTACCAGACAATGTTTAGAACAACAGCTTGTCAAAGAAAACCATCTATTATGTCTAATGAAAATGGGCAGCAGACGAATAATGCATGAGGATTATCAACATTCAGAATGCAAACAGTTAGAGGCAGACGCAGCAGGTTTTCTAAAAATTTCACTCACACTTGGACAATATAAACAAAAATTCTTTTCTGCACTGATGCCAATTAAATAACCGTGTTAGTCCATTTTATTCATTTTTTTTCTTGCCACACTTTGAATTTACTTATGAAAAAATATATATTCTGCTCACTGGAAATATTTCCAGTGAGTGTCTATGTTTGCGCTTAACTCTTCAAAATAATAGATATTAGCTATTATTAAAAGTGTAATATTCAATATGTTATTTTAGCAAAATTATTGCTTTTCTGTTGGAAATTAAATATTAGATCAAATAATAAAAATTTTGTCATTAAAGCCCCTGGGACCATGAAACTGATATGCAAACCTCATTTTATAAGTGACACAATATTAATACAAAGAGTTTTGATTAATAACGATCATCATCTGAGTTATTTAAGCAATAATATGAAGATTAGTGAATGAAAACCTGATTAACCACAAGGTGTTCTGTGTATACCTTCATGAACAAACACACAAAATATGCAACCAGAAATATATCAATTAATAGTTTGGGGTGAGTACATGTACAATCCATTAAAAGCTGAGAAATCCAGGGTGTAAACATGCTAAAGCTATCATTTCTACCTTCACATAAATCAGTCTGTTGTCTCCATCTTCATGCCTTCAGAGTAAACCAGCAGAACCAAAACAAAAAAAAACCCACGGATCTTCTGTTGAACGACAATCTGCATGAGATCGAGCATTTAGCTTTCCTGTGTGGTTAGTTAGACCTCTTCCGCATTCACGGATTACATGAAAGCACACCCCGTATTTCCATTTCGTTTGCGGAACCCAAACAGACTTCCAATAATTACAAAACATCCACATATAGTCGGAAAATATTCTACGTCGCTTTCTGACAAATTTAGTTAATAGAAGAAGAATACGTTTTGCTTGGTTTAGCAACTGCACGGCGTTAGCCTCATGGCTATAGCTGCTTGCTTTGTTAATCTCCGTGTGTTCTCAAAAACACCGCTCTAAGCACATTTTCTATGTGACTGCCCTCATTCACATCAAACATGTAATTTGTGCGTCTAAAACGCAAATTAACCCGCTCTTCTCACGAGCCTTCTCATGACTGCTAGCTTGAGTAACACCGGCAGGTTACACCTGTGCAGCTCCTATTTAAACAGCAGGAGGAAACTCTTTGGTAAAACATGCCCGGACGGCTCAGACATTACCTCTTTCTTCTTCTGTCCTCCTCCGAACGGCAGACATATCGCCAGCAGGAGTAAAACAGTCAGAAAGTGCAGGTTAACAACAGGGTTAGTCCGAGTAGACGCCATGACGGAAGGATGCTGACAGCGAGACACGTATCCGCCAAATGATTGGGTGTCGAGTTGACCAATTAGAGCTAAATTCTTGGAAAGCGGAAGTGTATGGGGTTTGTAGTTTTTGGCTTCGAAAGTCTTTGGCTAAATGCCATATCTGCCGACTCAGTGTAAAAATATATATATATATATAGTTTGAATGTAGTTAAAACATTGTTCAAATGGCTCAATACGTAAGTAATTTATTATTTTTGGATCAAGCAAATAATTTATCTGTGAAAAGTGTGAAAGCATTGGTTTTTAGGAGCAAGGAAAGTAGGGTTCGGCTGACCGAGTGTTGCAGACACATAGCCTACAGTAGAATTAATGGGAAGAGAAAAAAGACTAATGAAATCAGTAGGGGTAACATGTCATCTCAGTCTCATGATGAAATCCCTCCCACTCTTTGTTATTAATTAAATGCAGTCTATTACCCTTCCAATAAATTATCTGCATGAGAAAAAACAGCCCGTGGAACTAAGTAAGCAAATCTCTTGAGGCAAATTATTGGGTCAGTTCAGTAATGCACTTATTTGCAATTGTGTAAAACAGACTTTTATTTGTATACTTTTCAGCATCCCCCCAACCCCCCAGTCTCACTTCTTCTGCTTAGATCTCACCACCACACACACACACACAAACACACACACACACCCTCACACCATGCTGATGAAATGAAACCTCTGCTGGAATATTAAAGTCAACGCACCGTGAAACAATCATTACATATTGCAGTCTTGTTAAACCACAGTTCATTCACTCACACCCACATACTCTGAGCTCAATAATGGAAACATTCTCAGACTTTCTGGGCCTGGTTGTAAAATGATTCCAGTGAACTTGCATTATTGTAATGTAGAGCTCGAGTTTCTTTTTATTGTTTTATGGTTATATAAGTTGCACTGCAGATCACATCTACTTTTGCTGTCAGCAAGGAGAAAATAGTCATGGATAAATGCAGAAGGTTTTTTTAACCTTCAAAATATACAGTGCCTTGCAAAAGTAATCCTTGAACTATTTTTTTTCTTTTCGTCATTCTACGAAAGTAAGTTTTGCTGACATTTTATGAGATAAATCTGCAACAAATACAGTATAATTGTGAAGCTACAAGAAAATGATTCGTGATTTTAATTGAAAAAAGAGTTTTGTCTAAAAATCTGAAAAGTGTGGTGCAGATTTAGCCCTAATTAAAATTCAGTACAATCATATGTCCCCAGAATTTATTAATTTTGAAAACAGAATCCAACTGTAAGTAGCTTAATCTCAGCAATAATACAACTATTGTGTGACTGCCTGAGAGTTTTATTTGACAATGTTAGTGAGCAAACATCATCATTAAGACATGAGAATAGACACAACAGGTCAAGGATAAATCCATGGAAACACGTAAGCAGAGGTGGTTTGTAAAACTGCATCAAAAGTTGTGAAAACATTCAACATCAGGGTGCATCCTTAAAATCTTAAATTAATGTATCTAAAATTAAGGCCTTAAAATGTCTTGGGATTTTTCTGTCTTGCCAATTCACACACAGACATCTTCATTGTGTTCTGTGAGTCAAGACGGTCGAAGCTACCGGTATCTCACTGCTAACACACCCATGCTAGCTAGCTAGTTAGCTTTTTTGCATCTATCATGGGTAAGTGCAAATTTATTGCCACTTGGCTGGGCAAAGTACATACATTTCTGTGGAGATAAGTGTCTTAAATTCTTTGGATAATAGTCTTACATGTCTTACAAAGTTTTAAATTTAAATTGGTGAAACTGATAATGAATCCTTTTAGCAAGGCACTATTCTTATAGACAGACGAGTAAACTTATAAAAAAAAATGCATTTTGATTGCCTTGTGCATATAGATATGTATGAAAGTCAAGTTGGTAAAAAATAAAATGATAACCTAACAGCATTGCCAATGATACTAAAATCATGGGTTGAAAGTTCATCATCTTTTAATTACATAGTACTAATCAGGAACAATTAGATGGTAAATAGTTCCCATTCTTGCAATTGATCTTAACCTTGTTTAGGCTCAAAATAGCTCTTTTACAATGTATTTCTCTTTCACTGATAATCATTTAGCACTTTCTGTTAAATACTTTAGCGATAATTGGCGTAATTTTACTCATAATCAGCTGCAGGCTTGTCACGGGCAATGGTACATGCTGTGTCTTGCCCAAAGACACCTCAACATGTGGCATGCCATGAGATCAAATTTCCAATCCTCTGATTGGAAGACTACCACTGAGTGACAGTCACCCTGTGGTTCAACCGTGGAGGTTAAGCAGCAGTAGTAAGGAACTTCTAATTACAAGTTTTTGACCATCAGTGATCATCAACAAATGAGACTACTTTAGTAAAAGCAAAGAATTTGCTGGTGGGGAACATTCGGCTGTATGTTAAGACATTGGCAGGGAGAAGAAAAAAAAAAAAACATCAGTAATGATCTTAAAGGGCCATAATTAGAAATCCCAGCAAAGTCAGGCTGGGACAGGCCTCTGACAGTACGTTTAATCTTAGAGTTCAAGGCAGCAGGACAGTTTAATTTAATTAAAACAAGTTGGGCTTGTTTTGAAAGATTGGAAGGTACAAAACTTCTTGTTCCCAAATTGCACCTGGCAGCATGGCTTGTGGTTTGCAAATTTGCATTTGTACCAACCGCAGAACTCATAGTCTTGTCCGTCCAGATGACAAATAAGATCTAGACGGTTATTTTGCAGAGCGCTGTGTTTGCCAAAATCTATGCACGCCGTCTCAACACAAACTCTTCAAATGGATTGGCAGGCGGAGTAGTGGACAAGTGATGATTAAGTGCTGTTTTTCAGCTGCCACGAGACCTAGATGTCTGGAACTCGCCGACAAACTCCCTTCTATAGCCACCAGCTGAACGTGATTTAAATGATCAAACACAGCAGGGCAATCATTTCAAAGATACCAATAAAACTACAACCAAGTTGCTGAACAAAAGGGCGATTCAGCGAATCACAATCGTCATGTGAAAATCCAGACTTACATTTAAATAAGAACTATTTTCAATAAAAACTCAGGCCTTGTTCTGTAGAACTTTCTTACAAACCAAGCAACTAAAACACCACAATACATTGACTCGTAGTGATAGTAAATATCTGTTAAGTGTTTTGTATGTTTTTTATAGCCCCGTCACACAAGTGCATATCTTGCTTTCAAACCATTTTGAGGCAGGACTGACACATATTATGGTCAGATGGTCATTAACATTTAATGATTAAAGAAACGTATTTTATCCTATTGCAGTAGCACGCTGTACTTTACACAACCACACACTATACAAATCTGATGGGGGTCACTCACATCATAAGTGATCCTCATGCAATATGTACATACTCAGTACACTTTAAATTGTTTATAAACTGTTCATTATTTTGCGAATTTTTAACCACATGCAAATTATTACTTGGCATTTTGGGAAATGGTGTGAAGGCACTAATTGAGATACCTGTCTTGTAGTACAGACACTGTACACCACACAGATGCTGCTTGCTTTAGAGCAGCCAATGGGAATAAATGACAAAGTTAGAAGAAAGTGAGGGATACACAGAAAGATGGCAGAAACATGTTAACATATATTTTTGCCACAGCTCAGCAACATTGTAATTCTTTATAGCTCTGCAACTATATTTAAGTCACATTAAATGTATTATGTATTTACCAGGCACATTTTATAGCTCAATGAGGTAACTATGCTACTTTAATTGTTATGTATCAGAAATGAATTAAAAGATATCTGACTTCCCAATTTGACGACTTCATATTGGCCTCTGTCTCTTTAAGCAGTTCAGGCTCTTTCTGACACTCTGGCTTCAGCACGTTATCACAACAATGCTTCTCAAAATGCCATTTACAACTGTAAACGGTTTGCTAATTGCTGCTGCTGCTAGTCTGAAGGAGATACTATAGAGTAAAGCAGGGGTGCCCAAAGTCGGTCCTCCAGGGCCGGCATCCTGCATGTTTTAGTTCTCTTCCTGGTGGTAGAAACAATCTTCTCAGCAAGTCAATGTTCTTCTTAGGCCTTCTAAAGAGCCATCATTGGATCCAGGTGCGTTAAACCAGGGAGAGAACTAAAACATGCAGGATGCCGGCCCTCCAGTACCCACTTTGGGCACCCCTGCTAGAGTAACGGTAGGCTTTACACCAGAGGCGCCCAAAGTCGTTATTATCACTTCTGTTTTGTGTTTGTATTTTTTGTGCAAATCTACATGCTTCAACATTGCTGCTGGTACACTGATAAACGGGAAAGGTTATTTCTATTAATTTTATTATATTCTAAAATGTAAAAAATCTTTAAAAAAATGTATACATGATCCATCTTTTTGCAGTTTTAATGTGGGTTAGTTCTTAACTCTGGGTTAAGAGTCCTTAAGCTTAAGGACTCTTAAGGGGGGGATGATCAATTCTGAGGGGAAGAAAAGTGAAAGAAAAAAAGGAGGCTTATGGATGATGTCATTTCCAGCTGGCACAGAACTGTGTGCCCATATCTGAGGTCAGGCACTCCCTTGTTAAAAATAACATGGCCCCAGAAGAATGATTAATTACCTGCCAGCAGAAAGTTTATAGAAGAGATAGAGGGAGAATTATGGGTCCATGAGAGACAGAAGAGTAGGAAGCAGCGGTAAACTGAAACAGAAAAGGGAAGTGGTTGAAATCATTAGAAAAGAGACGGATCTGAGTCAAAGCAAAAAAAAAAATGCACAGCATGTATAGAGAGCTGTACACCAAAAATCTAGAAAGAAAACTCTCAGACAAAAAAGGAAGGAGGAGCAGAGGATGAGGCGTGTCTGTGTGTGTGACACAGACACGCAGAAAAAGAAAGATTGTTTACTTTAGTTTGCCTTAAGCATTTGCTTCTTTAATATCTAAACTCTGTGGAACATAAGCTTAAAAAAAATACACAGCTGCTAAATTAAAATCTTTAGACACTCATCATTTTCAAACACATGAAAATAGTTTCAAGCCAACATCTGCACAAGTTAACCGTTTTAGCTCAATTGGCTATGAATGTACCTTCCCTGTGAATTATTGGAAGACTTGCACAAGCTGTGAACAGCATGGTCCCTGTTATACGTGGCAACTAAATTGAGTCTGAATAACAAGTAATCCGTATGACTGAATGTCTATTTGTGCATACACCGTGACATATATTATACTCTGAAATCACTATTTCTTTCTAATTATTTGTCACATTTTGTCTTTAGATGGACATTCTACAACCTTTAAAAAATCTGATTTGCTAAGAGAACATATAGAAAACTGCAATCATAAATTACTTAAAATACGTAATATGCATCATAGAGTCATATAGTTGGATATTCCCTTTCAACTTTGTTATGTGATTATTTGATCAATTAAATGACTTGTAACTTGTAAATATGAAAAAATAATCTATAGAGAAAAGTTCAAAGGTTATAATGGGTGAGATTGAAGACAAACTTTAAAATTGCACAATAGGATGGCAAGTTTTGATCGTAGCCTTGGAAAGGTATTGCTTCGTGTAGGTTCAACTGAAACTAACCTATAGAGTTTGTCACAACTTATTCATCTGTATTATTTTAACAAAGTGGATTTCCATTGATATTTTCAGGAGAGGCACCACTTATTAATAATAAAGAAGATTCTGACATATCTCCTGTTAACAACTTCATAGATGCACATAGAGGAAATATGCAAAAAGGCCGGTTTCCATCATGATAAAGCCGTTGGAGCCATGACCATGGTAGAGGATAAAATATTTAAGGTGAGACAGAGAAGCTGTGGGTTTAGGGAGAAAGAGCTAGCTGGGTGGCTGAGGGCAGGACAGGAGGATGCTTGTGTTAAGTTCATAGCCTCTGTCCAGTCTTCTATTGATCTGATCCACTTTCTGCTTGTGATCTTCTCTGTCCCTGACCACACCCTTCTCACAATGCTTTGCTGTAGCTTCCTCTCTAGTTATGCCTCCTTGCTGCCTCTAATCTCGATTTCATGTTGTTTTTGTATGCTTCTCGATAATTTATTGTCTCCTTACCTGATGAAGTATCTTTTTTTTTGTTGTTAAGCAGTTCCTTAAGATCACTGGTAACCCAATGTTTGTTACTGAAGAAGAACCTTGCTGTACTGGTGGGGAGAGGGTTGTCTACACAAACTTTTAGATAGTCAAACACTTAGTTATGGCATTGATGCAATGTCCATGTGCCAGGCAGGGTGCAACCCAGTCGGTGGCCTTGAAACAACCCCGCCAGGCTTCTTCGATTTCATGTGACTGTCTTCTCAGCTCTTTTTATCACAGGTTCTCTCTGTACAAGAGAAAAAACGAGATTACAATCTGCTGTACCAAAAGGAGGTCTTCCAACAGATGTTTTTTTCATGCTTCCCCGATTTCTACATAAGAGATCAAATGTGTTGTTGTCTCTGGTGGAGCAGCTGACAAACTGTTAAAACCTTGAACGTGTAGCAGAGACTGATGCGTGGTTTTAATCTCCAAATGCTGCCACAAATGCCATCGGGGAGTTGTGTCTGTTGCAACAGCAACAACTGAGCTGCTGATATTGCGAGCAATGACGCCGAAATGCATACTGTTGCTGGAAGAACACTGGTGAACCCGTCTTGGAAAAAAACTCGGATAAAGGATTTTGTTGTACAGTAGCATATCTTGGAATTCACCATCTGTTGTTGACAAGCACTGCTAATCCACCTCCTATGCTTTTGCCGCTGTAATTGCCGCCAAATTGTTGTAGACCATGCAGACATGTCTCAGTGACAAAAACAGAATACCGCATTAGTGGTAACTGTGGGTAAAGCCAACCAGGTGACCAGGTGAATGCAAACAATGGAGTCGATGAAAACATACTCAAAAAGTTCTTAGCTCATCGATTTAAATGGGTTCAATACCCTCTAAAGCTTGGATCATACAGTATCCACTTTTGACAGAAGAGTAATAGGCAGGAAATACACCTGAGATACCCCAACCACATCAACTTACCTCGATCTCTCTGTGCATGTGAATTTGTTTTAGGTAAACCATCTGGTACTTGAGACCATTTTTGGAAAAATAAATAAATAAACAACAGTGCGCAGTATTTTAGGTAAACTTTCAAAACAGTGCTACAGAAAGATTAGGAAACATTTGAAATGACTGATTTGGGTAGTATTTGGAATATGTTCTGCAGAGATGATTCACTGCACGCTACATCCCTTGTCATAGTGCCAGATTTAGTAAGACTAATCACTGCTACAAACTAAAGTTCAATTAAGACCACAAATTTGAAGAATGGAATCAAAAAAGCATCCTAAATGAAGGTATTTTGAATGATTTCTTATGTTAAAAGGGGATTTACCCAAAATTTAAATATAATATAATTGTGTTAATATTTTAAATGAGTAATTTACAAATAGTTATATATATATACACACACACACACACCCCACACACGCTCATTTAGAGAGTTGGACCCTTGTGGATCTTTGACAGGTTCACCACGTTTGTCTGATTTACTCAAAACGCTTTGGAAAACTAAACAAGTCCTGGATGGGCTATGACCCATTATATGCCTTAATTTATTCCTAAAGAATCTAAGCAACGACAAAAGATCTGATTAAAGTGAAGTATAAAATATATAAGTAGCCTCAATCTGACAATATCGTCTTCTAGAAAATGTTTATTTTTAAATGGACCGTTCCCTATCCTAGTGGTTCTATCCTTCCTTCGCATTTTCCACTCTCCAGCTCCCTCTCGATTTTCATTCTGCTTCCTCCTTGCCCAGCCCGCCCCTCCTCACCACACCTGCTCTCCCCACGCGATGTATATCTTCTGTCTCCTCTGTCAGCATTTACCTCCTCACACACACACACACGCCTGCGAGTCATTTCCCACTCCTACTAATTATTATTATTATTCCCCCTATCGGTCTTATTTTTTGTCACTCGTATAGTCCAAACATGTCCTTCCCCCTGCACGCACAATATTCAATAGGTGCTAAAGGTAACGCATAGGGACCCTTACGGTCGGCAGGCGGCGACACTTTATTACGCAGCAGCGGGGGGATCAGGACAATGATGGCAGGATGAAAAATTAATAAGAAAAGTTTTACTGTTTCATAAATACGTGACCAAAAATCTACTTTCGTGTTTCCACAAAATCGCACAGTGACGCGCGCGCCAAACCGTTCACCTTTCGTAAAAGGCGTGTTTGCGATAAATATTGTTAATTTCTTGTGTTTTCATTTTTTTCTTTTCTTTTTTTTTTTTCTAATTTACGCGCACGGGCTATAAACCGAGCGAGCCCAGACTTTCTGCAACCCTCTCCCAACAGTCTCTGCATTTAAATCTCTCTTGACTTCAGTGGCAAAGCAGCATTGTCGATTCATCTACTTGATTAGAGCTGCTCCCCCTCCCAGTCTCTGTCTCTCTTTCTCCTTTACACACACGCGCGCGCCCCTACACACACGCGCGCGCGCACCCCCCCCCCCATCCCACACACACACACACACACATTGGTACGTCAGTCATTGAAATAATATACAGCAACCTTCCTTGCTTCACTCCTCCCGTCTCCCTACAGCTCTCCACTGTTCAGCATTTCTCCCATCAGGTTTATCCTCTCTCCCTATCTCTCTCTTTTTCTCTCCCTCCCTCTCTGTTTCTCTCTCTTCCTCTCCTCTTTCGTGGAGGGGGGGAGCTCATATCTCTGGCGGTTTGCCGCATGGAAGTCGCCCAGGCTAGACTGAATCTTCTCTCTCTGACTCGGACTCCATTGGCCATTCCGCGGCAGCAACAGCGAACCCAACGCCACATGAGTCGGGACACGCGCCGGGATGTAACGGCATCTATCCGCTGACCGACTGTAAAAAAAAAAAAAAAAAAAAAAAAAAAAAGAGACAGAGAGCGAACGAGAGAGAGAGAGAACCAGAATCCCGGCATCATTCCAGCAGAGGGAAGGAAGTGGATTGGGGGGCGTTGGGGGAATGTTTCTCACTCAGATGTAACAACCACAGAAAGCAGGGATCGCCAAGTGCGCAAAAGCCGCTTCTTCCTGAGAACATCATTACGCACGGCGCTGCGCTCTCTCTCGCTCCCCCCCAGCCCCCCAATTTCTTTTTTATTTTCACGTCTTTTCGTTCCCTCCGTTCACTGCACGGACTGACCGGAGGTTGGATGTACATGTGTCCGCGCGCGGCGGTGGGGACTTCCATGGTGTGAAGTCCAGATTTTTTTTTTCTTTTCTTTCTTTCTTTCTTTCTTTTTTTTTTTTTTTTCCAAGCGACCCAACTGGAGGCTCGAAACTGAGAAAATCCGTCGCCCTACTGGAATATTAACAACCCAGTCTTAGCAGCGGCCCAGGGGAGTTGCGGGGAGGGAAGATGTTGCTGCTGCACCAGCAGCAGCAGCAGCAGCAGCAGCAGAGTTTGGGACTCTAGAGAGCTTCCCCAACTTTTCTTCTTTTTTTTTTTTTGTTGCTTTCTCTCCCCTCCTCTGGCTCCGTTTCTAATCTGTTTTCCTCTGATCATCTTCGCCTTTGGGACTTTCTGTTTGATTTGCAGCTCAACGGAATCGGTCATGGACCGCTCCACGTCTTTGGATATCGAAGCGCTCAAGGTAAGACCCCCTCCCCCCCCATCACCCCCAAACCCCTCGGTCTTAGGCGGGGAGGCGCGAAATCACTCCCGCGGAGTGAGCTGATGTGCCACTCTAGATGGGTGGCATGTTGGGTGAGCGCGACTGATGAGTGACTGATCGGTTGTCTCGGGTGACTGCTTGGATTAATCCGCCGCTGAGTGACTGATGGTGAGTTGGAGGGGATGGTGGGGGGAATAGAGGCTCGTGGCGACGGCTTTGATAGTTGGCCGAGACTCTGTTTGTTGGACGTGAGGGGAGGTCTTGAAAATATTCAATGTAGGAGAAATCCACATGTCTAAAATGGATCAGGAAAGTAGGAAAGAGAGTCTGAGCAGGTTAAGTTTCACTGCGTTCTCAACAATCGCGCACCGGTTTGGATGTACCGGTGAAATTATGACAGCGTTCCCCTGTTACCACATTCATGACCTGTCTCTTCTGTAGAGGTTGGTGGGGCATCCAAAAATTGTACCCAGGGAACAAGCAGCACTATTTTTTCTTAAAATAAAGAAAATGAACAGCCATCAAAATTTCTCAAGTGACAGTAAAAAGGTATTTGGTCAAATGTCATGAGTATTTTGAGTGTTGCCATTTAATCTGATTCAATTTGTGAAAAATTAAATCACCTGAAAAGAAATTACCTGCGGCCCTGTAAATATTACCCCCCAGATTATCATCTACATTTTTACAAAAAGTTGTCATGTTATCGCCTTTTCGTTACTTTGAATGAAAAGACAGGTCAATTTAATCCACCATGTCAAGTAGCATGAGCTTAAACTATTGCAATGAGCTCCCAACTTAAATGCATGTAAAATTCAACGGGGTACATTTTGTCCAAGTGTGCAAGTAAAGTTTTGCAGTGTGTGATTAAAATAGGCTCTTGTGTATGTTGAAATAATGTATATGTTGCTGATTCCCGTGATTGTCTGAAATATGCTTACACATATTGGACAGAAGCAGTTGTTAAGGGGTAATCAAATGCGAGCCACCGAGGGTGGAAACGTGCTGCTGTTGTACTGTGAACCAGTGATTGAGTAAATGAGCAAATAAATGAAATTCCCTGCGGTTTTGACATATTTTTTGGGGGGGTGGGGACGACTTGATGCTGTGCCGACGCAGAACTTCAAAACGACTTTGGCCAAAAACTCGCAGATTGTGGATTCAAAAGATAAAAATTGGCATTCCAAATTGAACATGACCTCAACAGTTAGCTGGCGAAGCTGACCCACAGAACTGAGCAAGTGCCGAACAACTCTTTCTGTGCTTGTGAAATGTTGCTTTTCTCGCTCTATCTTTAGAAAGTAGAATACAGAGAAATGCTTAGCTTCAGCCAGAAAAACATCACTTTAAAGAGTATCATTCCAAAGAACTTATGAATAATTATTAGATATGTTTTTAGTAAAGCTGTGAATCCTTCATGTACCAAGTCTTTGGAAAATTTGGCAATAAAGTGTATAGTTCTTTATTGAGATGTTACTTATTTGTCATTTAAAGTGTCTTAAGGTAAAAATTGTTGTAAACTGGTGTCATATAAACCTGGTAAAAACGAATCCCTTGTTCAACGCTTTGCTTCGTACAGAGGATTTGGAACGTGGGCTATTGAGAAACGATTACTTGCTTGAGATGTGAACTCTGTTGAAGTTTTAATCGATTGTTAGCGATATTACCCAATCACTAACGTTTAGTCATGATGTGTGTAATGCGCCAGTTACGCTATGAAGTTTACCAGAAATCGCGTGCGCTGTAAACAACCAGCCCTAACTGCGAACAGAGAAGTGCCGCGCAGTATGACATCTTTGCTAGCAAAAAAATTTTTTAAGCATTCCCCTTTGTCCGATTTTAATCTCTCAGCATTTGGAAGGAAGCGTGGCCAACTTCGAATTAATGGCTTCATTCATTCCTCCGGTGCCATTGTCAAACTACAACCGTGGTAAACTACAGCGCAGAAAATCCATGTCATAATTTCAAAACTCCTCCCTCTGTACCTCGGGTTGAACAAACTGGACAAATTGAGCTCAATGGGAGAAATCCCAAACGGGCACTGAAGGGAGATGAGAATTGTACAGAACTGCGTAGAAAGGCAATGGACAGGCAATCAATTAAACTGGATTGAATCCTACATGTATTAAAATGGTGTCATCATTTTTTTAATCATATACAACAAATGTAATATTCAAAAAAACAAAACTGCTCAGAAAAGTCCTTAACATGCAGTCTTTTTGAAGTGCATGCCAGGTGCATTATGTCACTGTGATGAGCTGAGTGTCAGAGGGTTTGGGGTTTTTTTTAAGCAGAGAAATGTTGAGAAGACACAAATCCTGGATTGAGCTAAATTGCAACGGTTGCCTCCATGTAACTCCCAAGTGATTGTCTGTAATCAAATCCCAGCCCTGGCCGGTATCAGTGCTCCACTCTGCACATTAAGTTGATAAGATTTTCACTCTCTGCTGGCAGTCCACCTTTTCATCTGCTCACCTGCCAGATGTTTTCCGGGCAGCGGTGAGAACCCCCCGAGGTTCCAGCGCATCGGCCATGGCCGCTCTCAGAGTAAACACGTTCTGTGCCCTCTTGTGTTCCTGTATTTGTATAGCAGTGTGTAGGCGTACGTGTGTATGTTTGTTAGTCTTGGTGTGGACATGCTTGTCTATACAGTGGTGAGACCAAACTGCTGCCTGGGAAAGAAAATCTTTTCAAATACAGTTAACTGGAAGTGTGTGTGTAGAAGCGCACACTTTCAAGCTTACTGGATTTTAAGACACTGAATATAAATTAAATTGACATTTATACACTCCAGTCCAATTTATTGAAATACCTTTTTTTTTTTTTTTTTTTCTGAGTGTACATGTAGTATCTGGAGGTGTGTTAACACTGGTCTCTGCGAACAATCCCAAAATGATAAACAGAAGAGGACGGCATTTAGACAGCAGCAAATAATGGCCAAATATTGCTGTGACCAGTGCGTGTTTGTCTTGGTTTGACCAGGACCGTGTGCTTGTAAATCAGTGCAGGTTTCAATATCAATGGAGCAGTTTAAGTGGTATTGATCTTTAGTAATAGCTGTGCTATAAATTCAATGCAGAATAATAAAGGCGGTGAATTTGACCCTCTAGATAAGAGGCTCCTCACTTGCAACGGCAGCATTTTGAAATGTAGTTAAGCCTTGCTGGCGTTACTGAAAGTATGAACTATAACGTGACAAGATGGAATCAGATGAATTGGTTTCGAAGTTACAGGCACAAAATGGCACGCAAATATGTATTCATGAGCAGTTTTTAACATATTTGCTAAAAGTGTCACTGCGTCGTGGCAGTACAATACGAGACGGATCGTCTGTGAAAACAACCAATCAGAGCCAGGTGGAGGGTCTTAGCGCTGTCAATCAACCTCGTGCTTAATGTGCTAATGGCAGAGAAACAACTTATCGATATAGGAGAACTGTTAATACGCCGTCATTGGTGAGCAACGCATACACAAGGTTGACTGACAGCGCTAAGACCCTCTTCCTGTTTCTGTTTGGTTGTTTCTGATTTAGCTTTTTGGTTTGTAGTTGACACTGGGAGAAGGCAGAGGAGCTGATTTAGCTTTTTCACAGATTATCTGTCTCATATTATGCTGACAGTTTTAAGGAATATGAAAGAAACATATGATTTTTTTGTAAAAGTTACGTACCGCAGCTTTAAACATACCAAAAACAGGAAAATAGAGCATGTCACCCCAGTCCTAAAGTTCGTCCACTGGCTCCCTGTAGTTCAGAGAATAATACTTATATTAGTTTATAAATCACTGAACAGCTTAGCACCAAAATATATTAAAGAAAACAACCTTCTGGACCTCTCAGGTCTTCTGGTTCTGCTCTGTATCCCTAGAACCAGAACCAAACATGGAGAAGCAGCATTCAGCTTCTATGCACCACAAATCTGGAACAAACTTCCACAAAACCTAAAATTTGGCAAAACACTAAATCAAGACAGAAAGAAAAAAACCCTAAGATACCTGTTTAGAGTTGCCTTGACTAATGACCGGAACACTGATCAATATATTTGATGCGCTTTATGATTTGATGACAATACTTGACAAAATGTTTATTGCTTGTTTCACAATTGGTTACAGTATTATGTGTCTATGGCATAAATCACTGTGAACTGCCTTGTTGCTGAAATGTGCTATGCAAACGAACTTGACTTGACTTAAGCATATGGAAAATAACAGGGTGACTGAATTATAATTCCGACCAATGAATGTTAATGAATTACAGCAGAAGCTCTGAATTATAAACTAACTACAGCTTCTAAGCCTGATTCATATTAGTTCCTACAAAAATACAGGCCAACTAGTCTGAATGAAGCACGAGTGTGAATTGGTGGCTAGTTGCCGATTGTGGTAGCCGACAAAATATTCTCACCTGGAGTTCCGGACTGAGCCCAGGCTTTGGTGGGAGTTTTTTCTTCTTCTTCCCACCCTGGTTGCTCTCTTTCATTCAACTCCATTTGATAACCACCCAGTGCAGTCATAGTTTTGCATTTCTGGCCACTGAGCAGCTCAATTTGAGCAATTGGGGGTTCAGTGCCTTTTCCAAGGGCACTTCAAAAGTAGCTGCTGAGGGACGGGAGAGCATTACTCATTCATTTAAGCCAGCCAAACCCGCCCCCGTCCCTCCGCCGCCCCTCCCCCAAAAGCTTGCTGCTCTAACCTTCAGGCAAGCACAATTTGTCATTTTGTGTATCATCGCTTCTGTTAACTCTGGTAAAAGCAAGAAAAAAAAAAAACACGAGACAAACAAACAAAAAAAAGAAACATGTGAAGTGATAACTTAATGCGCTGCGACGTGGAATACATTATGTTGTGCTGACAGTCGTGTTTGATGAAGCTGTCACCGTGACAGCTGCGAAACCTGAAAAGTGTCCGCCTCGGTTCGAGCCAAGTGGAGTCGACGCTTCGCCACACCGCAGGCTTCGCAAACGTTTGCACGTCTGCAGGTTTCAGTTTTGAATCCATAACAGATGCGCCGCGACGCATTAGGATAACTGAGCGCGGCACTGAATTAATGTCAGCGTCCTCCCCAGTTGCCAAATGAAAGTATTGATAGCCGCATGTGAATTTGTCGACATGGCAGTTTCTCAATCTGTGGGATGGGACCACACAGCGCTGACATATTGATATACGTCCCATGTCTATATTTCTTACTTATGTATGGAAAATGAATACCATTACGTGGGAATATAGACCTGGGATTCAACAGTCTGTCATCTCAAGGTAACCCATTTAAGAAAGTGAATCTGAATATTGCCAACTTTTCGACCGATTCATCAATCAGTCTCAAGATTTCCTTCTAGTTCACAAGTCCATACTATTCAAGTTCGTTTGGAACCACTAGTTGGTTCACTGTAGTTTATCAACTCTAAAGTTGTCTGAAGACTTCACTTTCCAACATTGCCAGAAAAGTTGCTACCTGATTGGCTTAATGAGCATGCTATCACTGCGTTTGATTGGTCAGCACACTCACATGACCGGACCCCCATAGAGAACCAATTGTGTATTCTCAAGAGGAAGATGGGACGAACCGGCCCAAGCACTGCAGGTGAGCCGAAGGCTGCTATTAAAGCAACAGATACAGCAATCCTCGCACAAACGACCTTCGATCGGGAGTCGAGTCCTTATGCTCAGGAGGCCAACATTTCTGTATTAAATCTGTGTTTTCATTGGTTGCCTGTAGTATTCAGAATTTCTCATTAAGTGGGTTTCTATGAGGTGTAGGTCATGATCACGCTAATTCGATTTATGCAATAGAGGATTTTCAGTGTCTGTGTTGAGTTACTGAACTTTTCGATTATATCCTAGTTTATTGAGATGCACCTGTCAGTTTTTGTAGGCTGAAGAAGTGCATTCTCGTCCACTCGTTAGACTCTATAGCCTAAAATGCTCCTGAGTGTACTACAAAAAAAAAAAAAACTTTAAAAAGAACAAAGGAAAAGCGTTAATGTCTCTTCACTGTTACACATGTGGTGATGTATTTTTACTATTTTCTCTAGACATTTTGAACTTTCGGTTTCTATGTTGTGCTATCATATTTTCCCTATATTTACAAGGTCTTTCGCTGTTTGCACTGTTAGGATTCATGCAAACACCCACTCCAATAAACAAAAGCATTACACGCAGCTCGGGGCGTGAGAAGATGGTGTTTACGGTAATTTGCCAAGTCCAGTAGTCAGTGTTACAGTTAATTACCTCTTCTTGCAGAAAGACCACTTCCACTACACACTAGTGTTCATAATGTATGAATTTGACATTTTTTCTATTCCCCGTGTAACATGGAAAACAAACTGAGACCAAAAATACTTTACTGTTTGTTTTTTGTGTGTGTGTGTGTGTTTATGTGGATCCAATTTTATGAGTTCTTCTAAATAAATAAAAAACAACACAACAACAGCATTTAAAGGTTTAACAGCTTCAGGGCTCCTGTTGGCCTTCTAAAGGTTAACTTTCAGCATTTAAACTCTCCGTGTGCACACATATTCATCTTGGGGGGGGAGAAATTAGTTTCTGTTGTGCTTGTTGAGCAGCTGAGCCTAGTAATCCACTGTGTTGAAGCCTCAGACTTTAATATTGCTTCCAGTGGTGTGTGTACGCCAGTTTGTCCACGTATTAACACCCCACCACTTTACTTAATGAGATGACTAAAAGTAAACTTTACCACACATTGTCTCTCTGTGTGTGTTTTTAAGTTCACATTTGTAATTATATCCCTGCGTGCTAGCAGGGTCCTATCATGAGTTTACAATAACATTGATAAATAAGTGAAATACTGCAATGTGTTTACCAGAAGCCGCAAATTTTGCTTCTTTTAACTGTTGCGCTTAGAACCAACGTGGCTTTAACGTCCGCTGTGCTTGTAATATTCAGGAGTAATCTCTGTTAAAAAAACGTGGACATTTTGGTCAATAGACTGTCTACGTGTGGGTATCTGCCTTAAAAAATTAAACATGGTTTGGTTTATAAACTGCTTCAGTATGGCAAAAGTAAGCCTTTGGTCTTATTATGTTTCTTATTTTATAATAATAATAAGGAATAATAAATCACTGAAGAAAACATTCGGACATACAGTAGAGTGATGTGCAGCTCTAGTTATTAGATCATCAAGGTAAATTTTCTAATCTGCCTCACAGGTTCCTCTGACTTTAAATGCTCAACTATAGCTGACGATGTTAAGCCGTTTATGTGCGAGAAAAAACTGGGATGGTTATTAGGTCGACCACGACGGCGAAGTAGAAGAATTGCAGGCAAAAAGAAAAGAAGTTAATTTCTGCCCAAAAACTCAAGACATTTTGAGATTAAGCTGAGAAATTATCTAGGAAAAACTTGGAAATTTCTGAGCTCCAAAAGTCGGCGAGAAGAAAAAAAAAAAAAAAAACTCACAATAAAATACATGAAATTCTGTAGTTGTAACAACAACAACAACAAGTAAGACAGTTCAAGAGGCATAAAAGTGTTTGCTTGGCTATATTTGCTTCCCGAGGTGCACTTTGAGGGCGGTTTTTAACAAAATGAAGTTCTCCATGTGTAATATTGCCACAGTTGATGCTTCAGCAAAGGAAGCGCTGAGGCATACTGCCAGCTCTGACAAAAGAGCAGCATTTACCTCGTGGATGGAGGATGTGGTGAGTCATTTAGAAGAATTCACACGATGACATTCTGAATGCATCTGCTGCAGTGTGATGCTGACTGCAATTGAATACTTAATACTGTGAACTGGTGAGCTGGACCGGAGCTGCACCCCCCCCTCCCCTCCCACGTGAAAAGCTAGTGGTGGAGTCATGCTGTATAAAAACCTGCTAAGATTGTTAGCCTACATGCCATCTATTACCCTAATTAGTCCAACTTGACAGATTTTAGGGGTCAAACCCAAGGTTAATGAGTTTTTTGCCAAATAGGGAAAATTTAATTTACTTTAGAATTACTGATCCTGCGAAGCCAGTGTTTCACAGGAACCTAATAAATGTTCGCAGTTAAGCTCTTAGTTCTCCCAAGTAAATGGCGTCGCAAACTAAAGCGCACTCTGCATAAAATTACACGCCAGACAATGGCTAGACTCAGGTAAAGTTTACTTAAGCATTTAAATTGATTCAGGGACACGTGGCAAACACTCTGAGTGACAAATAATGCTACAAAAGCAACTTTTTTTTTTTTTTTTTAAACCCAGAGGGAAGAAATTATTGACAAGAAAAAGTGTGCACGGCTCCCGAGCAGATACCTGGAGAAGCGAAGGCACAGAGAAATGCAGAGGTGCTCAGTAAGCTGAGGGGAAGAAAAAAAACAAAAAACCCATGGAGTTCAACTTGGCTCTGGGGATTCTCGAAGGTCCACATCACCACACGGTTGTTGTAATTACACACACGCGCGCACACATGCGGATACACCCACAGACCTGCAGCCCATCAGCTCCTGCTAAAAATAGCTGGCAGTGGAGAGATTTGTTTACACATTTTCATATGTCCTTGAATGCAAAAAAAAAAAAAAAAATGCAGCAGAGCAAAACCACCGATGCGTTTTTCTCAGCGGTATTTACTTTAATATCGGATCGCCACTCGTGACAATAATCCGGCAAACTCGACATCTGTAGCTGTGGAACCTCCGCGCTCCCCAATGAGCGATCGGTCTTAACAATGACCGATGCTTCCCCGTGTTACCTGCCACTCAACCTTTCAACTATAAGCCTCGGGTTGTGTGTGAACGCCTTGTGTTTCCACTCGTAGTATGTCTCCAGTCGCAGGAGGGAATACTTCGGTCCACTTTATGTTCCGTTCCTGCAACTGCGTCGTCCTTCACGCGCTGATTTTTGACGTCGGGAAAGCGCGCGGCCTCGCGAGCTTAATGCATGCACGGACGCCAGGCGCGCAGCATAAATACCGTAGCCGAAAGTTATCAACACATTGCTGAAGACGCATTAGAGCGCTATGATGTTACAGAACATGCTTCATTTGCCGTATTTTCACACAGTCATTCGTCTTCCTGTTATCTGCACTGCACTCTGTTCTGAAACTGTCACAAAGTATAGGCGGTGGATGTGTCTTTGAGTGCGGCCGTGACCTTGGACTGCGTGTTTTCTCGTGTCCTTTTATTTTGTGCAAGAGCAAAACTTATTACTAAACAAACTAAACATTTTGTTTAGCATTTAAGGTAAATGTGGTGGAATTTTGCTCAATGGTCCCCTGATTAACAAATCAACTTTCAATGACGGTACAGCTGCAAATCTCACTTCTTCATTACCAGTTTTGTACATCGAGTGAATTTTTTTATTTTTTTTATTGTTTTTGTAAAGTGTGAACATTAATTTTCAGATCTTACTTCTGAACCTTCACGGATTTATTGTTAACACGACTATTCTTTGATCGGAGCCATTCTGTTGTATCCCTGGCCGTATGTTTGTGATGACCTGAATACAAAACGATTCTGGATATGGCAAAACATATAGAGCAAAAATGAACAATGAAATCCTGAAAACACTGACAAAAATGGAAAAATAAAACCCAAAATACCCAAAAATGTTGATGCAATGCTTGACATGCGTTATTATAGGTCGTGTCCATTTGTCCACCAACCAGGATGCTGCAGAGTGCGGCCAGACATGGATCTCGTGTTCATTACAGGTCTCAGTCATTTAATCCTCTTTCCCCCCCACACTCCCCTCTGCTCTAATTGCCATTATCATCTGGAGATTATTGCAATATGACTCACTTTGTCAACACCGGTTTTCCTCAAAATTGAATTATGCGACAATGACAAGGTAATCAAGATCTGGTAATTGTTCCCTGATCCTGCTATGGCAAGGTAATAATCACCTGGATTTTTTTTTTTTTTTTTGTCAGATACACCAATCACTGCCTTTTATCTGCGGCTGCAGATTAAACACAGAAGCTGAATCCGCTGTCTGTGCCTCTGATTATAATTAAAAGTGACTATTTTTTGCCAACGGGGGCACATTTGGCTTTATTGTGCTTATTGTTCACTGTCAGTTTACTAAAATGAAGTTGTATTCTCTATGTCGTGTGCTTTCCGGAAGCCTACATGCTCCTCCACGCACCGTGTATTTTACCTGTGACAGAGAAATCCTTTCAAGGAAGCTGAAAATCTTGGTGTTGAATTGCACCTCAATCTTTTGATCCCAAAGCTTATTTTATCTTATTTAATTTTTTTTTGGTTATATTTCTGCAGCAGGTCAGCTGTAATGTGCCCCAGCCTGAATATCCTTTCACGAGTCCTTGCAGGTGACAATGAAATGACAGGCTACTATTCATCTTTTCAGACGCAGTCTTGTTGTGCCTGCTAGCTCCCAAAGAGCAGATGTGGCTTCAACCGCTGACACGAGTTTCACTCGAGATACGACTTTAATTCAATATGAAAAGCGCAAAGATCCTTAGCCAAGAAGATTGCTGTTACCAAAACAAAGCAAGTCTCACTTAATCTGGTGAAATCACTATTTTGATTGTTTTTAAGACACACCCCAGGTTAAATTACTCCCAATATCACACAGAAAGTGCAATATTTTGTCATGGCCACAGAAATCACTGTAGATAAATTATTCTTTCAATTTTTTTCAAATTTCTCATTGTTTATTAATCTCTTTGACCTCACCGTTGCACTGTAGTATACCCGTGTCCATTTTAGCTTAGTCATTATGTCTGTGAACATAATGACTAAGCTTTCCAACAATTGGTCAGCTATCCTTAAGTATTTCCTATTCTTTTCATAAGAAGGTATAGCATGTTGTTCTATTAGCTGGACTTTGCTTTAAACTCAATGTAAGGAGTGAAAGCGCACACGGCCAGAACACACAGCTGCAGGGTTTATTCTACACATGTGGGGACAGATCACAACAAAAACAATGGCGGATAGCATTGTGCTACGTTGGGCTACTTAACCTGGTCAGTTTAGCACAACTTCAGATCAGTAATATATGTGTGTTTCATATATTATTTGTATGTAACACACATAAGTAATATATATGTGTTTTTTTTATTTTATGGGTTACTGTTTCTCAATAAAGTGGTAGCTAAGGGTCAAAAAGCACATGTGCGTTTCGACGACATGCTGAGCTCACAGCGCCATGTAGTGGCCTGGCATAACAACTACAAGGTGTATTGGCGGTCTTGTCTAAACATGAACCTTTTCCCCAATTGACATGCAGAAATACTGTCAGTTTCCAGACAGCGGTCTCATGTAAATTATGGCCCAACTTATGAACTATGTTGTTTGCCGAATACAAAACAGTTTTACTCTGTGTTGTGTTCCTCGAGGAATAAGCCCATTAGACTAGATGAAAAGGCTACAAACTCCACAGCTTAATCTATTAAAAGGCTCTCTTTCAGCATAGTGTTTACCATAGCCAGCTAATTAAAACTCGATTGTTTGTGTCAATCCTTATTGTTTACTACTATTCTCCCCATCTAGTGTCCAGTGGCCTGCAGTCAGGCTGGGCAGAGTCAGGACTGTCTACCATAGGCTATTCTCAAAAGGTGATTCAAAATCAACTTTTGCTTACATAGTTTTTCTTTTTTATATATACACTGTATAGTCACCGAATCACTTTAATGCAGATCAAAAACCGAAGAGTTAAGTATAGTTAAAAAGAAACAATTCAACATTGCCCTCTTCTGGTCAGGAGGGCAGCTGGCTGGATGAGCGGATCAACCCGTTGTTTTGTTAGTGTGATAGCAATTTATGAGAAGCATGTGGAAACTGGTGAAGCACATGTAAACATCCACACAGGCAGCCTTTCATGCAGCCTTTTATGTAGCTTTTTAGATTCACTTACATTGCCTATGCATTACATTTAGTTACAAAGCCGACTTGATAGCAAAGTGACTGCCATATAGCACTGAAATGTGTTTTTTTTTTATTTTCACTTGGAAAAAAAGCTGGGAAACATTTAGATCTTAATTTACTAAGCAAGAAAATGTCGGTCCTTACAAAAGGCCTGTAGTTTTAGATTTTGTTGAAGAAAATGCTTTTTTACAGGGATGTGTATGGTGAAATGTTTGGATGACTGCAGGCTGATTTGTGCCATTAATTGAATTCCCTGGTCATTATAACTGATGTCCAGCAGATAAATATGTACTGTAGATGGCATCAGTTAAGAAGTGATTTGCTTTGCATGCTCTCCACCTGTCTTGCTTCCTTATCTATCTTTTGCAAGACCCTGTATTTAGATAAAGCAATGTTTCTTGAGAGAACACATTTATTTTTCTATTACTATAATTCTAGCCATATAATGAAGTTTTATTCATGACACATATTTGAGATGGATATATGTTTTGTGGAATAAGGACAAACTATTAAGGTGCTTTATAAGACATTTGAAAACAATTTATTTTTGTTTTCCTCCTGTTATAAATTTTATTGAAGAAAAAGCATCTTTGTTCTTTTTAAATGAAAAATATTACTGATACCAGATCATTATTATAATGAGCAATGGCTTTTGTTATTGTTTTAAATTTTATTTTGGAGCCTAAACATTAGCATGGATGAACAGTGTCACGTAAAAAAAAAGAAGCTTAAAAATAGAATATTAGCAGTCAGGTAGCATACCAATTGGGTAGAGGCCAGGGTGTATTTTATACCGTTGATAATTTCACTTATTAGACTGATTTCAGAATGATCTAATGTAATTCCCATCAGCATGTTGACAGTTTGAGCTCATAGAGCAGGGTTTGTTTTCTCTCCAGCCAGCCTACAGGTATCTTGTTTTTTTTTTTTTTTGACTGATCCAAACATGGTTACCTGGGAGACAGTTCCTCATAATTTGTTGTGTAAATTTTAATTGCTTTATGGTTCTTAAATTCTGACACTAGGACAGCAATACGATCCTCTTAAAGGAGTGGTTCTATGTATTTTTCAGGCACGTAGTGCCGTTTTATGGCGCAATCAAGTAACTTTGCTAGAAGAAATTTGATTCCACATTTTGACACCTTGAAATTGGCCTCTGTCTCTTTAAGAAGCTCCTACTCTTTAGGACAGTCAGCGTTCGTCCATTATGCTGTTCACAACTGTTCGTACAACTGAGAGGTTGTTTGTATGATGAGCTCTCAGCAGGTGCGCAGTTCCACCAGGTGTTTGCTAATTGCTGCTGCCACTAGTCTATAGGAGCCAAGCTCTGTGAGGCAGAAGCTTGGCCAGAGACTGCAGCTCAGGAGGAACTTTGTGGAAATAAGCGTCACTTTGTAGGAACAAGCATTTAGGCACCCCCGAATGGTTGCCATGGAAGACTCAAGGATTTCTCAAATATGTTTATGATGAGGGAATGACATTATATGACATTATTTTACACAATACCCCCCCTTTAAAAGGTCTGAGTTAAAGGTGCTGATTTTATTCCATTTCATGAGAGAACTAACTAATAAAATGAAGGAACCAGAAGAGACGTATAATTTTCTGTCATAAACTCACATGTAATGCATGTCGTGATGAATGCTGCAGCCTTACACCATATGGTAGGGTCACATGAAAGTGTGCTTTCAGAAGGTGAGGATCAACCAATGGAGCTAGCGGACGACACGCTAGGAATCCTGATTGGAAATAAACACGTGAACATTGGTGACAGACAAAGACGCCTTAACCGACTCCGCAACGTTAAGGTGTCCCACCGGGCTAGGTTAGCATCTTTTACAGTATTCCACTAGCTGCAGAGTACATTTATCTCTTAGCTGTATCTGTCTCCCTGTCCCTCAGCCCCTTGACAAGTAAATCATCTCTTCACCTGCTGTGACAGCACAATCCTAAAGTCTGTCATATCTGCAGGCCAGCGTGGGCCACACACATGCAAAGCGCACTGCCGCGCACACACACACACACACACACACACGCCCGCACGTGCGCAAACAAACACATTTCCTCAGAGGGGATTTGCCCACTCAAGGACAGAGGTGACATCTCATCATGAGCCAAATGAAGCAAGAGTGGCAAGGAGAGGAGAAGGGAAGGAAGAGAGATGGAGGGATGGATGGAGCGGAACAACAGAGCAATATGTAGGAGGCTGAGTGGAGCTATAAACCAGCCAGACAACTGCTGCTAGGAGTCAGCAGCTTGGAGCTGAAATTATATTAGTACTTTTGTTTGGAAATAATAGGTACTAAGGATAATGACACGCCGAGTGTCTGATCTATAGGTGAACTGCAAAGGCTTTTGCAGATGTCTGTGTTTAGAGATGGGGGCTCTAATGTCACCATATGCTGAAGAAGTCATCCAACTTGCGGTAACAAGGTGTCAGAATTACAGAACAATGCGACGTTTCTTGTAGTTTTGGCTTGTCGTCTCGGGGAGTTACGTAAACAACGAAGCAAACTGAACCACTATTAAATCACTCTTACAGTAGAATTTTGGTTCTTGGTTTAAAAAAAATAAAAAATACTGTGAAAGAGTAAAAGATAGAATACAAATGATTTGTCGGCCTGCTACAGTCAGAAAATGCAGTTCGGTTCTGGAGTGTATTTGTTCACTTCTTTCTTAAAATACTTGGACTGATTAAACCTAAACTCTAGAAGTCGACACTGAGCAGACATTTTTACATACATAAGTTGAGATTAAAAAAGCCATTGTACTTGAAAAAAAAAACACTTAAAAAGGAAACAATTTCAATGCAGTTTTAAAAAAAAAAAAAATAGGGCCTGTTTAAAATGAGACAAGCTTTAAACAATACAACACATAGGCTAGTCAAACATGGGTGGGTTTATTATACACTTATTTCTGGTTCTTTAATACACAGTTTGTGAAACAATCAGGGCCTTCTGAAAGCAGAACAATGGAGATCCTGAAGCTACGGTCACATAAGTTCAATGTGATGTCATTCAGATATCAAGATGAAGAAATCCAGGGGTTTTTGTGGATCATTAAGTTGTGTCAGGTCTTTGAAGTATATGCGTTCCATATATGGTTGCTGTGTTCTTTTTTACGTAATTAATCAGAAACTGAGTCATGCTGAGTTTCAGTATCAAGCATACAACATCCTGAAGTGAGTAAAGTGTCTGTGTCACTGCAGAAACACAAAATTTATGGTATTTTTGGTCTAGTTTCTAGTGCAAATATCTTAGTACACCTGCAATAAGACAAAACTAACTTACAAGTAACTTTCCAAGAAGAAATAGGAACTTGTTTGAAGTAAATAATTCTTTAACACTGATTTAAATAGCACTCGTTCCATTTGAACATATAAAAACATATTTACCATGTTATAAGTGAAATAATCTGCAAGTGGAAATAGAACTTTAAAAAAAATCAATACTAAGAAATTATTTACCTAAACCAAGCTCATTGCATGTATACTAAGATATTTGCAATAGAAACTAGAGCAAAAATACTTTGTAAAAGTTTGTGGTTTTGCAGTGTAATTCACTGAGTGATTACAATGCTGCAATAGTTGAGTTATATTTTCATCGATTCTGGAGCAGTGCACATGTGTCGCACACATGATGTTTTAGTTTTAATAAAACTTTCCTCAAATTTCATCTCGTTCACTTGAATCCAATCCTGTGTTTCATCTACTGAGGTGAGCTGGAGGGATTGTTACATCCCTACTTATGAATAAAAACCAAGAGATTATATTTGAAAACGGTTTTTAGAAGCCCCGTTTTATCTATTTGAAATATCCGAAATGGTCTTTAAAAGCAAAGTTACTTCTGAATGAAAAGAGCGACAGCAATAGAGGTGGTGAAATTATACATTAGCGAGCTATAGAGATAATGAAAAAAATCCTCGCAAAAGAAAAAAGAGGCAAGAACGTGAAGGAGAAATGAAGCAGAAATGAGGTAAAATGAGGCAGGCTCTTTGCCTCTGCCCGTCTCCCCAATTCAGAGGTGAGAAAGTGAAGGATAGATGGAAATGGAGTGACGGAGAAGAGGACGGAGCAGTGTGTTTCGCCTCGGAGAGCCCCAGATGGAAAGTGATGATAATGCAGCAATAGAAAGAGGACAGAGAGAGGGAAGCAAGAAAACAGCAGAGATAAAAATGGCGTACAGGAATGGTCGTAGAAAGTCAGAGCCAAGTTCTTTTTTTTTTTGAAGAGTTGAAGGCAGAGAGAAAGGGAAGGTCAGAATGGCCATAATGGAGCAGAAGTCCAAAACAGTGAAAACAAACAAACAAAAACCCATACAAAAAAAACAAAAACGTACAAGACCCGCTAAGCCCTTGAAACATCCACAACATTGGCAGCGTTCTTCATCCTGACCTAAACTCTGGAGGGGATTTGAAAAAATAAAATCCTTTTGTGCTTTCCAGAGGGACGGCTGAGTTTGATCAGGTACAGCAACTGACAGGCAGCACAAACAGATGTCATTAACCTGCTACTGCTGTAAAAGCTGCACTGGAAATGCACTGGGTAACTTTTACGATATGTTTTTACATATTTGCTAAAACTGCCACTGTGTAATGACTTTATAATATGAGATGGATAATCTGTGGGGGAAAAAAATCCTTTGCTTTCTGCTAAGCTCCAGCTCCTTCCATATAGCACAGCTAGCTGTAAAACGCTAGTTAGCATAGCCAACGATGACCATGAGTAAACAGTTTTCTTGTAACTGTAAGCTGTTTCTCTGTCATTAGCAGAGCTGTTGCAAAACAGCAATTTAGAACAGCACGTGCACAAGCATGATTGACAGCGCTAAGACCCTCCTCCTGGCTCTGATTGGTTGTTTTTCACTAAGTCTTGTATTTCTGCAAATGAGAACCACACGCAGAAGAAAGAAGAGCTCTATTTTTTTTCACATAGAAACAGTTGATCAAATATACAAAAACAAGAAACATTTCCTGTCAAGTAAAAGTTACCTGCTGCAGCTTTAAAACTAATTTTGTTCAGAAAATAAACTGGTGCTGCATTACGTCTGTAAGTTTAGATTTTTCAGTGCGATACGAGTTGATTTATAACAGCATAAATTATGCAAGCGGCTGAGCATATGGTAGAGTCCCCCCTTAATCTTTTGAATGAAGCAACATGAAAGACAAACAGAGCAACACTTGCATGCCAGCTGCAAACAAAGAAAGAAATAATGATCGGAACGTTTCACACAGGAGTTTATTCCCCGACAAAACAAATCTTTGAACGGGGCCCCGATGAGGAATTCAAAGACTCTTCGGGTGGACAAAGTCTTGGCTAAGAGATCACGTTACATTTTATCGCGCTAGAAGTTGATCAAATGTGGCATATTGGATTTTCCTTTCATGACAGAATGACAGAATTGGTCATTGTGTCGAAGTCAAAGGTAACAACTATAGCTTGATGTCAAACACTTTAAAAAAAAAGAAGAAATACCCCTAAATAAAATCAAGCGCTACCAGTCGTCTTTAGACGTTACATGGTTATTAACATGGAGTCCACTTGTGTGTGATTCAATCTCAGTGTAAATAAAGCTGTTTTATGAAGAGCTTAGAAGTTTGTTAGAGAATAATAATGAACAACCAGCGTCATGGGAGACCAATGAACACAGCAGAAAGGTCAGGTTTAAAGCATGGTTAGGTTATACAATAAATACTGTCTGAAATGACATTGCTTAATTATAGATTGATTGTAAATAAATAGACAATCAACCAAAAATAATAATAAGACACAAAATCTCACTGGAACAGCGATCCTAAACAAAGAGCCAGAACTATTGAGTAATAATGCAGAGCAGTATAGTCACACATTACAATGGGCCGGCTGATATGCAGAACTGAATGCAATTAAAAAATATTTGGTGTGGCTTCATCTGGTCTCACTAATCTTGAATTATTTTCAAAAGAGGAAAGGGCAATATTCTAAATCTCAAGATGTTCAAAGCTGGCAAAATTTGAAAAGGTTAAAACTGGAATGAAGGTTTTCACGAGGCACTCAACCTCGTGCCTCTTCTGTGACATTGGGCATTGCTGACTGGGCAGGTAAAGGCTGTATTTTGATATATATATACATACACACACGCTGGAGAGAGTTAACCTTTATGTTTGAAAAAGCACTGTAATAAATCTTCCCTTCAGACATCAATAAAGTAGGTATACCAGATGAACAAGCGAAGCTGCGGCTCAGGCATCTTTGCGCAGAGGAACGCTTGTTAAACACAAAGTGCTCGATACAATCACTGTAACTCGGCCTTATTACTTCTGCACTTGTTTTGCCGGGAAGTAGCTCTACGTATTGCTTTTGTCAAAAGACGGAGAGATCACGTGTCTCTCATTCCCTAAATCAGAAAATAAATAATGGGATAATAACTCTTCACAAACAGACTTATTCTCTTCCATTGTTGTGATGGCGTTTCTTTCCAGTGCAGAGATTCCCTTGATCTTGTCCTTTTACCTGCTTTTGATGCTCAGTGTGTGTGTGTGTGTGTGTGTGTGTGACTGTATAGCGTGCAGCAGCATGTGTCAGCCTGAAACTTGCTTGTGTGTTTGTGGGCATATAGAGGCACCCCTCTCTCTGTCTCCCAATGATTTGCTGTGAGTTGTTTATTCTTTGCGAGCTTTATAAAAATGCTAACCTTCCGAGTTTTTTCTTAGATGCAGCACAAACATTTTTTTAGTGGCTCTTTCACTCTACGGATCAGTGCTGTCATTTAAAATGTGGACTATCATCAAATCCTGCTACAGTGAGAAACATTTGGCACAAGTCTTAACCAAGTTTTCCTTCTGTTTTTTTTTTTTACCCGCTACAAACTGCGATGACATCTGAAGATTATGATTGCTGAGATCATGAATGCTTGAGCTTCAGGAGTAAACAAACATGATAAAGTCATCTGAACTGGAAAATGTGAGGGACAAAGAAGTTTTAATACGCATAGAAAGTAGACGATGACAAAACTGCTCTCGCATTGTTTCTTATCTTATGTTGCATGGGTTTAAACATAAAGAAATTAAGCACATTTCATAAAAACCTAATCTTGTCACATCAATCACATAAAGTTCATTAGCATAGAAGGTGAATAAACAGTTTTAGCTATTTCTGGATGAGCCATCCTTCTGTTACCACATTGACACCATCCAGATAATACAAGCCTAATGTGCCAAGGTGGCCCTATGTGGTCAAATCGTTATGTGCTCAATTTGATAATATAGTGAAAATAAATGGGTTTGTATAAAATAACCATTTGGTCAAACAAAGTGCTTTGAAGGGGGTAAAATAAGATAAAATACATAAAAAAGGAATAAAAGAGGATAAAACACAAAAGAACGCATAATGAAGTTTAAAAAGAGAAGAAAGTAGGCCAAGCTGCCATCAGTTGTAGCCACTCAAAGCATTCGGCATGCAGATAAGTGTGGATCTTCATCATGTCAGGCAGAGTGATATTCAGTCATGGTATTTTTGGGTTGTTGTTGCAATGTTTGAGTAAATTCTTTATCAGTGCTGCAAAGGTGCAGCACATATGGCATATAGCTTTTATTGTAGCTTAGCTTAACTGAATTTCTTCAATAAAATATGCAAAGGAAGGCGATAAATATTTATCAAAAGCAACACATCTTCCTTTGAAACACAAATGAGTAAGAGAATTCATAGAATGGGTATTACTTGTCAGAGCAAAGGATTTAAAACAAATTCAGTAACCGTTCAAGAAAATACCTTAGCTTTAAATTAAGCTTGGTAAAAAGGCTACTCAAGCACCGAGTCACTGATCATAACACCTGATTTAATATTTTAAAACCACATCAGCAGACAGCCAAACATGGGAAGCAACGTGCAAATTCTGGTATTTTAAAGACTAATACGAAAATATTTATCCAAATAAAGGTGAAGATTGAAATCTGTCTCTTGTGCATATTTGGTTAAAATGTGTTTGTTATTTATTCAGTGAAATTTCTCACAGTGCTTAGAGCATCCAGAATTGTTTTGCTTTAGTAAAAGTAGCAATATTTCACCATCATGTCATTGAAGTAGATGTAATCAGTTTGTTTAACCCTAAAAGCTTGCTCAGCTTGTTAATTACACTGAACACTGGATTCCTAAAAAATATCAAACTTTTTAAATAAAACACATAGAAAACCCAAACAAACTTTTAAAACCAGAATATTCTTTTATTTACTGTTTGTCTATTAGCATGATTTGTTCTTTAAATGGTTATTTATATCATATTAGGTAATACTGTTTATTAAACTAATGATCATTCAAACGCACTGTTCCTAAACAATCAACTAAACCACAATATTCTACTAAAAGCACAACAGGAGACCGGATCAATCATAACGTTCCACCATTTCAGCCTCAGGAGCCGATTGGGGGATGAAGAACTGTGACTCTGATGCTTTGGTCTTCTGAGCTCTGACTCGTCTGCAGCGCCGTTCTCCTGATTCATGCTAATTGATGCCACTGAAGAGATCTGCCGACAAATTTTTAACACCTGCCTTTTCATTCATCCTTACTGACGCTCTTCAGCCAGGAATGTGCTGTGCACTTACATCTGTATTTCTGCAAGAGTTTTTGCTTTTGAGGACGAGGTGGAGTGTCTGGAGGACGTTTTAAAAAAGGCGCAGGTGTGGTACTTCTGTCTCTAGGCAACCAAAACGGCAGCACAGGCTGTGTGTGTGTGTGTGTGTGTGTGTGGGGGGGGGGGGGGGGGGGGGGGGGGGGGGGGATGAGGGAGAGGAAGCGTAGATTCCCCTCTCGACATTTTTGCTGGCCTTCTTGTTTTATTCTGTTCATTATTGTTAAATTCAGAGCTAAAGTGTGTGTTGATATTTATTGGACGTTTATGAAAATCCAGAATGGGACGCAACACTCAGCTGCCAAATAAAGGCCGGTTTTGTGTTTCACGGGACAAGTGGCAGCCCGAGTTGTAAACATATCGGTTTCTTTACTCAAGGTAAACTTTGCAGCAAGTCTTAAAGACGCAAATTCAAGACTGAAAGACGCTACGCTTTTGACTTTTTCCTCCTTGTTCTCTGTTTATCTCTACCAACTCACTGTCAGACAAATACGAATTGCTACCTTCGGAGAGCCTGACTTCGGTACTTAAAGCTCGTGTTTTAGTTTCGAGCTGAACTTGCTTATGAATGGTATTCATCTCCACACCACTTACAGATTTCTTTAAAATTTCCCGAGCTCTATGGTGTTAAATCCATCCATAACTGAAAGCGGCTCCTTTGAAAAAAAAAAAAAAAGTAAATCATAAAAAGACTTCCTTGCTTTTTTTGTTTTTAATACTTTGTCATGAAGGGCAGTGATTGAAGGCGCAGGATTTATTCACCTCTTTGTGGTCAGTGACGGGGGAAAAAAAAGCATAGTGACTTTATATGTTTCTGGAAGAACAGAAATCTAGCTATAGTGTTAGACTACTTTTAAGATACTTTTTCTTTTTGAAGAAAAAATGCCTTACAGCAGAAACTATTTGACAACATTCTGTATGTGGGAAAGCTTTTCTTCTGTATAATTGTGTCTGTTTCTCTGGATCAATTCAAGCCCCCGTTTTCTACCTTCTTGTTTACTTGGTGTGCTTTTTCGGTGAGCAGATGTTTTAGCCTTGAGATTGTCCCATAGATGTTTTTTTCTTTTATTGTTGTTGCCCAATATCGCTCTCTTATTGTTGAGCCATAAACTCTGATCTTAGCTCAAGCAGGTCAGGGCCGCAGTGCTTCAGATGTTCTCGGTTCTTTTGTGTCCTGCCGGATGTGCTGCCATCGCTTTCCTGGAGTAATTTAGGGAGATGGGCCTGTCCTGTGATTCACTGGAGCTCCGCAGCCATAGAAATGACTTTGTAACCCTTTCAATACTGATAGATAAAAATGATTTTTTTTCTCTACCTCTTCTTAGAGGGACAGTGTTGTGTATATTCCAGACCATTTTACAGCATAATCTATAACTACTCACCTTTAGTTGTTATAAAAATGCTGTATATATCAAACATGACAAGGAATAGCATTATAATAGGATATGATGCTCAAAAATGTTGATTTTTGCATAATACTCTTCCCTTCCTTAAGTGATTTCTTGATAAAACAGGTCCAATAAACATGTCCATAAGACATGAGTTAAACTGAACTCACCTTTTTTCAAAAAAATGTGGCTGATCATAGTTCATTTAAGATTTAGCATGGGGGATCCATTTATTTTTAAACAGAAATAGATGATTTCATATCGCATCAATAGTGCAGTAGGCGCGTTTAAGCGTAGAGTAATTCTTTCGGTAGGTTAGCACCAAGAAAGTCCGGTGTTGTCTGAAGGAACACAGAAACGTGACGTGTGTTTCTGTCTAAGTGCATGTGCAGGCAGTGGGAAACAGAGTTATCCTGTTGTTCGGTGACAGCTGCTCTCACCAGAGGAGGCCAGAAACAGACAGGGCGGTTTGGCAGTACCAGCTGAGGACTTTTGGTGCCCCTCAGCGTGATGGCCTCCGTATGCCAGCTCTGTGTTAGAACTTAGCGGTGTCGAAACGTTCAGATCCGTTTGTTTTTTTCCACGACACATGATGGGAATCGGACGCAACGGTGGAATATATCAAGTGGAGAAACAAACAACCAAGCCAAAAAAAAAAAAAAAAGGCAACTGAAAAACTGCTGGAAAACTTTTGCCACAAAAACTCTGGTGTTGTCTCACTGCTACCTTAAATGATGCTATATATTTAAATATGTGCATAGGAAGAGATGCACATCTTTATTTCTCTTCGTTCTAATAATTTTCCGCTAACAGGTAATGAAAAAAAACAATATTTATGAGTAAAATATAACATCAGACCATTAAAAACAACTATTTTAAAAAACAGAGATGTGGGCTCACAGACAAGTATGTTTAAAATGGTTGTTATTTTCAACAAGTACTTTTAATTTGACAATTGAGTTGTTTTGTGTATAAAATTCACTTAAGCGGATGATCATAAAAATGTGGGAGGAGAAAATGTGTGTTTTTCACTCAGTTGTGTAATAATTCTGCACAAAAAATAATATCCCAATAATTGTGGATGTAGATTTTCCCAAGGAAGCCAAAACCTCACTTTTACTTTCTTAAGCATTTACGCTTGATGTTTAGGACCATGTTTGGTTAAGCAAGAGCACTGTAGTTAGTGATTAATATAAATAAAACTTACCCAATAATTGTGCACACGGTGTAAACATTGATTACCAGAAAAACACAATATAAAAAGCTGTAACTTGATAAATGACAACCACAAACTCCAAGACATAGCAAAGCCAGATAAAATGTCAAATAGCCAACTCTAGTGAATACTGATCAGATCAAGTCAAAACAAATAGTTAGTTGGGCATAAAAAGCAGCGATACAGAAACATTAGTAAAAAAAAAGTTGTCATTTGATTTATAATGTAAAATGAAATATGTTTTGCGCAAAAGATTGTTTGCCCTAACTGGAATTTGTCGCAACTCAACAGCCTTAATCCCAATATACATTCACTATTGAGAGCAGGAGTGCATCCATGACACCACACACAGTTCAAACAGGTAACAAGATATGATGTTCCACTAAAATCAGTTCCTCGTGTTTGGACCCAAATAACCAGACATTTTTCATCATATCCCAATATATGACCAGACAGGAAACTAAAGCAACACATCACTCATCAAGGCATTCTAAAACGCAATTTGTGTGTGAAAGGTGATGTGCGTCAGCGTACTGACCATCTGCGGGAGAGTGTCACCGTCTCAGAGATACGAGATACCGCTCGGAGACCGTCGCGCTGAGCAGATTGGGAACACCAGATATTTGAGCAACAGTCCCCAAATGATAATTGATTTTACTGAAGAGATCAAATCTTGGAGCAGCTCCAATAAAAAATAGCGGTTGCAAAGGGAGAAACTGAGATTGCGGCGTCCTTACAAATTGAAAAGTCGATACAAAAGAGGAGGTCAAGAGATAAAAGGGTCAACAGAAAAGATCATACTTTATTGAGGGCCATTAAGCTGCTGTTATTTAAATGGCATTTTTCATATCAAATATGATGTTTGGTACCATTTGCCTTGAACCTTCTGTTAATGCTAAATTTAATATCCTAATAAATGAGCATAAAGTCCTACCTATAGTGGTCCTGTAAACACGTTTAAGGCTTCCATAGGGCAAATATTGGATAAACATTTAATATTGACACTTTATTTTTTAAGCAGCCATTAAAAACAGAAACTACATCCTCTTTAGATTGAAACTGTCTTTATCAAATGTTTACAGCAGCCTTCACGTTTATTAGTATGAGTGATAAATACACACACACACACCCACACACCCACACACTCCTATTCAGCAGCTTAATTGTACAGAAAAATGACAAAATTATTTTCAGGGCCAGGGGGAACAAATCTCACCTGAAAACATTGTTTTCTCTTTTATCAATATCATTGGGGCCACAATTATTTACCATTAAATAAACACAACGCAATTATGTATGTCAATTTGTACTTCACATGTATTCAAGTTATCATAATAACCTGTTTGTTGAGATATATAGCCCAGTTCTTCTTTGTCGCTCTTCAAAATGGGAAAGATGAGAGGAAACGGAAGTAAGGCATTGTGTTGATCTTAAGTGAGAAAAATAACAAAAGAAAACATCTATTCACCTTTTAATTTGATCAGTTTCTCTTTCAAAGGTCATTGGAATGAACCTGAGCTGAGTGCATGGTATTATGGACTCCAGTAATTACCATCTGTTTTCTATACTTGGTTAATAGTTGAAAGAAAAGTAGCTAATTAGTTGACATTAATGTTTTGGGCAATGGGAAGAAGCCAAAGCATCTTGGGTTTAGGAAAGACCCAAGCGTTTGCATAAGACACACAAAGGCGCCTCAGTTCAAACCCATGACATAATTGCTACAATGCAACATCGCTAACCGAACCACTGTTAGCTCTTTGAAACACCTACATTTTTATTTAAAAGTCTAATGGCCTCTGAGAGCAAACTCAATGTGGATCAACATGAGTCAGTCAGCAAAAAAAAAAAAAAACAACTCTTCACACAAAATCTCACTTTTTTTTTTATGATCGTAGCCAAATCCTCAACTTGTGGGGTGAGCTTAAGAGCAGAGAACCTGAAAGAAAATTCATGGCTCCGGAGGATCGAGAGAGATTGTGCAAAGAGCAAGGGTCGAAGGGCATTCTCTATGGAATCTTGAACTTTCAGAAATGTGGAGATGTGCAAGTGCCTTCCTATTGCAAAAAGGGCTCCTTTTAAGTGTGGTGTCAGGGTTTTTTTTGGTTAAAATAAATACATCCTTGTGAGGATTTGAGCTTTTCTGTGTGTTTATTTTAGGTTCCTGTATTTTCTGAGTCTCTGTGTTGTCATGTCTACCCCTTGATTGTTCCCAGGTGTGTCTCGTTCCCTGATTACCCTCAGTGTATTTAATGCCACCTGTGTTTCTGTGTCTTTGTCGGGTCCTTGTCATATCGGTCAAGTCTGTTCGGTTATACCAGTTGCTACCAGCTCTGAGCTTTTAGTGTCTGCTTATCTGTGCTGCCTGGATTTTGGATTTGCATTTCACCATTAAATCATCTTTATTCACTTCAACCTGGGTCCTCTGTATCAGCCTCACCACCTCTTACCGCATTTCATGACGATCCTAGCATGGAATTAAATGCCTTGCTGGGTAAATATAATCAAAATAAGGTGGGATATTTGTGCATTTTTAGTGTAACGTGTCATTGCAGAAAAAAAAATTTGGTTTGGCTTCTTTTGCACATCTGCATCAGGTGTGTCCGTAGCTAGAGAACAGTGTGGGTTTTTTCAAAGGCCTATCAATTTCTGTTTCGTTTTTTTTTTTTTTTCCCTTAATGACAGTGGTGTGCACTTTTGTATGCTGAGATGTAAATAATTTTAGAACCTGGCAAAGGCCAGACAATGTTCATCACTAAATACCTAGAACTGAGGGATGGGGTACTTTCCTTTCACCATTGGTATGATTTGATGAATGGTTATGTTATCACATAGAAACTGCTGAAATCTGTGACAAGAAATACATTTTTAAAAACAGTCATGCAGCAAATCTTTGTACAATTCTCAACTGTTTTTGTTTCTCTGTTATTGGCAAAGGGTCGATCTCAAAATGTCAAAGCGATAAGGAAGAGGTTACAAAAAATGCCACAAAAGAAAGATTAGAACCAAGGAGTGTGTATGCACGCGTGCGTGTGTGTGTGAGGCCTCTAAACCGTTGTGTTCACATCTCCCCCTTTTCTATCTTCAGCTGAAGCCAGTAATATGATGATTGGGATATGATCTATATAGGTTTAGCCTTGAGTGGGGATGGCTTTTAGACCACACATAGACACACACACCCTGGCAGAAGGCCCCACTTTAATCTAGCATGCATTTAGACATGACAGACGATTTGGTCTTATCCTGTAAATATGTCAGCCGGCACTCCTCTCTCTTCCCTTCCTCTCATTTACTTTTCTCTCCATCCCTGCTCTCTATCTTCCCTCCCCTGTGGGTGTTTTTTTTTTTGCATTTTCTCTCCTCCACTTTACCCTTGTGTCTGCCTTTGCACAAAAGCCCACCTTTGCTCCTTCCTCCCCCCCCCACACACACACCTATTGCTCTTTCCTATACCTCATCCTCTTTTCCCATCCAATCTTTCTTTCATCCATTCCACCACCTTCCTGCACTCCTGTCATCCATTCGTCTTCCCACCCCACCCTGCACCCCGACACGCAAACACACACAGATGGGATCAGAGGACCAAGTGAATGCGTGTGCATATGGGTGTGTGTGTGTGCGTGCGTGTGTGTGGTCGAGCCATGAATCTTTCACAGTTTGAGCGGTCTGACTTTTCTTGGTCTGGATCAATGAACACAAAAGACGGCGTCCCCATACTGCCCCCTAGAAATCAGCTCAAGTGTTCGCATGTGAGCCTCTTGCTTGAAGTGGACCCCCCCCCCCCCCAAACAAGTGCATCTAGCATATGGCCCTATACCAGCAGTGTGGTTACTGGAGCTGCAGCTGTGCGGACATGGGTGGGGTTTTTTTTGTTTTGTTTCGAGTGACTGGTCACCTGTGTGGTTTGAAGCCTGTCACAGCAGATCCACGCTGGTATCTGTGGGAAGCGATGGGAGGGTGGTCACCACATCGATCGATATGTCAGCCGGTGCACAGTTGTCCTCCGTCTTTCACTCTTCACTTTGCGATTTCGCCTCAAACCGACCTCTTCCCCCTACTGCTGCTCCCTGCTCTCTCCCTGTGCCTCATTTGAATACATTTGACATTTTCTAACCCCCCCCTTACATCTGTAAATCGCCGTCATTCCCCTTTATTTACTTCCCTCACTTATGTCTTTAGTGCCAGTTTCCTTCCCCATATTCCTACCCCATGGCGACTCCCCATGAGGTACTTTTTTTCCTTCTCAGTTTAAATCTGTCTTCATCACCCCTTGTCACTTCTGTCTCCCTTTCTCTCTCTTGCATGTTCAACTAAGACTGCCAGATTCCCTCTTTCCAGACACCCACTCTCACTCGAAGGCAGTAGTCTATTTCTGTGCATTAACAGTCAGTCATCGCTGCCCTCTGACAAAAGGATATGTCTAATTTATTACCCTATCCTATCCTCTCGCTATAAATTTGTCGCCGTGGCTGTTTACCAGTCGGTACGCGCCCTCCACTTATCGTTTCTCTCTCCATCTCTTCATTGGAGTTATCTTGACAGCAACAACGTGACAATAACAACCACAAACAGTTACATAATTTGAAGACTTTTGTGCATAAAGCGCACAGTTATGGTTAGGTTAGGACTTTGCGAACACTCACCGCAGGCGTGAGCCTCGTTAATTTCATGAGAATGGTTCTCATGAATTTATTGATTTATTTGGACCATTTCGGAGTTCAACTTATTCATCAGATTCACAACGAATGTCGTCTCAAGGCAATTTGCATAACAGCCAGATCCGAGTTGTACGTGGAAATATATAGCGAATTCAAATTTGATTCATTTGTAAACTGACATGTAAACATGATTTATAAAACTGACTTCTGGGAAATTCTGTTGGTCTTGGGGGAAGAGGCTTCTTTAGGTTTGAAGGCCCCAACACGATGCCTGTGCTATTGCAATGTATGGCCTACAAAAATAAGAGGGAGACTGCTGAATTCACAGACTGTAAAAAGACACCCCGTAGAAGAGCAATAAACCAAAAAAGGCTATTGCAAAAAAACAAACAAAAAGGCGGGTGTTTACAAAGTGCTGTGTGTACATACAAGAAAATTAATGGAAAGTTAAGTGGAAGAAAACCGTCTGGTAGAAAATGGTACACAAGACACGGGGATAAAAACTCCCTCAAGAGAATGTTCATTCTGCTTATAGCTTTGATCATTTGTTTTCTGTGTTTTGTCCTAATTACTTTGGGTTTTGATTAGATCAGCCTTGTTTCTATTTTACTTTAATTCAGTCTGTTAGTTATTTTAGTTAGCTCATGTTATTTCTTGTGTTTAGTGATTCTTTGGTACGATTAGACGTATGTTTCCCCGGCTCCCCTGTTACTCTACTCCCCTGTGTTCCTCTCTCCCTCAGCCTGCCTTCTCCTCTACCTTCACAGCTGCACCCGGTTAGTAATCAGTCCCAGTCCAACAATAAAACTCCCAGTATTTAACCAACTTTTCTTAATTCAATACTTGGCTTGGTGGTTTAGCAGGCACACCATAAATAGAGGCTACAGTCTTTGACGCAGCTGTCCCGGGTTCAATTCCTAGTCCTGAGTCATTTATGTTCTCCCCTTCTCTGTCTGTCTAGCTACTAATGAATAAGACAAAAACCTTAAAAAGAACAAATGGCTGCATGTTCTCAAAGTCAGATGTGATATTCTGTGACTATTGCCTCCAACAGTTATTTTACACTGCCTTCAGTTTTGGAATATATGCAGATCCAGTTCTCCGTCCCGTTTCCCTCTGGTGTTGAGCGATCACTACATGGAGTTGTGGTGAAGTTTGCATGCGAGTTCTAAAATATGACTTTAAATAACTTGGCTCAAAATTGATTGCTGCAGATATTTAATCATGAAATGAAGTCCATCATGTTCTGTAAGACTGAGTTTAGCTTTTTCAATGTTGTCCTGAGTTCTGTAGTCTGCTGCTTTTGTTTTTCTTTTGTCTTTCTTGCTCATGAGTATAGTGGTCAAACCAGTCAAGCTGTCATATTCAGTTAATTAGTCTCACCTGTATCTTGTCGCAGTAATCATTGTCCCGCTATTTACTGTCTTGACTGTCTCTGTTATCCGTTTTCTCAGCGTTGCCTCCTGTTGTCGTAAAGTTGCTGACTTTACATTTAATTATTAGAGCATTCTGTATTTCTATACAATGTCATCAGGATACAGTTTAATGCCTGGTTTACACGGAAATATTACACAGAGTTTTCAAACCCTGAGAGACCACGCCCACACACGAGGGGAGAGCAGGTTTGGGAAATCTCGAGGAAAAAGAAGTGAGTTCAGAGTAAGCAAACATGGCCGACTGGGAAGAAGCGATGGCCATAGTTTGTGGACTATGTTTAGCAGAACAATAGAAAAAGTTGTGTCGGACGTCCACCTTACCTTTTCTGGTTTACCACGTTGCGGCCGAAACAATCCAACACGCTGAATATCTGCAATTTTAGACCGGAGTGGTTCCGACGTCCTTTCTAGTAAGTCAGATCAGCCTCAACACTTCGTACATGGAAAGAATATCTCTTTAGATTATCTTAAAAGCCGTGTCGACAATCAGGGCATCTTTAAGATTGTTGGAAGGGGAAAATTGGGACAAAAATTGTCATAAAACCTTGGCCTGTGAATTATGCATAAGTCAGATTTGACATATGTAAAGTATTAAATGAACAAGACAAAGAATTATGAGGTTAATTACTTATAATCCCTATCAAAGTTTATTTTGAGTTTATCTTAATTACTTTTTTCTTTTTAGCTTGTCATACTGTGTTGTAAAAAGCATCAATCATTTTGTTTTTCTTTCTTTGTACTGTCTTCACTGCTATCATACCCACTGTTAAAGGCATTTCTGGAAAAAAAAACCCCAACAAAAAAACAATTTGATCAAGGCAATTATTGGATAGATTTGACATTCCCAATCATTAATGACTGGTGAATACCACACAAGGTTTTTCTTTCTTCCATTTTTTATGTTGAGAAAAAAAATATATATCAAAGATTAACCTGGGGCATTATTTATCTATTTTCTTTCTTCTGGTAATAGCATTAAAAACCATTCATTTGTGCTTTTTTTTTTGTTTGTTTATGTTTTGGGGAGCATAAAGAGGGGTTACCACATGAGACCACGATCATCGAGTCTAAAATCTGGCATCTCAAGAGCCAAACTCTCATCCGGTTTGGCTTTCATCTCCCAGCTCTGTTCTTTATTTCCTCTCCTGCGATTCCTTCAGGACAGAGTTTCCACCTCTCATTTCTTTAATTATGCTCTTTATTTCCAAAACGCCCCGAGCAAGTTTTCTGAGTCCATTTCTCCTGATGTAAAATGTGAAAATAAACTCCTCCTTAATGGGAAATGTTAACTGTATTGTTTCTGTTTAATTAAGAAATCTGAGAAATCCAGCTGTAAAAAAGGATCAGGTAATTTGTTAAAACGTAATTATATTTTAGAACACGTATTTAAAGACAGACTTGTTAGTTTACCGTAGTGTGCCGTTTAAAGCAGGGTCATTTATAAAGCAACACTTCCATATAGTGGTTGAATTTTGTATTACTGGAAGTGACCTTGTGAGTTCAAAACGTAACTTTACTTAGGAAGTAACGATTTCTGTCTTGCGGTCAGGCTTCGTTACGCCTCTGTACGGTTTCAGCAAACCTCGCAAACATCTCATTTTTTCCGGTTGCATCAACAATAAAACGCGAAAAATATTTACGTTAGCTTGTATACTTAATATAGGCCAGTGTGCTCCACTGTGCAAGTGTATTCAGGAGAGCACAGTCATTCAAGATACAGAAATAACACAGTCCAAGCTCACAAACAAGCCATAGCAACATGTCAGTTAAGTGCTGCTAATGTGATGGCACCAATATCATTGACAGGCACACCATTCCTGTCAATGATATTGGACAAAGCCTCGTAAACCCGATCACATGCCTCCTATTCTTCAGCATGATGAGGAGCCTCATCATCTAGCTCTGTTAGCACAAGAGCAAAAGCATGGGCAGCTCACCCTACAGACGTAGAGACGCAGAGAAAGAAATTAGTAGGTCTAAACTCTGAGATGGCTGTGTTTGTGAAGTGTCGGCGTTTCGCTTGGGGTTTTCTTTCCTCATTAAGAAAAACCAAAGCAGTGCCCATTCATCTGCAGACGATTCAGCTCAGTCTTATCCATTACTAATGGATAAAGAAATGGAGATACTTACCTGCATTAGCCAAAGACCGAGTTGTTAGAAGCGGTCATCTTTCAAAAAGGGTGAGTCCAGAACAGGCAGAATTAAGCAGAAAAATGATGTTTAATTGCCGTGTTTGGTACCTTACAAAAACAAACCGTAACAACAATGCACAGTCCGCCGAGGCTAGTCACGTCTAGGATCTCACAAACACTGGGGATAACAAGAGAACTTAAATACACTGGGAAACACAATCAAGACAACCAAAAACAGCTGCGAGTAATATGCCCAGGTAGAGGGGCAAAAACGACCTAAAGGGAACAAAAAATACACATCATAAGAGTACCCCCCCTTCTACTGCGGATACCAGACGCCGAAACACCGGAAAAACTCAAAACAGGAGAGAGGGCAACAGTCATGCGGAAACGCAGTTCTGGGCGCCCCCTGTGGGCAAAAAGGGGGATGCACCGATGAAAAATCCATTCGGGATGGCGATGGTGTATTGGAGGAAAGACAATGTCAGGCCCCGGTGGGCGATGGCTCCCAGCTCCCGCCGGGCAGCTGCTAACTGACTCCGGCGGAGTTGCCCGAACAGCCGGAGAAGCCTCAATCTAATCCAGCGGGGAGCCCATGTGTCACCAACATGGGCCACCCTCCAGCAGGGTCGAGGCCGGGCCTCCCGAAGCTCACCCCTGAGAGAAGGCGCTGCAGGAGGTGATGACGGGGGGCCGGCCACTGGAGGCTCAGGGGGCTCGGATGCTGGAAACTCGGAAGGAGGGATTGCTGGAGGCTCGGGAGGAGGGATCTCGGGAGGAAGGGTCGCTGGAACCAGCAATGGTCCGGGACGGACCCTCGGAGCTGGCCGCAGAGGTGGTGGTCCCGGGAGGCGATTCTGGGAGCACAGTCAGTGAATTTACTCCTTCAGCGTCACAGTCACTGTCGGAGATTAGAGTTAAAAAGCCAAGAGTTATTCATTCCATTTTAACACCTCCATATTATATATAATAACACTTTGTTTTCACTCTTGATTTTAACTACTAATATTATACACCCAAGAGTTACATATTTTGAACAAAATCTACTAACACCAAAACATTTAACACTTTTTTAAATTTGCGGTGCTGTGAGCTGCCATTCAGACAAACTGACACCAGTCCCATCCACTTTACGCGCGCAAAGAAACTGCTCTCTCAATGTCTAGGCTTGAAAATGTGAACATCATCTGCCAGAAAAAAAAGAGATGGTATACTTAGAACCCAAAATCATTCACCCTTCTGTATTTGAAACAATCTTGACTTTGTGTCAAGAATGTGGACAAAACTCTTGCTTTGGTCATACAGGGATAGGATTTCCCTCAAAAGCATTCGTAGCACTGCAGCCTCTAGCGACGTCATCCACAAGATGCCTTGCGAAACCCAATTTCTGCAAACTATTAATAATAGTAAGAAAAAAAAACATGTCTGTAGTTTGTGAAAAGAAAATAGCTACTTGCCCATATTTAATGTTTGTCATGGTTTCAATTCTGTTTAAACTTTTATTGATCAAATGAGGCAATACAAGGAAGACCCATTATCTTGCCACACACGTTACAGCGAGAAGGAATGTCAGAAAATAAAACAAACTCTCATTTTACATATGTAAATCTGATGCAACATTTTCAGTGTGAGATTGCACTGCTGTTGCCATATTTTACTTCTTGTGGAGGCGCTATAGTGCCTCCACTACAATGGCCCTTACTTTGCAAAGCTAACAGTGGTCAAATGCTTAAAAGAAAGAAGTTTCTTTCAGAGTTCTCATATATTCCTTTAAGATTTGGAAACCTTTTTCTGATTTTCACATGACGTGCACAACACGCACTGTTTGCTAAGATATAATTAGAACATTTCCAGATATAAAAAAAATAAAATAAAATAAGAAAAAGGCTTACGTTTGAGCATCAGTATCCCACTGCTGTTTCTTGAAGTAGGACATCTCTGTTAGAATTAATACTAAGAAAGACATTATTATTCATTTTGATGCTCTGGACTACCTCGTGCTGGAACCAGGATGCGGTCCAAAATTGGCATTCATTAGGGAGCGCGTGTCGACATGGCGGATGCAGCATCCTCTCAGGCCCTCGCCTGATTAAGACGGCTGAGTCTGAAACGTAAAACGGGACTCCGGGGAACAGTGTAAGTCGGCTGCTGACTAAGGCCTTCAGCTTTAAGGAGCTGCTTTGGAAGACGCATTAATTTACACTCCTTCAGAGGTAGCTCATGAGCAGGTGAGTACATTCATCATGAAATACTCCCCCACCTCACCCCCCTTTTTTTATTTTATTTTAAATTAACAGCGCAAACTGCATGCCAGCAGGTCTTTGTTTCAGGTTGCTAGATTATCAAGCTCAGCTGGAGTCTGGGGCTGTTGTTTTATTTCAGGAAATACAACCGGGGCAGCTGCTTCCGTTTACTGTTTTTGCGTCGTCCAATTCATTTCAGGCAACTGATGACAAAAAATTGATCAGGTTTGTTTGTGAAAATTAGTTCAATGCTGTCTGCGGGGCACCACTTCAAGGATAATGAAGCAGGATATGGCTCCAAATGATAAAGCGGATCTTCCCTTTGGTCGCTCCACAGCGTTGCGTTGCTTTATGGAAGTTGAGGATCAGGGGAGGCAGGTCTGCTCAAATTAGAATCAATCACCCTAAATTGTGGTTTCAGAGCTCCACTGCGTTTTCCTGTAGGAACTGACTCGGACTGTTTCATTTCTAGCTTCATTGTCCCCGGTATCAGTCTCTACGGCTCTTCTCATGTTTTACGATCCTTTTTTGCTCTTATGCTGGTAAAAGAGTTTCAATACATTCCTCTCACAAAGGTGGAAAAAAAAAAGTTCAATCTTCTTGTCATGTGGCTATACTTACTGTAATGTTATTTTTTTCATGCTGGCTAATATGTGCATTTCTGCTAACTATCATTTGATCTTCCAAATGCTTTTATAATAATTTGCTTACACGGGAAAACCCATTAAGATTTAAGAGTCTGGAGAAGATGACAAAAACTAGCAAAAATACGTTCGCTTTGACAAATCAAATGTGGCTAATAAATGATTTGTTGTTGTTATTGTAGTTAATGAGGTGAGGGCGTCATAGCATCACCACCACAAAACTGAAAATTTGTCATTGATACTCTGCAGTCGCGATGGTAGATATAAATAAACAAATAGGACCGATCCCATTTCTGATCCCTGAGGAACCCCTTTGGATACAGTGAGGAAAACAGATGAGATAATGTCACATTTCACACTCTAACCCTCATTTCCTGATAGGCAAGGCAAAGGGGTTCATTTGTTTTGCACGTTTTTAGCAACGGGGAAAATTTAAGTGCTTTACATGATTAAAAAGGAAACAAAAACTTAACTTTTCACTGGAAAAGCAGTGACTGGTTAAAAAAAGCAGACTACGATTTATGATGTTCCTTTTGTTGTTAATCAAGGGAAACTCTAAACACGAGGGTTTTACTGGAGATGAAAAAGAACTCAGGTTTTCAGTATTTTTGCAGATTTTTGGAAGTTTGCTTCATACTAGAGGATAATAAGAACTGAATTCTGCTTTTTCATTTTTTGGATCTGATTCTAGGTGGCAGACCTGAACCAGAACACTTGGATGGTCTGGAAGGTTGATACAACAACAACAATAGATCTTTAACATATTTTGGTGCTAAGCCGTTCAGTGATTTATTAACTCACAAAAGTATTTTAAAGTCTGTTCTCTGAGCTTTAGAACTGGGCTGATGTGCTGTGAAGACATTGTTACAGGAATAATTTCAACTCGAGGAAAGGCATGGAGGAGTTTTCAAGATCTGGTTTGAACTTCAGTCCTTTTTTTGGTAACACTTTATTCGACGGGGTGTGCATAAGACTGACATAACATCTGTCATGAAGATGAAGGCGTTTTTGTGAATGTTTACTGAATGAAGTGTCATTCGGTAAATAATGACACTTTTAATACAGAATTGCATTAAAACTCGTATTAAAAGTCCATTGAAATTGTCAGCTTTGCATTATAAGTGTCATTATTTACCGATTGACACTTCCTGACAACAGTCGTAGACGTTCATGAAGACTCCTTCATGTTTATGACAATGCCATGTCAGTCTTATGCACACCCCTTCAAATAAAGTGCTGCAATGTTTTTTAGGGGGTAGAAGACCGACTTTGTAAATGTCTTTATGCGTCTCTGGAGGTTCATGTCTGATCACTACACCCTCCCCAGATTTTGGTAGTCAGTATTGACTGGTTTTCACTTTAAAAGAATATGATCTATATTGTCAAAAGCTTTGACGATGGGGAAGTTTAAAAAAAAGAAAAACAACTGCAGAGAGTTCTGTGTTGTTTAGTGCCTCAATAAAGCCAAGCAAAACTTGTGAAACCAGGTTTATAAATCAATTCTGTTTACAGCAATGCGTTTCTCTTCCCTAGGCTAGAATACACAAAACCATTGTTTGACAGCAACTGTGCAAAAAAAACCCAGATGAACTGACCAAAACTGACAGCATGAAAGAAAAGTAAGAGAATATATCACTTTCGGTCTCCGACAATGCTACTCCTACCACTGCCATCCCTCCCTGTTCCCACCTGTTGTTTGTCCTGCACTGTGACTTGACTTTTGTCCGACAATAAAAGACGAGGAAGCTGAGCATCGATCCACCCTGCAGGGGAGCCGTGATGCGGGAAGAGCTCCCCCAGCAGCAATACCCCTTCATGTGCAGGAGCACCAGAGTGGGAGTTTGTGAGTTAGACTTTATTTCAGTGTGTGTTTGTTCGTGTGCGAGTTTTGATCTCGTCATTGTCTGCACTTGCCCACATCTTGTCGATCTGTAGGTGGCTGAATGTGCTATGAAGCCGCCTTTACATGCTTTTTCACGTAATTGTATATCTTCGGGCACTTTGAGTTGCATATGGAATTGCGATTGCGTTACTGGTGCTTTGGGATTCTGTTGACGTACGGGGTGAATGCTTAAGTCTGCACACTTGAAAATCTTTTAGACTTTCTCGCTGTGCTTTTACAGAAGTGCATGTTTTTATTCTTTTCTTTCCCCGTCCATTTGCCCGTACGTGCAGCAGATTATAGACTTTCACCCATCACCGAGCACGCAGCACCCACAGGCTCTCTTACTCATACTGGCTTCCTTGCACAGTTTAGCTGGTGAAAACTCACGACTTTTCCCCGCTCTGTCAAGACTAATCATACTGTAGCAGACACAACCAGGAACATCTTCTCAAAAAAAAAAAAAAAAAAAATCATGTATCCATCACAAATTTCTCCTCAGTGAACCCTCTGTCCTAAGTATTTCTACAAACACAACAGCTGAATACTAATTTAATTGTAATACTGACAACCAAAAATGAAAGAAAAGATGAAAACAAGGCTTCAACAATGAACAATGTGATGTCTTAGCCACTAAAAGCATATTACGAATAGTGAGGCAAGTTAAGAAAAATATTTGCAACCGCGATATGTGGGTAAAGTTGAGTCTGCACGTGTATCTAATTCTGAAAAAATGAAAATAAAAAGACAGATCGGCTCTTAAAGTAACGTCAACAAGCAAATCGAACTTCATAGTGGCGCTTTTTGTCCACATTACACATGGATTGGTCTGTCTGTTTTGGTCTAAAACAGACAGACAGAATAAGAGAGAGTGCTGTGAACTTGGATTATTCCATTCTCCAGCTTTAAAATGATACTTTTATAATCAAATGTTGCTTATTTTCTTTTCACTATATTGCCCATAAAAAATACATGATTATTTCTATTTCATCATAGTTGGAGACTCTTAAACTCAACATAACAGAGCTCAATTTCAGCTTGAATAACATTGTCAAAAAATCTCAATTATCTGACTTTCTAAAACAGTTTTTCTCCAGCTATTTGTTCTATAAAATCCATCTGGTTTTGAGTCTTTGTGATGAATCTCAGTTATTTTTATATTACCTATGAGGTAGTCTATGCAGTGGGCTTTACGCAATGTTTTGTTTCAATGCTCTTGTTGCTTCAAGCAAATACCAATAAAATATTAATTCATGAGTGAAAAACAGAACAACTGACTCATGTTGAACACACAAAGACAGGTTGGAGAACTCGATTGCAGTACATGCACCACTAATACACTGACTAACACATCCCTCATCAAGTCTTTGTCACAGACATGAACCTTTAACGCCAAGAAAAAAACCTGTGAAAATTTTTTTCTTTGCATTTCTTTTACCCTAGGGTGATTCATATACACAATCAATTTTTTTTTTTTCAACAGACCCTGTGGTTTTTAAAATATTGATCTCTACCAAACAGTTGAGATGTCACTTAATGGTTCAAGTACATGACGTAATGAAAATACCAAGTACAGTAGATAAATTAAAATAAAATGCTAATTTATGAAGAAATAAACAACAAAAAATGTCTGGTTCATTGGATACAGTTTATTTCTGTCAAAATGCCACAAAACACTGGTTTTAATTTCAACCAAGGAAAACATTGCGTCGAACAAGGAAACTATCCTATGCCAGAAAACTAGTCCTACCTTTCAAAGTTTCAACACAACCAGTCGATATTGGTGACAGATTTTTGTGTTTCTGACTTCCTGGTTGGAGAGGGGACGAAGAAGAATGCTATTTAAAGAAACAGTGCCCTCTAGTGAATTTCTTTAGCATATCGTACCTCAACCAAGCGGCAGAGATGGCTCAATCAGGTTAAGCTAAGTTAGGCACTCCTCATACTGAGATATAGAGACCCAAAATGTGCTAAACCATATGGTTGAGTGGGCAGTGTTTGGTGTAAATCTGAAGAAGAAAATTAATGCCATTATATGATTTCCAAAGCAAGCTAACTTGACAGATTTCTTTGGTGACAGTCAAAGACTCTGATTCCTTTCGCACGTTAGTGTTCATAATGCATTAGATGTATGGTTTGGTGATGTAATATTAGTTTAATAGGGATTATAACACACCCATAAAACCTACTTAATAGGGTTATAGACTGCCTGAAATGATGCTTGATGGAATTAATACTTTACTTCATAATCCGCTCTTAGCCGAGCATCAAGCTCAGTAAATTAGTGTTCGAACATTTACTATATACAAACGTAGCTGCACCTAAACTGATGTCTATTTCAAAATCGATTGAATTGACCGCAGACAGAGACTCGCTTGGTGATGTAAGCTTAGTCCAAATAGTAATCAGTCAGTGTCTGTCCTAATCAGGCTGTATCCGGCCCATAGGCTGACTTCAGGAACTTTTTCTTCTACCTTATCTTCTTCACTTCCCCTTGTCTGCCTGCCAGACTGGAAAAAAAAAAAAAAAAGAGCAGTCATCTAGGAAAATGTCTCTGCAGGATACTCAGACATACAGAAAACAAACACCACAATGCTACACAGACTTTATTTGGTTTATCTGGGTCTCCAGCTCAGTATTTACACTTCACCAGCGACAGCTTGCTACACTTTAAGCTGATCTTTGCGTATGATGTTGGAGTCATCACTTTTGGTTCTTAGTATTGACACAGGCTCTCCATCTGTTTCCCTGTCAGAGAGCGGGGAGGTGGCTTGCTTAAACTTGCACACAGCTTTGCAGAGGGGTGTGTGTCTGTGTGTGTGTTTCCATTCGAAACCCGCTTGACGTCTACTCGGCACATAAACAAAAAACGTAACTTTAGCATGTGAAAAGTGGTGCGCCTGATTTCTGTGGCAAATTATGAAGTTTTTCTTAAGTGGCATGAAAACCCTCCAGAAAAATATAGTTTCATGTCTTTTTTTTATTTTACTGCGGATGGTAGCAGAATAGCAAATATGTCGTTGGTGTTGTAAAGCAAAGTATGTTTCTTTGTTGATGGGATCCCTGTGGGAGGCCTGTTTCCCCCACTGTTCCTCACACTGTGCATCAAAATCAATGGAAGATGTGCATTAATTAAATCACTGATAACAAGTCCACTGGGAGATGTTGACTGCAGCAAATAATGTAGGATCCTCTTTAAAAAACTAAAAAAAAAAAAAAGCATCCTGCTAATCTTAAAGCTTTTTTTTTTTTTTTTCAAATGAGCTACTTTCAATTTAATAAACACAAAACTATCTTGGCTCGTGAATAGATCAGTGTCATTAAAGATCGCGAGAGATTTCGCAATAGCATTTCTTTTCTAATATTGAAGGCTTTTTGGTTGCTGCTTTAGACTGTTATCATTGGTACGGTGTATGGAGGTGAGTGCTGTAAAACTGGTACCCTATATTGGTATTTGAGACATTTATTTATTTATTTTTTTTCATGTGTCCAGTTCGGCCATTGCAGGCATACCATATTAATAAGCAGGTTGCCTACGTGTGCCACTGCAGCTTTGCTCTATGCAAAACAACATGGAACCCGGACAACGTGAGTGGCTTTATTGAATCAAGACAAATCACTCGCCGTGGACAGACCACGTTGATGGAATATGAACTCGTGTTTGGATGGCGTGCGTTTGTGAATTTGTCACCTGGAAGTGTAGAGCTGTTGAAATGGTGTGAAGGGCAGAAAGCCTGCAACTCTCAGCGCCCCAGACCGGCAAAGGTCAGGCAGCCTCGGCTCCTGAAGGTTGCAGCAGCCCCGGGCAGACGGACACCAGGATGGATTGGTACTGAAGCACAGGAACAGCAGCCCCCAGGCCAGAGAGGCACAGGGGAAGATACAGAGCACCGAACCCCCCCAAACCAGGTGCACTGCTGTCAAGTTCAGGCCAAACTGGAAGCCCTGTCCACCTCCTTGTCTTAGAACTCTGCTAATAAAAGATTTCACAGGCACAGGGGAAAGCCTCCAACATTTTTTACAATTTTTTACACAGTTCCTGTGGCACAGGACATTAAATGTGACGTGATTTATGTTGAAAACAATATAGCTTAGGTAAACAACCGACCCAAGCAATGCAGCAAGAGTGAAGACAAAGCAGGAGCTAACGTTAAGCATAGCATCGTCTGCATAAAGGATTTTGATTGCTGAATTGTTGGCTCCAGTTAGTTGAATTTTGCTGTGTTTTGACACAATGCTTTCAGAATGTGTGGAGTTCTTATTAATTTACCTTTTGTGTTTTTGTTTTTTTATTTTGACACAAGATGCTCATAGGTAGGCGGGTTCAAGCCATGCTTGTTGCACTGTTAGCCTTTTGCATGTTAGCAATCAGAAGATTAAAACTATGACAGTGCAACAAACCACTTTGAGAATATCGCAACTGAACGCTAAATGCTAAAGTTAGTCTGGTGCTCGATTCGTTACACATATAAGATTTCAAGCTTTTATTTTTGCAGTTTTAATGATTATGGTGTACAGGTAAAGCAAACCCAAATTTCAGTGTCTTGGAAAGTTAAAATATCACATTAGACCAATCAAAGATTAATGTTTTAAGCACCTTGACTCTATGTGTGATGATTCTATATAAGATATGACTTTCACTTTCTGAGATGACTGGCAAAAAATACTGCACTTTTACGCAGTATTCTAATACTTCCAGATGTATCTGTACAAGCTGTTAGTAGCTTACTCCAACCAAGGCCACTGCTTCTTGTTCTCATCGATGGAACAATTTAGCTTGTTTACTTTTACATTGACTAAGTGAACAACTGAAAAGTGCGATTTGTAAAACTCAAGTGTGTTGTACTGATGGGATAAGAAATGCACTGGGAGAATGATCAATACTTTTAATTAAGATTGTTCCTAAATGATGCTTGGTTATTAGACTTTTGAGCATCTGTACTGAAGTGACATAACGACATATTTACTTTCCTCATGTTAGTCTTTGGATCATTGCGACTGCAGAGTGGGTTTAAGTTGCTCCTAAGGTCAGATCAGGAAACCAGCAAACAACAACATAAATAAAGTCTCCAGCTTGGATAGGCCGTCTTATCTGTTTCTCACACTGCCTCTGCCTCCTCCACGGTGATCATTGGTCCTATTGATGGGCAGAGTGTGTCTCAGTGCATCAATATGATCTTCAGTAAGAACCCTTCTATCGATTATGCGGTCTGAAAAATAAGGTTTCGGGTTAAAAGTGAGGTAAGAGGAAACGAAGAATTTCTCTGACGAGACTAGCGATAGTTCCCTCAAGTACACTTAAACAAACACGACCGCACACACTTTGGTTCCTCTCTTTTTAATTTTTTTTTTTCTGAAAGACAGAATACGTTAGGTACCTGAAACACCATGTAGGATTTTGTTTATTGATGAGTTTGGTACATTTGTTCTACACAGACTGAAAATGTTAGGAATTAATATATTTTTGCTGCCGTTTGGTCTTTGGCATAGTAAGTAAATGTAAGGGAATCCTAATTTATCCTTAGTTGGTCCAGTAGGCATCATCAAATGTCTCTAGCCAATTTTGTAGCTTCTCAGCATTTCTGTTCAGAGTCATTGAGACAGTTGGGCTGTGGCTGAGCTAAGAAGAAATCTCATCAAACCAACTTTAATGCTGAAAAACAGTAACAACCTTACCGAACTGACGGTAAAAAATTCATTTCTGTAGTTTTTCTGACAGGGGAACGCAGGATGTACAAAATTCCTATTACTGATTGAAAAAGCTCCATGAAGATTTCTGTCAGTAAATGTTTTCAATGATCTCCACGAAGCTCTGACCTGACATGTGCAAACCAATCTATTTGCAATACTGCATGCTCACAATGAGCGGGGTTGTCACGCCGAGATATTCATGTTTGGATGCAGAGTTTTCATTATTGAGCTATTTCAATGAGACGGTGCAAACGTGTAATTACAATGTTCCCTTAGGTGATCTTGGGCTATTTTCTGCTCGTAATTTTCTCAGCACTTGATGACTGATAGATTTGAAACGTTACAGCTGCCTAACGGCTTAAAAAGGGATCTATTTTATTATTTTTTAAAAATATGCAAGCACTAAACACTGTAATGTTTTAACCATAATTTTGCTTTGTAAACAGTCGTAGCGTTGGCTCGTTTGAATTGAAAACTTGCATTCATTTAAATTTTGAGGAAAATGGAAGGTAACATTCAAGGTGTTTTATTGATTTATTTATTTTTTTGATAAAGTCAAAAATGGCTTCCCAGAATGAAACCAGATGTAGTGAAGGGAGCCAAGGGCACGCCGTTGGGAAAGAAACGAACAAACCAAGCAAAGAACATGAGTGAAGATTAGACTTGAGAGACAGAGAGAGCTGGACAAAATAAAAATTAAAAGACGGATGGTGATTTAACCTTGTTGCTATTGAGTGGTGAGTAAAAACCAATTAGCTCACTTGTTCTGAGCTGTGTCATGTTTGCTTTGCTAGTATCCGCCTGCGAAGCTCTCAAAGTGTGGCTCTATTATAGGGTGAAAGATGACAATGATTTCAGCAGCACTCAGCGGTGGTTGATTCCTGTAATAAAACCACCGAATGCAACTTTCACGAGGTTGGTACATTCCTGTTATGTAGATGATCAAAAGCTTGAAATAGAAGTCGTAGTCCCGTCATTATTGCCTCTGCCCTCGCAGAAAAAGCCTCTCTCTGAGCTACCTCGCCTTTTAGACTCCCCTGTAAATTACAGCTTGTCTCATGTAGAAACACTTGGTCCAATTTCTTGCAAATTATACTTTGAAATCTTTGGAAACTTGTAGCCTTTGTCAAGATCTTCATCTGAGCCGGAGGAAGAGAGAAGGGGAAATAACTGGTGGTCTGACAACACCGCGTTTAATCCAAGGCAGCTATAAGTGAAGTGCAGGTACGTTGCCATGGTGAGGACCTGCTTGTCAGTTTCATTTTCATAGCTCAAATTAGGTTAAAAAACTTCCGCTTGCCAGTTTCTGATAAGGAACGCAAGTCTAGGATTTAAAATGCCTTCTTGAATGGTAAAGTAAGACCCTACAATTAGATGGCATTAGTCACTTCTTCATTTACTACAGTTTAAGTAAAGATTTTTATGTAGAGCTCCATTTTGTGCAAGATGTTCGCTTGAAAAGGAAGATTTTATTTCCTTGTCGCACAATGATTGTTTGGCATTTAGACATGACAATTTTAGATTTGAATGCTTCACAGAGACTCATAAGATATATAAGCCTTTAAATGGAGTCAAAATATATGAAAAAATCATGTTGCAATCATAAAAGTTTGGGGTTTGATTCCAGCTTCCTTGCATGATGGATTGGTTATTCCCTTTCCAAGGCTTTTAATTGGCTAACAGTTTTTGTACGTTTGTTTGTGACTGGGTGAACGTAGCTCTACTGTAAAAAAGTGCTTTGAGTGCTGTGTAACTAAAAAAAAGCACTATACGTTCAGTCCATTTACCACTACTAACATTTTACTGCACCGGACCAAAGTGTAGTGCAGAAAAAGGAAATAAAAACCTTGAAAAAATAAACTATAACAAAGACGAGACATAAAATAAAATAAAAAAATCATTAAAGCATAAAGCAAACAAGGCTGTAACACATAAAACAGACTAAAATAAATGGAACATTTCACGTGGTGTCAAAGGTCAGTGCAAAGAGTTTTCAAGAAGGGATTTTGAAACGGGATCCAAAGAGGCTTTTTTAGGTCATTCCACTTTTTTTGGAGCAGAAGCAGCAAAGAGCACACCCTCCTAAACTTTCACTTCTTCCCTTTAGACACACTAAGGAGCAGCTTTAGATGACCTGACAGAATGGGAGGTCGTCTAGAGAAGTAGGGTTGAGGTTTAGAATCACATTAAAAAGACAAACTATAGGATGAATTCTGCAGTCAACGTGCAGCCGGGGGAGTTATGGCGAAATGGATGAAATGTGCTCGTATGTACATCTGCCACTTTAAAGGCATCCAGGAGCATTTTCCGCCTTCTGAAGTTAAGCAATGGAGGATTTAGTAACACCTACTTAAAATGCATTGCGGCTTTAGTGGTGATGTGGATTACTGTCTCAACGCGCTTCCTAGAGAGAAGGGTCTTTATTTGGTCCAGCTGCCTCAATTAGTAAAAATCGATCTGAGTATTAGTCTAATCCGGTCTAATCTAACTGCAAATCATTATACTTTAGCAATAATTTAGCAGATGTCGCACTTTTGTTTTTGAAAAGGACGTAGATTTAACAATCGTCAGCGTGGAGAAAAGTGAAACAACACACCGTTGTGTTGCAGTATGAAACAAAGTGGAGAATAACGGAGAGGGAAGATTAGTGGGCCTAAAACAGATCTCTGTGGGACTCCACATGACCCAGTGCTGTGTCCGTGACGTAACCACTGTCAAACACAGCAACCAAATCCAAACGTACAATAACAAAATCCTCAAGTTATCAAAATTTTGTTGCATGTCTATAAGATTTTCTATAAGAAATGATGAGATTTCTGTCTTTATTTTTCTAACCTGATAATACTCTTTGCAAGACTGAACCCTTCTAGAGCCAACGTGTCGGCAACGATCCAGCCAAAGTTGCACTACCGCCCCACTTTGCACTATCTGAAAAAGTCCAACGGTTTCTGAAAGGGGAGACGTTAAGGGGTTACAATCTGAGGTGCACTCTTTTCGTAGACGGTAAATTGCAAAAATAGCGCGCTAGACATTGAAAGTTCCAGTTGTTATGGATAAGCGGGCAAATATATATTTACTCACGTGACATTTAAAGAACTTCGTACAATTAAAATAAGCAAAAATATCCAAATGGAGATTTGAAACTTGGGGCTAAAAAGGTTAACAAAAACAAATAGAAGTCAATAGTTTGAAAAAAAAAAATCGGTTGGACAGGAATACAAATTATGACTTTGTCCTGTGAACCAGTATGCTAAATTAAACCCAAAACCCAGGAATTGGTTCATGTTTGAACCAGGACATCTATGTCACTCAAATTGGGTTGTTTCCACGCCAGCCGGAGTGTACAAACATTTTATTTATTTATTTATTTTTTACTGCTATTTCAGGTTCAGCTATATATTTAGGTTAGTTTATGAGACTGGAATATTAAAATGGCCGTATGGACTAAAGTTGCCTAAAACACAGGTGTAAACTCCCAAAGCCAAGCTGTCGGCAACCGCAGTGAGAAGGGAAGGAGAAAAGGGAGAGGAGATTAGCCGAGACAGAGAGGATTGACAGGAAGGAAGGGAGAGCTGGAGAGGTGAATTGAGGGAAGAAAGAGGAAGGAAGGAACATGGACAGCAAGATAGATACAAAAAGAAAGGGGAGGAGGAGGAAGGGGAGCGGAGCATACGCTGAAATAGAGTAACTGCAGCAGTGCTGTTAATTGAGAGGGAGAAGAGATACAGCAGAAAGGAGGAAGAGCAGTGCAGAGAAAGCTACGAAGAAACGTATTTAAAAGAACAACGTTTGCTGCTTTCCACTCCTTTTAATCGCATCTTTCATTCCCTTTTATCTGTATCCTTAGTGGATTTGTTTTTGCAGCATTAATTAACATATAGAGGCAATGGGAAATCAATATGTGTAACCTATCGATGCTAAAGACTGTTTCTACTGGGACAGTTTGCCTGCTTTCTAAATACCTGTCAACAAATATGTGTAATTGTGTACCTATTTATCTGTACGTGCGTACATAAAGGTTGTCTTAAACTATTTAAACGCCTTATTAAGTTTAGTTTCATCAATTTGATTCAACAAAAAATCATTTCTTAATACTTTTGCATGTTCTTTGTAGAATGCTGAATAGCTTTTTGCCTAATGCAATTTTATTTATGAAGTAATTTTTCACGGTAACTTAATCAAGGTGAAAACAAAAGAATAAAATCATAGTTATATAATCAAAATACACTTTTTAAAAAAAAATATGTGGAAATGTAAGTATGCAATCGAGAGTCTGTATTGGCATAAGCTACATTTTAATTGACTTGATCTTGTAAAGCAGACCATTTTTTTCATGTCCTAATTACAACATTTGCATTATTATTCTATTTTTTGGCTGCATATTTGCTTTAAACATTGCATTTGTTCACACATCATTTTTAACCAAGGTCTAGCAACCAATAAATATGTTAGTGTGTTAACAATGTCGATGTGTGTGTGTGTGTATGCATACAGGGTGTGTGTGCTGCTTTGTGCTGCAGCTGTTAGACAGGGTTATGTCCTTTAAAGGGAGGAGAATGATACACTGTGTGTTTGCACTCAATTGCTTTGCAGTTATCTCTGCCAAAGACTTTTCCTTCTCTTGCTTGTTATTGATTAGTGTCATTTTGGCATACGCAGCACTGCAGCTGATAATTAGTTCACTCTACTAAGCTAGCATCTTTCTGTTAAATGTTTTCCTATTAATGGCTCAGTGGAGAGAGAGAATGTTGGTTTATGTGCTTTAATCCAGGATTTAAGGAACATTTAAATGCCTCACTTTCTTTTCAATTATTAATTCCGATGGATTAAAGAAAAAAATATATCGGAACAAGAAGATTTTCAGAGTAGGGTGGTTTAAAATGTTACAACAAGTAACCAGAAACACAGGACTTATGTTGTTAAAGGAAAACATAACATTCCTCAACAATGTCAGAGAACCCTAACTACCCCATCACGCCCATCATAAGTAGCTTTAGCTTCAATATCTAAACACTGTGTTCTCAGAAAAATAACGCTCCATCATTGCCAGACTTTCATTTTTTTGTTTTTTTGTTGTTGCACGGGTCCCACTGCTCTCACACACCATGTTCAATCAACAGGTCTGATACAGCTCAACAATTTCCAACAATTTCTACTCAGATCGAATAATAACGTCATAAAGGAGACGACTCGAGACTCTTTCTGTGCTGATCAAAAATTACTCAGGATGCAAAATGCTTGAGATTGAAAACGAAACCAAAGGCATTACCTGTTTTTTTTGTTTTTGCTTTTTTTAAAAATTGGCTAACAATTATCAGACCAATTGACACGCGAAAAGGCCTGAAAGTTCATTCTCAGACGTCAAAAGTGACATTTTACTGGGACTCTAAACCCTTGATCACAATATACACACTCTAACCCATTTCCTGACATCTAGACCTGTGTGAAATTCATTCGTAAATCTGTCAAGATGCATAGAAAGACAGGGAACAGATTGAGTTTTGGTGCATTGATCATTGATCATTTCTACACCTTTCTAAAAAAAAAAAATTGGTAGCCGTAGCGCTGTTTTAGAGTTGAACTGAGGTTAAACGAATAAATAACAATTCTTGTACGCTTGGCGCTACAGCACAGCTAGCAACTACAAGAAGTTGGATAAGTAGCACTTTAAAACTCACAACATGTTTACTGCCCATTATTTTGTGGCAAGGGTCTGTCTTTAGTATCAATGGTGTGGCAGTAGAAATCATATTAAAAGTCCCTGCAAACAGAACAATTTTAACCCCATGATTCCTGATTATTAAAAAAAGCATTGACCTTGAAAACAAATAACCAAAATACCTAATCAAACATACATAGTGCTCACTTAGAAGATTAAAGAAAAACAACACTCGTTGGAGCTTCTAATCCTAACATCTGAAGGGTAATTGCGCATATGTTAGCCTGCTGTCAGTGGACGTGATGTGTGGTGTTTGATTGCTCTGTCGTTAATCGTACTTTTCTCTCCCATCCTGTGGATTTCATATATTTAGGTGTGCAGGCTGGGTGTGGGGGGTAAAGAAAAGAAAAAAAACGTGCGGTTGAGTATACAAATGATGCCGCTGTGAGGAATTGTTACTCGCCTCAGTATATAAATTTTTTGTCTGTTCATTTTGTTAAATTTGTAATGTATTGCTTGTAATACACGGTCCACATCATCTCTCATCTCTGCAGAAGGCTTCTCTTTTTTTTTTTTTCTCCTCCCGGGGAAGGCTGAGGCAAATCATCAGTAATGTATTGTAGATGCTGGAGATACTGCATCACTCAGAGTTTTCACCAAATACTCAACGCCTTCGCTGAGCATAGTTATTTCCTGCTTGGTATTCCAAACAAATGAAACAACTTGTGGAGAGCTTCAGAGTGATTTGCATTTATTTATTTTTTCTCCGTCTTCTCTTGGAGTAATGCCATCTCTGCATTACAGTGAACTTTTTTGAGTGTTTTGAGGATGCATCCTGTATACTTTGACGTCAAAAACGGAAAGAGATGGAATATTACAAGAATTATTAGATACACCTTTGGTGGTCCGCATTGTTTTTGAGATGCGCACCCCGCATTTGAAACCTTTTGTGACAAAAAAAACAAAAAAAAACCTCCTGAGAAACTCGACTCGGGGGCACGCAGAGCGCCGACGTCGCCGAGGCCGACGGGAAGCACGCGAGGGAGTAAAAGGGGGCGGTTTACGCAAGAGGGGCATACAAAGGTTGGGGACCTGCTGGGTCGGACGAGGAACCCATTATAACTGCTTGCAATTCTAGTTTTATTCTGTGGTTCTGGAAAAGAAAAACTGTTTCTTTTTCCAACACTTCCATTCAGTTCTTAATCAGGTCAGCTCAATGGGTGGTATTTTTCTACTTTTTGCAAGAAGTGAAAGCTTTTGTGCAACAAGGAGCAACGTCGTATTTGTCTAACTTGCTTGCTGCTGTTTTAAGTGAATTGTTTTATTGATTGTAGCGTTTTGAGATTTCTATAACTGTAGAGTGCATTATATTAAAAGGTATTATTATTAACTTAACTCTGCTGCACACCTAAATAATAACTGTGGCAATAATGGTTTTCTTAACATTTATGTTTTCAAATGTACGTTGTGCTTCACTGTTGGAAAAATGGAGTCATAAAATGTTTATTTCATGTGTTTGTTTATATTTTTCCCAATTAATAAATGTATTTCACCCTCCCATCCATGTAGCCTAACAAATAAGCCGACTGTTTTCACGGTTAGTGGATCTTTTCCAGACACATCTTCAACATATATTTCATCAACAACATATATTTCAACGTGAACAATAAAAGGTAATGAGGCTGAAAGACGGTATAGTTAAAAACCCGGCTGGTTGCTCGTTGCTGCTTCGCTGTGTTTTACCGTTCAGTGAGCGCGACTGCAGTTTTTGCATTGTGTGACCAAATTTGAAACACTGGCTAATTTGCCACTTCAAAAGTGATGATTGTAAATTAAAGAAAAGATGACTGCTCCTTGGTTTTGTCTAATTATGCAGACCCGCTCACAGCAGCACTTTTATTGGTTAAAATTCGGACATAATAAGCATATTTTCCAGTGGAAAAATAAATAACCTCGTGCATATTCCACCAATTATGGTTTTCTGAACTCTTCCTGAGTTAAAACATCAGTATTGTTGTTTCTCAATGAATATCAACTTGTTTTCTTTGCATTATTTGAGGTCTGAGCGCACTGCATCTTCTTTGTTAGTTTGACCATTTCTCATTTTCTGCAAATAAATACTAAATGTTTGACTGGAGTCTCATAGAGTTGCTGTCAGTAGTTCATAGGAAAAAAAAAAAGTTGATTTTACTCAAACATATAATCATTTTAAATGGTCTCTTATTTTTTTTCCAGAGCTGTATAGGATTTTTTTTCATTTAACTTAATTTCAACAAAAGATATATATATGCAACTATAGGCAAATACCAAAAAGTCACCTCGTTTACTTATTAAACAACAGGCATAAATCAAAAATAAATTTTAAAAATCATTGAATCCTTGAAAAAAAAGTTAGAACACTCTACCTTCTAAAAGCTAACGTTAATGACAATTCTTGTTGCTGTTTTCTAGTTTCTTACATTGACTGGAGGGAAGTTTGCCTCACTCCTCACTTTCAGCAGTGAGACATTTATGGGATTCTTTCATGTGGTACAGTATATTGTTAGGAGCAAAATTGTATTACTAATTCTAATATCTCGTATTTCACCTGCTCTTCTGCGAGCGTTGGCAAATAACAGCCATTACACATTGTGTTTACGTCCTTAGATAATGCAACAACTGTTAAAGAAAAAAACATGTTTATTTTTAAAAGTGTGACAGAAATGAAGACAAACTCTGCCTTTGCGTCTCAATGTTTGTTTTTTTTTTAATAAACACCCTTTTCTTTTCCGCATCGTTGCGCAATCTCAGTCCGTTTACGTTTAACAGTACACTGTAAAAAAAGTCAGTAATTTTACGGTAAAAAACTGTAAAAAACCAACAGTTTTTGACCGTCGTATCCAAAAACATTGCATTACCGTAGAAATTACATGGAACTACCGTAAGTCGAAACTGCAAAGAAAGTCAGTAAATTTACGGTAAGAAATGGTAAAAGACCAACAGTTTTTGACCGTCGTACCCAAAAACATTGCATTACCGTAGAAATTACATGGAACTACCGTAAGTCGAAACTGCAAAGAAAGTCAGTAAATTTATGGTAAGAAATGGTAAAAGACCAACAGTGTTTGACCGTCGTATCCAAAAACATTGCATTACCGTAGAAATTACATGGAACTACCGTAAGTCGAAACTGCAAAGAAAGTCAGTAAATTTACGGTAAAAAATTGTAAAATGCCAGCAGTTACTGACCAGAATATTCACAGCATTATACTGCCGTAGAAAATACATGGCATTATCATAACTGAATAAACATATATCCTAAATAATTGTGACAGTCACGAATGTAGAAAATACAGAAATATAGTGTAAAAATATAAGTAATTGTAAAGTTCTTAAAAAATTGTAATATTGCCAGCAGTTAATTACCCTAAACTTAACAGTAGCAATCAGCCAAAATTACAAATTTTGCTGATGTTTAGATCTACAATGTAAAAGCGTAAACAAGACTGCAAAATAATTTTTTACAAAGAACAGAATGCTGGTGTGATATTTTGGTTTCTTTTTTAATAATGCCTTTAATACACCAAACTGAAATCTCAGCAGTAGACCAGGCATCGATCTGGCGATCCACCGATTGCAAAGCAAACTCCTACAGCCAACGCCACCATCATTTATGAGAGCATTTGATCATTAACATTAAGAGAACTGTATGTTAGCCCCTCTTGCTTGAATGAAGCTGAAGTTGGTTTCCAATTGCTGCTTCCAATTTGGGAAATGGCTAAAGGGCAATTCCACCTAATTTTTCACTGCAATCAGCATCTTTAATTTACTCTAGCTAAAAAACTACAACACCTAGACTCTTCAAATCTGGACTAGATTATTCTCAACTCATATCAGAATATTTAAAACCAAGTGTGGGATTTGTAAAACCTTTATCTGATTTGTGAAACTTCAATAAAGAACAATTCTAGTGTTATCCAAAATCATACAAGTTGTAAAGTCACCCATCATTGAAGTTTCACAAATCCCACACTTGGTTTTAAATATTGTGCTATTAGTAGAGAATAGTCTAGAGCAGGGGTCCCCAAACTTTTTCCTGCGAGGGCCACATAGCTGTTCCTTTCTCTGCTCGGGGGCCGGTCTTAGTTTTTGGAGAAAGATACCTTAGAAACTTATTGTCGGCGGGGGGGGGGGGGGGGGGGGGCTGTTCTGTCTTTGAAACTGTCGACGGGGGGGGGGGGGGGGGGGGGGGGTTGCTGACTACGACACATTCGCGGTCGCTTTTAGATAGATTTTTACCCAGAATGGAAATGGAAAAAACCGTGAGTGAAACGGTGACTGGGACTGACTAGTATATATTTGAGGGAAAGTTAGTTTAACATCTGCTCAAGAGCCCCCTGGTGGTTGAAGAGAAATCCACAAACCAGAAAATACAATATATGAAAAAATACACTGAATGCTCTCTGGTATGAGGAGGCGGGCCAGATCCGGCATTGCCAGACCAAATGACGCAGGCCGTAGTTTGGGGACCCCTGGTCTAGAGAGTTTTTCATTTTGTTATTGTGATAAATAGTAGGGTTTACAGTAAATGGAGACTGTTATTTGTCATGTAAACAAATAATTATCTAGTTTGCATTGCTGCTTGATCCTTCAGCATCAGCAGCAAGATTCTTTTAACTCTGTTCCTGTAGTGGTGTCCTGAACTCAACACAGTAAAGTCACTGTGCTAACTAAGGTTGCTAACTAGGGTGCTGAGAGCCCAGTAGGCCTGGTCCTTGTCAAGATGCTGCTACTGTCTTTGAAATCAAATTTCTGCTATTTTTGCACGTTCAGGAGGAGAAGGGCAACACATCACAGGTGAGTCCCTTTCACGGTTTCAACTGTAGTTAGCTAACTTTAACCAACTGACAAAGAAATGTGTAGTTTCTGAGCCATGCTGTTTATGTACATGCACTGCAGCTAGATATTTTTACTATATGGAACATTTAATCTTCACAGATGCAACACTTCCATTAATGTTTCTGTAGGAACGGCTGCATAGATTATATTTCTGGTCTACTTCAGACTACATGTGCTTAAAGTTATTGTTAATGGCAGAAGCAACTTTTTCCAAGGTTGGTTCAATAATTAATTTGAATTACTTTGAGTGTGAAATGTTCATGCATGCAAGTTAAATCTCTGAAGAACATGTTAGCTTTTGTTTCAATACTTTGGTAATACTTAGAAGTATAAAGCTTGGCATCAGAGATATTATTTAATATTTTCCTTTGACCTCTTGACTCTCACACCCAAAATACTTGCACTAAAGTCACTGGGTCCATGACAGTTGAAGGATTTGAAGATAAGAGAATTTAAATATTAATATTTTACAGCTTTTCTCAGTTTGGGTGCATCTCTCAGAACAGAATTGAAATTCTTAAAACTACCTGTTCAATCTTCAAATTACTGTGTCACTTCTGCACATCAAAAAAATTAGTTTTGCAAGTTTTGCTTTTGTACATCATGTAGCTGGTTATGTACACTTCTATGCTTTTATAATTGTAATTTGCTTTTATCGTCTTGATCAAAATATGTTAACCCTCCTGTTGTCCTCGGGTCAAAATGACCCGCCACTGTGTTAAACCCCCCCCCCCCCCAAAAAATCCCCTAAATGTAATGTTTTTAACTTGAGATTTTAAGACTTTTCCTAGATTGGCCCAGACAATAGAAAAAGTTCAGTGTTGCTTTTATTCTCATTTCCATGTAAGCTGTACAAAAAAAGGTACAAAGATGGTCTTCAGGTCAAAATGACCCGTGAGGCAAATGGAGTTGAAATCAAGGTCACAGAGTTATTTACAAACCATAAAATGTTACAAAGTTTTAGTTGTGTCTCAGATCAATCAGTAGCAGAAGTGAGCAGAGAGTGGAAGGCCAATTTTCCGAGCCACAATGCCAGTCAAACTCTTTCACACCTACTCAAGACTGATGCGATTTGATGACCGTGAATCAAGACCAGCAAGACGTATGACAGACAAACTTGCAGCCATAAGAGAGGTATGGGACAAGTGGGTGGAGCGGTTGCCCTACCTCTACAATCCAGAGCCTGATGTAACAGTGGATGAGCAACTGGTTCCATTTAGAGGTAATCTGTTTTCATATTTGTAATAAAAGTGATTTTCACTATTGATTTCTTTGACTGTTTTCTGTGACACTGATACTAATCACTGATGCTAATGTCTTTTGTCCAAAGGTTGTTGTCCTTTCCGGCAGTATATGCCCAGCAAGCCAGCAAAATATGGGATCAAGTCATGGGTGGCTTCTGAATCAAGCTATGCTTGGAAAATGCAAGTCTATACTGGGAAGTCAACCAGTGGATGCCCAGAGAAGAACCAGGGGTTGCGAGTTGTGCTTGATGTGACAGAGGGACTGAGGGGTCACAATGTGACATGTGACAATTTCTTCAACTCTTATGAACTCGGACAGCAGCTCCTGAAGAGGAAGATCACCATGGTTGGTACAGTTCAAAAGAACAAGCCTGAGCTCCCACCTGCACTGCTTGGGTCAAAGGAGAGAGAGGTCTTCTCCTCAAAGTTTGCCTTCACACCCACCACCACTCTAGTTTCCTACCTCCCAAAGAAAAACAAGAATGTAGTTCTTCTGAGCACACTGCACAAAGACGGCGACATTAGTGACCGTGAGGACAGGAAGCCAATCATCATCCTGGAATAAAACCGAAACAAAGGAGGTGTGGACAACCTAGATAAGGTGATTGGAGCATATAGCTGCAGAAGAATGACTGCCCGCTGGCCCCTGGTCATCTTCCACAACATCATTGATGTGTCCTCCTACAATGCCTTTGTGATTTGGATAGAGATCAACCCAACCTGGATGTCTCATAAGCACAACAAGAAGAGGGTGTTCCTGGAGCAGCTAGGAAAGGCACTTGTAACTCCACTCATTGAAAGAAGGAAGCATGTCCCCCACACAGAAGCCTCAGCAGCAGTTGTGAAAGCTATTCAGAGTGCAGCAGCTCCTGATCAACCTGAGGATCCATCTACCACAGCCACTTCCTCAGCTAAGCCAAGTAAGAGGAAGAGATGTCAGTTCTGCCCTCAGACTGTAAAACACATACTGTGTGCTGCAGGTGTAAGAAATATATCTGCAAAGGCTGTGCACTTGCATACTGCCCTACATGTGCCAATTAGTTGAATGGGTTATGTTATGTTTCATATTTTTGTATTGTACATCCTCTTGTTCACTGGAGAAAAGTAAAAGAAAATTAGTCACTGTGATGAATAAAAATGCATTCGAAACTCATTTTGCACATTTTTTTTCTTAAGCTATAGAAATTCAAGTGGAGAGGGAAAAGTCAAGTATTCACACATTTTGTGGTGAGTGACAATATACAAGATAGAATTTGGTGTTTAAAATTCAATTAAGCTGCTTATATTGGGGGTTTATTGAAGACGGGTCATTTTGACCCGGAGGATAAAGGGTGTATACAGAAAATGAGGACAACAGGACAACAACGTGTCTGTGTTGAATTCTCAACTTCCAAAATAGCATCAGTTCATTGTGTAAGTCTTAACATGCATAAGTCTTAAAGTTGTCATAATGTGACTCATATATTAATTAATTTATATTCTATTATTTTCTAAATCTGTCCTGAATTGGTAAATTGCTCCCAAGTGAGTCCTGAGTTTCTCTAACAGGTCAGTGTATGAACCATTAGCTCAACCAACGATCAACCAGTTTTCTGAAACAGATTGGAGGTGCATCTTGTGAACCATCAGTTGGCAACATTATGCTCTATATAGTCAGAACACAACACAATGTTACATGTCTGAGAACTGATGAACAAGTATCTGGGCAGAGTGAACAGCCAGAGAGAAGAAGAGGAGTGAGGCTGAGGAGGAAATAGTTGGGAGGAAAGCAGAAGAAGAGTCAGAAGAGGCTGAGGACATCTGCCAGTTTCCATCAGTCCAACATCAGGACATGGCTGAGACCCACAACATGATGCTGATGGAGGTCCTCCCACCCTACTGTTCATTCCTTAACCCCCCTGAGGAAAAAAGATTCCTCAGTGGAGTTAAGGAACAAAGTGACTATGGAAATTAAAATGTAATGTAATTTCTACAGCACTGTACAGTTTTCCTTGAGGAGATTGTCCTGTGGCTCCTTTTCTACTTTTTTTGTTCTCTGCATTTCTGTCTTTTTCTTTCTGAATCACCATGGCATGGTCCATGAATAAATTATAGCAAAAGCGTAAATCAGTGTTTCTCAATCCTGGTCTTCAGCGTCACCCTGTCCTGCAGGTTTAGGTATTTCCCTTCTGCCACACACCTGAATTGTATCTCTGGATGATTAACAAGCTTCTGCAGTACTTGATTGTCATCCAATCATTTGAATCAGCTGTTCTGGAGTAGAGGCACATCTAAAACATGCAGAGCAGGGGGGCGTTGAGGACCAGGGTTGAGAAACACTGGCGTAAATGATCCTTTTGTAGTCTCTTCTCATGACTAATCGATTTGACTGTCTTATCTGTACATAGAGAGACTATAACTTATTATTTTGAGTCACTGATATGTTAACAGACAGAATTTTAAGAGCTGAACTAAGGATTTTGAAAGCAAACAAATGCTATTTTTCCTGTTTCTACAAATTGTTTTGAGAAATGCGCTTACTGTTTTGTAAATGCCAACAATGACTCGAGAAATGCACCAAAAGTGACTGAGAAAAACTAACCTAGCATAAATTGTCTCAGCTGTATCAATTTGTTTGCCTGTATGAAACGTGTTCACATTTACAGCTTTGTTTCTGCTAGCTTGCAGGAAATGTAACTTACATAAATGGTTGAAGACAACCTATTGGCCTTCATGAGACTCAGATAAATGGTGAGTATCTATTTCATAAATTGCCTAAAACAGTTATATTTGTTTTTATTTGTGTTTTGTTTGTGTATTTTGTCTGGTTGCAGACCAGAGGATCACACCTGTTGACAACAAACAAAGGTTTAACTACTGAATTTTCAGTCAGAAATGATCACACCACCTGGTTGAAGTACCTGTGTCCATATGCAAGTCAACAAAGGTGAAACAAACATTTAAGCGAATAAGATGTTCATGTAGTGCATCTTTCTAACTTTTTCTTTTTGTTTTCCAGCAGAGAGGAAACACCCGATTGACAACATGCGAGTCTCAATTTCAACCTGTGACTGGGAAGACTACAACCATCCTGAGCAACGTCTGATCTCAGCGACTTGTGACTCTCAACCCAGAACAAGAATCCTTTTATCACCATTTTGTCTTCTACAATATGTTATCTCTTATGTGGACACATACTGTTTGTTTTGTTTTTGTTTTCCAGATCTCAGTAATACCGTGAGGAAACTGGACATAAAATAGAATCAGTTCTTTTTTTAACTTGACTTTTTAAATAGAAATTGTTTCTTTAAGTGGATTACTCGTAATCTGTATTTTTGTTTAATTAGAAATTATTTTCTTTATAACTTTCTGTATAGAAATGCTTGACAAGTTACACTTCCTTGGTTGTTGTACTATAATTTGTATGGTAAAATTCTGGTAGGAACAGAGACCAGTAATTTACCATAAGTTTTTTTTGGGGGGGAGGGTTTACAATAAAATGTCAATATATCATACAGTCTGGATGTGTTTTTCACTCATGTAGATATTATGCCTCAGTCAGCATGACCGTATTTACTACGGCAAAACCACATTTTGTTTTTTTTAACATATTTTAGGAAGTACGGTATTTTACCGTATTTTAAAAATACGGTAAAAAACTGGCAGCTGTGGTTGCCAGAATTTTACCGTATTTTAAAAATACGGTATAATCCTGCATTTACAAAATACGGTAAAAAACTGGCAGCTGTGGTTGCCAGGATTTTACCGTATATTAAAAATACGGTAAAATCCTGCATTTACAAAGTACGGTAAAGAACTGGCAGCTGTGGTTGCCAGCATTTTACCGTATTTTAAAAATACGGTAAAATCCTGCATTTAGCAAATACGGTAGAAAACTGGCAGCTGTGGTTGCCAGTTTTTTACCGTATTTCACAAATACGGTAAAATCCTGCATTTAGCAAATACGGTAAAAAACTGGCAGCTGTGGTTGCCAGACTTTTACCGTATTTTGGGAATACGGTAAAAAACTGGCAGTTTTGGTTGCCAGAATTTTACCGTATAAAGACGGTAAACTTCTGGCAACTCAGCTGCCAGTTTTTTACCGTAAAATGAGGCCGTTTTTTTTTACAGTGTAGAAGAAGAGCTGATCCCCCTACATTTTCTCCAGATACACTTTGATTATTTAAACCAATCTTCAACATTCAGTGGCTTTAAATTCACAGAATGTATAAAGTCTGTTAACGTTAGGATACGTTGGTGAAAATTTGCCATATACTTTTACCAATGTAGATGTATAAATTTACCATCTAAGTTAGCGGGATGCGAGAATAAACACTTTGCTCAGTTCAAGCACTAATAAGACTTACTAGGAACTGGTGCAAGTGTTATCACCTCAACTTAATGAACGCCGACAACCCTGAAGAAAACGACTAAGCCGCTCACGATGCGTTTTGCTCTTTTTTTACCTTCTGGAAATGAGAACTTAAGGCGTGTTTCCCTCACATAAGCTCAAACACTTGTGCACACAAAACACACACTGTAGCTCTCAGAATAGCTGCGAGAAGGTGTACAGTGACGATGACAGGCAGAGGATGAATGACCCGGTGGAGTTTCACTGAGCTGACATTTCGATAATTACATGCCAATCTCGCGCTTTCATTTCCTCCACTGACATACACAAACTTGCCAGAACACACTACTACCCTACTGTATGTATGCGTGCCGGGCGGCCACGAGAAACGCAAACAATGTGCACGCAAACACAATTAGGAACGCCATGATGAACGCATTCCTCGTTGCACACAAGGAAATTTGCGTTCAGCACGTTTTGGGTTGTAAAGTAAAAGTTTTAGAGCCACACACACACACACACACGTGCGTATACGGAGACCGGACGTGTTTTCCGCAATGCGTCTGTTCAAATTCCTTACTGTGTTCATTTAGAGGTCTCATCAAACTTTAACCACGCGGCATACAGAGCTTCAAATGGAATAAAGCACAGCAGTCAGTTAAACTGGGACCACAAACACACACATACTGGGGAGAGGGAAAAAGCTGGCGCTGCAAACACACAAGCTACACACCAACTCACTGCTTTCCTTTGCTCTAGAAATCCGAAAACTGTAAACACACGGTTTACAGTTTACGGTCGGTCTGTTGCTAAATATCAGCAGCTGGTATCATAAGCCAGTATATTCCGTTGAGTCCCGAATATTTTGTATTCATTTGCATTTGTCAATTTGGATATGTCAGTGTTTGCTCATGTTGTGTTCAGTCATTAAAAACGACTCGCTGTTTGTTCGCTGTACAATCTTTATTTTTGAGTTTTACATCTTTTTTTTTTCGCTGCGTTTTTGAAAGGCATTCTTTCTCCCAAGTAGTCTTTTTTTCACCCTCGGCCTCCCTCACAGCTGCAGCACATCCAGGTAATCAGACACACCTGTTCATTATCCAGCACTCGGCCTGCTCAGTGCGTTTCCTCCTGGCTCGGTTCCACCGAGTTTCAAACATTTCCTCATTGAGTCTCGCCGTTTTTCTGTTACCGCTTTCTGTGTCACCGCTTGTAAGTCTCTTTCTCATTTAAGATTTTCAATGCTTTAGGATTACGGCTGTATATCACGAACAAATCTCAACATTTTGGTCAGTCTTTTGGTCTTTCTAGGATCCCTTACTTCTGTTATTCTATCACAATTGATTTGTTTTTCTTCCCTTCTGTTTTGTCCTGGATCAGATTTTAGTTTTCATCACTTTACTTCTGACTCTTTTTTTTCTTGCTTTTCCTGTAAGACACAGTGCCGTCAATCAATAAAAAAATGTAATCAGCTTCATCTGATTGATCACTATGCTGAACTTTCTAAACTTGAATTGTAAATATGCACATTGTTAAGAAAATGTTTGTCTCAAACGTTCCCTCTGTCTTTTCATTTTCTAGAAGAAATATAGTTAATATTTTTAGAAGTATTAACTATAGACTGCTTGTGCTTCGGTGGAAAGAAAATTCAATGTTGCAGCATTGTTGAATAGTTGATTGCTTCTGTGAAGTAGGTAGCCCTCCATAGGAGAGAGGGTTTTTAGGTCAAAATAGGTACTGCAATTAATCTGCATTACATGTACATACTGTATTAATGCATTAGACTTTGCAGATTAATTGCATGTGTTCATGCGTTACAGTTGACGGCCGCAGTAAGAAAGTTTTTGGGTCAGTTTGCATCATCAGTTGTCAATCGATTTTGGACCAACTTTGGCCGCTGACTCTTTGTAGTAATTGTTAAAAAACTTCAGCCTACTAGATGTTACTCTGATAAACGATACCTACCAGCTGGAGACCCCCAGAGGGCGCATTTATTTTTACAACTTTAACTTTCTGTACTTCCTTGTGACGTCGCCGTGCTGCTGCTTTTAGCACTGCTGTCTCTCGGCCTTGTCCTGGCGCCGACGCTCTACCCAGCGTCCGAAAACATTTATATTAGGCTAAGTGGTCTCTCTACATCGCCCTCGGGACAAAATTTTCTTTTCTCCTTTTTTTTGCATCAATGGTTGTTTGTCCTGTGTATCTCTGTGTTGCCTTGTGTTAGACTAGTGAGAAGTGCAGGGTGTTCCCTGACTTTCACCCTGTTGCTACTAGAGGTCGGTACCAGCTCCCTGTGAACCTCGACGGCAAAAAACAGGTCAACGTATTGGTGGATTTTCTTCCATGGCAGCTTTTTATTTCTAATAAGCCAACATTGTTCACTCATTGTTTGCCAGCTTGCATGCTCACATGTGGGTCATCTAATTAACTACTAGTTAATACACTTTTTATCTCATTTATTGCATCTCCAACAAAAAATTGTAAACACTAAAAAAGCGGTTTGATCCATAAGAGTTTTCTAGGTGTAACCCAGCAACAGTTTTCTTAAAAACTCTTAAGGCATGTCACACGAATTAAGACAATAAAAGCAGCATGTAAGCTCCAGTAATTACTATATATTTTTTTTCAATCAGCTCAACCAATATTCTTTAAACCTTGAGGCCGCCATTTCAATGTCTCCATCACCGAGACTCTGCCTGTTTGACCCCAGTCTTATTAAGGGCACAGATGAGATGAAGTGCCCCCAAACCTGCACAGCCATAGGAGATTTCCTCTCTGATGCTCAGCCAATAGTCTATCTGTAAGACATTAAAGGGCCGTCTCATTAATCACCGCTAGAATCACTCACCCTGAGGGTGTCTCATGGTTTTATTGATACCCGTCTCTTTAGAGGGCCGTTGCCCCCCAGATCCCTGTCTGAGACTCCTGGTGGAGTGTATGATTGGTTGTCCCAGAGGTGAAAGCGGACATCCATTGGCTGTCGTGATCAATGCGAGTTGTCTCAAAAAATGAATGACAGTCCTTTCTTGTCAACTCAGACTTGCTCGCTCGTTCAAGCGGCCTGGTTCAAAACGCGGCGTAGCGGCTGGGAGACGTGAGACCCGAGGTACATTTCTGTGTCTCAACATCAGAAAGGTTATATTAACAAGGGCATTGCTAACAATGTGACTCTGCATCTTTATGAACAAACGACTCGATTGTCTGCAAACTTTGCTAAACAAGTGAAATAATCTTTTTACTTTGCCGGGTTTTTTTTAGGAGGGGAGTAACGGTACGGTTCGGCAGATCTTAATGACATTGAGTCAGATTTTGTTTACTCCCCCTTGGCTACCCGTCCAAAAAATTCATCATGGCTGTCCCAACACACGGCACAGAGCGGTGACGTACAGTATTATTTAAGCCTAAATTCAACATGAGCAGATGACTAACTATGCGGATATTTTTCAAAATTCACCATAGATATAACTTTCTTATAATTTCTCTGTATCCTGAGGCTGCAAACGTGAACTAAAAACAAAATAAATAAATAAACTAGACTCAAGTTCAGGGCAGCATGTTTGAATAAATGGTTTTAATCTCAAATCAATCTATTCATACACTGAATCGTTTTGACATGCCAGGTCACATGGCCTTGGAGAGGAAGTGAGCGGTAGTGTTTTCAACCATTAGAAATGTGTGTGTGTGCTTGTGTGTGTGTGTGAGCGTTCTGTTATGTAGCAGCGTCTTGATGGGAAATCTGACAGGAGTGTCTCTGCTACATTTTATTGTCATGTAATACTCTTCTTTTCTAATTGTTTTTGCTTTTCTTTGTTTCAGCTCCTCATTGATTGGCATTTAGTATTTTTGTTGATCCACTTTATTCAAATGCCTGAACAGATCTGCTCTGTTGTACTTTGGCCTTTTTAGGTGCATTTAGAAAACGTGCATTTAAAGAAAACAGAGCAAAAACAATCTCAGGCTCTGCACAGAGAATTGTACTTGAATAAGAGAAACATTACTTGAAACTAATGCTACTCAGGTAAAGGTAAAAAGTAGCCCTCCAAAAAATTATTTAAGTAAAAAAAAAAAAATTTTGTGAAAATACTGAGTAACAGATCATAACATCTGATTTAATATTTCAACATGATGTCATCAACCAGACAAAAATGTAAGATTTTGTGCAAATTCTGGTCTTTTAAGGACTAAAATAATAATAATAAAAATAATAATGAAGAGTTGTCAAACAACTAATTCAGGCAGGAAAGAATAATTTTTTTCTGAAAAAAAAAAGCAAACAAAAAACTTCTTAACCTAGTACTTTGACTAGTTAGAGTACATACACTTTATATAATGACAGGATAAAGTACTTCAAGTGATAAAACATGCTGTTCGCTCTGCTAGATCTACAAATAGCACAGCAGGCTGAGCAAATAGAAAATAAAATTAGAACAAAGGTTGTGTACGAACAAGAAGTCTCACTTAAACATAAATTATAGGTCTGTGTCTCATGCATTTTTTGCAAACATGTTTTTTTTTCTGTGTTTTTTCAAACGGTGGGCAGAAATTTTATTAAAATAAGAGTAATGATACCACATTTTAACATTACTCAAATAAAATTAAATGTATGTTGTAGTAAAACTACAAATGGCTGAATCCTTTTTTCCCTACCAAATCAGATTTCACATTCACTTATCGTCTGAGAGATGTCCGTCTTGTCTCCTATCAGAATCAAACTTGTTGGTTAAAGGGGGGGGAAAAAATTCTAAATCTACCAGGGGTGTGAATATTTTATTTATTTATTTATTTATTGTAATGAATGGATCCTGAATTAACAAATTCATCTTGTCCTGCTATTATTTATGATTTATTTTTGATGAATCCTGCAAGTTCCAGAGAAATAGTCAGTGAACTGGCAGGTTTGAATTTAAGCATCTTGAAATGTGTGCGTCCTGTTACAATCTGGTGTAAAACTAACAGAATTTCAGATCAGCATCATACTGACACGACGGTCTGGAGCTGCTTCAGGACAGACTGCTGTAAGCGAAACCATGTATTTTGCTCTCTAGCAGAAAATCCCAAAGGAGAAAGTCCAGCCATCAGTTTCTAACCTTGAATTCAAGTTCTGTGTAATTATGCAGCTGGATGATGATGGTGGGACTTTCACCAGGAAATCCAGCTGTTTGTGGTTTAAAAAATAAAAAAAGGTGGCTTAGTCTGGGTGGTGCTGCAAATGGCTTACAAAGTTATTCGATTTTGGTGGAAAGTTGCTTTGTCACAGGGTTAGGTTTGTTTGCAATGTTTGTTGTTGTTTTTTCTCCCCCAAATCAATCATTTAAAAACTTGGATTATTTTAAACATTCAAATGTGATAAAACAAGCAAGATGTGACGTGTATTTAAGGGCAAATCTGCAGCATAATTTCTGTATGTATTACAAAGAAAAACATTAAATCTTACAGTACAGGAAAACATGTAGAATATGAGTACAGAGTCATGCTATTAGTATGCACTATGATTAACTTACTAATACTGTTTATACAGTACTTTAAAAAATGTTTATCATGTACATCTGTAATTTGTCGATGAGAGAAATGGTTTTAATTTAGACCATGATTGGCTTTAACTACAGTTTGCAGATTTTGTGTTGCATCATAAAATTAAAGGGGCGTTATTATGTATTTTCCAGGCACGTTGTGACATTTTACAGAATAATCCAGGAACTATATTAGATTGAGTTGTTATAAAAATGCTGTGCTGGGTGAGCAGCGCCGGGGGCAGGTGTGGGCGAGGGTTGCTCTGTGGGGCCGACGCTCAGCGGGAGCCTGCAGCTCTGAGGAGGAGCTTTGTGAAAATGGGCGGGGCTTTGTGGGAGCAAGCGTTTAGGCGCCCCCAAGTTTTTGCCCTGCAGGATACAAGGCTTCCTCAAACATGAATGAATAATGAAGCCAGAATTCTTGGAGTGTTTTTGATGAGGGAATAACATGATACAAACCTACAAAAATAAATAAATTTTACATTTACACTTAAAAAACCCCCCAAAATTAACAAGCCTACTAGTCTGACACCACCCTCATCTGCTCACATAACATCTGTTTAGAGTGTTTACCCATCCGGAAATAGATGCTGTTATTTATTTAAAAAAACAACAACAAACACTTCATCGGTTATTAGTTATTTTTATGGCACTGCTGCTGGATCGGCTTCAAGGATATTTCAACTCTAGTCGCTGAGCATTTCCATTCATTCCTCACTCTCATCTGAAATGTCACATTTGTAAAAGCGCAAATACTCCTGTCTGCAGTTTGTGTTGGATGGGAGCTTACAAGTGTGCGTCTGTTTGCCTACTCCTCCCTCCCTCCCCCACTCTCCCATCTCCCACGCCTCACACCCCACTTTACCCACCGCCCTCCGCCTCGTATCAAATGTCACATCTGCCTGTCTAAATGGCACTGGCTTCACTTAACACAGAGACACTGTTGGGTCCTGCTTCTACTTTAACACAATTGTCGGCGAGCGTTGGGAGAGAAATTACACACACACACACACACGCCAAGACTCGCGCAAAAGTGCCGGCATGCACACACACGTGGCAGAAGCCTCCACAGCCTCTCTGCTCTGTGACGCAGAGGAAGCTCTGCGTGTCCGTCTTTGGTAAAGTCCACTTGGTCTAAAGTGAGTGTCTCTCACTAGTTGCTTACGTGTCCATCAAAATTAATACCGGGAATTCCCTTGTTCCCTTGAATCCACAGGGAAAGTTACAATATGGAAGTGTGTGTGTGTGTGTCATGGGACGTGATATTGTGTTCACAAAGTAAGGGCGAGGAGAGAAAGCTTGCTGACTGCAGTAATGGATTCCAATTCTAGCTTCTCCTCCAGTATCCCATCTCTTAAGACGACCTCTCCTGTTTTTAGACTCACAAACAGACTAATCTCAATTCCATCCTTTTTTTTTCTTCTTCTTCTTATTCTTTCTTTTCCTCCTCCTCTTTGTTTAACCTGCAGATGTCTAATGAACAGTTACTTGGATGAGAGAGGTCTGTCCTCCTCGGAGGCTCCTTTCACGTCAGGATCAAGAAATTCAAGCACATTACAAGTCTTCGTTTATCAGGACTTACTGTGGATGTCTCAAGGACAAAGAGCAAAGATTTCCATTACGGAACACTTTTAAGAAAGTAACAGCCCTCTAATTCATCACTCGTCATGAGTCCCTTTAGGTTTTTGTACGTAGAGTGGGCCTAATGGATCCTACAGTAATCAAATGGTGCCTAAATGTGTCCGGTGGGGAAAGGTGTGTGTGTTTTTAAGGCAAGATATACAGCTGAAGAAGAATGGATCTCCAGTTATTTCCACGTTAACCAAATAGGAAACATGTATGGATGTTTGTTTGCCGTTTTATCGTTTAATTTGTTATAATTGGTATTCTGTGTTCATGTTTGGCAATTTCTTTTCCAGAAAAAATGTAGCTGTCTGCTTTGGGAGTTTATTTTTATTTTTTACTTTTGTTAGAGGGAAAGGGCTATTGCGACCTTGTAGAGGAGATCTCTGAATGGCAGTTTCCAATTTGGTTTCTTCGTTGTTTAGAAAATCTGACTGGTTTTGGTTGTTTGTTTTTTTTGTTTTTTTTTAACCTAAGTGACATTAGTGATATTTATAGAAAACTATACAAAATATTTGTTCACATTTCATGTTCGTATGTAAATATATTTATTAGTATTTAAACTTAAATTGCATAATCTTGGATTAACAATGAATCGTCTTCATTTTTTCCTTAAAACAACGCACACTTCTCCGTTTACAAGGACAGCACTATTTATTAAGACTTTTTTTTTTAGTTAACTGATCTGAATCTAATGTAGTTGGCTGTGTAACCTTTGACCAATGGGCGGGGCTCAGAACCGTAACGCTATAACAAAAAGCATCTGCCCTCAATGTGAATTGAATGTGGAAATCCAACAGTTAATAAAAACTAATGTGGCTTAATTCAATAAATTCAACTGTTGCAGTAAAGCCATGTCATTTAGGGCGGAAATAATAATGGAAAAATGTCATAGTTGTATTTTTATATGTATGCAGGATTCATTCAACAATGATCGATTTAACCACTATTGTAGCCCCATACCTCCTGCACATTTTCTGACAGTATAGGGAACCCTGCTGGAGTTTGTCCTCCCAGCAGCTTCACACACCAATTAAGTGCAATGATGACAAGCGTCTGTCAGCCATCAGGAACTTAAGCCTGCCATCATCTGGGTCCGGAGTCGTCGTCTTGTCACTGTGGAATGATCAGAGAGACAGCCTCTAAGGATTTCCTATCGAGCCTTCCCTCATTGGCTCCAGAGGAGTGTGAGAGTAATGCTTTGAGTGTGCTCTAGGCCTGCCTCCTCAGAAATGGTACATGTTGCCTTCTTAAGCTGAAAATAAAAATCAATGTGTCAAGACTTACTGGAAGGAGGCTGGAGAAATGGCTTCCCAGAATCTAATTCCCGATGTCCTAATGCGGCGCCTGGAGTAAGTGTGGTTGTAAACGGTGGGTAGGCTCTTTATTTTTTTTTTCTTGGGCAGTAAATGCAGAGTTCAGGCGTGGAGGTTGCCGTTGCCGTTTATCGCCTCTTTCAGCGCTTCTCTTTCTTTCTGTTTCCTATTTAAATGCAATTTAGCAATAAATCCCACCACTGTATGGAGTTTGAGGCCCATCAGCTACCCGAGGTGTTATCTGGATAAATAGGATTTTTTTTACATTCTGGCCTCCTTCCTCGTACTTGGTATCAGTTGGTGAGATGTTTGTGGCAAAAATAGAAGTGCTTGTTTGTGAATGGTCGGTCACGTTTTGCAGGCTCCATGAAAGCACCGTCACCCGGCTCAGCGAAGGGCTTCCCTCTGAGCTGTGTGATCAAGGTCACGGCTACAAGCATGTCCTGTACGCCCACGTTTCCAGTTTGACCCAGGTCCAGATGTCTCTCTCTGCTGGACGTCTTCGTAACCAGCTATTGTTGTTGGTAATGAACATGGTAGGCACTGGATGACGACGGGAGAGACGCTGTGTGGTGGATGGACAGTCAGCAGGATGTCCTAGAAAGTGGCAATACTAACCTTACGGTCTTCTATTTAAAAAAAAAAAAAGACTGCCTCTTTAAATTCTAGAGATCAACATATTTTGCATTTAAGGTTTTTGGGATGTACTTAATTTTTCACAAATAATCATGGGATCTATGGTGCGTTTCTGTGTGCTTGTTTTTAAATAATTCTTGAAGTGTGTAACTTTTATGGAAAAAAAAAGTTTTTCCACATGTTGGAAATTGTCATTATATATTATATATATTCCTTTATTTAACCAGGTAAACCCCGTTGAGATCTAGATCTCATTTTCAAGAGGGACCTGGGCAAAAAAAATTGCATATCATTATGATATGACAGAATCTGTGCTCCTCTGTCTTCTCCAAGTGCCCCCATACTAACTATCTCTATCAAAAACAGCCAATCAGAGCCAGGAGGAGGAGTGTCTTAGCGTTGTCAATCACTCTCGTGCTTACCCCTACCCCTTGCTCTCTGCTACGCTACAACATCTTTGGGAAACATTAATTGAAGGTTCGGTCTCTATTATGATGTGTTATGAGTTTTTTGGTGAGCGTTTGTGCCAAATGACACATTTAGCTGAGTCAAACATCTAATTACTGTTTTGTACAAAATAGATTTTAAAGAATTAAAAAAACAGAAACATCTAATTATGTTTTTAAATGTGTCTAGATAGAAATGTGCATGTTAAAATTAAATTACCTTTTTGAGTTGATGGATTCTAAGTTGCCTTTTGCTTTTGTAATTGATGCAGCGATTCAACTTTTAGTGGCATTTTGTTTCAAAGCTTTCATTTCATCTGCAGCTCTGGTAACTAGCAATTTAGCAACAGGTTGCCTTAAAAGCTGACATTTCATAACAGCTATAACTTTTCAAGTTTTTCCACTGTGGAAGTCTGGATGCTTTTGAAAAACTATGCCAGGTGACTTTCTTGTCGGCTGCATTTATATGGACGCAAATTAAGGAAAGTAACGCATGATTATTAATTTCCTCCACACGTTTTAAGTAAAACCGTCCAAGTTCGAAGCTGGAAAAATAAAAAAGAAGATGCACTGAAGTAAGAATTCCAAGAGGGAAAGATGGAGGTTATACGTCGGCTATGCATTTAAAAAATAGTAAAAGAGCAGTGCAAGACATAAACTGCACTTCTGCAAGCGTGTAACACAGTAAATGTGCCTAATATACAACTACATGAACAACCTTTTAATTGTTGCTGTTTGGATTCACAAAATGCAATGACATACATTAACATTACATTGTGCTTTAAGGTTTGTAACCGCTAGCAGACGTCTTACACATCAAGAGTCGCATGCAAAAGCTGAATGGCCTCTTAAGTGTACGGAGAAACAATCACCTGATGATCCTGGTTTATAAATCTCAACTCGGCTTTGCTCCAGCATACTTGAGCTCTCTCTTGCATAGATCTGTTATCTCCCATTCTTTATGCTCTAATAACATTTTTCTTTTGCATGTTCCACGTGTTCAGACTGAAAAGGGGAAGCAGGCATTCAGTGTTTTGGCTCCTACAGCCTGGAATCAGCTCCAGTCTGAACTCAAGATGTCAGAACTGATTTCATTGGATTTATTTCATTTGAAATAAATCCAATGAAATCATTGGATGCAAATTAAGGAAAGTAATTTGATTTATTTCATTCGAAATAAATCCAATGATTTATTGGAATCATTGGATTTCTACCATTTAATAGAATGAGATTCCATTTAACAGTGTCACTGATTTTAAATTGTTTTCTATTGTTTTACACTTGTGCATATGTATTAATTAGTTTTATTTTGTAACCGGGTTGCTATTGCAGACTTCTGCCCAGGTCCCTCTTGAAAATGAGATCTACTGTAGAGCTCAATGGGGTTTACCTGGTTAAATAAAGGAAAAAAAAGATAATTAATATTAGCTACTATTTTGTGTCTGAGGCAAAATTCAACAATTTTGTTATCTCTGTAGTTTACCTACTTTGCTTTTTATTTACTTTTTTTTTTTAAACCATTAATACCAAATCTCCTCAGAGTACCACTAAAGTTAAAAGTTTGTTTCCAAGTATTTGTACCACAGTTTGGGAACCATAGCTCAAAACTATGTGAAGAACGAAGGTTTAAAAATGTTCTGTCTTCAGGCTTAAGACCAAGTAGTGGAATTTCACTTTTCTTTTAGCATTTTGTTTTTCAAATCCAGTTCCATAAGGCATACACACTTTGAAAATCAATGTTCCTTTTCACTGTATGAACTGATAAACTCGTACAACACAGAAATAGCCAATTTGCAAGCAAAGATTTGCTTTATCTTTGCTTCTAAAACATAAAGCAAAGAAAAAGGGCATCCTGACGTGGGGTGTCTGAAACCCAGTAGCTCAGTTTTGCACATAAAATCTTTAAAATGCTCATCGCAAAATGGGCTGAAAAAAGCAACAACCTTGAATATTTAGAAACCATTCATTTCAAGGATCCGAGGTATAATTTTGCTAGTTTCTACTTTTCTGCTCAGGTTCTCGAGCTGTACACATATGCCTTGAAAAGTTATGGAAGGTCATGAAAATACTTCTATTCACTATATTGACAGCGCTGGGCAACAGCAGGATTTGTACGTTTAAAACATATCAAGTGATGAATGTGTGTGTGTGTGTGTGTTTGTTTTTTTTTATTTCAGAGAGCCCCACAGGCTTTCATTTGTACATCTCGTCAAGAAGGTCAAACATTTAAAACAGCTTAAGGAGCGTGCACACACCAGCTGCAGCTAGCATTGTGCTGTTGTCAAGGACATTTTTTGGGAGCAGATGCTTGCAAAAACATATGGTGCATTCAAGACACACACACGCGCGCACACACCCCAACATGAGCTACACAGACGGGACCATTGTTTTTTAAAATTTTTTTTCATGATTTAGCAGACATTATATCGAATTACCCTAGTTATAAGCTTATTATAGCTTATAGCTCTGCACTGTGTCTTACCTTAACAAGGCTCAGTCCCTTTTCTGTACTCACTCTCTGCCTCTGCGTTTGCCTGTTCAGGGTCAGTGGGACGAGGGCCCGTCCCAGCTTGCTTCCAGTTTACAATTAATCCAAAATAAATGTCTTTAGCATTTAGCAGTTAACAGGTTCTTGAAGTGGCAGTATTGTGTGTTTTCCAGGCACACAGTGCCATTCTATAGCATGATTAAGTAATTATGTTACCTTCAGTTGTCATAAAAATGATGTATATGTCAAACAGGAGTTAAAAGAAACATTCCTTCCTGATTTAACAGCTTGAAATTGGGCCTCTGTCTCTTTAAGAAACTCCTGCTCTTTCTGAAACTCCGCCTACAGGAAGTCACCACAACACGGCTCCTCTATTAACCCTTTAACGACGTTTTTAAACAGCGTTTTACTGAGAAGTAGCTCATATGACTAGTGTTAAGGAAAAATGATTATTTTAGTACTTAATACAGTTAATTTTACGTATGTGTAAAAAGGGTATCTTTGATACTCTTGTTTTGAACCGGACAGACAGGGGTCAGAATGCAGATCACTAAAGGGGGCCGTTTGCGGCCCGGCTAGAACACAGAGACATAAATTCGCATTCCTGCAGGCAGTTGGGGGGAGACCTGCTGGAGGCCAGCATCTGCGATGGTGTAAAACTAATGCAAAATAGAAGATTGAAACCCCGTAACATTTAATTTCTAAGTATTAATACCATGTTTACTGAAGATTGTATTATCTCATTTTAAAACTACTAAAGGATGAATGTATTTGAAAATTGTATTATCTGTGACGATATTAGAAGCAAATGGAAATTGTTTGAATGAAAATGTTTTCTTTACTATTAGAAAATGGCTCAGGAAGTATACTTTATTTTGTCCTGTGGATTTTATGTATTATTTTGGCAGAACTCAATCTTTTGGGGGCTGAATGTGCAAAAGCAAAACTGGGGTTTGCAAAGATAACATTTCTTGAAAATTACCAGATGCAAGTCTCTTCGAGAACGTTAGGAGAGATAATGGAGGAGACGTCAGATTCCGAGGGTGTCTGCGAAATCTTATCTTAAGACTCTCGGCGCCGGGGACATCTGTACCTGGTATCCTCCAAGATTAACTGGTCCGCCTTTGTCTCTCGACAGAAACCAGACGCCTTTGGAACTTCGCTGTAAATTAGGAGACTTCTCAAGTTTCCCTTAGTCCCTACGGGAGTTTCTAATTGGTTAAAGAGCGGAACGCCTTAATTGAATATACTAAATTGAAGAAACACCCACTCAGTATAAAATTACATGCAAGCATCAGAAATTCAGAATGCTACCACTGTTTTGCTTTTTGGCATAAAAGCTTTCTCCAAAGACGCGTCTTTGCCCCCCTTGTTTTCTTTGTGTTTGTTTTTTTTCTATTTTTCCTGTTACAGGTAATGAATATATATATCTCTGTACCTCTGCAGCTTCGTTAATTGATTCATGCGTTATTTTGTGTGGAATTAAACTCTGTGATCTGTGACGTCAACACGCAGTGTCGTGGTTTCACTTCCTCCAGCCGCAGCCCGCCTGCCAGAGATCCCGGGACTCTAAGGAAGAAGGAGCCAAACTTTTTGTCCAAAGTTAATGTTAAATTATACTTCCTTAATACTAGCATAGCAGATGTGCCCTTCCACCAGGTGTTAGCTAATTGCTGCTGGCTAGTCTGAAGGAGCTGAGTGGGGGAGTGGTGAGTAAATTTTGTTCCAATACTCAAAAATCAACCTCCTCATTTAGATGATGTGGGATAAGACAGAACAAATCTCGCTTTGTGAACCCAAGGAATTTGCATCTTTCTTCTGCACAGCTTTATAAATAGTAAATTTAGACAAAAAAAAAAAGCTACAAGACAAATTAGGAAACAACTGTTTCTATGTGGATGCATTTCTAATTTTATCTGAACGTTTCTTTTGTCTGGGTCTGGGATTCCCTTCCACGCTAAACCCAGCCTCCGGTTTAAGATCCCGTCTTCCACGCGATGAAGGCACAAGCTGCTTATAGAGATGATCACCGATAGCCGCCGTCCCTGTTGCGACACAGCAATGGCAGCAGCAAGCAAGCAAACACACCCCCCCACACACACACACACACACACCTACAAGAATTCTCCTACTATTAGGCAGCTCGAGGCCTTGCTGCAGTTTTGACATGGGTTGTTGTGATGTGCAACAGCATGCCAGCTAGCTGGGTGGGAGGATGTAGATGTGTTGCTGTACGCCTCAGTAGGACTGTAATCCATGACTCAGATTGGGTGTGTGTGTGTGTGTGTGCGTGTGTGAATTCATGTCAGGAGAAAAAACCAGAGGCGAGTTGGGTTTTAGGTGAACCTATTTCAAGTCATGCTTTCCATGTCGTGGGTTTGTGCAAACAGAGTTCAAAGAGTGGAGGTGCATTCCTTGAATGTTTTACTCTCTAATTTCTCCAACGCTTGTTTAAATTTGATTTGCTCTTCAAGTGAATCTCTTCACTTGCATATTTTATACAGGTTCCCCCCCGAAGTCAAACTTTTAGAAACTGCTTTTTTTTTCTTTTTTAAGATTGTTCTCAGAAATAGCACAGAGTAAAGATCAAATATTGTTGAAGGTTAAGTAAAACTATGACTTAAGAGAATCAGAAGCAGACAGTAATACATGTAAAGGGGGGGAGGAGGGGAAATGAGAAGAAAGGAATTCCTCAAAAAGATCAAAGGCAGGCTGAAGCTGGTGGTTGTGACTTGAATAGTAATAATCCCAAAGACACAAAAACAGAGTCAACGGGCGGGTGGGAGTGTTGGGGGGGGTTTGATTCAGTCCCTTAGTAACAACAGACAGAAGCAAAGACAGGGAAGGCACAGCAGATGAAATCCATTAATAGAAATATTATCTAATGATTGCAGTCGCTGGATGCGCGAGCTGCGCTGCCTCACGATGAGGCATCGGGATCAGCGGCGCTAAAATATGATCTGGCTAACAGCAGCTCAAAATATTGCAGTGTCACTTCGCTCTGTTTGGTACAATACACTGAAAGCACTGCACAGCACAGCTTACGTTTGAGACCCCGACGACTTGAAATAAGGCGGCGCGTGTTCTGAGAATGGAAACGATTGGCTTAATGTAGCAACAACCGAGGTTGCCGTTTAAGAGGCCTATGGTGAAAGAGAGAGAGATTTTCATTGGGAGGGAAAAATAGAACAAGAGAAGCTTGTCTGTTTCCTCTTTGCCAAACGTTTAATTTCATGTAAGTTGTGTTCATTAAATTTTTTTAATGAATGTAACTTGAATGATCCAACTAGATGTGTAGCCTTTGAAATGCGTAACCATGACAATCCTGATTACTAACTGGAAAGAAGATACCAAACCCGCAGATTTGTGCACTGTGTTAAAAAAAAACCCAAAAAGACATTTCCCCCATGGAAATATCTGAATGTTTTAAGACCAAACTCCTTTTCTCATGTTTTTCATTTTAGCTCAAGACAAAAACAAAAAAGCACAAATGGACTTTATTGCTGATTTACGGCCTAATTTTACTTCCATGTTAAAACACCTTCAAAGTACAAACTCTTGACTGAAAGGAGAAATAAAAAAGGGAAAACGGAAACAAAATAGTCGGGAAGGACATTTATCGCATCGCATCGTTCATTATTTACTGTGACAAATTTCTTATAAGAATTTCAATTTATCGTCTTGATAAATTTTATTTAATGGTGTTGAATAAAAACAAAACTGATAATTGTATCAGAAATGTTTGTGATTTTAAACGTCAGTAAGTTTGAAAGCCTGATTAAATAAAGCTACTGTTTGCAGCTTAGTGGTATGAAGTCCACTTCTTTAAGAGGCGTCCTCAAGAAGCGCATTTCAAATATTTCTCAAGTACAATATTTGTGTTTGTGGGGCTACGAATGCTGCGACATGCAGTCACAGCCGTACAATGACCCAAGAAGAGGCACTGATAGCTTCTTAATCATTTTTACAGTTATCGCAATAGTACCACAAAATATTGCAATAAAATTCTAACGCTGTACCCCTACAAAATAATAAAAACTACATGCTACTCATTTCCAAAACCAAGCCAAAATTAATAACAGTAAAAAAAATACAACCAACTTTAAAAATGATACACAAGAGCAACAGAGGTGAATGTTTTGATGTCAGATAAACAGGGCACTGTTACTAGAGAGGATGGCTGCAGTTTCTGTCCTTTGGTAGAATAGGTTAAGAAAGCGTGATATTGATTAAACCTTTTCATCTTATCAGTATCTTGTAATATCTTCTCGTGGCTTTCATTGACACTTGTTATGACTTATTCCTCTTGAAAAGTCCGGTATTTTTGGTGTGTAGAGAAACAGGCATTTTGTTCCTCCTCTTTCTAGGATACTCCAAGCATTTTCCTTTTCCAGGGTACGAACTCTCTAGTTGATTCTAGGAAGTATGCATGCAGAAGACAAAAGTCTTTTTTTTTTTATCCCTTTCCAGCTGGCCTGTGCAGAACAAAACCGATTTCCGTAGTCAGTCAACAGCTCAGTGGACAATTGGAAAGGTGATTTCTTTACTGAAGCTATTCTTCTCCCCCTCCCTCCCCCATTTTCTCATGCAAATGAGGAATTTGACACACCAAAGGATTCCTGTCGAGTGTTCATATGCGTGTGTGTGTTTTGTTGTTGTTGGTTGCTCTGAGAGAAAGCCTCATCTGTGTGAAGACGCACATTATTTAGCATGCTACCAAGTGAAGCAGAACATGGAAGAAATTTTAATCAAGGCTCTTGGTGAGCCTTTTGGTTTTGTTGAGGTGGCTGTGTGTGGGGGTGGGTGTGTGCGGGCGTGTGTGTGTGTGTGCATTTGAGCATAGATTATTGGAAAGGGTGTCTGGGGAATTGCAAAGAGACATCAGTTCTTCTCCCAACACTTATGAAGAAGCAAATAGCCCTGACCCTGACTGCTTAGGAATAGATTTGTACCACTCATGATTTTATAGTGTGTATTTTAAGCAAATACAGACTTTTTTTTGTTTTTTTATCAGTTCATGTCTTCTTGGAATAGTAACAGTAATGGTTCATTTCCTCTCTTGTAATAAAGGCAGACCTTTCCAACATGTGCATGGTCAGCAATGAATTAATTTGAGGTTTTTCCTCTTCGATTTGAGAAATCACCGAAAGTTTTAACTCAGGTCAACCTTTAATCACGCCACAGCGATTCTGCAGTATGTAGTTAACGTTTTTAAAAAAAAAAAATTTTAAAAGTTACTTTATTCTTGCGCGCTTTACTAACTACACCTAATTACATTTCACCTGTTCTACCAGTTACTGCTTCACCTTGTCAATTAGTGACTTAATTAGTACTTCACTTATTAGTTACTCCTTTGATCAAATACACAAAGTATTGTCACCCTGCCAGGTCAACTACATTCAAAGTTTCACATTTTGGGGAGATAATACACGGCTCTAAATGTGAAAAAGAGCGAAAAAGAGCAACCTGTTGCTGGTGTGCAGTTTGTTTTTTGTTTTGTCTGGGAAGCGGAGCACAGAGACTGAGTTGAGCTTGAGCACCACACAGCATCTTCTTTGGCCTCTGCTCAGGTTGGAGAGTCATTCATCTTACTTGACCCCGTCCCATCACAGTCCGGTGGCCAAACACCACAGCAGAGGACCAATTCGCCGGAGTGAAAATCCACAAAATGTAGGGAAATACAACCCCCTTTTCCACTGTGGTATCAGTAAACCCATTGCAGTTTTGTTGTTTAATCTCTAAAGACAGTTTTTTATCCCCTCTATATATTTTTTTTTAGCCGAGACTTCCTTCATTTGCTTGGACCTATCAAAGGCATTTCCTTTTTCCACGCATATTTACACTGCGCCGATTCTTACGCTACTGTTCGTCATTATTCCTGCGTTTTGCATTGGGCTGACTGCAGTGACTTATCTATGGCCGTTTCAAAATGCGCTGTAGGTTTTGTTAAAAATAAAGAAAGCAACGAGAGAATCCACATTCACAGCTAATGTCAGCATTATGTGTAAGGTCATTATATCCATTGATGCTCCTGGCAGATGATAAGTGTAATAGTTCAGGTCGGGTGTCATGGGATCTTTGCATTGTTTTCATTTAAATCGCTCAATGTAGAGCAGTGGAATACAATTTATTAGTCATACAAGTGTGACCTCCATTATCTGCTACAGTAACGCAGGCTTTTAACACACTGAACATCCGTCTTTTTCAGATAACCGCACTCCTTGTCTCTGGTTTTCAAAAATGATCATTCTCACGACTGACACAGCACATTTTAACAAAGTAGAGACTTCAGCCAAAAAAAAAAAAAAAAAGCATAATTATTACAATCAGAATGTATCAAGCTCAGCAAAGTTAATATTTCCTTTTGACGTGGATTTGGCTTCGTCGGTCTACCTTAATCACCCTAATGAGCACATGTGGTTTTTTTTGCTCTAAATACTTTTCATCATTTTTGAAACTTTTTTTGGCTCAGAAAAATCTCAGCGCTCACGTTTTTCACCACAGCCTCAATGTGCAGGTTTTCCATCTGTCTATTTGGAAGAGAAGAAGAAGAAAGTAGCTGAAAATGAAGAATAATATTGTGATTTGATAGCAGGTTATTAGTGCAGTTTTGGTTGTTCTCTTGGTCTCAGAGTTAAACAGTCCCAACTGGGACTGTGAATATTCCTACACCGTATTATTCTTTGTCTGCTTTTTGTCTTGACTTGGACTTTTCCTTATCAGCAATATGTTCATAAGACAATCTTTAAAAGGACTTTTTTTTATGATAACATGGCGGAAAGTTACGATATTCCTAGTGACACGATGTACACAAGAAAGAGAAGTAAATCTCCAGACTTTTAGCTTGTGCGTTGCAGCAGCATGAAAATGCACACTAATCTTCATGAACCCACACAGGTTGAGAGCAAAAAACAAATCTAATGTCAGAAAGAGAACAAACACATTTTATACTTGTTTGTTCCTGGTGTGAAATATCTGGAGATCTTGGTTCCGGCATAAGTGGTTTGATTTTTGAGAAAATCGGAAACGGAGACAGAACACAAACATGGCAAAACACTGCTACTTAGGATTTGTGTTTATTCCGCAAACTGTTGTGCAGATTAGAAGATATGAATTAACTTTAGGTGTGTCTCATGTCTTTAGTACATATTCACAAAACATTTCTATTATTGACCTTTTTATTTAAAGGGGGGAAAACAGTGACAGATAATGAGTTAACCAGTGGCTGTTTGAACATTCAAGCAGAAGGAAATCAGATGGCGTAGAACCATGCTAACAATCCACAGTCTAACCCAAGATACAATATTAATGTTGACCTTTTTCAGTTTGTGTTCACAAGCTAGGATTTTAGCGCTGCCATTGAATATTTATGACTGAGTTGTCTGTAGTAGAAAATGTCATAATCCACCAAACTTTTCTTTTAAATCATCCGATTACAGCTATCATGAGATTGGTCGGCTGCTCTCACGTTGACCTCTACGGTGTCATAAAACAGCAGGGGAAGGAGCTCCTTTGTGCTGAAGACTCTCTTTTCGTTGCTTTCCCCGACCCCAAAACTGATCACGATCAAAGCTGTCCTCGTTAACATCAAAGACGACTCTCTTTTCTAAACCAAAGCCAAATGGCAAGGCAATCTGTGCTGAGCGTCACAAAATCCTCGGCGCATTGCAATCTGAAAACTTCACACCTATCGTTCGATCAAGTCTCTTTTCTCTTTGCTGGGGGAAAACACCCACAAACGGTGGCAACCTGCTGCCACAAGATCTGCTGACCAGAGCCTATAAAACACAACCAGAATCAATTGTTAGCTACGGGCAGACTTCAGAGACTCCTTTCACTCCGTATTCTTTTTTCTCCCCTCACAAAGTTTTAGAATATTTTTAATCAATTTCTTACTTCTTTCCATCCAGACTCTTGTTAAATTAAGTTAACTGAGGGTAATATGAAAAAGATCACACACTTTTTGAATGCAAGGCCTAGTAGCAGTCGTTCATAATATTCTGGTTAGAAAAGTAATCATTTATGCACCCAGAGTTATGCTTGCTCTGGGTAAGGCCTGTCCAGTTAGATAAAACACTCTCCCACACAAGAAGTCACAAACGCTTCAAATTAGTGATGGTCCATCTGAAGCCAGGCTTCTGTACTGACTAAAAAGGGGGCGTGTCGGATGAAGCCCCGCTTCGACGCTTGCGTCATCTTGCTGAAAACCACGTGACTGGCAACAAACGACGCCTCGCATCACCTGGGACACATGACTGCTTCATTTTGCGTGTCGGTTTTCAAAATAAAAGCACGATAAGCCGTCCTGCTTCATGGGTTGTTGTAGGTGTTGTGGAAAAGAAAAGAAAAAAAACTATTACCAAGCACCGTTCAGGTAAAAATCACTCAGTCAGGGTTATTTCTGAATTGTGCACAACTCAGAGAGCAGTAATGAAGCAAGTCTGGATGAAAAGAGGCAACACATGAGTTTTATACCAAGGATAAAGGCTCCAAAACAAGGAGTGAGACAGTCTGGTTCTGATGCAGCTGTGGAAAACAACTCCCAACCTTCTACATGTAACCCAAATAGTTATATTTTGATGGGACTAATCAGGAACTTAGAATAAACATATAGCAATACAACTAGCAGATGTGACCGTATTGTAATTTTCCACTTCATAGGTCATTTGGTCGCGCATCAGAGGAGAATATTTATCTTCAGTGGCCACAATAAAAGGAACATTGACCAACATATTTGATGTGTATTGACGACGGCACTCATCAAAATGTAATGCTTGTTACTGGTTTTCTCAATTGTCGATTATGGTGTTTTTTCATGACTTTATAGTTTTGTGATTTTGTGATGTGAAGCTCTTTGAACTGCAGTGTTGCTGAAATCTGCCACACAAATAAACTCGACTGATTGTCTGAAATGGAGCCAGCAAGAGGAAAATCTCTGACGTCTGGGATGACTTTGAGATGATCGCTCATAATAAAATTCTTATTCAAGTAAAAATAAGTAACCACTCTGCCTCTCCATTTCTCACCTTCTGGAAATTTCCACTATTATTTGCAGTCTGATCAGCAAAGACGTATCAGTCTTGCACAGCAGAAACAGATTTAATGCTGTTGCAAGACTAAAATTCAGCATGTAGCTAAATATAAGGGATCAGAGCCAATTAGAAATCCAGGAAAAAGCGAATGCCCCAACAAGCACTAAGACTCTAAAACATCAAATGTCTTTATTGTCAAATCAGTCTATGACATAAAAGAAAACCCAACACAACCACTGACGTTCAACATATACCAGGATTAGATTGGCTATAAATCATTTTAATAATTAAAACACATGACAATTAAATATGATTTAATTGATTCTCCTGTTACTAAACATGAGTTTGATGAAAACTTTGTGACAATATTGCATTTACTAATTTTTGGAAGTGTGATCCAACTGAGTGACAAGCCTGTTACAGTTTCACCAGCAGATGTCACTAGTGAGTGATGAATAAAGGATTAATTACCCTTTTTGCAAAGCAAAGGCTTGGAAAGCTTCATTGCTTCTTGAGGCCACATTTGCCCATCACTACTTGAAATGATTGGGCTTGTTTTTTTTATGTGGCAGGTGTGAAACTGAATAAGCAAACACGGTATACATACTTAAATGTATTGCGCATTGATTCCTTCCTGCCACAACGACGTAAAATTTATTTCCATGGCAAAATATTGTAAATAGATCCTTAAATCCAGTTTGTCACTTACCTAATTATGAATTTAGCCGATACTGCAGGGAATGCCTTTTTGAGTTTGAACAGCGATACAGAACACCCAGTCTCTTTTAGCATACTTTGCTAGCTCTGTAACACATGGCCTGATCAGATACTTCCTGGTTCTCTTAAAGGGCCAGCACGCCCACTTCAGCTAATGATAGAGCCAGAACAGCTGAAGATACATATCCTGGCAGATGAATACGATTCAGGAAAACGTTTCAATAACTGTCCAAAGGAGATGCTAACGATACAATTGGTATATTTTAAAATTGGAATTGTAGTTGCCATATCTGATTTGAAAAATCCTGTTAACTTCTTTATATATATATATATATATATATATATATATATACAGTATATATATATACTGTATATAGACTAACATTGTTTACCCCAATGTTAGTTTTTACATCTTTGAACTTTTGAAAATGTTTGAATGTCTTTTCAACCCCCAAATAAGTGAAGATGTCTTATATCTATAAGCTTTAAAGTGGGAGCAGCTAATAAACACGCTCTTATTTCTGTTGGACCATCAGTACATCGCAATATTCTTTCAATATTGCCAAGACTCACGCTTTAAAAGCTATGCTTTTTTTTCCTTCCCTTTCCCCTCCCCATCTACTTCCTCAGTTTGATGGATGCAAACTAAGGTCCTTTTCCATATTCTGGTTCATCCTAGCCAAGTGTGCAGGACAGAACTTGGCTCACATCCACCTGCGCCATTTCAGATGAAGCCCTTGTCTGAGGATTATGTTGAAATCTTGGTTTTAAGTCAAAGTGTAATTACTTCAGTCCTCGCGTGCCATGATTGGCGGCGCTGTTTACTCACCCTGGCGAGTGTGTCGATGTAAAATTTCAATCTTCCAGGATGAAGGAGCAACAGATTGGAGAAATGGGGTTTTCGCGCCTCCTTCGCTGGCTCCTTGTTAACTCGCGGTCGGTCGACACTAACCTCTAACCCCCCGCCGTCCGTATTAATTATGCTACTGTGTGGATCAGGGAGGATTTATTAGATAGAGGGAGGCTTACAATAGCTGGCATTTTGCTTATTAATGATAATCACGATAATCCCCTTTTCTACTAGGCTGAGATTTATGGTCTAGGGACAGGAGACCCGTGTTTACGTTGCTGGTGGTAAATCAATGTCAGGCTCGATTTTTTATTTTTTATTTTTCTGTTGTGTTCGGTGCCCTTCTTTATTGTACCTTTTTAATACCAGACATTGTTGACCTCTTAGCACTGGCATGAGTAGTTACGTCTGTCATTCTTCCTTTCCTGCTGGTAAAATCACCATCTCCCACCTGTAATGCCTTCTGTTCCTTTCCCCTTTTTGGTTTTCTTGCGCCAAATGTTTTTTTCTTCTTCTCCTCATTAACTTTGAGAGGTGAAGCTTTTTAGCCATCAAACCTTGCAGTGCATTTAAGCTTCTTCCTTCAATTACACACTCCTTTTATGAAACAGTTTTTGTTTAAGATTCTTGTTTCTTTTTCTCTCTGTTGCACTGTTCTGTATTGTCCCCGTCTTGCACTCTTTGCTTTCGATCTAGCAGTTTGCCCCCTACGAATAGGTTTAAATAGTCTTTTTTTTATGTATCTATTTATAGTTTAGCTTGTGAATATTGCCTGTATTTTACCTACTTCTCTTACTCTAATTATCATATCGTGTTTTTGTTTTTTTTTATAAATCTTCCTTCCCTCCCCCCCCACTCTTCTCCAGAAGTCACTGCCTCTGGGCCAAGGTTGCCTATTAGCATTAGAATACATTTACCTCATCCCACAACCACTTATTGTGGCTTTCTTCTTTTTTTTTCTTTCCGAGCTCGGCGACGCTTTCTGCCATCAGCCGCTACATTTAATAAAGCCCAGCTATAAACTCAGTGTTTTCATCAACCTCCCCTTCCTCCCTGCAGCATGTTACTGTGTTTACGGAGTACGTGGTAGCAGACGACGCGAGCTTTGATTTAATGATACCGCAGCTCAGTCCGTATTTTAGATCCAGGCATGTCTTTGGAAAGATTGCAAAATAATGCAGATCCGGCATGACTGAACAAAAACGGCACCTCTCTGGAAATAACTCTGCGGCCTTCTATGAACAAACGCGCGGCGATAAAACGGTGGCATCGATGTTACACTCAGCAAATCGGCCAATCGCCTGAGAATAATTCAATTCATTTTACATGGCGACGCAATTATGTTTAACTTAGACAGGGCAGGCAACACTAAAATAAAACATGTGGTCAATGTATCCTGCACATGATGTGGACAATAATTAACTTTAATTAGCTTTTGTTAGTTTTTTTTTCTCCTTCAAAGTGGGGTTCATTTATTGAGGAGAGCACAGGGAAGTTTGCACTATATGCTACATACAGTAAGTCAGAATAGACAGAGAGCCTTTGGTATGCAAATGATTAGCGATAAAGAAATTCCAACCAAGATGAACAGAACGCCCTTGCACTTCAGTTAGGAGAGATGAGGGAGACCTTTTCAAATCACACTGACTCTATTGCCATTGAATAGTCATTTGAGATAATTTGCCGACTCAGCTTTTATAGGACAAAGATGAGCATCGGCCTGGGAAGGCACTTTTGAGTGTCAGATTTATACCATCTTGCTCTAAATACTCTTCTGTTCAGCTGGCCTCATTGTTTGCTTCATACTGTGAAGTCGCTCGAGGTCCAATGGTGTTTAACTTTTGGTTTCAAGCTGTAGAGATTCTCACAGTCGCCTCTCTTTTCATGTTTTGCAACAACTTTGATACGACGTAAAATATAAAGTTATAAAGGAAACAAAAGAGACTCAATGTAACTATATCAGCTTTTAATAAGCAGGATTTGCTTGTAGAGAAAAAAACTTCTGACATGGTTTTGAAAGGTTATATCTGTAAATGTCGGTTATCGGCCATGAGAACAACATTATCTTATCGACTATCCATGCTAACCAAAATTTTCAGGTCAGATTGGTCATTGGTTTCATTGGTTGTTGACTATTGTTACAACAAATGAATGTGAAAATCTCCAAGATGTGATGACATTAAGCGTAAATGCTGCGTTTTCATTGTCCATATAATTGCACAATTTGACATTTCAAAGATAAATTAGCATAATGGGAAAATGCCAATAAAAGAAAAAAACAACCTTTTGTTGTTTTTTTTTTATCAAAAGTTTTGGCGCTAGGATGAGGTTGTTATTTGGCCGTAAGGAAATATTTGCAATGGAAACACTTTTTTTTGCTTCATACGAGTACCATGATCGACAACTGGATGTTGCTACTGGTGCAAACCACGAAGACGACGGCAACAAGTAGCTAGACGATGATGGCACAGCTTGTTTTTTAATGCCTTATTGCGTTTCTGATTTAGTGGAAACGCCACAGTTGCCAAATTGTGTCTTTTCGACATTAGTAGGATGTAGACAAAGGTTTGTGCACATTTGTAATGGAAACACAACTTTAGTTGCCTTGACACTAGAGTAAAATGAAAATGCCCACTTACTACAGTCAGACAAATTTACAAAGTGTTTTTCATGCTCTACACAATAGTGTGGATCAGACAAAGTACATGGAAAAACTTGTTATTCGGGTTGAGTCTACAAGACCCAGGACACGCTGGAGGGACTCGGCTGACCTGGAAACGCCTTGGGATTCCCAAACTGGAACAAGTGGTTGGGGCGAGGGAAGTCTGGGCCTCCCTATGCTGCTACCCCCACGACCTTTTTTCTTCTAGTCTTTCACACAGCACTAAAAACCACTTGAATACTGAATTGCTCTCCTTAACCCTTGCAATAACGACTTGTCAAGCCAGTCTAATTAGTCAACACACACAAACTCTTATGTACATGTAGAGGGAAGTGCCAGAGGAATGTGTTGATTGCACCAGACTGTAAAGCTCTTTCCTAACCTTCAAAATCTGTAGGACTTTTGTTGACTGAATTTATGCAGTACGGCACATTTGTTTTTATCACTATGAACTTCTTTATCTGTTCACATTAGGAGTCAGGTTAGTCTGACACCCCACAGTCAAAACTTGTGCACCATCTGGCCTTGCAGAATAAATGCTTGCGTATAATACGTCTTTGTTGGTCACATTTATATAAAAAAGGAGTCCATTAGGAAACGGCTGAGCTGTTTTGAATAAATCCGAGGGAAGAAGTGTTTTTTACCAACTGCAACACAGACGCAAAAGCCAAGTAAGGTGAAGATCAATTGAGCTTCGTTAATTGTATTTCAGGCTTGCCGTGAGACGATTTTTATATCTCTTCTTGAAGATGCGGGGGGACAAAAAACAAGTTATCTGTGTAGTGTGGACGGCCTGTTCTCTGATAAAGCTTTCTGTCTAGGAACGCCGCTGGTCTTTTCTTTGGCGATTTTTCATCTTATGTTCTTCTTGTATGTAAATTGTAAGAGAATTCTCAAGGCTGATATTAAAATCATCCTTCAAAAGACAAACAGGAACAAAATGAGAACATCTAGGATTCCATTATTTTTTTTGCCTCTTTCATTTTGAACAATGTTTTGGAAAGCATTGTAATGGGAAAGAGTTCGCTTCCCTATTACAATTATTGTCTAAAAAAGGAAGTCCATGGAGCTTTTTTAAAACGATTGTTTGCTTACAATAATTTAGGGCTTTTTTGACTTGTACAGCTGATGATGCTAATGGAAGCTTAGCTGTTCAGAGTTGATGGGGATTACCACAAATGCAACACGTGTGTGTTACCTGACAACGGTTTACATTTACATGAACTCTGGTGTTCCTTTGCTTGGAAGTTAAAATGTCCTGCTGTGCCTCCATGTGTGTGTGTGCATGTGTGTGTGTCTTTATATGACTGACATTTTCTGTATCACGTTTTTACCGGTTGTTTGATCTTCCCTCTTTCATCTTCTCTGCAAAGAAATCTGACATTACCCGGTCTCTATATTCACCCTCGCTCCATTGCAAATCCTTACTATGACTACTTGTGTGTGTGCATGTCTTGGTCTGTATGTGATTGTAAGTAAAAGCTAAATACGTGTTTGTCTTCCACGTTGGGAAGACAGACACCCATTGTACTATTAAATATGACATTTACCAGGGTGTCGTATGGGTTCAGTTTGTGTTTTAACTTTGAAAATGTTCTTGTGGTTTTATTGTCAGTAGGGCTGGTGTAGCTGATTACTCTAGTAATCGATAATATATCAATTATTCTGATGATTGATCAAGTAATTGAGGAAAAAATGTGATAAAATGACATATTGGTAAATAATGCCATAACAGCATTATAAATTTCCGCTACACATATTGGCCCAAATCAGTGCATTCCTAACAATTAGTCTTATGTATCTTAGAGATTTAACCTGTAACAATAATGGCTCTCTTAACTTTTACATTTTAAGTCCAGGTGGATTGTCAGTTTCTGGCCAAACAAACCTTTTCTCCATTTAAGAAGATTAAACTGATTTGTAAATTGATTTATTGTGGGTTTTTTTTGTGTCAATTTTTATACAACATGGGCAGTTTTTCACAGTTAAGGTAATAATAAAGTTATATTTTTAAAGCCTCTAACACTCCTTACCTACAGTCCTTCTGATGAGATGGCAGAGAAATTGACCGAGTGACCAAACTTATTTTTTAGATGCATGAATCAGAAATTTGCCTTGCACTGCTGTTCAATTGGCTGAAATGAGGCTAATACACAGTTTCTTTGCTTACAATACAAAGTCAGACGTTTGGGGATATTTTGTGCTGCTAAAACACATGAAATCTAAAGCAGAACTACCGTATTTTCCCACTATGTGCGCCTTATATATGGACCAATATTGAGCCACAACAGGTCTCGCAACTACGGTAAGCAGCCGCCGACTTCATTTTCCCCCGTAGAAGAAGAAAAGCGTGGTGCATGCTGGGATATATGACTGCACGAAGCGTGCCGTTTCATTTCCATTTGTGTGTTTGTGTAAAGACCCCAAAATGGCTCCTAGTAAGAGACATGCTTACGACGCAGAGTTTAAACTCAAGGCGATCAGTCACGCAGTAGAACATGGGAATAAAGCAGCAGCGAGAGAATTTAACATGAACGAATCAATGGTGCAGAAGTGGAGGAAGCAACAAGATGACCTGCGTTTGACTGACCTATCTGACTGTTTTGTTGACATTCTCTTTAGCGCAGTTCCATCTAATGGATGCATAACGTAACCCCAGCCTCTACTGTAGCGTCTATTCTATGCGCCTTATAATGCGGTGCGCCTTATATATGAAAAAAGTTTTAAAATAGGCCATTCATTGAAGGTGCGCCTTATAGTGCGGAAAATACGGTACATTGAGCTATGAGTGACATTCCTGTTAGGAAACCACCTGCAGTCAGTCAGTCAGTCAGCTCATATTACACTTTTTAATCTATAAAATCGATAAAGAGCAAAAAAAAGTATCAACAAACTGTGGCTAAAAATATGAACAATTTAAAAGTTACATTCTGCAGCTTATGCATTTTTTATGTAATCTGGCCTGATTCTTGTTGTTCTGTGATTCTGTACTAATGTTGGCATCATTATAGATCGTACTCTGCATGCCTCCCTGTCTATTCCACTTTTTTATTTTTATTTTAAAAAAGCAGATTATTTATGTGGGGTTTTTGGCTTCACTTTGAGTCAAAATGATCCATTCTCCCATCCGTCCATCTTATCATCCGTTGTCTAAACCTGCTTGCCGTTTTCCAGCAGCCATTAAACAAGACGGGTCACCAATCCATCACCTGGCAACACAGAGGTCAAGCAAAGGGTAAATTCTAGATACCAGTCAACCCACCAGTCATGTCTTTTGACTGTGGGGTGGGGAGTTGGTGAACTCAGAGAGAACCCATGCATGTATGGAGAGATCATGCCATATTTAACGAACAATAAGTTAAAAGAAATCTATATTTAAATGGTTACAGTCACTTCTTTCAGTAATATCGAAGGGGAATCGGAATGATTTGGAAGCAGATTGGACTTCAGTGATGAAAGTCATTACCAACGATAGTTGAGAAGAAGCAGACATATCTCATTTTGGGTCTTTAATGCTTGTAAGCAGAAGTTTCCACTCAATTCCAGCTAAGTGGTGATGCTACAGAAACTCCATCTGGCCCTTTGCCACAGTTTTCAGTGGGAATTTTGTCAGGTCATTAAGTTCCCGAGACTTCTGCGTCCCGCTTCTGAAAGTCACGGATCGTGTCGGTTTATGACATGTCGGCCAAAAGGAAATAAATGTGGCACAATGGGAATCGTGCACAAAGCTCGACAATAATTGTTATCGAGAACACACGAATCCATTGAAAAAATGCCATCTTTTACTTGCTCTATTAGCAGTATATCATGCTATTGCAGCTGGCAGGATTCATCAGTCTAATCTCATTAGAAGCGCCACATCCTAAATATAGAAAAGCCATCTATTTTCAGCGCACGGCGTTACATATATAATTCAATTTCAGGAAAAATAAAGAGGAACATGATGACATTTTAAATAATTATGTATGGGAGCTTTTAAAGTAAACAGACCACTGCGATTCCTCTGCACGGATTATTTCAGAAGGCCTTATCTTTCTGGGCAGCATGCACTGGTTCAAATGTGCTGTAAAAAATCAACAAGACTCCGTAATTTCTGTAAACAAACGAGGAGAAGACGTGCCCCCTCAAATCTTGTATCTTCTAAGCCACCTTACAATAATAATGCCTAAAGCTTCTGCTCGGTAAAACACCAAGTCACGCCAGGAGGTGGAAATTCCCACACAAGATTTCGCAAAGTTTGACACGGGCACAGTTATTTGCTCATACAAATACCCTGAAATACACACACACACACTGAAATACACACACACACACACACACACACACACACACACCAAGAGGCTCAGAGAAGGAGATGTTCAGCTTTCATGCTGTGAAACTGTGTTGATAGTTTGTTATACTGTGCCTTGATGCTGTTTGCATCTTTTTCACGCAGTAAAATAACAATAAAAAAAAATCGTTTTAAAGGTGGCAAAGTTCTGCTTCAGTTTTTTAATGCTTTCTCCTATCGCGAAAACGTTCCTCGATATTCTTCTCGCGCCCTGTCAGCCTCTTATTACGCCGCGCCTGTCGTTCTTTACTTGACAATCTCTTTTTTCCCTTTGTCCCTTGCGAATGCCATTTTGTCAGCCAGTTGTCATTTTGAGTACTGTCTTTCATTTTCTTTTTGTTTTTCTCTCTGTGTCTCAACTTCTCCCTTCTTTGAAACTGCTGAAATACCAGAGTCACCGGACGTGGAGTAATGGATGGATGATACATGCATAACCCACGAGCACAACCAAAGAAGATTACATTTGAAGTGGCTTGTCTTCTTGTCGGACGAAGCCTTGCTTTAAATGCAGATGTGAATTTAAACACCTTTTTGAATTTCAACGGAGCCCAGAACTTCGGACGTGGTCAGTGTAGCTTTCAGGAAGTGGCGTCAAATTGAAGATTTACATCGTCACAGAGAAATTGGCAATTAGTTCCTTCAGAGAGTATTTGTCTGAGAGACAAATTGTGATGCTACCCCGATGCAGGGGAGACTCTCTAAAGTCATGATCATTGAGCCGTGCAATGAGCATGATGGATGATAATTGTTGCCGATTGGAAAGGTTCCCACCAAAAGTTTTCTTTTCCCGCAAAGGTCAGTGGAGCATGTGTGTGCGGGTGCGTGCGTGTGTGTCTGTAATCAGTCTTAACTAAGGTCACACAAGTTGGTTCAGTGTTATTACAATCCAACATTTTTTTTGAGAAAATGTAAACAGATCTCAAGAACATTTCTTGTATCAATTTTAGAACTTTATTGTCATTATGTAATATAAAACAAAGCTCTGTTTGGAACAATCCAGTTGTGGTTAAAATGCGCCAGAATACTAAATTGCTGTGTGTAGCGTAACCCAAACATTTCCCCTACTACCAGCCTATCCCTAACAACTAATCAACTTAATTTAGATCAAACCCCTAAAACTAACTAGGAGAGCACAAGGGACCTTCAAAAGAGTGAGGACTTCCCATTGTTGTGGTCCTCTATATTGTATTATAAACAAGTACACACACACACACGCGCACACCCCCACTCGCTTTCTGCTTTTGATGCTGTTATGTGAGTTGTTAGTGCAAAGGATCAGTTATTTCCATATCGATATAAACATTTGCTTTTATTGTTTATTTTATTTCACGCTAGAAGTTTACTGCTCCAACCAGAGTCAGGACTGCTTGTGACAGACGCCACAGCTGTAAACTTATGCTTTGCTTTGAGGTTTTGTTCCGTTTTATTGTTTATCGACAGCCAAAGATATTGCTCGTCTTGACATCGCAAAAACCATAACAGTGGCATTAAAAACTAATCATAGAACACAACATCGATTGTTGAACACTAAGCTTTTGCTCTTATAAGCCCATTGTCTGGTTTGCCTTTTTTTGGGGGGGAAATACACACAGAAACAAAAACACCGGCTTGTGCACATGCACACATCATTCAGACAGACGACACGACCCACTTCGGGGAGTATGCTGGCATTTCGCTGCAGCTCTTTCTGTTATGATGGTGCTGCACACCCTTTCAGACACCTCTCAGACAGATTGGCTCCTCGTCTTTAAGACAGCTGATAATGAATTTAAAGCACGGCCCTTGGCTTTGGCGTACCTGTGGAAAGCACAGTCCCAGACGATGAAAGAGGCAGACGCACACTATGTGCCTTGGCAAGACATCATAGTGAAATTAAAATAACTAGTGCTGGGATAAGGTTACATTGGCAGCTTTCACACGAAGCAGTCCTCCAACACTGTAAGGTGCTCCTAGAAGTGAAAACAAATAAAACAGTTGTTTTAGACATATCCTAACAGGCCACAAAATCTCTGAATTGATAACTCAGCACACATTACAGTCCACAATATCCACTTGACGTTTTTATTGTCACAGTGTGGATTTTGTGATGGTATTTAGTTGCACATGATTATTTATATTGGTGAGGTCTCAGCACTAAAAAGTGACATATTATGCTTTCTTGAATAGATTAGGCTATACCATACATGTTCATTACATTTTTTTTGCACAAAATATTTTTTTAGTTACTGAGATTTTAGTCTGCTCGTTTCAAAATGACCTGCAAATAGATGCACAACTATGCAAGCATTAGTAGCATCTTCTCTACAAGAATGCAGCAAATAGTTTCTGGATGGAAGGCAACAAAAAAAGCTTGTTTTCTTCTAGCAGTCATTAGCGCATACAGCAGAAAAAAACCAGCTGACCAAACACCCTGGAACTTTGCTCGGGTTACTAGGTGATGGGCTGGACTCACTTGGGGTTGCTAGGTGATGGCTGATTCTGAAGGTTTTTGAAACTGGTCATTTTCCAGACACCAAAAAATATTAACTTATTGCCAAAAAGGAAACCTGGTGGATTTCCTTAAGCCCATTCCAGAGGATTCTGAAGTGTAGCTAAGACTCAGGAACATCTAAAAAAATTTTGAATGTCATGAAAAAGATTGATATTGTGTTCAGAAATGTCAAAACCAGAAATTTTTTAATTGCTGTGTGTAGCGACTATTATAAAGACTCCAGTTGATGGAGCACATATTTTACTGCTCGTTCCATACATAGCTATTAAACATGAACTTCTTTCTTGTGGAGCTTCTGACTCTGATCTTATTTCACCTGGAAAGATAAACCAAGAGCCTTCGGAAGGCTATAGCTTAAAGATGCCTACAGAACCACATGATCTGCAATAGACTCTGAGGAACCGCAACCAGATTCCCTGCTCTTCACGACAACAGATTGAGATACAGTCAATGAACATCACAGGAACATTTTCAAGAGGCAACTCCAATGGAGGCCTACGCATACTGTGAAGATGCTTAAACGAACCTAAGGACGTTGAAGAAAAGGCTTTGTACATTAAATGAAACAAGAAATTGTCTGAAGTCCAACCTTTACAACAGAGGCCTCGTTTGAAATAACAGATGGAAGCAACTAAAGAAACAACAAAGAGCACATCTAAGACACTGTCTGCCATCATGAATACAAAAAAAAACCTCATTCTCTATCATCAAGTGAATCCAAGCTTTCTCATACTAAATCCACTCAAAACCCCTTGGAGAGTGATGAGACCACTGTCAGCATGTTAGTCTGCATGGAAGGAAGTGGCAGTGGGGTCATGAAAAATGTTATTCCCAGAGTTGTGCATTAACCGTCCCTGTGGTTATGTTAGTCTGTTGGAACAGCATTTCTACAAACTCCGGGGAACCCAAAACTGTAAATTTAGTAGACCCCCAGGGGGTAGAGACCCAAGGAAGTGAGAGTGGAAAACTGTGGTGTGGTGGGGAGGGGGATAGTGGGATTCTGAATACGTATGCTACTCAACTGCCAAGAGGAGACTCCAGAGAATAAAGTGCCACCCACAGTTAGCAGGTCAGAGTGTGCTAAGTCAGAACAACATGTCCCCAGGACTGCTTCCAATCTGAGTCCAAAGTAGACTTTCATTAAATCATAAAAACATCCATCCATCCATTTTCTTACACACTTGTCCCTTAGAGGGGTCGGGAGGTGCTGGTGCCAGCTAACGTTCCGGGCGAGAGGTGGGGTTGAACCTGGACAGGTTACTAGTCTGTCGCAGGGCAACACAGCGACAGACGGGACAAACAACCATGCACACACACACACACACACACACATGCACACCTTTGAATTTAGAGAGACCAATTAACCTAACAGTCATGTTTTTGAAACACCCCGGGCCGGGAATCGAACCCAGGACCAAGGCAACAGCTCTACCCACTGCTCCACTGTGCAGCCCCTCATAAAAACATGTTATGCTAAAGTAAAAATGTGTTGGTCTGAAGTTCACAGCTCAAATAATTCCATGTGTAACAACTGGAATGAAACGTCAATAAAATGTGTAATTAAAATAGAATACTGTTGGCGTCCTAAATGCAAACAACTTGAACTAAAGCAAGAATATTGACAGCAGGCTATGATTTTAATAGAAAACAAATAATACAAGAGCAATAGTAAAAGGAAAGAAAGGAAGCATTCATGTAAAAATGCAGGTCGAGACACAAAAACCTTAAGCGTGACACATTTCTAAGGGTCAAAAGGGACTAACAGTGTCCCAGAAAGATGCAGCAAAGAGGAAGATGAGAAGGTTGTTAGGAACAAGAGAGGAGATGGATGCATAAAAAGGCAGTCCTGTGTGCTTGTGCCACTCCTCCTCCCCCAGAGGACAGTGTGATGGGGTAGAGATGAAAGGGAGACTTTGAAGAAGGAGTGATCCTTCCCTCACTCCCTGGAAGGAGGAGGAAGGGGATCAGAGCAGAGGCCCCAGACACAGTAAGAGATGTCAAGATACACACACTCTCGGTACTTTTCGCATTATGCACTTGACTTCTTTTCAGAAGCACTTTTGAAGGTAACTTTACAGTCCAATCTGTTTTGCTTTGAGCACACTTTTCTGAGACTGGATTTCTTTCACACTTTCTTGGTGCTGACAGCTTAGAACTGCTGCTGCACACAAAAAAAGTCGCATCTCTGACTGCTGCTGGACAACGGCTGAGGTTAGGATGTTCTGTGAATGCGGCATGGCTCTTCCCTATGAATATAATCTATGCAAGTCAGATATCTCAGAAACTGGTAGAAAGAGAAACATCTTTCACAAAACACTCAAAAGTCAAGATCAGGCATCTCTGTGTACTTTCCTTAAGGGCAGAAGATAAGTTTAAATCTATCCTCTGTAGTTACGCCACTCAGATGCCAATGACGTAGTCTTAGCCCTTTGGGGTTATGTGGTTTTCAGATTCAGGGTGTTATATAGCAATAAATGTTCTGTGAGACCACCTAGAGTGTATTTAAGGCAAAAACACACCGAGATGGAGTTAGATCTGCACAATCATCTTGCCATTTCTTGGTTGGGTTAAGCTGAAGTGCATAGAGACAGAGCAGATCACTAGATTTCAGCCAAGAAAAATTTCTTCAGTAGCATTTATGGCAGAAAACAAAAGAAAAAAAAAAGATTTTCATACCACTGATGTGTTACACTCTTCAGAAAAGGGCTTTTCTGAAACTTTGGGTCAAAATACTGTGTACCAAGACTAATAAGTTCCACTCTATGTCTTGTTTCCACAACGCTGGCGTGATTCGTGGGACTGGAAAATGGAAAGGTTTGTCTGACTCTACTTGCTGTTTTTCATTCATACTTGAACAGAGTTTACAGTGCAGATTAGTGCTTAGAAATGTAGACGGTAGCAAATACAATGGGAGAAAAATAACCACGTTATTATACCATACCAATTTTATTTATGTAGCACTTTAAACACCAACATGACCAAAGTGCTGTTGGTGCCTGAAGAGAAAATTATTTTATTAAAGTTTGCATGGTTTTTTGTTTTTTTTTCTTTGTCTAAGTGTGAACTTAAAGTCTATAAATAAAGTTTGGATTGAAATATAGCAGCTTGTGAACATAAAATGCTAAAGGTCTCCTGAAAAGGGAATGATTGGGACAAAGGGAGCTGGCCATTTGCCCAAAACATTTGCAAAGCTTTGACATTTGACAGTTTCTAAATCAGAGCTAGCCAACACAGTGCCCGCAGGCACAAGGTTACCCTCAGGGACCACATGAGTAGCCTGCAGGGCATATTCTAAAAATGCAAAGCACAAAGCAATTCACACCATGAATCAGAATCAGCTTCAGTCGCCAAGCGTGTGCCCACAAACAGGGACGCTCACTTCAGTTTCACTTTGCTATCGATGAAGACATTTGAAGAGAAAATGATAAGGGAGTATGTCTGGGTTGATGGTGTTGAAGGCCGAGATGAAGTCCACAACCGGGATCACGATGAACGTCATTGGGTTATCGAGGTGGTGCAGGATGAAGTGTAATCCCAAGTTGACTCCATCATCTATCGAGCTGTTTGTCCAGCAGACAAACTGCAAGGGAGCCTACGAAGTTCTCCAGATCTTATTTATTGCGATGGTGTGTTTTCTGCGCACTGTGATGACAGTGGAGGGAACTTCACACAGCTTCACAGACTTGTCGAAGAGCTGGGAGTGGGTTGGTTAGCGCAGGCTCTCAAAAAAAGGGTGGGAGACATCGTCAGGTCTTTGAGCTTTCCTTGTCTTCTGACAAAAATCCTATTTGGATCTTCTTCAGAGATCTTAAATCCAGGCAGGTGGTCTGTGGAGTTGAAGGGGTGGCTGGTGCATGGGATGTGTTTGTTTCAGAGTGAGATGTGGATGGCTTTGTGGGAAGTGTGAGCAGTACATCTTTAAACCTGCAGGTCATCTGCCAGAAAAGGATTCTGCTCCGTGTGTGTGTGTGTGTGTGGAGATCCTTTACATAGAGCATTTCTAGCTGATGTTGAGTCACCTGCTGAGAAGTGTTTCTTTTAGCTTCTTGCTGTGCCCTGTCTTCTTGGCCTGCTCTACTCCTGTAAGCCTCTTCCTTGCCCCTTTGCAGATTGCTCAGATGTGAAGTGAATCATTGTTCATTTTTGATGTGCATGTGAAAGATCTTGGTCTGCCAAGAAGTGTAAGAAGTGATGATTTAGTAAGTACATTTAAATCCATGGCTAAAGACCTTGTTCTTTTAAACTGCTGGCAAAGTATCCCTGTAACATCTGTTTTGACTGCTCCGTCCACTTGCTAACAGTCCAAACCACACGCATAGAAGTTCTTAATTTCTCTCTATTAGTTGGAATGAGATGAAGCAGATTGTAGTCAGAAAGTCCCAAAGCATGCCTGTTGACAGTGTGATATGGATCTTTTAAAGCTGTGTAGCAGCAGTCCAGTGTGTTTCTATACCTAGTGGGATACTTAATATGCTTTCTGTATTTTTGAAAGTTCATTGGAGTGTTATTAAAAAGCCCAAGAACAACGATGAGAGGGCCTGGGTGTTTATTTTCCATGTCTGTTATTGGCTCAGCAAGCTATCGCTCAGCATCTGATGTGCAGGCTAGTGATGGGATGAAAACACTGGCCAAAATAAATGAGGGGAACTCCCTTGGTGAATCGAGTGGTTCGTAGTCTATAAATAATAACTCCTGGTGAGGACTAAATATTTTTGACAATACCGTGACATCAGTACACCAACTTTCCTTTATATAAAACCAGATTCCACCATTTCCCTCCACAATAGCTCTGTTCTGTGTTCGGCTTGAAACGACAGAAAGCCCGGCCCAGTTTGCAGTCACTGAGCCAAGTTTTGGTGAAACACGGGGCAGGACATCTGCGGCATACCCAACGTTTTCGAGTTATGCAGGACTTCATCCATTTTGTTAGCCATAGAGAGGACATTAACCACTCTATGGCTCGAGGGATTGCCTAATCTTTGCAAGTGTGCTTGCTTATTTACGCTGTCTGCATTCCTGGTAAACCCCACAGAGGGCCACTATGCTACCAACCAAGATCTCATAGAACATGACTGGAGAGGACTATATGATGTTTAGGACTTCCTCTTTGGTGAGCGTAACCTCGGAATGGTGGCAAAGGCCAGAATAAACAAACAAAAACACACAAAGTACAGGAGAACAAAGTACCAACACTCCCACTAGGGCAGGGGTGCCCAAAGTCGGTCCTCGAGGGCCGGCATCCTGCATGTTTTAGTTCTCTCCCTGGTGGTACCAACAACCTTTTCAGCATGTCAGTGCTCTTCTTAGGCCTTCTAATGAGCCATCATTGGATCCAGGTGCTTTAAACCAGGGAGAGAACTACACTAGGGGCACCACAAAAATGCTTGTATTCATGTAGAGTATATGTGTAGATTATATGCTTTAAAAAATACCTGGAGTGTTACTTTTAATTCTTTCATGCACGTTTGACAAATTCTTCAGCCTCACAGAGCATCCCTCCCCGACGCCTCCCTCCCACTCAGCTCCACCAGACTAGTGGCAGCAGCAATTGGTAAACAGCTGGTGGAACTGCACATCTGCTGAGCTCATCATGGTAACTACTTCAGTTCAATGCAGAATGGTTTGGGAACAGCATTGTGGTTATGACATGCTGAAGCTTCTTAGAAGGAATATGACTTTGAAATTGACCTCTTTTTTTGTTCTGTTTAATATATACATCATTTTCATAATAACTGTCTGTAAGCATAAAATAGCAGCATCTTGTAGTTCCTAAAATATGTCAGAATCAATTCAGTTAATTTGGGGTCTGGTATTATAAGGATTAAGGCAAACAAAGTGTTTAATAATATCTTAATTATTCCATAATTTAACATGAGTTCCCATGGTAGAACCCCCCCCCCCCCCCCATATATTTAAAGCTAAAGGCTGTTCTTTATTCATGTGAATTTGCTTTAACATGTGAAAGTCAGAGTTATCTCAACTGACATTTTTAACGTCGCAATTTTATATGAACGCGTTGTCGCAGTTCACCAAATTTGGATAAAGCATCAGCTAAATGTGCTCTGATTGTCCGGTGTTGTTTAACTTCATGTTTAGCTCCATGCACAGGTTGCCGCAACACAGTGTGTGTTCACGAGGAAAGCAAGCAGTCGCCAAAAAGAAAGACCTGCATTGCTCAGAGATTCACACAGAAGACCTTTTCTCTACAGGATGAAAGTCCTGACTGCCATGCTGGGGAGCCAATGTACTCACTTCTTTCGAGGCTTGATTACTCAACCTTTCCACTTTTCATATGAAGACCTTACAAGACGCACGGTGTTCACAGTGGCACTCAACCTTTTTGATGTCCTCGCAGTCTAGTGGTACTGAGGAAAGTTGGGCAGAGAAAAAAAAAAATCTGTGATAACCTAAATATTTAATTGCTTCGAAATGTCACAGGAGAAGGAGAGCGAGGAAACGAACCCTGCGGGATCTTCAGAGAGGGTCGGCAGACACAAAAGGTTGATTGATAAGGCCAGAATTGTGTGAAATGTAATTTTAAGAAGAATTTAATTAAATCTGAGGAGAATGTAATTATATCTTTAGTGGTAAATGGGATTTGATGTCCCCATTCCTGCGCCAAAAAGCCGGGTGGTCATGTGAGTAGCAACATTTTCCTTTGACAATAAATGTCCAGGGTCTTGCTCTAATGTGCAACACCTCGCCCTCCACCCCTAAAGTGTCCTTTAGGTCTGTCTGTATCCCAAATGGCATATGATAACTTTGTCCTGCGCTCTGAATATTTAATAATCTTCTGAATCTGTGGCACCCAATTTAATCAGCAATGACTTTTAGGATTCTACAGTCTCTCCAATCCCTTGTTTTGACAGGTAGAGATAGTCCCAACTGGACAGGGTATTTGTTGCAGGACAGCCTTAATGAGTCACTCCAAAAAGGAATTGATTGGGTTATGAAAGCTACTAAAGTACTATGTATAAAATGTACATTGCTTTATTATTATTTATTATGTATATCTGCCACTTACACGTGAAATTTTCAATAATGCTCATCTTTGCTGAAGCCATAGGCTAATGGAAACGTGAATTCTCTTAGGTTTTTATGTGACTTGTTGATAATTTGATATGGCTTGTTGATAATACACCTTCTAACTTGATATAGTGCGATTCCACTTATTTGAGTGATTTATATTTTCATTACTTTAAAAAGGTATGATGTATTAATGTTTTTAATGGAGCCTCAATTTCCTTGAAATGTTATCAAATTATACCGTACATGTTGAACATAAAACAACATGGCCAGTTTAACAGGGTCCCAATCCCTAGTGCTTTTAAGGGCTCTTGCATATTTAATCCAAAGTACCAAAATCAACTCTCATGGACATTGAAGTGTGATGAAAATGGCTGAAAACTATTTCAACAGAGCTCTGTGCGAAAGGGTTGTGTGATTGGTCAGAAGTTTGTTGCCAGGAAACTGGTTTTAACAACAAAAAAAAGAGACATTGACATGGGTTCCTACACATTTTGCAGCATGCAAAAATAAAATCAACCGTGTTGTGTCAAAAGAAAAAATAAGTAGATAAAAGCAGATAACAGGAACCGGAGATGATTAAGCACACTCAAAATCACAGCGGTAGCTATTGTGCATTAAGGGCCTTGATCAAGCACGCCACGCCATTGTCTTACCCAATGATTACTATTCAGTCTTTCCTTTCTTGGCATTTCAGCATCAATTGATGTTACACTTCCAGCATCTTCTCTTTATCTGTAAGTGTCGCACTGGTTATTGATTAAGACGATGTTGCCTTTGCATTCACCTCTGAATGCAAATCAAGGGAGCTTTCACTCCGTGTTATTTTCTTTCTCGCAGACGTCTAATGACGCTCAACGGAGCAGTCCTCAAGGGGGCTCCAGACAAAAGGCAAAGTCACCAGAGTTGTTCTTGAGTCGAATGCATGAGCGTGATGATTTCATGATTAGCCGTGTGTTTATGGAAGAGTGTTTGTTTGCATTAAAAGCTGGATAGGTTCATCTATTCTGTCTAGTAGACTGTCTAGAGCAGGGTTGTCAAAACCTGTTTTCATTTTGGGCCACATCAAGATCAAGAAGCCATTTGTGGCGAAATGTGTTGATAAAACTACTTGTTAAAAGACTGTTAAAATATCAATAAATAGCTGCTTCTGTATTTTATGACAACTTTTTGAAATTAAGTAATATTTAACATATTTTCACCTGTATCTAATTTGGAACAATACAGATAAAACTGTTAATTTGGTTGACAAAATAACGTGTAACAACACTACTCTTATCTTAAATATTCTATTTCTATAGTTTAGAGGGACACAAAAAATCTTCCGGCGGGGCAAATATGGCCTGCGGGCCTTGAGTTTGACACACGTGGTCTACAGCTACAAAAAGTGTTTGTCCCGAGTTGAAAGAAGAACTATTTTTGTTGAAGTCAGATGTAGAAGGTGTGGACTCAACAGAGGAAGTCCCATTGAATAGAGTAGTTTTGAACAATTTCCTCTATTTTAAATACAGATTTCATTTTTGCTAAACCTATAGTATTTTGAGTTGATGTTTTTCTAGTAGTTCTTGCTCGTTCCAGTGTTCTGTCTGTTTGGTTATTGCTCCCCGAACTTTGAGTTTCTTTAGCGTTGTTATGTTCAGTCGCTTCTCATTGCGTTTCCCTCAGCTGCCTCATGTTTCCAGTCCATCAGTAAACGCTCTCTTGCTTCCCACCTCTGCCGTCCACACCGGAGTTGGTGTTTTGTTTTTTCATTTCTTTCTGTGCCAACTTCAGTAGGATTGCAGTTCTACTCCACATCTTGTACGTTTTTAATCGCTTTTGTCTTTTTAGGAGATTGACTGTCCTCAGTTATGCCACTGACCCCTTACATTTTGGAGTTCTTCGTAAAACTTGACACCAAAAGGCTCATGTAGTGCTTTGACCGCTTTAAAACGTATGCCTCTTTTTTTGAGAATTGTGCTTGAAAAAGACATGAATAAAATAAATTAGAACTCAGAAAATGTTAGGTTTATTTAAAGCACACTGATGTCACAATAAAGGTAACAGTCCAGAGACCTGAAAAATCAATATCTATGTTACTAAGAGAGAGCAAATGAATACACCACATTCTGGAAATTTAAAAAAGACAACGAAATCTGTCTGAAAATTGAACTTTATAATCAAAATATTATTTTTGAAAGTGTGTAGTTACAATCCAAATAACATCTTGCAGTGCAGAATCTGCTGTGCTGGAGCCTGAACGCAGAGCGTTGTGGATTTCGCCCTGTGAACGAATGAAACGCACACAAAGCGAGCGAGACAAAGAATGAGAAAAGTATTCTGACTTATTAAGCTGAACAACAGGCAGAATGCACCGACTGTGAAGTTAATCAAAGATTATTATTATTATTATTCTCACTGCTTTTCAAACGTGGTTCGGTAAGCCCAATTCGGCCTTCGGGATCACTGTGGAACGTACGTTGTTCCTGCCTAAGTTGGAGCTTGTGTGGATTTCAGTCCCCTAATCTCTGCAGAGTGTGCTTGTGTACACGTCTGTGTGTCTTTGAGATGAATAATAACCTCTCTTTTTTTCCATCTCTTTTACCCGGCGCTTCCAAGCTTTGCTGACTGGAGTTCAATTACTGAACTCCCTCTGGCCCACGTTTTATCCACCAAGAAAATGCTCCTTGATACTTAGATTGTGTGTGTGCATGCGTGCGGGGGTGTGTGTGTGTGTGTGTGTGTTGCCGACGGCTTAATGTTGAAATGGAAAGGTAGAAATTCAACAAGTAAGTCTAAAAATGGCGCAAAATAGTTGGCTGTTGACACGTGGTTTTCAGAGGGAGGGTCTACAGTGAGCCTCTGAATCTAAAATATGTCATTTTAAAACATTTTCTATCTTTGATGTTATTTAAATTGTGTATTATTAGATAACAGTCATTCTGTTAGAGGGAAAAACATACTATGAAAATCGACAAGCTTGATTAACTATGCTTTTCTTGAAACACTTTGTTGAACAACTTTTTGATTTAATTCCAACATTCAATCCTTTTAGGTTCACAACTGACATCGTTATACATGATCAGATTTAACATTGATATAGTACAGATATCAGGGTAAACACTGGGAAAAATGGAAAATGGGAGGAGAACAGTGGTGTTAGTGAAGCTAAACTTTTCTCCTTATCCGATTAAGAAGTCAAGACAAAAACTGGCCAGTAAAGTTGACATTAACACCAAATGAGTTGCAGAACATCTCTATATGTCTGGGTTACAATTATACTTGAAATACAAAAGCCTTTATTTCCCACAAAATACTCAAAGAACCTGCCTAAATCTCCTGAAATCCTATGGAATACCAATGAAACCAAGCTTTAACCTTATGGATTGGATAAATATTTACCACAAAAACCAGTTGGAAAAGTTGGATCTCAACAAGACAGCCTACATAAATAAAAGTTAAATAAGTTAGTCTTCTTATGTGAATGTAGATAAAGTCATAAATAGTTTTAAACACCAGTCAGTTTGTGAAACCAAAACTTTCAGGAATGCTAAAAAGCTGAAGCTGGATTTATTTAGTGTGGCATGGCAATGGTTCTCACACAGGCATTTAAATTGGAGTCAATAAATGCTTTCAGAATTGAGATAAATTCCGTATCAGTTCTTTTTAAGTATTGTTGACAAACATCTTTTGAGAAAAAGAGAATGAAACAGTATGTGAATTACTTGATGGGAGGTGACAGGAATGGGAAGAAGTTCATGAAGTTCAAACAAGAAGAGAGAGAAGACATTTCTTTCTGATCGGTGACATTTCAGGGAAAATTGCTCACAGTATTAAAAATGTAAGGTCTTACTTTTATAAGAAATATTTTTTTGACTAAGTGTGTTTTGACAGTTCCCTCCATGGGCTTTGAATCTGGAAACCACTGGTTTGATTCATGTACATTATATTGTATCTTCACAGCATCAGCCAAGCAACAAAAGCACTTTTTTTTTTCAAGTCAGGTTTGGTTATAATTAATATAAACGATGCCGTCAGGGTGGTTTGTGCCAGGACCAAAAGGTAACAATGAAAAAGACACGTGAGCCGAGACAATTCCTCTGTTAATTGGTAGAAATATTTATTATTTATTGGGGTCGCACAACTGTATATTTACAGAACACTATGAACAGTTTATAATACATGGTTGTCAAAATAGGCTTAAAACATCCTGTGGTGTGCTACACCATTTTGCACCTGAAATAAAAGCAGATAAACTGCCAAAACAATACTTACCATGCCAGTGGCAGAAGAAATAAAATATGTGCATAAGTTAAAAGTAAAGAACCCTAAGGGGTTTAGGAGAACACAATATTAGAGACAGGTTTTTCAAAGGATTTGGTTCGTTTGACTCACTGACTTGTTAAAGTAAAACCCATCCATCCATCCATCCATTTTCTGTTCACCCTTTGTCCCTAATGGGGTCGGGAGGGGTGCTGGTGTCTATCTCCAGCTACGTTCCGGGCAAGAGGCGGAGTTCACCCTGGACAGGTCGCTAGTCTGTCGCAAGGCAACACAGAGACATACAGGACAAACAACCATCCACACACACACACACCTAGGGAGAATTTAGAGAGACCAATTAACCTGACAGTCATGTTTTTGGACTGTGTGAGGAAGCCGGAGTACCCGGAGAGAACCCACGCATGCACAGGGAGAACATGCAAACTCCATGCAGAAAGATCCCGGGCCGGGAATCGAACCCAGGACCCTCTTGCTGCAAGGCAACAGCTCAAGTAAAACCCCACAAGCCAAAATTGTAACAAATGTTGCAATTTTGCTCCCCAATCAAATCCCCTCTACTGGTGTGAAAACACCCTAAATATCACAAGCCATGACAGAGAAAGCAAAGCAAAACAAAACAAAACAAGGAGGAGCTGAGAAACAGCTGAATAAAAGGTCAACCAGTAATTGTATGAAGAATAATTTTTCAGTTTACAGAATGGATGAAACGATCCGTGAACAACTTCTCTGTTACTGGCTGCAGAGTGGCGCAGTGTTTTTCCTAATTGTTTCCCTGTGATGTTGACTGGAATGATGATGATGATAGAAGTTGTCTTCTCATTGTAGATCTACTAGTCAGTTACTTTCCACCATATTGATGCTGAAGTTGGCATGTGATTCAGGGATTCCAATTTGTCTCTATGTGTCTGAGTATTTTAATATAATCTGGATTCCTTTTGAACTGCTTGAGCTTACAAGCTAAAATACATAGGGGAAATACATCTGATCAAAGATGTATTTTGGTTTTTTTTCAAAGTAACAAAGTAGCCCGTTGCATGATTTCAAATCAGAAGCTACAGATCTCATGCAAACATTTTGGTAGCAAGTGAAAACAGAGGCAAACGAACAATGCATCAACTACTGATTTGGTTAGGAGACCTTAGTCTTCTTTCCTCCGGTAGAGCTACATACATACATACATACATACATACATACATACATACATACATACATACATACATACATACACCCCTACATACATACAGTACATAAAGACAGACAGATGTAAATTTGCAGATCATAGTGCAGATGTAGCGTTGTGTGTTTGACAAATGTCTGTGTTTTATTAGTATTTTTGCCACCAATCTGACAAACCCAAACGGCGTGTTTCCACTCCCGACACTGTTTGCCATTTCCACTCTGTTCAAACATGAACCGGCCGAGCCAAATCGTCACAGAAATGGACAAAGCGCAGATGCAGTGATAAAGCAAGGAGGATAGACAAAGACTAATGAAAGTATTTTTTTTTTTAAAAAAAAAGGAAAGGCTCCGATTTCTGTCAACAGCATCACGTGTTTACTCGTGTGGCAGCTGTTTTTATACCCATCAACACTATCTAGTGCCTCTCTCTGAGGACACGGTGCCACGGATTGGTGGGGAGACAGATAACGACAGTTAGATGGGATTGTAAATCACACTCCCGCAAACAGACCTGCAATTCGACCTTGACTTCTGCAACTACCCTCTACATCTCATGAACAAGCGTTACTCTCCTTCTCCTCCCACTGGCGAAAACCGATGCTTATCTACTTTATATATACTTTATATATAACAGAAAGCACACAAGAGGGCCAAAGAAAGGCGAGAGAGACTACGCGGCGCAACAGACAGGAGTGAGAAAAGGTGAATAATAGGGGTTGTGCCCAAAACAAAGAGGTCATATTTATACGTAGCGTATTCAAACAGCAGGGGACTGAAAGGTGAAAGTAATGACGATGACTTAATGTGAATGAGAAGACGGTGTGGTAGTGTAAGCTACGTCTTGTTGATGAGACTGTGTTGCTGGAAAGCAGGGGCTTGCTAGAATGTGCTTTTGCGCATTCACTGGTCCATTATGGAGCGGCGAAACGATCACAGTCGCAAAATTAAAGGGAACAAGTTGGAGGTGCATGCTGCTCCTGTTTACGCTCCTACGGTTACTGGTTGTTCTGCTTTGCTCATGAGTAAAACGAAGAGAATTGGAGGAAAAAAAGAAAATCTAATTTGACATGTATTTAAGCAATTTGTTGGAAGTAAGTAGGAGTGTGCTTTGTCTGAACACCGCTTTCGCTTCAAGACTCTTAACATTGGATGATGTTGTCTTGCCACAAGTGGCGATTAACTTATGTAAGGAGGAAAGGCAACTTCACAACATGTATGAGTTGCTACAAAATAGGGTTTCCTGTGATTTAAAACACAGAAAATGGTTGGTTTTGTTTTAAAATGTTAGTAAACGACTGAAGACCTTATTTTTTTAAAACTGCCTTTAGCGCATAGAGGTACTTTTCTCCATCTATTCTGGTCATGTGATTTATTAAGGACCTTTTGGAGGGACGTACATTTGGTGATTGAAAAGGTTCTGGGTGTTCGCTTTTCTTTTTCTCCTGTGTTCTATCTTCTAAATGTTTCCCCCAATCATTTGGATGCACATTCTAAATCCTTGTTTACAATTCTTCAATTTCTTGCCAAGAAATGTATTTTGTTACAATGGACTTCTCCTTCTGCCCCCACAGTAAATATGTGGCTCACACAGATATCTGTTATCCTTCCTTTGGAAAAGCTGACCCATGATCTCAATCACAAATCAGATACATTTTTGACACTTTGGGGTCCCCTTGAGTCTTTGCTGCTTGGTCCCTAGGATTTTATTTTTATTTTTAATTATTATTATTATTATTTTTGTTTTATAGCTCTATTTATTCTTGCCTGCTTTTGTTTCTCCGCTCTTGATGGCTGAGGAGTGACGTGGACTGGAGGAGAGGATTGACACCCTTTTTCTCGTGCATGTGGGGTATTTTGTTGTAGTTTTTTTTTGTTTGTTTGTTTGTTTTTATGTGTGTGGCGGCACAGGTTTCTTCTTTGTTCTTTATATTGTAACGAATCTAAAATTAATAAAAATAATATATAAAAAAAAAAAAAACTGTCTTTAGCATCTAATATCAGTGATTAAGGCAGTCAGCATTCCTAACTGTAAACATTTGCATCTGTGTTTAAAACTGACAAAAAGTACTCTATTAAGACGTCCAAATGGCTGCAAAAATGTGCAAAAACATGTTTCACAACAGGAAGGTGCTGAAAGATCAGAAGAAGAAACCATATCGTATTTTGTACTCTGTTCAGCCTTCCTGTTATCTGCTAAAAGTCTTGCTCTCTTACATGGCATGAATTCCTCATAAAAGTGTAAAATCCAGTTTCCTAAGAAGTCACTTTTTTGAGCCCTGGTGTTTGCGCTGCATTCATTCATTTTGAAACATATTGAATTCGTAAAAAAAAAAAAAAAGTCAGATTCTGCTCACCAGCCTACAGTATAACTTGGTGCATCTCTACTATAAAGTTTAATTTTTTTGTTTTTTTTTTATTTCCAAGCGGTTTGTTTTGGTGTGTAACTAAATATGCTGCCGTACCGACGCGCACAGGCAAAAGTAAATCCTACTGAAAACAAACACTATAAATTCGGAGCCAGCACCGGGTTCGTGGAAGTTGAACGTTCTGCTCCTGCTGTCAATCTGTTCTACTTTCTAAACTGGGAATCCATTTGCTCCCAATTAGACATTCCTCCAATTAAACCTTTCGTTCTTCGCAACGAGACACAATTATATTGCGGGTTGCAACTCAGTGATCAGTTGAGACAAAACAAAGATTTATTCTTTTTTTTATTTTTTTATTTTATTTTAGTGTCTTTTGTTATTTTTATACGTTTTTGTCATTGTAGCTTAGAGCCTACGTCTTACATTTCACCAAAAGGCTTGAGCGCCATAAATGCAGTCTTTTTTTTTACAGGTCACACCTTGTCAAGATCAGTTAACAGCAGTAATACGTGTGTATTACATTGAAGGCGAATTGTCTTCATGTGAAGCGGTAATGCAAGTAAAGCAGACGTTTCAGACTATAGTTATTTCCCGAGTTTTATTGGTTAAACCTACTTTTGACTGAAATGTCAGAATTTTTTTCTTTTAAGATTTATGAAGAGGACAAGATGGTTTTTTGGGTTTTTTTTTTTTTTACAGAGTGTATCATTAGTGTCTTTCCAATGCTGTCTCAAGGCACCATAACCTTCAGCTCTATTAATCATTGCTACAGAGATCCCAGAGCTGATTTCCTACTCAAAAGACAGGACGAAATTCTTAAAGTGTCCTTGAGCAAGGCACATAAGCTTTGTCCATCTTTAAACCCTGCGACTAACCATTTATCTTCTGGACCGTTGATTTGTTGAAAATAATTTGCAAAATCAACTTCTCTGCTGTCTTCAGCACATCTGGTCTCCATAGACATGCCTGTTTCAAATTGCTGTTTGCACTCAAAAAAAAAAAAAAATTAAATTCATCAATTAGGTGAAATTCCCTACAACAAACACAATGTAGTCATCTCAGGGACTCGATCCATGTTTGCGCCGCTGCATATTTGTCTCTGTGCATATGTCTGTGACCAACCAACTCCCACACCGGCTCTATTAATAAAAGTATTATCCATTGTGACTCATTCCAGCACCAACTCTGGCACACTGACTCATACAGTTCATACTCTTATCAGCAGAAGTTCTTTTACTTTTGAATATAACTTGTTTGCACCATGTGCAATACTTTGTTTCCTCGTGAAGAATTAAAATAACTTTCGAGAACAAAGGATTTTGTTACAGTAATTTGCAGCTGCTGACTTGGTAACAGGTCAGCAGTCACATGGTCAAATCGGTCCCAGGTCCCTTCCCAAGTTGAAACTGCGCAACTCATTAGACTTCAACAGGCTCTTGGGCACTTTTCTTACCATAAAGTGGAACTAATTTGTCAGTGCTTGTGGGGGTTCTTTTAGGCCACGATTGTACTTGTTGTTCTTAACCCTAATTGTTCTGTAGTCATTAAGATTAAGAAGCCCTTGAGCTACGGCAATTTCTCTTCTACCGAAATGAAGTAATACTCTTTTGACTGGCACACTCATTCCACGACAGATGGGTTACTGCCTTCTGCAGTCTTAAACATGTTTTAATCATGTTGATTTGATGTTAAGGGAAGTAGATAGTCATCTTATTTCTGATTGTCACTTCTTTGCTTTTTGTACTTCATTGTTCTCCTTGAAAAGAACAAACCTAAGAGCTTAACCGGAGCAAAATAACCTGGCACCAGACGTGTGCAAAAAAAAAAAAAAAATGAAAAAAGGATTCCCAGACATTACTAAATACATACAGCTGTGTGCTGCTGATTCATGGAGATTAGAGGAGAATAGTAATCCTATTATCATGTTTAATATCCCCCCATGGCTTCTATTACACTTGAAAAGAGTGGATTGATAAGCGTTAGCTTGTGTGAGTGCTGTAACAGAGAAGAAGTGGAAATTGTGTGCAGTGTGCCTACATTCTTCTTCTTCTGCTTTTTTAATTTATTTATTTTTACAACTTCCCCAGCTACGTGTTTGCTGTGTTTGATCATCAGTAAAATACCCTAAAGTCAAGATCTTACAAAAACTGACAACTGATGTAAATCACACAAATGTCATATGTCTTTATTCCTGTCTGCAATTAATCAGAAACCTCCATGTGCTTAAGAGGACAAAACAAAATATAATTTGGATCTATTTAATAAAGTGTAATCAACTTTCCAATTAGAAGAGCTCCCATATTTAACTTTAACTTTAGTCTTGGTGGTTTTTATGAAATGTGCCAAAAACTTCTGATATGCTTGACCTCCAGTTTGTATGTCTAAACAGCTGCTTGCTGTTTGTGTGTACCATATAGACATTATATAGTATTGTATATATGGGAAGACATCACCCTATAATGTACTGTAGTTACAAGTGGAGTCAGCCAGGGGGCGCTGCGAGAAAGTTGGAGTGAACATGAGAAAAAAAAGTGGCAAAAATATATAGATATAAAAATGACTCATAAATTATCTTAAATTTTTATCAGAATTTTAATTTTGTTTTTCAGTCCCTTTTATTAACACAATATAAGTTAATATAATTGATTTAAATGTTATTTCTGTAGCTCATTTTCTGATTGGCTCTCAGTCAAATTCGTCATCCAGTAGCAAAAAACATACTTCGGTAATAAAATAATATTAAAGAGAACAGAGAGAAATGTAATGAAAAATTGTATTATCTGGTAATAAAGTTATACATCATTATCCATCCATGTCCCTTAGTGGGGTCAGGAGGGGTGTGGTGTCCATCTCCAGCTAACGTTTCGGGCGAGAGGCGGGGTCACCCTGGACAGGACGCCAGTCTGTTGCAGGGCAACACAGAGACAGACAGGACACACAACCATGCACACACACACCTAGTCATGTTTTTGGACTGTGGGAGGAAGCCAGAGTACCCGGAGAGAACCCGCGCATGCACAGGGAGAACATGCAAACTCCGTGCAGAAAGACCCCGGGCCGGGAATCGTACCTTCTTGCTGCAAGGCAACAGTGCTACCTACTGCGCCACTGTGCAGCCCATACATCATTACCTGATAATAAAAAATTCCCACCACAGAAGTCATGTCCATCTAAAATGAGGAGCTATGAGGCAGCATTTATACAAAATTAATGTAACAATTAAGGAATAGTGGCTAAAGAAACATTTTAAAAGTTGATCATTACATATTTTGTTGCGTTGTCTGTGGGTTTGCAAAAGAGGTGAACGCTCTTTGAGGGGTCAAGGTTTGGAGACCCCTGATCCAGAGCGTTAACTTGTATGTTATTTTATGTAACTGATTTATGTAAAAAAAAATAAAAAAATAAAATCTGAAATCCTTGCAACTAACATTAAATAAAACTCTGTCAAGCATAACATGGACAAAAGAAGAAGAAAAAAAAAACATCCACCCCTTAAGGCAATCATTTTCTTATTTTTCACTTGGAATTGGTTCAGCTTTTGTGACTATTTGCATGTGTGGCCCAGGGGCTAATGGTTTTCTGGCTATAGATAAGTGTATAGCACCCAAATGTCCATTAGAGTCAATGGAAAATCAATAGTTTTCACATGATGGACCTAAACGTAGGCTCTAAAAGCATCCAAATGTTCTTTGATCTCAGTATTGGGGTTCATCGTTTGCCTCTCTAACCTTCAGCTGTCCTCCTCTGTCATGTCCCGCTCTACCTCTTCACTCTCCGTCCATCTACACATCATTTACTTATCCCAGTCACACACAAGCAAACCTCTAAGATATTTTTTGTCGTTCTTTATGATTTGTAAATGGCTCCCTTCCCGCTCTGAAACGAACAGTCTTGATGTAATCCTCCAGCCCCGGTCTCTTCCATCGTCAAAGTGTTTATTTCTGCTCACCGCTGAGTGTCCAGCAGCTGAACTTTATCAATAGACCTTTAGAATATATGGAAGGGCCAAAAGCATCAATGGCAGCTAAATTGCCTCATTTTGCAAACTCACTCTCTCACACTCCCCGGCTCACGCACAAATACGCGCACCCACACACACACACACACGCCTGCGAATGCACAAAACAATTACCCCTGGAGGTAGTGGCGGCGATGGCCTGATACTTGACACTTGCAGCTAAGTGTTGACCTATTGCCCCCGAGCCTGTGGCTGCCTCCTAATGAATTTACCTTCGTTCAGTTTCTATTCCTTTCCCCTCCTGTTCTCCCTTTTCACTTGCTCCTCAGCTGTGTGCTCACATCACTTCCTGCCCTCGTCTTTTTGTTCCGTCCGCACGGCAGCGTCGAGCGGTACCTGTTTTCGTCTCAAACAAATACGGAGCCCAAAACGGTTCTGAAATACCACCGAATTTATTTCTGGGAATGTGTGCAATCTACATGCAAACTGATTATTTTTTTCTCCTTTTTTTGGCATAATTTGTTCACCGACTACAATGTATTTTGGGAATTTTTCTATGTTAACGGTGCTTATTTGTGAAGTTTTCCCGCTCCCCCCCCCCGCCCCCAAATCAGAAATCTGAAAAGTGTGGCGCGGTCACGAAAGCATGTCTCTATAGCTTTTGCACATCCAAAAAAACCTTCTGGAAATTCTTCTAAATAGGAAATCCTGAGTCAACATTGACATTTAACCAAAAATAATCAACTGAATTCAGCTCTGGACACCTGTGACATCCACAACACTTGATTAGCAGAAGCGTAAAAAATAAAAAACTAAATCTGCCTCTTTGGCCGAAGCGTGCGAGACCTTGATATTTATTGCCACATGTATTATAGATTGAGCCGGTTATATGGAGAATATCTGATGGATATCGCTGCCTACCTTGGAGGCAGACTGCAAACATGTATCTGCTGAGTAAATATTAGATTGCTTGGTCAGGCACACATTGGTTGTCATGGTAACTGAATCATTTGAGATGTTGGAAAAACATTGTTTTTTTTATATATGTATATTTATAGTAAATTGAGTTAGAGGGAACCTCTCTTTGTATGTGTTATATAGATCTTTACCAAACCAAAGGAGTAAAGCAGTTTATTTAGGGGTTGTTTCTATGACGATTACTTCCAAGATTTGTATTTGTTGCAGGGCTTTTCAGTCAAGGTCTTCCTTGAGGTGTGCATGTTTGTATTTTTCAATGTTGTTTCTGGGCTCTGCAAACTTCCTTCCCCTCCCTCCTGTACAGTAAAGACAGTGCAGGAAGTGGGCCAGGGCTACAGGGGCTGAACTGATGGAATTTCAAGGCGCCAACGCTGCTTTTCTTCAAGTCACTTGCCTCTTGATTAGCATGGATGCTAAATGAGCACTAATGGCAAAGCAGGTGAAATCTGTTAAGTAACAAAATAAAACAAAACAACCTCTGGGCCTAGGCGGTAAAGCGGCGTAACGAGTGGAAGGGGCGGGGGGGAGAAAGGTTTTATTTGCATATTGCAATTTAAAAAAATTAAAATAAAGCAGGATGAGCTGCGCAGAGACCCTCGGGGTGCAAAGACTCAGGAGTTCTTTAAGAGCAAGCAACGGGAGCGAGGAGGGGAAGGATTGTGATGTTTCGAAAACATTTAAAAAAAGAGAAAAGCTGCTTCCTTTGCAGCCTCTCAACAATGTGGTTATTTGGTTGTTGTAGCGCCTGCCTGTGCAATTGTTTATTAGCCTGAAATAAATTCATAATCAGATGAGTTTTCAAGGTCTGAAAGTCTTTAAATACTAGTATATAAAAAGTCCAGATTCTTAGGTGAATGTGGAGCATTTAAAATATTCTGGGGAAAATAAAAAAATCAAACAAAAACACATTTTACACTTTGTGTACAAACGTGTAACATAGAGAAGCGTTTAATGTTTAATCCCAGGTCTCCGTAAAGCAGATGCTGTGACTTTTCAATCGCACAATGGTCCTAGAATTACAATTTCAAAGTTCAGTTTTTTGTCTTGGACTGTAATGGCAAATACATAAAGTCATCAGTTGACCATTCCTTTAATAAACATGGAGTTTAAACCTGTTTTGCATTGAGCCTTTTTGAAGAAAACGCACTAAACTGACTTTATCTGAGCGCGAGTTAGTTTGCCTTGACATGACTATTTCTGTCCGTAGCTTAAACTCAACAGGGAGAAAGGAGCTGCGCCTCTTTTTCTACTGAAGCCGTGAAAAGTTCATGGTGAATGAGATAAAGGCATGAAAGATAAAAGCTTGCTCTCTGAAAATTTTCTTACTGCTACAAATGAAAGTGTAGTTTATTTATGGCAATGAAGTGAAGGGAACATCTATTTCAATCCAGTTCTTTTTTTATATTATTATTATTTGTTGTTTTTTTTTATCCTGTCACATTATGCGCACAGTAAGGACAACAGGTGAGTCTGGCTAGCCCTGCTAAACTGTCGTCAGGTTTTCACGAGTTTGACCTGGTTTAAATGGCTGTGATTCCTCAACATGTCCGGTTTGTAAGTGTGTAATCTCATGTCACTCAGTCCCGAAAAAGCAAAAAACAAAAACAAAATCTGGACTTTCTGCCTCAGACGGCCTCTACTGCAGAGGTTTGCTTAAAGTTTGAACTCAGGTTGAACTCAACCTGGTTGTGTGATTATACAAGTTAGAGATATTTTGTTTTGTTTTTTTCTTTGGGTTAACTATGCTTCTATGAGTTACGTCGCTAACACAGTCACATCAATTAGTACAATAATCTGCTAGTTAGTCATGTTAGTACTTTTTAAAAAATAATTCATTTTCTTTTCTTTTATAATTGCAGGTAAAGCCAATAGAAACCTGCAAATGGAGAACGTAACAGAACAGAAAAGGGTTTTATTTACCTAGGCGTTTGTTTCTCTTTAAATGAACACTTTCAGCTGAAGGACAAAATACAAAGGTTAGCTAAAATATCCAGGTGGCAGGCATCAACATATAAAACAAGGAGAGTTAAGAGCATAGTTGCTAGTTACTAGTTTTAAAGATTCAAAGATAATAAACGGGATGTGTTTATGTTGTTCTTTTTTTTTAGTTCACAGCTAAGGAAAAGACATTTACCTGGGAGGTAAAAGAAATTTAAAAATGTGTCTCACTTAGTAGTCAGATTATTTAGTATTTTTCTGTCCTACTGTGTAGTTCACACATCCTCAGAAAACCATGTTTTACATGAACTTGCCCAGGGTGGACCGGTAGTAACAGATGGACCTTTCACCACGTCTTTTCTCTATGATTTAACACAGTTTAGTTTTTTTTCATTCCGAATACCTTTCTGTATATCTTGGCTTAATTTCTTTCTCTACTCTTCTCTGTATTCTGTGCGATGTTTGCTTTTAGGACTGCTGTCCGTCTGTCTCCTGTGGGAAGCGACATTTCTGGACAGGGCCACCACGCCACGCTACCTTCATCCTGTTCCAGTGTGTGTGTGTTGGGGTGCACACCCCCACATACTGTTTACATGCCCTTCAGACCCTGTCAATTTCCAAATCGTGTGTTTGCGTGTGCATCAAGTGTGTGCTTGTCCGCGTGTCTGTTCATGTGTGCGTCTGTTAGTGTTGACAGCGCTGGCATCGAACCCTTGGAACCTTCTTTCTATGATAGTGTGGCTGAACCGTTTTCAGTGTATTGTTTTCCTCTGTCTGTCTGTCTGTCTATCTCAGCAAGTGTTCTGTCAGATGTTAAACACTGAAAGCGATGCCCAGACCACTCTAATGTGAGACTGCTTTTCTGTTCTCTCCCAGTCTGTCTCGTCACGCTTTTCTAAAATAAAACACAGGGACCCAACCCCCCGAAATGGCTCGGAGCTAAAAAGAAGAAGAAGAAAAAGGAGGGGGAAAAACTCTCTAAGGCTTCCTCTTTTTTTCCCCCACTACCACTTTATTCCCCATCCGCCTCCTACTCTTCTGCTTTTTCATCTTCTCGTCCTTAAAACACTCCTCTCTCTCTCTCACTCTCACTCTACCTTCCCACCTTTCTGTTTCCACATCTCTCCATCCTTCTCTCCTTCCCACTTGGCATCTTCTCTCCTTTCCCTCCTCATTCACCCTTTTGATACCTCTCTCTCTCTCTCTGAATCATTAATGCCTGCCATGTCATGATCTGTGTGGATGTGAGGGGAGTTTAGAACGATTATTCCTTCTCACTGTATTCACTTGATCTCCCACTTGCCGCCGCCGTACACAGGCAGCAGCACGCTCCCCACTCCCTGCACATTTCGGCGTCGGATAACTCTCTAAAAGCTTCGAATTAGCTCGAGATTTCACAAACATGTTGGCAGGTGGTTCTGCTGTGCTGTTGCTCTCTTACTCTCGAATCTTAGTTGTTAGCGTCACCTCGTTAGTGTTTTTCCCATGGAAAAAATAAAAATAAAAAAATGTCTCACTAAAATACCATATGGTGGAATTTTGGAGTTTCCTTTCGCATTTTTCGAGCCTTGCCTCAATTACCTCCTCGCCTCACAGTATGCAAAACGAAAAGGCATATGTTTTCAGAGTGAACCTTTGGAATCACAGAAGTCCTTCTTGAGTTTTATGTGCACTTCAGCAAAAAGTGTGAAGTATTTGGTGATACCGACAGTGAGTTAGACTCACCAATCCTTTTTTTGTCCAACGTCTTCTACTTTATTTTCATCGCCCAGTAAACGGTAAACAGTGACACAGTAACGGCTCTGTTTTTTTTTTTTCCTGCGTTGTGACAGCAAAATAAACACTGTTTTTATCTTTATGTGCAATTAGATTAGAATATATGCAGCAAAAGTTTCAAAATAGAACGTTGGGTAACACTTTATTTGAAGGGATGTGCATAAGAGTGATATGACATAAGTATCACACAACACCTGTTATGAACATGAAGGAGTCTGCATTAATGTCTGACTGTTGCCATGACACTTTTAATGCAAAGTTATACTAAAACTTGCATTAAAAGTCCATTAAAATTGGCAACTTTGCATTAAAAGTGTCGTTATTTGCCGAATGACACTTCATGACAACAGCCAAACACATTCATAAAGACTCCATGTCATGTTTATTATTATCATTAGTTCATGTCAGTCTTATGCACACCCCTTCAAATAAAGTATTACCGAACGGTGTCGTTGAATGGTCCACATTTTACAATATAAAATATGGCAAAAAGCAGTTTTTATTTACTCAATATATAACATTGAGCACAAATTTCGTACCACAAACTCTCAAGGATTTTTTATTACCACAAACAATAAAAAATCCTTGAAACCTTGAATATCCTAATTATTATTATTATTATTATTCTTTGCTTAGACACGGTTATATTTTTGTTTTAGTTTTCACAAAATTGAAGACGAAGCTTCACTGCTGGTACTGCTGCTTTGCGGCAAGAAGGTCCTGGGTTCAAGTCCCAGCTTGGGCTGCGTCTGCGTGGAGTTTGCATATTCTCCCTGAGCATGTGTGGGTTCTCTCCGGGTACTCCGGCTTCCTCTGCTCAAAAACTCAAAAACATGACTGTTGGATTAATTGATCTCTCTCAGTTGCTTATTTGAAGCAACAAGATTATGCAAAACAACAACTTTAGCTCAATCTGCAGCAAACTGTAAGTAGACGAAGAACGATCCGAGACTGCTCAAAAACTTCTCACATGCTCCGTTAAACCTCTTATTCCTTAATAATGCGCAAATTCATACAACCCCAGTTTATTTCTCAACATGAATTACAAGTGAGTAACATTTCTTCACATTTCTTCTGCTTTTGATATAAGCCAAAAGCAGGTGGTGGGGGGAACATGGCAGAATAAAGCAATTTTACATCCAAATGCAGCAGGAAAAAAAAGAAGACTTTAAATATTTCTTTAATTATAAACAGCGCAGACATCATGCATTGATTTTACTTCACAATCTTATCTCCAGTCATTTTAATGCTGAGGAAGACTTCAGTGGTATTTACAGAACAATTTACGTTAGCATTCTGCTTCTGAATGGCGAGATAGTTCTAGAATAGTATGAAATAGTGCAAATTATGCATTTAAATCAGTAAATATTCATACACGGCTGAACTGAGGAAGCAAGAGTATAGAACTCCGAGCGCAAAGCTTTTGTTTCTCAACTCTTTACCTCCCCGGGTAGTCCAGACCACAGTTGTTAGAAGCTGACATCTTGTTAATTTCATGCAACAATAATCTCGGAGTGACTATTCCTTCATTGTGGAATTATTATATATATATTTTTTTATCAGCTGTTGCACACTTGAATATATAGGCTGGACAGGAAATTACACCACAAACAGAGCGAGGGTGAATTGCACAGCAGCATCCAGAGTAATAGCGAGGAGCTATGTGACATCAACTTAAATACTACATATTAAATTACTGACCATCTCCAAGGCCTTGACGACAATATCTCACGTATCTTCAAACTGATATTACGTTTTCTTTATTGCAACATATGCAGCTACATGGTGGGTGAACATAAGATCATCATTATCAACATGGAAATTAAAAATAACAGGCTGAGCAACGCCGGGTCCAACACTGTTCTCTGCATTTTCTTCTTCGTCTTTACTTTCTTTAGCTTTCTTTGGAAATTTAAAGGAAACCGTGGCAACACAAAGCAGGGAAAACAGTGGTTCTACTGTTGTAGTGTCCGGCATAGAGTTTGTGCGTCAATCTAGCATTCGTAGAAGTTTTCATGTGCCCACAGCTGTGTCTTGAAAACACACACACACAAAATTTGTAACGGGTAGATTGATCCATGAAAAATGCTTCTTTGATAAAAGTGAAAAATGTACTTAAAACATTCGGGTTTTGACATGAACAGACGTCGTACACCATCGACTTCATCACGCAGGACATCGAGCTCACCAGTCGCTGCCTGGAGGAACTCTGAAGAAATGTCATTAAAGTCAAAGAACATTTTTACACAAGACAAGAAATGAAATAATAAAAAAAGTTGTCTGAAAGCAGAAAAAGAGAGAAAAGGAAGTAAAATAACAGAAGATGACAATAAGAAACTCGTGTTGATCACCTTGTCCTCTGTTTTTTTTTCTTTTTTACTAAAACTCACTATATTTGATCTGTCTGTGAATGCCTCTAAAAGCAAGTGTGTAGTTTCTGTTACGGCTTCAGATGTGTTTGTTTGAAGGTTGATCCCCCCCCTCACTCCTCTTTAAGTTGTACGCAATGATTTCATAATCTTGTCAGTGTCTTTTGTTCGCATGTCAGTTGGATGTCAGCTTAATGTGTTACTTTTTAAAAAGGGCCTGGGGGGAAAACAGCTTTAGCGCTAATAGCTGCATTTTAAGGTGCCATGCATGAGGCGGGTGTGTGTGTCCATATGTGTGCGTGCGCGTGGGGGTGTGTGTGTGTGTTCCGACTGGATGAAGGCTCGCATGCCTGACTTCCTGTCTCTCTTCTCAATTAAGCTGCACATTTTTTTTCCCGGCTCGAGTCTGGAGAACCTTTTTGTTGTCAAACTTTCTATAATCCCTCACATGTTTTCTCCTGCGTGACTCACGAGTGAAGCTAAAACCTTACATTTTTTTTTCTGGTTTGTTGATCCTTCATCTTCATCTTTTTAGAAAGTTTACCCATACATCAGAAAAGCACGCACCACAAGTGGTTAGTGTGCTTTTTGCTCTTGTTGCATCCCAAAGCTCTATCTCTTTCTCTTTTTAAAAAAAAAAAAAAATCATTTATCTCCAAAAAAAAAAAAAAAAGATATTTGGTGACGTCTGATTATAAAGACAAATGAGGAGGTTTTGCATCATGAACCGCTGGACTGGATATTATATTTTGCAATCGATGTATGTGGCTAGTATTATGTTAAAATGAGGAAACTTGATGGAATTACAAGACTTTAATGTAGTGAAGCGTATACCTGTATTTTCTTGGTCTGCTTTCAAATTCAAACAACACATAAAAGGTCGACCCTCAAGCTGGACTATATACGACATCAATTTGCGAAATTCTAGAGCAAAATAAACTGAGTCTAATATTGTAATCTCTTGTTGTTAAGCTAACATACACATAATTCTGACTCTTTCAAACAAAATAGTTTCCTCTCAGACTGGATTAGCTATTTTAGTGTTAGCGCACTTGGCTGTTAGCGTACTTGGCTGTTAGCCTGCGGTGATTTTCATTAAATCAGAATAAGCATTCTGATGAGACTTGCTTGTCTCATTTTGTTTTTCTTTGATAAAAATGACCTTTTATGTTTCATCAATCCTGCGTTTCTATAGTCAGATTTTTTTTATTGGTCTAATGTAACATTCCATTAGCTGCAAGTGAAAAAGATACCAAGGTTTTGTAACATCAACTTCTGTAGTCAATTTGCATTTTGTGTTTCACTTGCTAAATGAACTTTTCAATAATACTCTGCTATGTTGGATGTGACTGTACTGACTTTTCAACATAAACAATGATTACTCTACTGCCTATGCTAATAGGCATATATGGTAATTACTCATATAAAGTTGCAAAAGAAAATTAACATGTCAACTAATAACCTTGCCGCTGTTTTTGAAGCTGAACATAATCACCAGCTCCCCGCATAAACAAGCGGATATAAGATAATGGAGGGATATGTTTTCTTTGGACATGCATTTTTAGTTGGATGAGTTTTTTCTTGTAATATTCCACAGCAGCTATGTTCCAGTAAACTGAAAAATATACAGGTAGCTGATCATGCAGGGTTATGGATTATCTGAATTTATAATACATACCAATACACTAACACAGAGAAATCAGATAAGATGCGTCAGATGTGAGAGTGTAGATGACAGACTTAAATAGGGAGACGTGACTTGTGATGTCGCTTTCCTCGTTCAGTTGAACTGTGAATGTTGAATCCTTGCGTATTTTGGCTGCTGCTTTTGCAACACTGGCTCTAGAAGTAGCTTTGCTCGCTAATTCAAAGGCTGTGGGGCGATGTGTTCTTCACAAATTGTGCAATGATTTGCGAGCAGTGCTGCCGTGTGCAGCACTGCGTCTTTGATCATAGACTTTAACATACACTTGAGAAAACAATCTTTAAAAAAAAAAAAAATTGCCTTTTTTTTTTTTTAAATAGTGGCATTACCGTGAGATTGACATTATTTTTGATTTAATGTTAACCCTTAGTGAACATTTTTAAATGAACAATTTGTCTTTAAATATTTTATATAGAGGAAATCATCTCTAGGACTTCATGACTTAGACTAGAATTTAAACTCGTAGCATTTAGTGCTGAACTAATAAAAGTGAAAAAAAAAGTTTGTTGTCTTTCTGTGACATTTCTACCCAGTTTACTCCCAGAGCGGCGTTTACTCACTTCACCACTACTGCAGAAAATGTCCAGATGGAAATATTGGAATATTTAAGTTTTATGTCACATATGAAATGTTAACAATTAACAATGTGACTGGCTAAGACTGCTCAAGCCTGTGAATATCAGAAATTAAAACTGTGTCAAGTCATGTGACATATTTGAGGTGTGAATTTTAAATAGCACACAGCAGCGTACTGAAAAATATACACGTATTTAACGGTCATGCACTCAATGGATATGGATTTTTCCTTTTTCTGGGGACAAAAGTTCCTGATCACAATAACAAAGAATTATTAGTCAAATTATTCAGAGTGTAGGTTGAGGTTTCAGCTTGCTGAAATTAGTTGTTCATTAGCGCAGACAGAGCCCCTGCATGAATGCCTGTGGTGTAGAACTGTTTTTTGTTTTGTTTTTGTTCTTTCAATGTCATTTTAAAGTAAGGCAGATCAGCAATAGAATGATAGCAATATTAAGATATTTGGAATGCTGTATTTTTTTGGGGGGGCAAATCTCTGAAATGTTAAAGCTAAACAAACAAACCTTTTCCTTTTTCCTGGAACAAAAAGTTTGAAATGTAATGCATATTCGTTTTAGGTTCAGTTAAAATTTTATTCAAATAACAAGGTGCAGAAAATAAGTTTATGTATGCACTTGTATGCTGAAGCCTATACCTACTTTCTGAATAATTTGTCACCACTAATATTCTCAAGTCCCGTTTAGGAGACACCAGCCAGCAGCCTGACCTTCAGTATGACTTGCTTAGGGATAAACGACTTGTAGTGACGTATGTAATTTTGTTCACTACTTAGTATTACTTACTCACAACTTACATTTTCATATTCTATCAGAATTTATTTATATTTTCATTATTAGGTAAGCTGACTCCCAAGTGTTTCTCTCTTGCCAGTGCACTGAATAAAACAGGAAGACGTGGAAGACTCATCAAACTAACCCACATTTTTGAAAAAGTCTCGCTCTTTTAATGTACCCACAGCACACACTTACCCACAACCCAGAGCTAAACTCACCCGCACACACACACACACACATTGCTCCAGTTGATTAAACCTGTCACATCAGACCTGTCAGACAAAGAAAGAGGGAGGGGGAGGGAAAAGGTGGAACGTAATCAAAGAAGGAAAGAGAGGAAAATATGACAAACTGTCCTTCACATGTATTTGTGATTAAAGAGATCAGAGAGGCAAAGAAGGGTGGCGCAGACACACGCTCCATCACAGCTCTGTGTGATGCTTAGGCAATGTAAGTATACAGCAACCCTTTGAGTATGAACTTATAAATAATAAAGTGGTGAAAAGGAAAGAAGCAGTAAATAGTTGTGACAAGCAAATGCATCATTTGAATTGCAATCAGCTCCATCTATCACACCTCAGCTGTTTATTTCAAATACACAAAAAATAAATAGAGCTGTGCAGCTTCTTTTTTTTTCTTTTTTCTCTCTCTCTTTTTTTTAAGGGAAACAAAAACAGAAATGTATTTATGCAAAACAAATTTTACTGTACTGGCAACATTAAGAATAAAAAAGAACTGTCTTTTTCTGCTTTTTTTTTTAACCCGAATATAAAATATGCTACTAAATCTGACTTGGCTAGAAAAATTAGCAAAACTTCAGCAATTCAAATGTGCATTTAGTTTTATGTGGTCATATTTCGACTAACTATCAAACTAACTAAACATATGGAGAAAGTGTACAGCGGACTGACAGTTTTCTGAGTGACGAATTCTCTTTTTTTTTTTGCATGTAGCATTTACGGCCAAAGTTATGGATCGTTTCCGTTTTGTTGTCTGTCTTCTTCAAATGTTGTGGTAGCCATGGTAAGTAGCCATGTGTTACTTTCAAACATGCAACTTTTTGGCAGAAACCAATAACCAAAGGTGTGTGAATGGCCAAACAAAGTCGGTGTGTTAATCAGCTGTGTGTCTCCCGAGTCGACAAAACGGCTCTGTCTTACACTGTAAACAAACTGAACTGAATTCAAACTCGAAAGTTTACCATTTCAAAACCTCAGATACTGCTATCTAAGCAACTTCAACTAGTATATATCTTCTCAGAAATGTCTTTTTTTTTTAATATAGTTCTTTTTTCTTTTTTTTTTTTGCATTTCTGCTCTAGTGACTTGCTCCTGGTTTTGCCATGGTGAGTCACATTTCTGTGCATGTTTCCTGACTTTTTCTAAGTGTTAACTTCCCACCTCCAATTAATCTTCTGGATGCATCTTAAGTAATGAATTGTAGTTTGGGGCTTGCCATGCATTTTTTTGACTTAGGAAATTCTGTAATGGCCTCTCCCAGAACCAACCAGGGTTTCCAACAGTGCCTGGCACACGGCATGGTTGGGTATGCAGCAGCGCAGCCTTTATGGCCTAAGCACAATGCCATTAATGCTGTAACACAGTGCTAATGTGCTTTCATGCTTATGTTCCTGCACAGATACACACACACACGCGCGCACACAACACTTTTACCAACTCAAGCTGTGTTTCTCTGGAAACTAATGGGTTGTGTTCCTAGAAAGACACAACTACTTAAGAACTGGTTAGGGGCTGAACACAGATGGTTGGGGTGCGTGTGTGTGTGTGTGTGGGTGTGTGTACGAGACTGTTCATTTATGTGGACTTCTATATTGGTGCTTGAAACTGATAGGAAGACAAACATATTTGAATTCTGCTGTTTGTTAGTCTTGTGTTTCTGTGCAGATACTTCCAGATGAGAGGATCAGTCTTTTGATAACCATCCAGCTGAAGGTTGTCCTTTAGTCTCTGTTCAGATTCAAAGGGTTCAGAAAAGTCTCTGTGTTTAACTAGTTATAAAATGATTGGTAACCGAGTTATTAATTAATTTAAAAAATATATGATAAAATGGAGTTACTGTGTGCAGTTTAGTGATACAAATCACATTTCTCTTTTTTGACTGATGTCCTGAAGAAGCATATTATAAACGGGAATGTTTTTCAAGAGCATTATTTGTGTGTGTGAGACTACGATAAATAGTTATTTATTCTCACTTTTATTGTTATCGCTATATCACCAGAAAATATTGTGATTAAACTTTAAGTCCATATTCCCCACCCCAATTGTACCGTCCATTCTGTTCCCTTTGTGAGCATATTGATAGTTGAAGCATTTTCTAAATGCATTTCAGCTCTTTAACAGCAAAATGTGAAAAAATAAATGTGCTCTTGGAACAAGTGCAGTCAAAATAGGCTATAATATGTGAATATATAGTCGCATATACACCCAAAAGGTGTCATATTTGGGCTAAAATATGTAACCATATTCCAGCGGGATCGCCACAAATCGGCTCCATGAGCCTCGAATGTTTAATTGGGAGCAGAAACTGGGACCAGCTGTAAAGCTGCTAACCTCTCTCTGCATCGATGGCTGCTAAGCTCTCGTCATAACCGGCTGCTAAAAGAGCAGAGACAGGCTGATAGCAGTGAGCCGTGAAGAAAATCTGCCCGGACATGGAGCAGGAGCAGCAGCCTTTGTTATCACTGCTGCCTCTACAGAGCGTATGACTCTGGATTAGCCCATCTCCAGGTAATGTAAAGTGTCTTACATGCCTGTAGGCGAGTAATTCGGCGACGCGGACCTAGTTTGCAACCCATCTGTTGCAGTCTGCAAAAGAAAACTGGTGCAGATAAAACACAAAAACAGTTATTTAGTAACTCAAGATTTTAAATTTTATTTTATTTATGTTTCTTTGCATCAGTTCTCTGCTGATTGCTTCATATTTGAATTTATATTAAAACCCCAACACTTATGCTACAAGTAAGGTCCATGTGTTCAGTTTGCATTTCTTTCCGTGTTCACAGCATTTCTTGGGGTTATCCAGCGTCTTCCCGTTGACTGCAGACATGCAAGTCAAGTGAATTAGAGGGACTGAATTGCCCATAGGTGTGAGTTGGAGTGTGAAGGATTTTCTGCTCCTGCGTGTTCAACGCGACAGACGACAGGAAACCTGTCCTGGGAGTGTTTGTGTCTTTCATCCAATGCATGCTTGGGTGAACTCCAAAATCCTCGTGACCTTGAGGAAGAGCTACCAGGAACAAAAGGGGATTCATCTGATGGCATATATTTGCTTCTGCTTTTCGTTTCCTAACACATTTTGGTGGACGCTTTTAGTTACCTTAATCTAATATTCATGGAAATAAAACCCAGACTAACTCCCTGGCTTCCCAAGGGCAGTTTTTACCAGGTAATAAAGACACAAAACAGCTGCTGTTCTACTAAATTAAAAAATAAAGACCAACTGTCACACGCATAAGAGGAAATAGCCAGATCTTGATATTTGTGTCTGTCTGGAGGATAAGGCCTCAAGCAGTAATACTTCCCAGCTCTAAATGTATGGCCCTTTTAGAGACATAATTACCGCGACTCCTACACTTACTATGATGGCCAGAAGAAAAATGTGACAGACATAAAAGAAAAAGCTGAGTTTCATACTTAAGTTGTCAAATACTGCCACACGGTTACAATCACCTGTCAACACAAATGAACACACAAGCCTTTCTGGCTGACATTAAAGCTGCACTATAACATTTACAAAAAAATAGTTCCTTTTTACACATTTTCTTAAAACTGTCACCATGTTGTGACAGTATAATACGAGATAGATAATCTGTGAAGAGACTGAGCTCCTCCACCTTCTTCCTGTGTTGTTGTTGCCATCCGAAGAAATGCACCACTGCTATCAAAAGCAACCAATCAGAGCCAGGAGGAGTGTCTTAGCGCTGTCAATCAACTTGTGTATGCGCTGCTGAATATGTTAATGGTGGAGAAACAACTTACCATTCCAGGAAAACTGGGTAGCTTTGCTATAGCCTGAGCATTCATGGCAGCGCCTCTTGTGGAGAAAAAGCATGATTGACAGCGCTAAGACCCTCCTCTGGGCTCTGATTGGTTGTTTTTGTATTTGTTCAGATGAGAGCAGGTCCAGGCAGAGGAGCTTGATTTATTTATTTATTTTCTGATTATCTGCCTCATACCTTGCTGTCAGTGATAGTTTTAAGAAATATGTTAAAAATATATATATATTTTTTTTATAAAGTCACAGAGATCAAAAATATGAAATGTTTCATTCAGTAGCCTTACTTTGACGTCAGCCTAAAGTCACAATAACAAATAGTCTTGATTTTAACTTGTGCTCTGAGAACTTCAGACTTGTCTTGAACTCCAGGTAAACTGGGTGTGAAAGTCGACCAGTAAGTAAGCCACAGACCATTACAGTTACAGTGATGCTTGCTTAACGGGTGTGCATCTGATTAACTAGTTCACAAACCATGAGCTAACAGTGGTTCAAATCAATCTGCTCATGTTAGTAGGTTCATAATAACGACACAAACTGACAGATTCAAAATCAACTGTGTATTGAAAAGCATCAGATTATTTTATGTGACTGGCAACAGAAACAACAGAGTCAGTGTTCTGGATGGGACGTTTTGAGCACATTTTTTGTAACTTCCCAAACAATGGATGCTTCCCAAGGAGAAAAACGCCTAAAACTCCGTGAGGTCAAACTGTGTAATTAAGCATTCATATTCATTTTTTGCTTATGAGAAATGTACTTCCTAGAATATCTTTTGCATTCAAGTATAAAACAGATGATTTCCATGCATTTACCTCCTGGAATGCAAAGTTATAGACAGACTTCATGGCATGAGAAAAGTCATTTCACTCATACATAGACTTTATGTTGGACTTGGACATGGGACAAAGACTTGATTTTGAGAATAACAACAAGATTCTGTAAATTACACACCAACCAAATAGTTCAAAAATAATAATAATTATTATAATTATAATAATAATAAAGCATGCAGCAAAATGCTTCGTAGCTTCTAGTCTCTAGTTCCAAAATCTTAGTGTCATGATTCCAGCCCCTCAGCTCTGCCTTGGCTGTGCTGATTGCTTATTGCCCTCACCTGCACTGAGCTGGTTCCTACTTAAAAACAGCTACTCGTCACCAGCTCAGTGCGAGATCGTCTGTTGCCCCTGTCACAGCTTTCAAGCCTTTGTTATCTCATGTTTCCAAGAGTTGTCTGGTTTTTGATCCTGCCTGTTTTTCGACCACAGATTTTTGCCTGATCCTTCTGCTGTAGAGAGTCCTGTTGCTGAACCCTGACTGTTTCTGACCCTGCCTCCTGCCTTCTGGATTTTGGATTTTCACTGCCTGAGAACCTACCGTACATGACCCTGGACCGTTTTACGACTTTGTCTCCGGTTGGTGGATTTTGTCCTCGTCGTCTGTTTGCCCCCTCAGACCCCCCACAGATCTCCCCTTGTCCATTCCCCCTACCCTCCCCCGGCTGGACTCCTGATCCCTGTGGATTCCTCGTCTCTGACCCACCAGTCTTACCACACCCTTCAACACCTTTTACTTTTTGTAATAAAACCTTTTTGGTTACCATCCTCTTGTTGTGGCTGCGTTTTGGGTTCTGGCTGAATCTGCTTTTAACATTACAGTACGATCTCGCCAGTATGAACCCACAGCCAAATCCCAATTGGTGTTCTAAAGTAGAGGATGCTATTACCGGCCTAGAAAGAAATGTCCAGGAGCTCTTACGGGGACTTTCTTCTCTAAGGGATTCCCAAGCCCAAGCTAGGTCCTCAGTTATGCAGCCACGTCCACTTTCTGCCACTCCCACAGTTAACGCTAACAACGAACCTAAGATTCCGGTGATTCTGGGACGCCCTTGGCTCATCAAACACAGTCCAGTCATTAACTGGTTCACTGGTGAGGTTCAGTCTTGGGGACCATCTTGTCCCACTTCTTGTTTAAGGGAAGCTCCTATCATGACATCTCCCTGTGAGATCATCCATGATTACCCAGATTTGTCTAGGGTCCCAAGGGTTTATCATGATTTGCGTGAGGTATTTAACAAGTCTAAGGCCACTTCTCTGCCTCCCCATAGAGAGTACGACTGTGCCATTAACCTTCGCCCGGGAACCACCCCACCTCGAGGCAGATTGTATTCTATTTCTGGCCCAGAAAGAGGGGCAATGGAGGAATACATTTCTGATGCCCTCAAGGCAGGTCTAATCAGAAAATCCTCTTCCCCAGCAGGAGCAGGATTCTTCTTTGTGGGCAAGAAGGATGGCTCTCTTAGACCATGCATTGATTATCGAGGCCTTAATGAAATTACAGTTAAGAACAGGTACCCTCTGCCTCTCATGACTTCTGCTTTTGAGCTCCTTCAAGGTAGTACCGTGTTCACTAAACTGGATCTGCGTAATGCTTACCACCTGATCCGCATAAGAGAAGGAGATGAATGGAAGACAGCATTCAACACCCCTTCAGGGCATTATGAATACCTGGTCATGCCCTTTGGGCTCACTAATGCCCCAGCCGTTTTCCAGGCATTGGTTAACGATGTGTTAAGGGACATGCTAAACAGGTTCGTTTTTGTATACCTTGATGACATCTTGATTTTTTCAAAGGATGTTCCTACCCATATCAAGCATGTGCGGGAGGTTCTCCTCAGGCTGCTCCAAAATAAATTATTCGTTAAGGCGGAGAAGTGTGCATTCCATCAGTTATCTGTATCTTTTCTGGGGTTTGTCATTGCTCCTGGCAGGATTAACATGGATCCTTCTAAGGTGGCAGCAGTCTTGGAGTGGCCAGAACCATCAAGTTTGAAGGAGCTTCAACGATTCCTTGGGTTTGCTAATTTTTATCGCCGTTTTATCAAGGATTTTAGTTCTGTGGCTGCCCCCCTTCATCAACTCACTTCTTCTAAGACTCAGTTCAAGTGGTCTTCAGAGGCTAAACAAGCCTTCTGTAAGCTTAAGCATCTTTTTACCTCAGCTCCCATTCTGCGTTTTCCAGATCCATCTAACCCGTTTGTGGTGGAGGTTGATGCCTCCGACACTGGGGTCGGCGCAGTCCTGTCTCAACGGTTCGCAGACGATGCCAGGCTACATCCTTGTGCCTTTTTTTCTCGCCGGCTCTCTGCCTCCGAAGGTAACTATGACGTTGGAGACAGAGAACTGTTGGCTATCAAGTTAGCCTTAGAGGAATGGAGGCACTGGCTAGAGGGGTCCACACATCCTTTTACTGTGTGGACAGACCATAAGAACTTGGAATACCTAAAGTCTGCCAAGAGACTGAATCCACGCCAAGCTAGGTGGGCACTATTCTTTAGTAGATTTGACTTCACCCTGGCCTATCGACCTGGCAGCAAGAATGTCAAACCAGATGCCCTTTCGAGACTTCATCAATCTTCTGTCTGTCCTTCTGATTCTGTTGACCACGACTACATCCTTCCCTCCAAGACCCGGCTAGCTCTTACCAGTATTGAGACCTTGCTCAAGAGGAGTCATCAGAAACAGCCACCTCCAGTTCAGTGTCCTAAGGGTCTTCTGTTTGTTCCTGAAGAGATGGTGTCTAAAGTCCTTCAGTTCTGTCATGGCTCTAAACTTTTCTGTCACCCAGGTATAACCAAGACTCTAGCAGTGGTCCAGTCAGGATTCTGGTGGCCCACTCTCAGAAAGGACACACGAGAGTTTGTGTCAGCATGCGCCACGTGTTCCAGAGTAAAGCCCTCCAGACGTCCTCCAGCTGGTCTACTAAGGCCCCTGCCTATTCCACATCGACCGTGGTCCCACCTCTCAATGGATTTTGTCACTGGCCTACCTCCCTCTCAAGGTAACACTGTACTCCTCACAGTGGTTGACAGATTCTCCAAGATGACCCACCTCATTCCTCTACGCAAGTTACCTTCAGCACCTGATCTCGCTGAAGTGATGGCCCGAGAAGTGTTCAGACTTCATGGCATCCCCCGCAACATCGTTTCTGATAGAGGACCACAATTCGTTTCCCGTTTTTGGGGTGAGTTTTGCACCCTTCTCGGCATTGACATCAGTCTCTCTTCAGGTTTTCACCCTCAGACGGATGGCCAGACAGAGAGGATGAATCAGGAGGTTGAGTCCAAGTTGCGCATCCTTTGTATGGATGCTCCCAGTCGCTGGTCCCAGAACTTACCTTGGGTTGAGTACGCCATCAATGGATTACCATCAAGTGCCACAGGTCTGTCACCATTTCATGTCGTTTTTGGCTATCAGCCGCCTATGCTCTCTGTTCAGGAAGGGGCTACCAAGGTTCCTGCTGCCCACTTATCAGCACGTCGTTGTCTCAGGGTCTGGAGAAAGGCCAGAGCGACTCTCTGCAAGACCTCTGCTGTTTATGCCCGCAATGCCAATCGCCACAGGTCCCAAGCCCCACGATACCTGGTGGGTCAGAAGGTGTGGTTATCCACCAAAGATCTGCCCATCAAGGTAGAGAATCGCAAGTTGGCACCCCGTTTTGTGGGCCCATTTCCTGTTGCCAAGGTTATTAACCCAGCAGCGGTGCGTCTCCATTTGCCTTCTTCGATGCGTGTACACCCCACCTTCCATGTCTCCAAGGTCAAACCTGTGAGGTCATCCAGGTTTTGCCCTCCTTCCAGACCCCCTCCACCCCCCCGAATCATTGATGGAGCCCCTGCCTTTACTGTCAGACGTTTGCTGCGTTCCCGACGTTGGGGCCGTGGCGTCCAATACCTTGTCGACTGGGAGGGCTATGGTCCTGAGGAGAGGTCTTGGGTGCCTTCTCGCCTGATCCTGGATAAGGGCCTCATTCGCAATTTCCATTGCCTGCATCCGGACCAGCCCAGAGGGGCGTCACGAGCCGCCCCTTGAGGGGGAGGTGATGTCATGATTCCAGCCCCTCAGCTCTGCCTTGGCTGTGCTGATTGCTTATTGCCCTCACCTGCACTGAGCTGGTTCCTACTTAAACAGCTGCTCGTCACCAGCTCAGTGCGAGATCGTCTGTTGCCCCTGTCACAGCTTTCAAGCCTTTGTTATCTCATGTTTCCAAGAGTTGTCTGGTTTTTGATCCTGCCTGTTTTTCGACCACAGATTTTTGCCTGATCCTTCTGCTGTAGAGAGTCCTGTTGCTGAACCCTGACTGTTTCTGACCCTGCCTCCTGCCTTCTGGATTTTGGATTTTCACTGCCTGAGAACCTACCGTACATGACCCTGGACCGTTTCACGACTTTGTCTCCGGTTGGTGGATTTTGTCCTCGTCGTCTGTTTGCCCCCTCAGACCCCCCACAGATCTCCCCTTGTCCATTCCCCCTACCCTCCCCCGGCTGGACTCCTGATCCCTGTGGATTCCTCGTCTCTGACCCACCAGTCTTACCACACCCTTCAACACCTTTTACTTTTTGTAATAAAACCTTTTTGGTTACCATCCTCTTGTTGTGGCTGCGTTTTGGGTTCTGGCTGAATCTGCTTTTAACATTACACTTAGTGCACTTGAAATGAAGCTAACTTACAAGTTACTTTTAATGATGATACAGGAGCTTGTTTTAAGCCAGGGGTCTCAAACTCCAGGCCTCGAGGGCCGCAGACCTACAGTTTTTAGATGTGCCACAGGTACAAACCACTGGAATGAAATGGCTTAATTGCCTCCTCCTTGTGTAGATCAGTTCTCCCAGCCTTGCTAATGACCTAATTATTCTGTTCAGGTGTGGTGCAGCAGAGGCACATCTAAAAGTTGCAGGACTGTGGCCCTCGAGGACTGGAGTTTCAGACCCCTGTTTTAAGCCCATAATTCCTTAATATTGATGAAAAAGTACTGCTTATAAGTGAAATAATCTACTAGTGCAACAAGCCCTTTTAACTTCTAACATATGAGGAATTACTAACTTAAAACACGTTTTAGAACAATCAACAGAAGTGAGAATTTCTATTGCTTTCATTAATCAGTTAGGGATTTGTTTTGGTTTTAAGTTGTTTAAGAAATTCACATGGTGAATACATTTGTCACACAATGTAACTTAACTTTCAAAAATGTCACTGTAAAGTTTTTTGGGTTTTTTTATCCGCTGCTTAAAAATAAAGCGTGTCCGTGAGATTAAATTCCCGACTGTCCCTGTTATCTTTCGACACAAAATGTGGCAGGGACTGATAATTAACCTCCTCCCCGTCCTCCTTATTAAATTAACAGTGGATGGTGTTTTGAAAAGAAATGTAGTCGCATCAGAATTCACGGAGGGAGGCATGGGATGGTGAAGGAAGAACATCTGGCAAGAGAAGACACCTACTGAGACCCGGAAAGGTTTATAGGGCTACAATGAGTAACACACACAGACACACGCCCACACACAACCATGTGCACGCCAACGTACACATGCATTATCAAACTTTAATCAAAAGAACAAGAATTCAATGGACACAGTTCGTGCAAGCATCAGCCTAATGGTACAAAAAATAAAAACCTGCAACAACATAAACCTCATTATACATCCGTAAAATAAGATACGACTGCAAATTTGCATGTCTATTGATGTTTGTGACAAGGTGAAGAAGCTCATATTGCGGTTCTGATAACAAAGATGAGACATTGTTCACAGTAGCATCATTTTCCACAGAGAAATCCGTGCATACACTTTTTGCATTTAAATGTGAAACTGCAGAGTAGGACGAAAGGAATAGTCGGTAGATTATTGCCATCAAAAAGCAATTTGTAAAATGGCTTAATCACCAAATAATGAAAAAAACCAAATAATGAAAAAAGTAATGGCAGCTCTAACTAGCACGTAACGTCCATTTAAAATTCTTCGTGTTCCTAGCTTTGTTTTAAACCATCGAGAATGTCCTCCTGCTAAGCATTCCCTCCCTCGTGGAGACAGGAACGAGCTTGTTATTTGAATTTGTCAGTTGTTGTTTCAGACGCACCGAACTGCCATCTCTTCCCTGGACTTTGTCATTAGTGTTGTGCTGTAGTGCTCAGCTTTCAGCGAATTCTTCACATTTGAAGAGCTCTTGATAGCCCATAGACAGTTACTGTCACCAAGGCCCAATTTGGATGTCACTGTGATATTGTGCTTGTCATTTTGGCTCCTGACTTTAAAATAATCCTCACAAATCCCTGAACTAAAAGTTATCCTCTTGTTAGTCAGGCTATACTTACAAACCAATATACCTGCAGTATCCTGTCCCAAACACAACACATTTGTGTTTTATAGATAGATAGATAGATAGATAGATAGATAGATAGATAGATAGATAGATAGATAGATAGATAGATAGATAGATAGATAGATAGATAGATAGATAGATAGACTCATTTTAACAGAAGCAAAAAAAAAAAGAGGCAAGACAAGTTGTACTCTCTGTCACTCTACGTCTTTCGTCTGATTGGCACTGTCAGATATGAGGCCATATAAAAATAATGCTTCCAAATCGTCTTCTCACGCATTTCTATGCATGAGATGATGCTGTACCATACACAATTTGAACACACCCTGCCATGGATTTTATCAGACATGTCAAAACCTTCCCAGCTCTCTCACACATCATGGATATTAGGCTTGTCCACCACTGTTACAGCATCAGTGCAACTTCAAGTCAGACTTTATGTCACAACTATGACCCAATAATAACAACGTCTAATCTCACGTACAGACACCAGTGGATGTGAGATGGTTAAGCGGTGAGAGGATTCCCACATTGTGACACAATCCTGCTGCAGTACAAACTGTGCTATTGGGTAACTCAACAGTTTAAAGCAAACAGCACAACAATACATTTAAAGTAAGCGGTGGTGTTAACTGTCAGGATCTGGGGTTGTTTGAGTTTGGTTTTGGATTTTTGTCATTTTTGGTGCTCCTTAGTTTTTCTTAGTTATTATTCAGTTCCATGTTCTTTCCCACTTCTGTTCGTCCTCAGTGATTCCAGTTATGTTTTATCTTGTTTCTAGTTATTTTGTTCTCTAGTTTATCATGTTTCTCCAGTGCAAGTTATTTCTAATGTTAGTATTTTTTCCTGTTCCCCTGTGCCACTTTCTCCTGCTCTACTACTCACACCTGTAATCAATTAGCTCATCAGCCCAGGTCCATTGTTCCCACTATCAACCTCCCAGTATTTAAGCTTTTCATTCTCACTTATAACTCACCGATTTGTCTTGTTACTTACATCTTATCTCATCACTTCCCCCCGGTTTTCTGTGAACCCTTTGTGTCTCTAATTTGGCTTTGTTTCGATTTTTGGTTTCCCCAGACTTTTTGTAAGTTTGATTCTTTTATTTTTTTCATTAAAACCCTCAAAAGAACTGTTTAGTCTCTCGCCTGCTGCAGTTGGGTCCATTGAATGCACACAACATGTCATTAACACCCTTATTAGAATTATGCTCTCAAGGAAGAGAGTGTAATATGAGAAAACTGGGAAAGCTGTGGAAGTGATCATAGCTTAGGAAAAATAGAGAGAGAGAGAGAGAGAGAGAAAAACTTTCAATATATTTTCCCCAAAAATTTCTAACACCGCTTTTTATTTGTTGTAGGTCATGTTTGGTCATTTGAGTGTAATTTAGGTGTTCATAAGCCTGCCAAACTGAACGATCACACTACTAGAGACCTTATATTTCTTTCATAGCTAGAGATTTTTTCTAAGACCACCAATAACCACATAGTGCGTGAACCAGTGGCACAACCTGCCACTTTACTTTCACACTGCTGAGTTCATAGTCTTTTAAATCCCTTGTTGAGACGCTATCCATCCATGACAGGTCTGCTGCCCATCATAGGCTATACAGACACAAAGGAGACACAGGAAAAACTCCAAAACACGTGGAACCTTCAAATGTAAAGGGAATAATCTATTTGGTTTTTACTATGACTCTACATATATAACATAATTACACAGAGAGTGGTGGGCACATCAATCACTTAGGATCTAATGCGTCTCACACATCATTGTGCTCGGTCATTATTTGCTCCAAGGATATATCAGCAAGTGACATGCAGAAACTAAAGTGACCAAACTATTTTTCTTTCGCCCGCAGCTGTGAAAATCTCCCAGGCCAGCCTTTACTAGGCAGAGAGGCTGTAATGAAAAGCCAGAGGGAGGCCCCAAAAAGTCCAGACCAAGCTCTTGTCATTTTCGACTGCATAGGTCTGAACTAATAGCTTGTTCTGTTACCCCTGAAGATTTTCTTTGCTACTTTTGCCTTTGACTTGATTTTTTGTTTGTGTCTTTTAAAACCGTAAAACACTGACTGCTGTTGAGATTCTTAACAGATTTCACCGAGACTGAAGAGAATGGTGCGATTTTATTTACAGGGTTGCCATGGAATCTATTTAGTAGTTGCCGGTCATTCAGACACATTAAAATTCAATACAATAGCTTCTGAGAACCTAACTGTGGTTGGGATGATAAGAATTATGGCAAACATAATGATGAAGCGTTATTTTTCCAAATATTTAAAAAAAAACAAGCAAACAAAAGCTGAAGAGCCTGAAAGCTACTTATACAGAACAAAATCTGAAACTCTGAACTCGGTCTAACAAGCAGTCTCAAAAACCTGCCACAGTTTGTGCTCACCGAAATGTATGGTATGGAGCAGTTTGTACAAAAACAAAGAGTATAGGGTCTTGATTACTCTACTCAGGATAATTATACATTGGTGTGTTTATTTAGACATTAAGGCAAAATACCTGAAAAGTTAAATACCATGTTGGGCAATTCAGCTCTTTTAAAAATGTCACAGAAATACCAAGGACAACTTCACTAAGCTCTTTGTGAACTCAACCACATTTACCATTTCTTCTAAGAAATTACATTCGTCAGGACACTGCTGAAGTTTAATCGCAACATTGTTGAGACAAATTGTGTCAGATACAGTCAAACAAAAACAAAAAACCACTGGCACTGCCATTGTGTTGCGTTGTGGCGTACGCTCAATACATAAACCAAAGTAGACAAGCATAAAATAGGATGCCACGTCATTGTTCCCTAAAAGTCTCAATTTGTTAAGTGCACACACAAGAAAGCAAAATCATCACAAAACGCTCATTAAGAAAACGATGATACAGTAAAGTAACTTTTCCAAGAGTTGTGGATTTTGTTTTGTACATGTTCTTACATTTCTATCGATTGGGTTTTAGAGTTATGAGAATTTGTTGTTTTTGGAGATTCCATGTCCACTTCATGGGGTCATGAAGTTGTCAGATCTCGATCTGTCAGTAATCATGTCTGAGTGTGGCTGATGAATCTGAACCAGCAAAATTAATGTCAATGATGACAGGTATTTCATTATTCACCAAAGAGTGTAATTATATTTGACATAAGCTGCAAGGTTAGATAGATTTAATCGACAAATAAAATTAGGATTTGAAAACAGCTTTCTGTATGTACATTATTCATCTTTGTCTGATATTGCAGTTAGTTTAATTGTGCTTATGGTACAAACAAGAAACCCCTCACAGGACCTCGGGGGGAGTCTGAACTTTAATATCTTGTCTGTCTGTTACAAGGGTATCTGCGGAATTAAAATCAATCAAAAAATGAATATAAGTACACTGTATTAAGTATATTGTCAATGTTAATATTAAAACCGGTATTGCCCGCACATGTATTGAATTTCTTTTAAAACATGATTGGAAATTGGCACACAGAATTATTTATACCCTTCTGAAAAAATTCTGGACAAGCCTTTGCCTTTACATCAAACAAAATGCTTAATATATGATAAGCTGTTGGCATCTTCACACCAATTTTTGTTATTCTAATTTGTCCCCCCCCCCCCCCTTTTTTTTTAACAGATTTGTTACTTTTGTAAAACATTGACCCTTTGTTTAAAATGTAAAAAATAATAATTTTAATTATCCCTAAAAATCTTACTAATACTGCATTTCTCTCATGAACTTAATGCCATGTATCCTCTCATCTTGTTAGATACACCGTATGCAATATTGTGTGCTTTTTTCTTGCAACATGGTTTTCACTTGATACAGTGAGTCAGTACCTGTCTGACTTGTTTATCTATGTCTCTGTTTTACCTGTCTAGTTCTATCTTTCGTTTCTCGTGCTCTGAGCTTCATTTTCAGCAAATGTCCGGGAAAAAAACTGAAAAAAAAAAAAAGAGATGCACCTGCACATCGTGACAATATTCTGGTGACAGAAACTGAACAATCACAACCCGCTAACAATGCCCTGTAGTAAGCCCTCGGAGATGCTCTAACAGATCTTCTTTTGGTTCAAAATGCGCCTGTGTTTTCAGCTCACACAGCAAACTCGGGCTTTAGTACCATTCATCCTTCTCCATCCATCCCGCTGGTCTACTTTTGGTCCCTTGTCAGATTAGTTTCACTCTGTTTGTCCAATTTCATTTCAGGTGAACAGTGATTTCACTGCCCTCAGCTCACAGCGAGTGACACAAAAGTGAGAAACTGTCCACTCTGTGACCATCTGAGAAATTTTTAGGAAACGATCATTTTCTTGTGACCTGCAGCATATGACGGGAGTAGAGAGCTGTCAAAATTAGATTTTTTTTTTTTCTTTTATGCAGCAGGGAGATGAGTTTGGCTGTAAAAGGTTTTCATAATTTTTTAATTAATAACCAAGGTTGTTCCTGATATGATAGGTCTGTCTTTTTTTTTTCTTTCTTGCAGAAAGGTGTCATTGTCTTTTAATGACATTTAATTAGTTTCAGCTCCAGTTTAACAATGCAGCACTACTCTGCAACAATTGTCATCTAAATGGAACTTTACAGGACAAACAGGTCCAATTCTTCTCAAACTATATTTAATCCAATTTGCTAATAAATTTAAATAATGCTAATTTAATCAAACAGTTTAGCATTAATTTAAATTTATTAGCAAATTGGATCTAATCTCAAACAGTTAGATTTAAGTTGAAGTATTTACATTGCTGGGGCTGGGCAATAAATCGATTTGATCAATTAGATTTTCTGTTTTTGGAGATTTCATTTTTGGAAAATTTAGATTTTGTTTTTCTTTCACCAATGTATTCTTAGGTTTCCATATTTCAGAATGATGTTAGCCTAACCAAGAACTGCCATCTTGTTTGACAAGCGTGTTTTACAGCTTGTATTTATTCTGGATCTACTCAAAGAAAGAAAGATTGAGATAAGACATTTTTTAAATAATTTTTTTGTCATTACTAATGTTTTTAAGGAAAGAAATGAGGGGCCAGAGGATGAAAGTGATCGAAAATCAAATTTGGTATATATAAAAAAAAAAAATCTGAGATTTTATTTTTAAGCCCTGTGCAGCATGATTCAAGCCTGCTTAAAATACAACATAGTAAATGCAGGTTGTTAGAAGCTTGTTAAACCTGACCTTTTATGGTAACCAAGTCTAAATTCCCTCAGTCTTTAAGCTGCTAGTTACTTTCTGAGCCAACAGACTCAGAACATCAGGTCCATTTGATAAACATCCCATACCTGGTCAAGTTGATACCAGGCCTCCTGGTACCAGTCCCACACCTTTCTCTGGATCACAGCATATCATCTGTGTTTTGAATGTTTGCTTCTAAAGCAAATTGTGGTTTTCTGACCTGTGAAAGATGCTATGAATAAAATTTACCCGTCTGTTAAAAGACAGCTGAGAAGTACTTAGGTTTTTGAGTCTACACACACGAGCTCAACGCATCTGGCGCTTTTTTTTCTTTCTCCGATTTGTGTAGGATTTTTATGTATTGGTCTTCGGGCTAGACATTGTAACTATTAATCAATGTCATCGTTATGGTTTATACCTTTGGTAAAAATTATGCCTGATTCCAGCGAGCACTCAAAGCGGATGAATACTCAATAGAACTGCCAACTTTGCATCTATGTCAAGACACTTTTTTTCCCGGCTCACAGTGCCTATCTGCATAAATTAAGAATTTTCCAAACATAAAATACAAATGTGTACACTTTCCTCAAGTACTGAACATTGTAATCAGTGTCTGACGTCGCATAAATTACTACCTCGAAAGAAGATTGTGAACTCTCCGCAACTGAATCTGGAATGCCTCAAAAGCCATTTCAACGCATTTGCATCCTTCTTCGATGTGAATCGTGGCAAAATGATAAAATGTCAAAATCCACTTTTCCAACTTTTGGCTGGTGTGTGCAGCTGCTAATTTTTTCATGCGTCCAGTTCCCTCCAGTCACTCCCTGAACAGTACATTCTCGATAAGACAGTGGTGTGATGAAATATTGAGCTGCTCATGTGGACGAGTCGTCTTTTTGAACAGGACAGACAGTCGTGCAGATAAACAGATCTGCAGGGTCATGCTGATCTATCCTGAAGGATTTCTCGCAAAGTGACAGACCTGTGCAGAAACTTGTCCCGTCAAATGTTCCACACCCAACACAAAGCAATGAGATACATATCAGATGAACCACAAAACATGACAGTCGGCAATAAAAGTATATCTCTGTGTTGTCACTATAACTTACAGTTTAAGTGATTTTTAATTGCACTTGACAAGCGCATACTGTCTACTGTGCCAAGAGTCATGTAATATCCAATCAGCCAAAGCAAAAGAGCGTGAGCGTGGATGAGGTAGAACACGGTTACAGCTTGTGTATTGCACATTTAAAATCAATTCATGTATGAAAGCGACAGCTGTAGCTGCCAAAGACAGCATATATTATTAACTAACTAGAGGCACACAATGAATACTAGATGACTATTAGGCATTAGAGGAGTTGGGAATGTGATGAGAAATAATGTAGTGCAAAAGTTTGGCTATCCTCAAAAAGGCATCGCCTGGTTCAACGCATCCCACCTTTGAGTAAGTGAATTATTCAAAGCAGAAACTTTTATCGGAGGGAGTCTTTTGTAAATCCAATGAAAAAGATAATGACTTGTGTGTTTTAATAATGTTTCATTACCTGTACCCTTGAGAGGGATTGGTACATTTTATAAATTTGATGGGTCCACAGTGGTGTATTTGCATTTTTTCCAATAATGCAAATCCATTGTTGGATTTGCATTATCCAACAATCTGCTAGGGCCAGCAGTGAATTTGAGCTGTGTTTGACCAGTGTAAATGTCATTATCAGTTGAAGAATTGCGCAATAATGTGGCGTTAGAACCCTGGAAAAAAGCTGGTGGCAGAAATAGTTAACATATAACAACATAGTAAGACATAATAATAGTGGAACGTGGAAAAACAATTGAATGGCATTAGGAACATTTTGTTCATAGTGTCACTAGTGAGTGCTGATGATTTTGCTTCTTCACCATTTCATATGTTTGAATTTTTAAATGTTTATTGTAGTAAGTAATTGAAAGAAGTTGGACATGTTTTTCAACACTAAAAATATAAAGTCATTTTCTACTATTTATTATTGTCTGCTGTAAAGAAATGCTGTAGTGTAATCGTTATCAAAAGCAGAAATGCTCAGGGTTATTTTGTGTGAGGACATTCAGAAATATCATCAGAAATATTTAATCGTTCTTTAACCATTACAAATACTCTGAGGTACAACGAAGAATTGCCTGAACATGAACTGGTTTGTTTCCGGCCATGGAAGTAGAAGGGGAACAAATAGCAATGTGTGAATAACAAATGGGGTTGTGAACTGACAAAGGAAACCTTTTGCTTCTGTAACTGGGACAAATATTACAAAAACGTGCTTGAAAGAAATGGAGGCAATAATTTTGGGTTCAGCGTCTTGCCGGGGTCTTTCTGTTTGGAGTTTCTGTTTGCTCTCTTTATGCAAACGTGGGTTTTCATTCCCTTGACTCCACAGCATGTTGGGTTGATCTGACGTAGTTCCTTGAACTGTGTTTTCCCTGCGACTGACTGGTGATGTGTCCAATGTGTACCACTTCCTTCGCCTACAGAACTGAAAAGCATATCTGAGTTATTAGGAGGTATAATTCCACAACTTTGCATTTTAGTGAGCCAGAGTGTGATGAATTGTTAAATTACTCCTTGATTTCTTGTTTTCCCATGATATGACTACGTTTTGGTACAAAATCGGTGCTAAAATTGGGGTGCAGATAGAACTTTATTTACTACTCCCCTGATAAGAATAAAGGTTGAAGTTTTTGAAAAATAACTTCCAGCCATGAATGTTGACTCCGATGCTTTTGTGGACAACACGGCATGACGTGTACTCAGGAAAAACAAAGCGGGATTCTTCTTAGATTGCTTGTTAAGCTGCAAAACCTTCCCACGTGCCCATCATCATTTGTTCCGTCTAAGCAGGCACAGCTGCACAGTGGGATGGCAATGTCAAAACACAGATGACTTTGTTATCAAAGCGTTGACATGATGTAATGCAGTGCGACTGTCTATCAGTGAACTGCGTCTGTCTGGGCAAGAACGGATCAAAGCCGGTGACAGACGGAGCCGCTGGTCTCTGCGAATGCAGCACGGATGGTACTTAACGACTGCATGGTGCGTTTTATTTACAGATGGTGGACAGAAGCCTTTGCACTTGACGCCGACGAAAGAAAAGTCATTTAGTCCAAGCAAAGCATTTCTGATTTAGTTGCAGAAAGAGGAATATAAATGAGCTGCTCACAGCACCGCTTCATCCCTTCAGTGATAAGAGAATATTGACTGAACGGCTGCTGTAAACTCAATAATTGTAATATATTTATTGAATGAAATAGCCCATATGTCATTATGTTCAAATACAGAAGGGAAGGATGGGACAAAAGAGGCTATTACACATTGAAAGCGTGAGCGTAGGATCTTGAAAGTACCTTGAAAAGTTAATTACATTTTTAAAAGACACTATGTGGTACCGAGACGTGCTGTCCCAGTAAATAGTTATAGTAAAGTGATTGCATTGCAGTCACTGCGTCATGGTGAGAATTTATTTTACTCTCTCCTGTTCAAATGCTGACTACTTAAAAAAACTCTTGCAACTTTTGTGTCTTGCAAAATAAAGATATTTCCACAACATCTTACTGCTGTTGATGTGAGGAGCGGCCATATTGAAACCCGAAGTCGACCTTACAATTCGGAACTGATGGTAGTCAGACTTATACTCAGGCTTTGAGTGGGAAATCCAACTTCGGAGAGCGTTGCAGTTTATTTTTCTGACTGCGAAGTTAGAATTTTCCAGTACAGAGTATAAGAGGAATGCAGCATAACCTTTTTTGACATGCTCTCTACATATTGGATTAAGCCTCAGGAATCATGAAGTGTTGTACAAAAATAGTCATTTTAGTTAAGAGGCGACAGTAACTACATTAATCAAGCATTAAATACTTTAAATCTTGACAAAAAATGAAAATAAATTTTGATTTTTAATCTAAAAGTTATTTTCCCATTCTGTTTTAGCAGTTCCAGTCAGAACTTTACCTGCAGTTTTGATGGATATCTTTTTAATTTTGAGCTTTGAATACTCAAGTACCTGCCAAAGGTTGGGGTGCATCAGTTTCTAATAGGAGCTTTTCATATTCGCTATTGGTGTTTGGGTGTTTTCATTCAGACAAATTATACATTTCAGTCAGATTAAAGAAACACATTTCATAATCTGTGTTAACAAATTGGCGCAGCAACATTTCAGTGCAGTTTAGCATCAATACAAATAATAACAGGTAGCTATATGAAAATAAAACCTCAAAGTTGTGTTTTTCACATCTTCATCTTCTCGGCCTATACTTTCCTTTGTTCTATCCCTTTTACAGGAAGGCATAATTAGATCAAATTAAACATTATTTGGAAAACAGAATGAGGGATGGCTAATAGACCTGATTGTCAGAGCTGGTTGGACATTGGCAATTCAGTAATTCACTTAACAACCAAACCTGTGGGACAAAAATGGCATTATTTGTGTCTGTACACGAGGGTATCCCAGGTCAATCTGCGGCTTCACGTTCCAAATTTTTAGCTGGTGTGCAGCTGACCCAAATAAAGGATAAGTGCTATATCTGTAAGGTCCCAACAGTTTGCTCAAGCAAACATGGACAAACATGCATTTTAACACTAATGGCGCTAATGAGGGTGACCCACCTACCACCTCCACACACACACACACACTGAAAAATAGGGAATTTAAATGTTGAACAGCCAGCATAATGACTGGAGGCTGGAATTAACACAAAGTATTCAATTACTGTCAGCTAGTGAACGTCTGTATCTGTGTCTCCTGACAATGGCTACTTATAGCTCTCTGGTGGAGTGATCTTGAAGGACACGGACAGATCAATGAACACTGATTTTTACACACCTGTAACCCCAGCCCCGTCTCAAGTTTAACTTTGCAATGAAAACCGGCTAAGGATCTCAGAAGAAAGGAGAGGCAAACGGTTCTGCAATAAATGAGATGGTACTTTCTTCCTCAATTTAAAAATAGAACATAAGTTTCAGCAGCTTTAAGTAAACACTTACTTAAAGATTATGTGATACTTGTACAGGGTACCGCAGCTTTTTCCACTATTGAAAATGGTGTAAATAATTTTCAAAATGCAATTCATAGTGAAATAAAAGTAAAAAAGAAAAAACTTTTTTAAGCTATTACATAATCAGTTCTTTTGTTGGCACGGCCCTGGTCGGATATTTTATCCGCAGTCAATCCCCAACCTGTTTCGGGACTAAGAGCATGCTGCTGGCTAGACACATTAAAAATCTTGTTGACTTTTAGTATGTTGACAATAAAAAACAAGGCTCACCATTTATAGTTCTCAATATTTCAAAGTGAATTTGTTCTAGATTTGCATTTCAACTGCTTTAATCTCCACAAGATGCTTTTCAACTTGACATTAACTAACATTTTTCTCCTTCATTGCATCACTCTTTTGTTTGCATACTTGCTCCTGGACAAAAAGACACTAGCTTCAGACAAAGTTTCAAACACTTGTCCAGCAGAGAGAAAGTCAAAGAAAAACATGTTGCAAACCTACAAAGCCGGCCAGAATATGTAAGCTTTTTAAACGCGCACAATTTTATTTGGAAGGCAGCACTCGTTCTCCTGAAAGTAGCAGAAAGAGTAACTCTCCTACTTCTGGTACATATGGCAAAGGTACAAGAATACAAAATAGCCAATGTGATTAATGCCTGTCTGACAAGCAGCAAAAATCCAGTCATCACTAAGTAAAAGGTTTTGACCTGGCTTGGCTGACGGAGGACAAACACTCCCTCTGATTGAGTTTGTCCTGAGGCATGTTGTCTTCTCAGGATGTATATATTAGCTTTCAAAAAGAGGTAAAATGTGAAACAGCGCTGTTTGGAATATATAAGCTTTGGAAACATGTTAGAAAAACAAGTCCACAAATCTGACATTTAATTTTCCTTTGACAATAAACTTCTAAAAGAACAAATCAAGACAAAAAAATGTCTCTGAGCTTCCTTCTGTGTCCACACAGCAATTATTCACCTCTTCAATAATCTGTCACTGTGTGGCTAAATAAAAATAGAGGCATGTGGGCACATATTAAAAGATTATCTCTTGAAAATCTAAAATTATTCCTTAAAAAAATATACATAGTTACTGTTACTTTCTGCTGTATCCACAAAACGTCTCTTAAAGATGTTATTTCCTTCCCTTAAAATCATTCCTGAATGATATAGGTATTTGTTACCTCCCTTTAATGAAACAGTTTTTTGGGACCTAAGCAAGTACGCAAATCATCCATCAAAGTAAATTCCGACTGCACCGCTTACTACTCAGATAAGCAGGGAACATCTGCATAAAAAGCCGGCGTCGAGAAGCAGGGCTCGTTGCCGAAATGTGAAGCAAATGACGTGCAGATGCCATTAGCTGTTGCTGCTGCTTAACGTCATATGAAAGCACAGCTCAAAGTCTGCGGCATACATCCAGTCGGGTTGTGGCGGATCGGAGATGGCTTCTTTTTTTGCCTCTGCTTCTCCTTCAAACAGAAGGGCAAACAGCTTTGTCCTTATTAAACTGGAACAAATCGCCTCAGGACCAGAGCCTCATCAGTATGGATTCACACAGTTAAACTTCCTCATCCAAAACCCTTTGGCTCAGTATTTTGTCCATCCAGTTCTTCAGCAAAGCAGTTGGTCGTGGTGCCAGGGGGAAAAAAAAGAAAAAAAAGACGGGAGTCCTCAATCTATTGATTGTCGTTCCTGTGACACCAGCTGTAGAAAATTAGCGTGAAATTATCCCAGCCCCATTTTCTTTGCCTGAAAAACCACCAGTAGAGAGAAAGAAAAGCACACACATAGAAAAGGGAGGGCATGTGTGAATTATTTTTAGGGGTATGAAATTAAAGGAGTCTCTTTCCCCCCCCCCCAAAAGATTTCCTCTTTTTTTAATGATTCCTTCCTCTCTTTCCAGATTATATGTTCAAATGCGTATGGAAGAAACTTTGTTTTAAAAAAGCTGAGATTTTACAGTAGTGCTGCAAAAGCTCAGGGATTTATTTATCTTTGGATAGTTTCTTGTTGCTTGGAAGCAACAAGAAAATCATCTGCAGCACTTCAAGTCATTTGCAACCAGTTTTAGCTTTCAACAAATCACACAGGGAAAACATGGAAACGAAATCAGGCTAAAAGCTGCTTGCCTTTTTTTAACCTCAGAGAGAGAAGGACCATGGGCCACACTGCAACTTGCTAATGAGACCAGCTCCTCATGCTCTATCCTTTGAATTATTAAAAAGGGTCTAAAACATTAATACTGATGCAAAATTCTCACGAATTTACTTCACATACTTGCAAATAACACTGCTCTGAAGCATTTCTTTTGCCTTTTTTAACAGAAAGCGTTAAGTTACTGTATGTCTTCTTGCTCTTTTCGTTATGAGCATTTTTCTAAATCTTAATCTGTATTTTTCTAGTGTAGAACCACAAAACACACTTCAAGCTGACTATTGTCATGCTCACATTTGTTACCGTCTTCCCAGTGTTTTTTTTTAAATTTATTTATTTATTTTATGTAAATCAATTGGCACCTGTTGATGGTTCACCGGCGGGGCGGGGCGGAGCCAGCTGGACCAGGTAGCCGGTGACGCAGCTGAGGTTAATGAGAGGGATGGCGCGTGTGGAGCTTCTGATGCGGAGTTTTATCAAGAGGGGGGGAAAAAAGTATGGTGCGGGTAGACTTCTACAAAATAAACCTGTAGGTCGGGACGAATCAACCCAGCGGGGGAGATTCGTATTTTTGGTCGGGCGGAAGTTTTAAAAAAAATTGTTTTGTTTCCGGAATAAAGTCGGCTGTACGCTATTGGGTTGTTGCACCGTGGGGAGTTCATCCGCGCGCTACTGCTAACCACTGGGGAAATCAAATTTGGTGTGTTTTATTTTAGGAATAGAGGGGAAAAAATAGTGTCTAACTAAAAAAACTAACTATTGAACCAATAAGCGTTTGACGGACGATGGACTGTGCGGACTGGCTCTAATCAACGGGATGTCAGCGTCTTGAAGAACTCTACATCGACACTGAAGGTAGCCCCCACCTCACTGCGTGTTCAGTCTGGTGTCCAGTTTGTTTTTGTTTTTTCTTTCTTTCCTTCCTCCATATTTCAATATGCATCCGTATTGTTGCGGTTCGACTCGGAAACATTCAAAAACGGAAGACGTACAACGTACACGTCGGGTTGAGAGTAGTGGGAAAGTAAAACTATGCAAGACAACATGAATAAGGCACCTCTGCAAACTCACATTTTGTTTAAAAAACAGGAGCCTTAAGAATGGATTAATAATCAAAGGAACAAGTTGGCTGTGACTGAACAGACTGGGGTTTGTGTGTGTGTGTGTGTGGGTGTGTGTGTGCGCGTGGGTGTGTGTGTGCGCGCGCGCTGAATGTTTTTGGAGACCAGTCTTGCAACTTCAAAATTGACTTAAGCTACTAATTGCAAAACATCCTTAAGGCAATACCTTTAATTGCATTTTCTTTTCCTTTAAATCTTCCCAATTTTCTTCAGATGTCTTGCTGCCTGTCCCTGTTCATCTTTGCTTCTTTGTATCCATGCATTAGATTAATTTACCCATGCTCTCCTCTTTTTACTTCGTTGCCTTTTTTTTTTAATTAATGCCCCACTCTACTCTGGTAGAGTGGTTTCCACAAAATGCTTCTCTGCTATGGCTATTTTGTATCTTTTTCTTGAGTGGCTTTTTCCACAGTGTTCAGACAAGAAACGGGACAGGGAGAGAAGTATGGAAACATTCAATAAATGTCAAGAAACTTTAAATTTTATTAGCTTGTTAAACAACTACGCAATACAAATTAAGACAAAGATGCCTGCATTTTATCATGGCACCAGTGTTTATTTCACTGTTGCCATTTGCTGATATACTGTTTCTCAGTATCTTCCTGTTGCTTCTCATAGCTGCTGTGACCTCCATGGGTCTGCTGTCTGTCTTCTTTGACATGTGATGTGTGAACCATAGTTTGTTGTATGGGCAAAAAATATAGGTCTACACATTCATGTTCTCAAAAATGCTGATGCATGATGTCATATTAGTTGCTGCATCTTCAAAAACAGTCTAAGCAGTGCAATCAGGTCCGCAACTTCTGCATTGACCCATTTTCTACTTGTAGCCTTTGCTGCATGGTTGGACGTTTTTAATGTATGCTTGCAGACTAGTATCAGATAAAGTGTGTGTTTTGTGCTAAAATGCTGGAAAAAATTACGAGGAACTCTGGTGTTTTTCTTCTCTCTTTTGTCTGTTCAGCTAACTGTTTTTAGCTTCTGTTGCTCGAGTTTGGGTTGTGGTGTAAACCCTAGACCAAGCAATGAACAAACGATGAGAAATTCCTGAGGTAGAGGATGGCAGAGATGTGAAATATACTTTGTTTATAATTATTTTAGAAGTAGCAGTTCATTCATATTGTTAGCCAGGGAGAGGACTTTTTGCAGGTGGAAAGGTGGGCAGTAATGAACAATGGAGAAGAAACTATTTAAGTGATTTAACTGCGTGATCTTGAGTGAAAGTAAACACACAAGTATCATCCACGTCACCATCTTGGTTGAGGACAAGCCGAGTAAGGCTAAAGTTAGTACTGTAGGAGGGAAAAAAAGATCTTAATTTGTCAGGGCACCCAAAGCTTTTAGCTGTCTGATGGACACACACCCTCTTACTCATTCACACACTCATAAAGTGTATTAGTGTGCCACTTATTTATTCATTAACTTCTTCTGCAGTGTACTCCTACTCTATGGCTTTTTCGCTCACACCCTGTATTTCCTCACAGCTGGTGTCCGTTCAGTTTCAGGTTGATTGGCTGTTATTTCTTAGTCTGGATCTAATGGCTAATTACCATCCAGTTAATGATCTCTAGCTTTCGCTAATTTACTCGTTTTCTCCCGCTCTCATCCGCAGAAGATCCGGTACGGGCAAGGAGGGGAGTGAGGGGACACTAAAGACTATCCAAAAATTTTTGTTTGCTTCTTTTAGAAGCAGATGGACAGACAAAGATAGAAGAAATCTGCACACGCTCCCACTTCTACTTTCCTCAACAGATGAAAAGCTAAACATGCACTGATTTTAAAGATAGTCCATCTGCTTCATGTTTATGCTTTAAGCTTCTTAAAAATGCTTTTTTTCCCCCTTCCCCTCGTGGGTTGTTTAATCACTACCCGGGGAATCAGTCTATGTAGACAGACTGCTTTGGGTCAAACCCTGAGGATTCATGCAGGTAATCAGTTACGGCTTCATGTAAGCAAGACTGTTACCACTGACAGATTCACCACATTACCTTAAATATTGCAATACTGCTATCTTGCTCTTCCCAATAAATAATTCCAAAGTTATAAATGGACAAATATAGCTAATACTTTGCTATCTCTTCTTAGATAATTAGTCATAATTTAGTGTTTTTAAAGTGATGTTTTGCGATATTATGTATGATTCCCTTACAACTTGACAGAAACTATTTGGAGCGGGCTTGGAATGTGGGAATCACCTACTGGTCTGGGATAAATCCATTCTCCTGTCTCTTCTCTGGACTTTTTCCCCTTCGCAAAGAAACTTTCCAAAGACATCTGATCTGTTGCTTACTCATTTTGCTGCTTGTGGGCTCAATGTTGGTGCGTAACCCAGAGAATCCGGTTAAAGGATTTTCAAAATAAAAGATCCTCCAGACTCAGATAATACATTAAACGGACATATGTAATTATTTCTTGTGCGGCCCGGTACCAATTGGTACCTGGGGGTTAGGGACGACTGCTCTAAGGTACACAAATAGTTTCTAGGTCTCTGACACTGCTTTTTAAAATTTACTGTCTGAATACTGTACTGTCAGTCACCTTCTGCTTTCTCCCTTTGTAATCACTTTTTCTGTCTCTTTCTTCCTTTTGATGCTTTGTGTGACTCTAACTTGCATTTAACTAGACTCTTCCAGGTTTGTTCCCTGCCTTTCTAACCATAGCTATTTGTGTTTCTTTTGGTGAATGGGAACTTATTGAGTTTCCAGCTAAGTGGAGGGAAAAACAAGAAACTACAAAACAAACTTGTAAGTTATCACTGTGTGAGACTGGAGAGTAAACAGACTGAAGTAGAAGGAAAGGTGACAAAGTGAAAACTGAGAGTCTTCAACAAAGAAGTTTCAAAATAATTGGCAGTTTCTAAAACCTTGAAATGTTGAGGCTCCCTTACATCATTCTTTTCCACAATGGTTGTACAGTCCAAGAAAAACACTTTTGGATTGGTAGCTGATTGAATTCCAGTGCATTGAATTAGTCCCACAGTTGGAACACAAACGGCTTCCTGTGATGCTATTTTATCCACAGAACTCTCACAGCTGGCGTGTGTGGGTGCTTATGCGAACGTGTTCGCTGTCACTGTGATGCACGGGTAATCACCTTGGCTAATGGAGTCCTCAGTCAATTAATGAGCGTCTCAACTCCACCTAAGATGAGATGTACAGAGCACACATGCCCATAAAAACAAGCACAAGCATCCATACACTAATCTCCTGCACACACAATAACCCCCACACTAATGTAGTAAACTTCTAAACCACCCAAGTCAGCGTTTCCATTTAAAACCAATTACTGAAGGCATATTTCATTTTCTAGTAGATCTCCACTCGCTACACAGAACAAGAGAGCAAGTCATTGCAGCCATCAGTTATCAATGACAATTAATCAATACAATAATGCAACCCAGTGTGGGGAGCTTGTGAACTCACCCATGGGAGGCACGCAAATGGCTCGCGCACATGGAATAACAAAGGCAGAAAAATAAATTAATTCATGCACTTTCAGCTTATGAAAAGTATTTAAAAACACACACTCGTAGACTAGATAGAGTGCATTGATGTTTGTTCCTAATAAGAAAATGCAACTTTGTGCCCTTTTAGTAGCTGTTACTTTCTTCACCTTCTATTCTTTCACACTCATCTTCTTTTTCCCCAGCCTCCTTGCTTTCATCAGCAACTCTGGCAGCTACTTTAAAAAAAAAAAAATTTCCCTTGGCACTTTAGTAGGCTGATGTGTACGTTTTATCTGTTGCATCAGCCCGTCACTCGCATTAGCTCACAGTTGTCAAGCTTAAAAACTATATCGGATCGCATGTGGTCATTAAGTTTGAAGTTAAAAAAGATTGTGATAGGAATACGCTTGAGACAAAATTGCATGTTAGTTTTTAATAATTGAATAAGTGAAACACCTTGAAGAGCATACAGGAAAGGAACTTGAGTCGTTTAGAATTACTTGAAGACTTTGTGATCCTAGGAATTTTTGATCATTTGTGTTGAACAAGGCTAGGGTTGTACGTGCCTGTTGGAAATGGGCACCAACAGCCATTGCAATCTTGTAAGGATAAACATGTTGGATCATGGATGGATGTACTGAACAGATTAATTTTAAGGGTATCATTGCACATTGGTAATAAACTGGACATTTGATCATATCTTAGGTGTTTAACTCTCCTGTGGTATTAAGAAACTGGATCAATAAGACCCCACAAGTTGTTTTTTTTTACTCTGTTGCACTGATCCCACATGCACAACAAGGCTTGTTGTGCTGTAGTTTTGGGAACTGACAGTCTCATGGGACAACCTCTGTGCTGTCCAACCGTGACATCTGCCGTGCTTCTCCTGAGCAATGCGCTAAGACCACAGGAGGTTTAAATCAGGTCTGTTAGTCATTGGAGTGTCATGGCTAATGGTGTCAAAATCCAGTGTCGAGTCAGGCCAATTAATTCTGAAAAATTGGCTTAATGATTAGTTTGTTATATTTAAGAATTATCTGATCAACTGATTATATAAATTTGATTTCACTCTTACTCTCTTGGGATTTGAGGCATATCACATAAACATAGCAAGTATGGTTGCCCATACTTGCTATGGATTTTTTCTTTGCAAAAAGACCTCTATTTTATTGTAATTGCACAACTGACTTTATTAAATCAAGGCTGTATTTGGCATCAAAGTAGATGGGTCACGTCAATGAAATACAAATTTATATTGTTTGACATTCGGCCATTTGCATCATTTTTATGGGTGTGTTGGAGGGTAGATGTGTATGTCCAAAGTCCTTTGATGGATCTGCATGTGAATTTAACTGGAGTTTCAAACCTGAAACTGAACGGACACCAGCTGTGAGGAAATACAGGATGTGAGTGAAAAATGGAGGGAAGGGGTTAGGGTTGTTCGAAGCCTCACAACACTAAATGCTCAACATTAGCTAAAGGCAGTTGGCCACGAATCCCAAAATGTGAAATTTTACTTTAGAAGCAGATGTGTACATACCTGCAATCAACCAATGACGTACATCATATCTGAATTATTTAATTGTAAGGTAGTCAGTCATATGTTTTAGTGTTAATGTGATGTCAAACATTAAAAGCAACTTCAATAAAGGAAAATGCTGATATGCTGCAATAGTTGCATAAAGGAAAATTGATATTCAAACTTGACTCTCAAATTGGCATTAATCTTTGCTTCGTCAGCATACCCTGTTTTGGATGATGTGGCATTTACTTTTTGACAAATACATTTTGCACTGAGATATGCATGTATTTAAGGTTTTATAACAAATCTGACGAACATTGAAGCTAAAGTCTAAGCATTAGCTGGACTATATTTACTGAAAAATGAACACCCATTTTGCAGTATTGCAAGTTTCGACTTCAAATATGTAAATATAAACGAACCCAAAGGATTTTGGATTTGCTAATCAAATTTATTGCTTAGATCAAAGCATTTGTCTTCCAAGGTAAAATGCTAGAAGTTGTAAAATAAAAAATGTGCTCTGTTTAATGACAAATGTTTTATGCAAGTGTGGGTGTAATTTCTGCAAAGCTTCAGGTTTAAATCTCAACACTCTAGAGAAATAATGACAGAGGCGTAATATCCATAGCTTGCATTTAAATAACTTCGTGTTCTAACAAAAATCCAGAGTGTCTTATATTTCTTCTTTTTTTTTGTAAGCCAAACCCTATGCCAAATGTAAAATGGACCTACATCTTGCCAAAAAACAGGATAGGAGCACATCACATAATTGGTGGCACTCTCATTCAGTGATAATTCTGAACATATGCTTTCACATTCACATTTTGTGAGTGATGGCCTAGTCATCAGCAAGTGGTGTGTATTTACCAAGAGCTATTATCTATCCTACTAGAGTGTGAATTTTACACCAGCCGTGTGACTTGTACACTGGTGGAGTAATTACTCATCACGCCCACCGTGAACTGAAGAGGATAATGAGATTTGTAAACAAAAGGCAGCCATTTTGGCAGCAGCCAACTCACTTACCGTCCTCAATGGTCTCTTCTGACAGGCGTGTGTCTGCGTGTGTGTGTCAGTGTGAGCATACGTCTGCATGTGCAATACACGTTTGCACATTTTGTGCTCCCGTGACGGCAACAATGGAGAGATAAAGAGCAACTTAGCAACATAAAGTAGCCATTAATCCTCTCATACTGTCGCTCTTGCTCGCTCTCTGCGAAAGTAATTAAAAAAAATTACTTACTTGGGAGCAGACTAAGTGTTGCCTTTACATGTTAATATTTTAGATGCCTAATCTAAACTGAGGTGTTATTTTTGTCTATACTAAGACTAACAGTCGACAGTTGTCTTTTATGTGTAATCTTTTGGCATATTGTTTCCAAACTTACCAGTTTCCATTCTTCATTTGCATTCTCAAAATTTCTTCTTTGCTCCATGTTTGTCTACAATTTCAGAACTGCCAAAACAAAACACTGAAGTTAAAGATTGAAAAAGACACACTAAATGTGTGCAAAGGGTCTTCACTTCTTGATGGTGAGTTGTTCAGTAAACAGTCTAACACTTCAGAAAAGGGAAGATTAAATCCAATATCACATTAGATGGCTGTGGATAAAGGAAAGGGGTTCAGAAATTAAAATTTACTGGAAAGCTTTACAATCTTTTTTTAAAATTTTTATAGATGATCTCCTTTATTTGTGAGAAATAAAAAAAAAACCATCATTGCACAAATATTGATTGAAATGGTTAGTATTGGAGTTAATAATCAGATACAAAAATGTTTTGGAGGAATCTTTTGATTTCTGACACTACTGCATGATTAAACACTCCCCGGGTCAAATTGACCCACGAACATTGTTGCTGTACCTCAGAAGCGAACATAACAGGAGGGTTAATTCACATATGCATAAATATTTCCAGATAAAATGCAAACTTATTTATCATCTGAAAAGAAGAATTTGTGGTGCAGTTCTCGTTCTCCTTAGCCCAGATAATGTAGCCCATGTGTACGATCTGCCTGTGTGGCTTTTGATGCTCTTCTCGTCCTCCAGTCCACTCTCTGTAGCTCACGTCTATAGTTGTCCCTGTTACTTGTGCACCTTTTCATACCAAACTTTTATGGATATGCTTCTTTAGAAAAGACCTTTTCAGGCCTACCCTCCTTGTAGGAGGAATTAATGTCTTCTGGACAATCCCACTAAAGAGGACCGCCTGGGACAACCATGCTGAAGACCGTAGCGGATTGGTTAAAGACTGTAATGACTGGATACACATTAATTTTACATTTATAATATCCATCCATCGATTTTCTGTTCACCCTTTGTCCCTAATGGGGTCGGGAGGGTTGCCGGTGCCTATCTCCAGCTACGTTCCAGGCGAGAGGCGGGGTACACCCTGGACAGGTCGCCAGTCTGTCGCAGGGCAACAATTATTGCCCTGTGACAGGGCAATAATTGTTTTTGTTGCAGGAAAACAATTTTGCTCCAATAGTTCCATGAAGGATTCAGTCCAGTTTGATCCAATTCACTGTCTGGAAAAAAGACATATTTGTAAACCATGTCACTCACTTCCTTCAAAAGGCAGCAGTGTGTTTAGCTCAAATCGACATCTGTAGAGAACATTGTTAAATCTGTACCTCAGATTTAACCATTTTTGGATGAAAACATGATTAAATTTAGCTTTGAGGCATAAATAGATCTTGGTTATCCTTCTCCATAAATTCCTTTGTAGAGGAAATAATTGTGGACAAAAGGTGTATGTAACTTTATTTGCTAAAAAAAACAGATATTGATTATGTGTAAATTAAATTCAAAAATACTTTACTGATCTGAAAGGGAAGCTAAAAAATAAATTAAGGACATTGAAACTGAAGATTAACTAAATTAACAAAGGTCATGTAGATGCAAAGGGGTGATCTAGTTTTGTAAGGCTGTTTAAAATGGTAAATAAGGGTTTCTGGTCAGCCGCAAAACCACCACACTGTCATGACCGGGCTGAGTGTGTGGTCTGTGTCAAGTATTTTAATAAATTATTTACAACAAATGAGCAAACGCATGAAAATTTTAACTTGCTTCATCCCCAGTTAGAAATGATGCTTGGTTAAAGTATGTGTGAATGCCAGCTCAGTCTCGCACACAGAACAATGCTGAAGTGTTATTGTACAAGATAAATACACACGGAATGAAGCAGTCGGTTAGGAACAGATAGTAGTAACAAATGGTCGGACCAGTTCATTTTTTGCTGCAGGTTCCCAGTTACTCAGGCTTATCTGCATATTGGGGAAAAGAAAAATAGACCGAAGTAGATAAAGGAGGGGGAAAAAAAGGAAGGAAAGAGATTTGTGTGCAGGTGTGCTCTTCCTCAGAAACTCCCTAACAGTACTGTTTAAAAATTCACCCAGCTGTACTTTTTTGATTTCAGGTTTTCTGTTGTTGACATGATCCTCCTTGCTGAACTTTGCCTTAAAAACGTGTCACCACGTTACCTTCCCCTCAGCATTGAAGCTGAGGCAAGACAGCTGCAGAGTCATGTGTGTGTGTGTGTGTCTCTTCATTGCACAGGTGGAGCTGACAGCAGGCAGAGGCACAAAAACAGGGTTTAAAACTTGGCAAGTCTTGAGGAATCTGTACCAAATGGTGCCGCCATTATACATACACACACAGACACGGAGAGGAAGAGTTTACCTTCTTTAGAGCTCCCTATCTTGCCCAGATGCATTTTATATCAAAGATTTTTTTTTTCTTTTTTCTTGAGGCTTTATGGACTCACTTCACTGGTCTTTATTTTTATTACTTCCAGTGTTGACTTTGAGTGTTGGATGGAACATAATTTTCAGATTGATCTTCCTGATTTCTTTAATGCGGGGTGATTGACGAGGCCGATCTTTATCTAGTTATCTTTTCTACCACCAAGGACCTGAGAGATAGTCACAATAGTCTGCCTACTATTACCAACTTTGCATATTTTTGGCTATACCCAGTAAAGAAACAAATCTGTGCAAGTCAGGCTTCTTCTTAAATATCAGAGAACGTCTAGAAAACTGCAATCGGTGCATCCCTGCTTTCGAATGGCAATAGTAACACACTTCTGTAACACAAGAGAACAAGCTGCTGCTTTCAAAGCAAAATTGAGCACGTTTAAAAATTGCAGATGTCCTTGCCTGCTTTGCAGGTTTTTTCGCTGTTTTCTCCATCTGCTGGCGGTTGCATGTGTTCACCCGCGTGCGAACGCATCTGACTCGGCGCGCGTAAGCATTGGTGACACAGTCCAATTTTAGTCAACTTTGAAAATTTGTAATGAACGTGCGCTAGCTGAGCAAGTGGTGTGGTATAGCTTGGTGCGGCGTACTTTTGGCGAGCAACTACATAGGGACAGAAATTGCTCACAATGTGATCTGGCCTTATTAGAAAGGCTGATAAGATCGATAACCTTAGCTTTGAACTCCTACTGTTACGATATGTTGTGATCTTCTTGGCATGGTTGGTTGTCCTCCTGGACAATAGCAGAGAAAACGCTGATATCAGATTTGTTTTGTATTTTGAGGGTGTTTTTAGAATTCATCTCAATGTTTTTGGATGTCTCACACACTTGCAAAGTTATGTTTTTGTGACCTGGTTTCTGAATTCTCTTGCATTAAAATAGGTTTAAAAAATCTCTACGTTACAGGGGTTGCATTGGGTTTTCATATTTTCTAAGGTGTATGAGCCAAGCTGTTTCTCACATAAGCACAAATCGTCATGTTTCTCAAATAGCCCAAGTCATTTTTTGAAAAAGTATGTCTTTTTTTTTTTTTTTTTTGCCAAAAACAAGTTTTGGGAAGAAAACAACTTTTTATTTCGCCAAAATCACTTTTCACAAAAATAAAAAAAAAGACTTGGACCATTATTTTAGGAAAATGTATTTTGTCTGCTCTCTGAATTCATGGATCATAGGTCAAATCAATCAGCAAAGATCTGCTTATGTGGTGAATAACATAAAATTGTGATAATCATTGACAACTATATACACACACACATACGTTCACGCTTGTGGCAGACTTGTTCCCAGAAGAGTATATACCCAAGACATGCAGCTTGAAGGCAATGCCACAAAATAACTTGATTATATGCAGATTGCTGACTTTGACAATAGTAGTTAAATTAATTGCCTTCTCATTACTCTGGCAATAATCAATTTAAACAATTCTGGTAATGCTAAAATAGAAAAGGTTTAGTGTGACTGAATGTCAGTGAGAAAAGGGGAATGGGGGGAAGCTCTGAACTTTTTATAGTGTATGTATACTTCTGGTTTCAGTCATGATTAACTTTATGTATTCCAGAATAAAGTGACCTAATTTTTTTCTTGAAAACATTTGCTATAAATTAAAGATAAATGACAAGATAACTTGCACATTAGAGTGGTAGATGTACACAATTCTCTTGTGTAACCGCCTGCCTCCTCTGCAACACTTGGAATCATTTCAGAAACCGATTTCATCAGACTTTTGAGTAATTCTGGTGTTTCTTACCTCAACTAATTTTTTTGCTTCCCCAACGCCCAACATTATCATACCACAAACACATTTTCCTCTCTTCTGTATTTTCCAGAAGAAAGGATATAAATAAATTGTATTTTTTTAATTATTTTTTTGAAGCTACAAGCCAAATATGGATTTTTGTGATTCTTCTCCATAATTTCCCAATAGACCACAGCGGATAAATTAGTTAAAATTGATTTCCTGTAAAATATCTGACATTGTTTTGCTTCTATTTCCTGTCATACTCTTGACATTCACTGACTGGACCGCATTAGACAACACTGGCCTGTTTATTCCCTCTATGTGCCTATGATTGTATGTCAGTGGGCATGAGTGTTCACTAATGAATGGGCATAACTTAGATGATGAATTCAAATCAGAGCAAACATGTTATTTCATCTCAATGAGAATGTATGACAGTGTGCCCTCCAGGGAAGTGCGTGCATTGAAAGCTTATTGAGTTCTGATTGCTCCCTAATCACAGCGCTGGCATTGTGCAGCAGTCCATTACAAACACACACACCACATGTGCACACACACACACACATCTGTGGCTTTGTTTGTGTTGAAGCAAACATTGATAGAAGACAAATAACAGTCATATGCAGAAATTGGTAGTCGCATCTAAAATACTCTATTGATGGTATTTAACATTTGCATAAGTCGCCTAATCTGATCCGACCTCTGGCTCAAAGTATTTAGTAATATTTCAAAACACTTACTTACTTAGTTTTTTCTTTTAAACATTACAGAAATTAAACACACACTCAAATGCAGAACTTTGAACTCTAGAAAGTTGGTTGTAGGCATCTGATTTGGTTTCTAAACAATTCAACATAAATGCATTTAGAGAATAAAAAAATATTGGAATAATTAAATTAAAGTAGGAGTCACTATGGTTAGTAATATGAAGTATGTAAAACTCAAAGTGACAAATGTACGAAGTAGGACAGACACTGACTTTAAAAGTGAGAACAAAACCTTTAAAATCTGAAAACATAATGGTTGTCAATGCAGTGAGATTAAAATGTGTGAAAATTCTTATTTTTAAAAAGATCTAGTGATATTCTGGAATGACTGGTCAAACCCCTTATTCAAACAGATGTTTCCATGGACCATGTGAGAAGGATAAAAACATGATTCATAATATTAGCCTCAATATTTGAGACAAGACATTAAAGACCTTATACACTTTCTGCTTACAGAATAAAACTCCAAGTCAAAAATGTCACCAAGTTTCTAAGGTTTGGCTCAACGGTTGAACACTATGCACCAAGTTGTTGCTGTTCAATCCTTTGGAATCTCAATTGCAAGAAATTGTTTTATTACTGCTGTTTAACTCTGATTATGCATTTTTGCTTTAGCTCAGATGACAACTCTGTTGATCTAAATAATGTTAAAATTCAGATCATCAGCTGAAAGATCGGGTTAAAGTCTACATACTAGAGTGAATGTGTGCAAAATGATCAGTACAACCTCAGGACTGAATCCTTTGCTAAAACCTGGTACAATCTGATGTGGATACATTAGAAATTCAAAAATGTCTTGGAACAGTTTAAGGAAAAAACACCTGGAGTTTAAAGTTAATGAGCGGAGTGGAGATGTTACAGAAAAACTTTGTTTTTATTGAGTTTAAAAAGGAATGCAAAAATGCATTAGTTTAGTATAAAAATGTGCTTATTAACAATTTATATCTCTTCAGTTGGTTCAGGCTGATTTGTGTTCCATCAAATAAAGTTGATGGCTGCAATATTTCCTTTTTAATTAACAACAAAATTGCTGCAATAAACATGATTTGGGATGCAGAAATACCACACTACTTTTAAAATTCAACCTTGAAATATATAAAATACATTTCACATGTATGCCAGTGTTAATCTTTTTGAAAGGAAATATTTACATAAATGGGTTAGCTACAGTATGAAACTTTTTCCTGTATTTGTTGCTGTGTCCTGGAACAGTTGCAGTTTGATTGGGGAGTACTTCAAGAGGATTTTTACAGCTTATTTTGAACATTTTTAACCCTTGAAAAATAACACATCTACACATTAAAACATCTAAAATATGTTCTCAGCCTTGTACCAGAAGGGCAAATGTTTGAAAATCAGTTTTCTGCATTAGATGTTCAGGCACCAGTAGAGTGGGATGCTATGATTAAAATACACATTTTGTTTCCCTCCTTTTTTTCCCTATTTTCTCTGCATCAAGGGATACAGAAATTAACTCTGCAAGGTTTGAACACAAAAACGTTGGTTTTGTGAAAAAACGTTAAACTTGTAATTGAACAAAATTTCCCTTTAACTATTAGATTGCAAACATCAATAGCATCATTACGTCTTGATCTTTAGCAATTTTGTCTAGAATTCGAAACTGACCCACAAACCTCAACACACACCCATCATCATTCCATGTTAGAAACCCTGGGACCTTGAACAAGCCACTGGCTTGTTAGGTAGAGGTAATTAATCATGTAAATTGCATCCTCCCGTCTCACTCCTGGGACAGATGGAGGGTCTTGTGTTTGCATTTAGGTAGGAGTTGAGCATCACATGCATAGTGATTAGAATGAGGTTGGCATATTAAAACGTGCTGCACTCTAGATTAGTCAGACATAGCTCTGCTTTATTTTTGCGAGAGGGCATTTGACCGCAGAGAGGCATGGCCAGTAAAACTATCTTGCCACAAAGTTTTCCAGCTGCAGCACAAATTGCAGTATTGGTGCAAAGAGTGGAAAATGTTGGTTATTTTGTGAAGGTCGACCTTCCACACTTTAGTTGCCTTGGGCTTTTTGTGGTCTCTACCAGTTGAAAATGTTCTCGGTTTTTTCCCAGGTTCCTTCGCTTCCATTTCATTTCAAACTGTTTCTATCAAACTGGTAATACATGTAAATAAATATGCATAAATAAATAAATGCATAAATCTCTTTACTGTCCACCATTTCTAGTTTAATATCTTTCATAAAGATTCAGGACACTCGCAATTTAGATTTGACTTGGCTTTTAATTTCTTGGAAGTGCAAAATTGTACAGGTTAACTATGAGATAAGGATTTTTCAAATGCATCATTTCTTTCATGGATCATGTACTGTACTTGCTCGCATAACACATTGTAGTTAAATTGTACATAGACTGAACAGAGGAGAAGAAAATATCACTATCAATTACAAATCTGTTTATCCCATGAACACAAAGAAACTTAACTTAAGTCTGTCATTTTGATGAGAAATGCATTTGTTAATCTGTCATTTCGTTGCTTTAATACAAAACTGCATTCTTGCTCTGCAGTTTAAATTTATACTAAAACACTTTACAGTGAACTGTAATCACTATTGTACTGGTACAATGTAAATTACCTTTGCACAAAAACCAAGTCATACTTGAAGAGTTACTGTTATCTAATAGAACAATATGTATATAGTCTGGCACTATAAAACCAAGCTAAATTTAAAGTAACATGAATTGAGGAGCTTGCTTTTTTTTATAAAATCAGTCTCATGCTGTCAAGACAGTTCAAATATGTAAACAAAAAAATAAGTTGCATACTTCAACTTGAAATTGTTTTATTTTATAAACATTGTTTTGACATTTGATTGTGCCATTCATTCATGATAAATTTAAAGATGGGCATTCTTTTTCTTGCTGTGAATGATACTTTGAGCAAGAGTCTGAGCGCTCCAAGCACATTTTCATTAACCTCACTGCAACAGCATGAGATGAAAGCAGCAATTTCCCTGAGCATCTGCTTAGTGCTACTGGCTGAAAAAGTGCTATCTGGTGCATGCACAGGTTATCACTCATGTGCAATCCAGGATATGAGGAAATATGGACAATTTGTTGTTAATGTGGTGTTTAATCAGCTCAGGACAGACAAGGGAAGGAAAATACAAAGAGGAAATTATGAATCAGGAAGCTGAGAAGGAAGGACGCTGTAAGAGACGGGACATGTCTCGAGGCTTGCATCATCATCCATGAGGATGCATTTTCCTCCCTCTCTTTACTGCACCAGATGGCCTTGGTTTTTAATCATGATGTGTGTGTGTGTGCGTGGGCGTGTAATAGCAGTGTAAGCATTCACCTGACAATTGTTGGCATATAAATGTGGAGGATTTCTGCATTGGTGACAAATTAGGTATTTTTGTGACTGGACTTTTTTTTGTTGGTTACATTAAACTAGCAATAGTTTTTAAAGCTTTTTGTTGAGGTCAAATGTTTTCTTTTTTATTGCTGGATTGTTAAGTTTTTTTCGATGACCTGTTTCATTTATTTTGGATCAATAGTCTTCAAAACATTTCAGTTTGGCAGGTGGTTGTTGAGCGCGTTAACAGCTGCATTATACTGTTCAGTCGTATCAATCCAGCCTTTTAATGGCTGGCTGATTGCATCTATGTTGTTGCGGCCTGTGTGACAGTGACACCGTCGGTCTTGTTATGACTCTCACGTTTGGAATGACAGCAATGACCATTAAATCCCTTTTAAAATAAAAATAATTAGCTAACACATTGTCAGCTGTATACTAGCAATGGTGGGCATATAGCACAAGTTAATGTTGCACACAGGTGATCGTCAATAAAATCTCTGAGGCACACGATTAAGCACACAGCACAAGTGCAGCTTAAGTGTAATAAAGCGATCTCATAAAACGATGACCGCACACAAGTTGGAAACCAAGAATATCATGTTAATATTTGCTGTCGCCCAGCCGAATTCAATTCAGGTTAGTTAATTTTAATTTGTATAGTGCGAATTCACAACAAAAGTCACTCTATAGTAATCTACAATGCGTACAATCCAGTGTTTGAGACAGATTTGAATACGTTATCTTTGATTATCCATTTAATTGTATTGCGTAACCGACCTTTGCAGCAATCCCTCCAATCTGAATAATCATGTGGTCACTGTAGGAAGGAACAACTTGCTTTTTACAGGAAGACACCTTCAGTCGGACCAAGCGCCTTATGAGTGGGCATGTCCCTTAACTGACTGGTTGTACTATAGCACATCAATGTTAAATAATCTGCATTTCAGCCTAACACAATAAAATGGAGACTCTGAAAAGTTGAATTTTGTAAATTGGATATGAAAAGCTGAAAACAGTCTTACTACTTTAGTACTTCCAGCTTTAGGCATTTTCTATGTACATCTCATGAGAAGCAGTTTTCATATTTTGTTATTTTAAACAGGAACTTTTGCAGTGAGGATTGTGATGCATTATGACGTATGATAAGGTTTTAACTCTAACTGATTTATTTAAACCCTCAAAACTCTTATTTGCTAGGGAGCTTGCTACATTTGCTGTTGTACCTTTTTTTTCCACTACTGGTTTTATGAGTTGAGTGATAAATATAGGTATGTTGGAAAATATTACTTAATATTGTGTGTTTCTCCTTGATGTTACTGCTACACTGAAGTTTCCTACTGGAATGAGGGTAAGAATTTTTTTGTTGGTCTCAGATTGTTTGCAGAATCAGATGAACTGTGGAAAAACCCCGAACATTCTTCAGTAGTTTTTATTGTAAGCTTTACTGATAATGCAAAGTAGGAAAAATGGACTTCAAGTTTTGTTTCAATATTTTATCGGATAATATTGTCTGCGGTAATATTGTTTTGATTTCTTTCACTTACACAAGAAAGATTCAGATTAAAACATGGAGAAGTTACAGGTCTGCCAATGTCTTTCATGTTTCATTTTCGGCATGAATCAGACTCCGAAATAACAGCCATACATTCACTACAGATGCCGACTGTATAATAAAACAAGCCTTTCCATACTGTTCAAATGTAGATACACACCTGCCAGACTTGTGGATGCCAGTGTGTTTTAACCCGGAGGCTCTTCTGGCAAGAGAGCAGAACATACGGAGAGGCAGAAAGAGAGGGGGAGAGAGACAGGGAGACAGAGTCGGAGAAAAACAAGAGTGGAAGATGGAAAGCAAGCCAGGTGGAGCATAAAAAAAAAGAAAGCGAAGCCAAAAAGGATGATTTCATAAAACCAGGAAAATATTGTGGAGAGATGGATAGCGTGGGCAATGCAGAAAATTAAAGGAAGACAGCAAAAATAGTTTAAGCACAAAGGTGACCCTGAGCTAAGCCGCATTTCTTTGTGTGAGATAAAGAAAGAAGGAATTCTTCAAAAAGAGAGAACAAGCACTGATAAAATATAGAGTGGGGGAGATAAAAAGAGCTAATGATGAATAGTACAGTTATAAGCTGCTGACCCTGGGATGGTGTGAGCTCTTTCAGTCTGGCACAGTTTCATCCCAGAAAGACAGATGTCCAGGACAACGGCCAACTACACACATCTAAAAGGAAACTGGGGGTGTGTAGGCGTGTGTGTGTGTGTGTGTGTGTGTGTGTGTGTGATACTCCGAAAAGTAGGGTTGAGTGGACTATGTCAATAAAATTTAAACTAGTACTATTTTTAATTTTGAAATATAACTTTTGATAAGAATTGTAAAATGAAGGTTTTAGTATTCGGTGTTAAAAGATCACAATATGTGCACTAATCCACAGATGGACCTGTTACAACAGTAAAAGAAATGGAAAAAGTAAAGTTCTCAAAAGTTTATTGTATATTTTTGTATTTACTCGTCATGAGCGAATGCATGTAACAATCTCCTTCAACTGCAAATACAACCACAAGAGTTCAGGAGCGTCACTACCACTTTAACACACAAAAGAACTGAAATTCTGTTGTTTTTTTGTAATACAGGCCCAGTTGAACTTCAAGTCAACTTCCAAAAACAGTTCCTCTCTTCAAGCGTTAGTATCCTCTCTGGCAAATGTTCTTGTTTTGTCAAAAGTTCCACAATGATTTTGAGTTCATGGCCTCTTGAAGGCTAGCTTTTGCTTGGTCTTAAGCATTGCAGGCCTCTTGAAATGCTTTGAATACTCCATCACTTGAACTCCGTGCAGGACTCGTACTCGAATGCTTGATTTTAAGTGTTGTCAGTGCTATTTGTTAAAGCATTTGTTCGGTCTGATAAGAATGACGTCATAATTTCTTGATATGGGGTTGATAATTATCTGATGGATTATTATTTCAGTTACCACCCAGTGTTGCTAGTAGCATTCCAGAGACTCCCTACAAGAATTGCAGGGAAAGCTTTTGAGCTAAGCACTCACGATGCATTCAAACACTTAAATAGAAAGGGTGTCGAAGTCTGCCCAGCTCATAACTCATTCCAGGCAGTTTTCCTTCCGTCTGCTTCGGTCATGTCAGTGCACTCAGATACCTCTTCCTTGATGGATACCTTACCAGCTGTGGTCTCCAGGGTCCCCCTTCTTCTCCACCATGGTTTTTACTCCTCATCAAGCCAGCACTCTGTCTGCTTGTCTACCTTCTTGTACTCTGCTGATAGGATCTCTAGGGGTTTCTTCCTCCTCCTCGGCTGTTGGCTCTCTTCCACGTTTTTGCTTCTCGAAGCTCTCCTCCTCACTCCGCTTTCTCATGCTACCTGAAAGAGAGCACAAGAAACCCCGCCTACCCCTTCTGTCACAGGTCCTTCAGCCTGCATCTCTTGGATTGCCCGCCCACCTTGACACTGAGATTTGCTCGTCACGCTACACTGAAACGCAACAAAATCAAGTAAAATAAATAAATCAGCAACACAAGAAACGGAACCACAAGTAGCAAATTTTTCACTCGCGCACTTGAATTTAACAACGTGCTGTATTTCACTGTGGTAACCTCTCTGAAAGACAAGTGGAACAAAGTGCATGTAAGTGTATGTGAGGAAGCCATATCACTAAAAGGGACATAGTTTTATTGAGCTTTGACAAACATTAAAGCAATAAAAATAGAAATCCTGAAAGTACCATGAGATTGGTTAAATGGCCGGTGACAGTTTAATGAGACCATAACCCTCGTATACACAGATGAGCGAAGAAGAGAGCCCCAGTGCAGACAGATGGGTGGAGAGTCTTGCTTCCTGCCTCCTTATTTTGTTCATATCTGCCCCACTTTTGTGCCTAAAAGTCCCTCTTTGAGCTACTTTGAACAAGTGGTCAGCAGAGAATTACAGGGGAGTACCCATCTGTTATCCCTCTCTTCTATCAATTTCTCTCTCTCCCTCTCCTCAGTCCCTCGTAACTCTCTCGGCCAAATGAGTTTCACTTCTATCCAGCCAGCAGCTCTATTCTTCCCAGCTAAAGTCTCATCATCATTATCCCTCTCTTTCCGTTTAGGCCCTATTTCATTTTGCCCCCCATCTGTCCATCTTCTATTTTCTCCTTTGTCTCCATGTCTTTTCTCCGCTCTTTTTGTGTCTTGTGCCAGGTCTTCATCCAGAGTACCAGCTGCAACCCCTGCAGCACTACCTTCTCTCCTCTGTGCCAAGCTGTGGGTCATTTTTTATGTAATGAGAGAGGGAATGGCAGAGAAGTAGAAAAAGAAGCTAAAAAACAAAGGAGATGTGTATGAAGGATTGCATTTTCTTTTGGTGACTAAATCTCTGGTATAAATATCAGCAATATCAGAAACATGGAAGATTGAATCTCAAAGGGTGGGGATATTATTTAAAATCGACTCTTTTGAACCTTGCGTCATCTTATAATGGTATCCCCTCATCAAAAAAGATACTTGGATTCCTACATTTTTGAGGATTTCTTGAATCTATCTTGGCAGCCATTCGGGGTGCCTAAATGCTCCTTCAGATCCATGCAGCTCCTTCAGACCTATCAGCAGCAATTAGCAAACACCTGGTGGAACTGTGCATCTGCTGATCTTGAGCTCCTTCTACAAGCTACTGCGTACATTGTTGGTAAAAACTTAAAGGGTCAACAGAGGAGCAATGCGATGACTTCCTGAAGGCAGAGTATCGGAAAGAGAAGCATCTTAAAGAGACAAGAAGTCCAATTTCAAGGCATTAAATTACAAAGTCGGTTTTCTTTTTAGTCATGTTTGACATACACAGCATTTCTATACAACCTGAAGATAACATAGTTACTTGGCACTATGTGCCTGGAAGATACATACTACTGCCCCTTTAAAGCAAGCATAAGACGAGACACTTTTCAAGCTTCTGTGATCAAATGATGGTGAAATGTTGCAAAAAGGAGCTGGAAGCAGTTGTTTGTTTGTGTTCCATAAATTCTTTATCTCTGCCTTGATTTATAAGTCTCTAGCATCATTGAATGTTGTTTCAACTTTCAGAACACTGACTCTTCTTCTGTTTATCCAAGAAACATTGAAAATACTACACCTTCCAGTGGAACCCTTCGTCCACCATGCTGATCTGTCAGAGCTAAGACAAGCTTAATCAAAATAACGCTGGCCCATTGCAAATTGCTTTATTTGGAAGCGATGTATTTTAATATTTATAAATTATTTGTACCTAAGAGGGCCCTTGAATTTGTTGTCGACACCCAAACATGGGCTCCATGTCAAACCTAATGATTTACAATGTTTATGTAGAGTAAGGCAGTAGGTCACTGGGACTGGATATTATCTTTTCTATTCCCAGTAAAGGAGGTCTTTTATGAGTGATTGAGTTTTTACTTCTGTTTAGTCAGGAAATCCTAACCAAAGCTGGTTTGTGGTGACAACAGAACCCCATGTTGTTTTTTTATATTGTGCAGAGTGACATTATAGCTAAATTTAATCAAATGCAACTTTGATTGCTTTAAGGCTGCTAATGTTCTGATGACAACATTTCTATTAATTTGGACTATGAGTCCCCTCTTTTATAGACCAAGCTAAAGACAAATTGAAGAGCTTTATTCAAAGCAACAAATGCTCATGTTGACAGTGACATATGTTGAGACTTTCTGGAACGTTGAGACCGTCTTTGCGTGCTTGGATACTCATCGAAATGAATTAAACAATTCATTGATCTTAGGGACTGGTATAAGAAAGACATTTTTAATTACAGGCATATTGCCAAAATGAATGCCTGTAAGCCACAACCATGAATAATTAGGACCAGTTGGCAGGATGCTGCAAACCCTCTTAGAAAAATGTTCAGATGAACCTTTTTTCTTTTCTGGGAAATACCAAAGTAACACAACACACATCTAATGTATTCTCACAGCATGACACTATATAATAAATCACAAGATTACACACTGTTTTCTGCTACCTGCAACATATGTTGTTTTGTATGCATGAATATAAAATAGCCCTGAAAACAGACAGCTTTGTTTGGGTTTTTGCATCATTCCTAGAACTTCACATTCATGTTTGCGTCTTGCTTTGCATACAGATTATTCTTTATTGACATGCATAGCTCAACGTTCCACCAAACATCAAGACTAGTCAGCTTAAATGTGAAACTAATATGACCTTTTTTACCTACTTGACGATGTGTCATTTGACATGTCATAAAATTTGCTCTTTAATTCAGAGGTGGAGTCTTGTTACTCTTTGGAAATTTGTGGGCTACATGCTCTAAAAAATTTGAAGCAACTTGAACCTTCAGTGGCGTTACAAGCAAGGAATAGTGACTTTTGGGGTGTCACAAATATCCAATGTAACTCAGACTGTTAATGACTCTGTGTTATATGCTGTTATATGGGAATTTCTGGTATCTGAGTAAAAGTTAAAGCAGCCTTATCTGAGTTCTTACTCTTTCTCTACCAATACCTTTACTGGGAAAGTATGGTTATAAAAATACTCGCATCCCTGATGTGCACTGGTATCTCTAGAGGAGAGTCTGTGATGCCCAGACTGTTGATTTGCAACAACCCAATAGCATTTATTTATTGGGGCCTGCCATAGCAATGCATAGGAGAGCATTGAACTGCCTTGCAAAACTGTCAGTAGCCTAAGTGCTACTGACAGTAGCTAAAATTTGCCAAAATCTGCATTTTGGCAAATTTTAGCTTATACATTAATTTTAACATACTGAATGGAGTAAGTCCATGTAGGTCAACATGCCTGTGATCCTCCACATTCTATTTAGTAAATGTTAAGTAAGCTTAGCATTGATGCTAACTTTTAGCATCAGAACGCTGGGTTTTTCTGGTAACAAACTGCTATGAAGTATAAATCGTATTTTTATTTTTGGGTTCAATGTCTGTTTTATAGTATATTTGCTACAGATGACAAAAAATACATTTTCACTTTTCTGCAAAATTCACTACTGCACAATTCTTGTTAAACAGTAGTGTAAGATAAGTAGCATTACAAAAGAGCAGAAGAAATATTTTGTCTTTTGAACAATAACAATATTTGTTATCTGTTGCTAAGAGATGATCGCGTTTTCTGGAAACAAAGTGCCACAATGTAAACGTGATTTTTACTTTTGCAAAATTTACCAACTATACATTTCTTGTGTTTACGTAGATGAGCAGTATTTCAAAAGAACATAAGCTTTATAAGCAATAATATTATTGATTAAATTGATGTTTAAAGAGAGCAGTAGAAATGTTATGTTTTTGGAACAATAACCATATTTGTTAATCTGTTGCTAAGAGATGAGCGCGTCTCCCGGTAGCGAAGTGCTACGATGTAAACATCTGATATTTACTTTTGCAAAATTTACCAACTGTAAATTTCTTGTTTCTAGGCAGATGAGCAGTATTTCAAAAGATTTTGTGTTTTATAAATCAATAATGTTACTGAATAATTTGGTGTTTAGATGTTTCAAAAGAGTAGAAGAAATCTTGTTTTTGGAACAATAATATCTGTTGTTAATCTGTTGCTAAGAGATGAAACAGATTGCTAACTTTTCTGTTAGCAAAGTGACACAAAATTAACATCTGATTTTTACTTTTGCAAAATTTACCAACTGTATATTTCTTGTGTCTCGGCCGATGAGCAGCATTTCAAACAAGCTTATGTTTTATTAATATCACTTTTGTTATTAGTTTGGTGTCTTTTTCCAAGGCTTCATAATTAGTTTTGATGCAAATTTGTAGTTTCTATAATAAAAAATCCTAAATATGTTTTGAACTTTTTTTGTCATCTGAAAGACATGACATTTTTTTGTGCATATTTGAACTAAATCATAAACTTAGTTGATTTTTATTTCAGTATAATTCCAAATCTAAAAAAAAAACTCCGAAACCATTATGTATCTGCATATTCAGTTTTGTACGAGGCTATAGCTAGATGTAAGAGAGAGGAAAATGGAAAACCTCTAAATAAAATATAATTTAAAAAAAGTTTTTCTACCACCTTAAATGCATTAGTGTAGAAGATGCCTGTTGGATTTTTACTTGTGATTAAAGTTTTATGTGCCGTCTTTCTTTACTAAGTGGATGTCTCTAAGCTATTTAAGTGTTTGCCTAATCAGGAATCAGCAAAATTACATTACCGGCTATTACCCTGCCTTAGTGTTTATTTCATGGAAATGCTGTTTGTGCCTGGAAAAACTGGAGAAGATTGTTGCCTTCATTTCTCACTGGTAACATTATCTTATCTCACCAGAAACCTTTAAAGCTTTGACTTTAAAATAATCAAAGTCAAAGCACACACAGGTCCTGACAGGAAGACAATAGTGTCTGTGGCATAAATGAAAAACAGTTACAGTTGGGTTTTGTGCAGATTTCAGTTAAGAATCTTAATTTTGAAAGCTGCAGATTGAGGAAAGTCTACTCTGTTAGAGCATGGAAACGTATAATAACTATTCTGTCTTCTTTGCACTTTCTAGCTCATATGTTAAAAGTGCAAATGGACATGTTCGAATTACAATTTGCTTTCTCTTTAAGAGATGTGCGTACCACGAAGTAAACCCTAACCCTACCATCAAATCTGATTTATTAAAATCAGTAATAAAATCAATAAATGAAATAAGAGAGAAAACAAGAAGAGATCAAATAAAAAGTCTGGAGAGCGAAGTGTGATCATCATAATGAGGTAAACATATTAAATTAAATTTGGCTTAACTCTCAACAAGCCACCAAAATGCAGAAGTCAACATGAGGACCAAACCATAATCACTAAAGTTTACAAAGTGAGTTTTTTTTTTTAATGATTAAGACTTAGACTTGGGACCTAACTGATGATTGGACGTTCGGGTAAAGACTGGGGGAATGAATTGTGGCAGTAGTGTCCCTATGGGGATGTGAAAATGTGTGTGTAGGTGTGTGTTGTTGCAAGGGCACCAGATGCTCTGTTGATGAATGGGTTGCTATCACAGCAGAGGCAGTGCAGTGACACTGAAGACCTTAGATCTTCTCTGGATGTCATACACACACACACACGCGCGCACACACACACCCCAACATGCACAGCTACACATGCGCGTTTTCTACCCCGACAGCACCGGAGTAGAACTGAACGTAGTGCTCATCCTTCATCTTCCAAGCCTCAACCATTTTTCAATCTGTTTTTTTCTTTTTTACAATATTGCCAATTTTTCCTGACACTTGTTTTTTTGATAATACATGGCGTAAACATGTAAGAATATACCTGAATAGTTGTTACCCTGTGGGCTCTGATGTTGAATATGCCTCTAGGGGATCACATTTTTTGTAAATGTTATTTTTAAATGGAGAGGTTTATACAATTTTAATACTTTAACCTGAACCAGGTGATTTGATCAAATGAAACTAAAATTGAACTCTTTGTTTAAAAAAAACAACAAAAAAACAACTCTCCGGATAGGTTTGGTGTGAAAACAATGGATTACTATGTGGATAAGTTTCTCATTTAAAGGTCTTGGGGTCGTTTGTGCAGGGCAAGCAAACATTAATCCTTTGAAATGGAGGGAAATGTTAACTAAAAGTTGCTCTGCTATAAAACTAAGAAATGGATTCACTGTTTGCTAGACAGGATAATGATCCAAAGAATAAATCTAACTCAAATGCCTGCAGTTGCATATTTAATACACACCACAGATCACATTGGTAGCACTTCATTGCCATGGACTGGTGGAATATATGTCAATTTTTGCCAAATAAACTAAAACCCCAAATGTACGTCAATTGTATGTTCATCTTAAAATGCAAAATTTCTACTTAATTTACCATATTGTTGAAGTAAATTTTAGCTCATTTATGTATTTTTTTTTATTTATAAAACTATAATAAATTCAAGCACTCCACCTTATTTGACCTTAACTATTACAGATTCCCTTTGTGAAAATTAAAATCCTTGGTTTAAAACGTTCACTTCCTGTTCATTATAAGTAGCTCATTTAATTTTGTTCACTTCTTTAGTTGCCTTGAAATACTTTTATGCTCTCCGCTGCAGTCCACATCTCATTAGTGTCCCCTGGACCTTCTTTATTCCTGGTCTTTTCTGAGATGCAGTTTGCTTCAGTTACCTTTCTCTGGCTCCTATGGACTTTGAAGTTCCTGCAGAAACTCACCAAAACTGAAAGCAGTTCGGGTGCAATGAAGAGTAGTAATGCAATAGTTGGATTAAATGTTGCAGATCAGGTTGACTGAACACCCAACCCGTAGCCAGACTGACGAAGCTGAGCTTTGCTCTTCATTTATTTAGCTCAGCATTCTACAATCTGGAGTCCCGTTGAAGTTAGAGGAGCTTCACACTACTGTGGATGACTAAGCTTTTGTCTTTTTATCAGAATGAAGCAGGAAATTAATCAGAATGAAACACTTTTGATGCATGAGGAAGTCAACAAGGTAAAAGCAACTGTGAAAAGATATGAAGAAATTAGAAATATCACAACAAACTAATAATTGTTGTTCTAAACAACAAAACATAATGAAACTATGCTTATTTTGCAATTAAATTTATCAGTTATCATTTTTAGCATTTGACATTAAAGTTGGTTGTACAGGTTCTTGTCCCAACTTTAACTGAATAACACTGACTTAAGTTTTACAAAGGTATCACTCTTTTTAATAACCTGCAGAATCGTTTTATTTAAATGTGACTCTAGCATGGATTTTTAAATGGATCAATTTTTATATTCTTGCTTCAAATATGTTGCTGAAACACTGGAGGTTAAAACAAACAACTGTCTCAAGATATCAGTAGCTTTGTTTCTATTATGAATGAATGCTAAAGGTTTCACAGATCCCAAATTAGTTAAAATTGCTCCATTTTGTGTTTCCAGAAATAAAATACAGGTTTCATAAATTTCAAAACTTTTGTTTCTTTTTAAATCTGTGTTGAATTATCCTGAATGAATGAATGTGGTTCAAAGTACTTAAAAGTAAAAGGCCGGTCAGAAACTTGAGCGCTGTTGGCAGATAATATTTCAATATTCTCAGTTTCTACAAAAATCTTGTATCGTGTCCTTCACATTGTCACTTTTTCTGTATCTTACTCTCACTTGCTTTAGCTACTGTACAATTACCGAAAATTGTTCATAGAAATGATTTAAGTGTCTGGGTGCTTTAGTTGTTAGTCAGCTCGACGGGCAGGGTTTTTTTTTTTTCCACAAACTGACTCCAACACAACACCGCAACTCAGAAAAAAATGACTTTGTTTTAAAGTAAGTCTTTAACATTTATAGCACTAATACCCAAAGCCTGTAGTGATAGCTTAAGCTAATACAGCAACAACAGCCAGTGTTGTTGTTTTTTAATTATCACTGGACCAGTGGCCTTTTGGGACTTGATCATGTTGTAATAGCCCGCAGCATCTGCTCTGATGTCACATCTACACCCAACAAATAAGCCACGTTCAGGGTCAGCAGTTCCGAGTTGCCGCATACCAGCGTCGAGTGCGAGTGTATTCATCTCCGTTGCCACAGTTTATCTCATCAATGTCTGTTTGCGTGAAGTCTAAATGGCATTGGTGATAAATTTCTTTTTTCTCTCCGTCTCTCATCTACAAATACTGAATCACATTAGATTTGTCCTTTAACAAGGCAACTGCACAGCAGACTAATTAATAAATCACATCGCCACGGTAACAGCAGGCACAGGTCAATGTGACATGCTGGGCAGGAGGTATAAATTTGTTTTGTTTGTTAAAAAAAAAGTGCGTGTACAGAGATGTGACATTAGCTTATACAGACATGTAGTATAAAAAGACCGTAATTATATAATTGAAATGTTAAAGTGAACTAATTTGTGTAGTTTTTGTGCTTGCTAATTATCACACTGGGTTTATGGGGGGAAAAAAATTATAAAGCAATGTTTTGAATGCTCGCACTTCAACACACATTAATGACAAAGCTGTAAAAAGCATGGCCGATACCAACTCTGTCATTTTTGATGGATCTCAGGAGATATTGTATTACATCACCCAGGACTGCACTCTGCTTACGGATCTAGCACAAAATGAGGTTTATGTAAGCATCTGATTTAAGGTGCCTTCAATGATAATAAACATTTAGCGCCATTTTGTCTTGTCTTTTTTTTTTTATATATGTTCTAAGAAGGGTATCCCAAGTCAATGTGTGAAATTTCTTTCAAGCAAAATCATGCATTCATGATCTCATTTTTAAATAGTTTCTCATCTAGTAATCATCTCCAGACTTCCAATACTGTATTTTCCGACCTATTGCAAAATTCACTTTACTGCTTATTGGGGCCTGCCATGCAAAGCAATGGCAGGAACCTATTACTATTGTCGGAGAGAAGCGTCTCTTTAATATTCTTCTTCTTTATTTTTCTTCCGTCACCGTTAATGCGGCTCATACCGCTGGGTGCACACCTACAAATGAGGTATCAAAACGTGCAGAAAATTCACGCCATTGGAGCTATTATTTTTGGTGGGATTTGGGGTTAACGTGGCGACATAATTCGCAAAAAACTACGAAAAAAAACCCATTATAAGTCAATGGGAAAAATCCTGGAAATACCCTATTTTTGAGGATTTTCTGTGTCGTCACAAATTCACCTAGAAATGCCATTCAAATTTCATTTTGTAGATACGTCTGTGATCTCTTCGAAAGTGAAGACGGCTCGTCGATACCAGTTACGGTTTGTCCACAATTTGTCTCTAAGCGACCCAAAGTTTCTCATTTTTCCTAAAGTTAGAGTGCGTCTCTGGCTGCTTAGAGTGAGAGATCAAGACAACTTTTTCAGCCCAAATCATTTTTGAAATCGCCATCACGCCCACAAATATCGCACGATTAGTATCAAAATCGGTCCTGACATTGATACGCCTGTCTGCTCCGGTAAAATGTTTTCGAAATTTATCTAGACCGTACGGTTTTCTGTCACGGTGCTTCAGAGCAAAGTCATGCGACAGGATTTTCGAGGCTCTCAGGCTCTTTCACTAACACTTCACACCTTGGTGTGAAACTTATTTAACATAGCAACGGAACTCAAGAGGCTATTGGCTGCTGGTTTGGACTACAAATACGCATCATTGTAGTTCTAACTGTCCTCAGTTGAAACAGATCAGGACTGAGAACTGGCCTTTAGAACTAATTGCTGCTATGGGCTGTATATAACTGATTTAACTCAGTAACTGTTACACATGGGATTAGTTTGGAACTTTAAAATTAAGCATATTGAAAATTTCAAAATAAAAGCCCTGAATATTTTTACATGACGTAATTGCTCTTTTTGGCTTTATTTGACTTTTCCATCCAAAGCACTGTTACACATGGGATTAGTTTGGAACTTTAAAATTAAGCATACTGAAAATTTCAAAATAAAAGCCTTGAATATTTTACATGACGTAATTGCTCTTTTTGGCCGTATATGACTTTTTCATCCAAAGCACTGTTACACGTGGTATTAGTTTGGCCCTCTGAAATGAAGCATACTGAAAATTTCAAAATAAAAGCCTTGAATATTTTTACATCATGTAATTGCTTTTTTTGGCCGTATATGACTTTTTCATGCAAAGCACTGTTACACATGGGATTAGTTCGGAACTTTAAAATGGAGCATAATAATAGATTCAAAATAAAAGCCTTGAATATTTTTACATCATGTAATTGCTCTTTTTGGCTTTATTTGACTTTTTCATCCAAAGCACTGTTACACATGGTATTAGTTTGGCCCTTTGAAATGAAGCATACAGAAAATTTCAAAATAAAAGCCTTGAATATTTTTTACATGAAGTAATTGCTCTTTTTGGCTTTATTTGACTTTTTCATCCAGAGCACTGTTACACGTGGTATTAGTTCGGAACTTTGAAATGAAGCATACTGAAAATTTCAAAATAAAAGCCTTGAATATTTTTACATTACGTAATTGCTCTTTTTGGCTTTATTTGACTTTTTCATCCAAAGCACTGTTACACATGGTATTAGTTTGGCCCTTTGAAATGAAGCATACTGAAAATTTCAAAATAAAAGCCTTGAATATTTTTACATCATGTAATTGCTCTTTTTGGCTTTATTTGACTTTTTCATCCAAAGCACTGTTACACATGGTATTAGTTTGGCCCTTTGAAATGAAGCATACTGAAAATTTCAAAATAAAAGCCTTGAATATTTTTACATCATGTAATTGCTCTTTTTGGCTTTATTTGACTTTTTCATCCAAAGCACTGTTACACATGGTATTAGCTTGGCCCTTTGAAATGAAGCATACTTGAAAATTTCAAAATAAAAGCCTTGAATAGTTTTACATCAGGTAATTGCTGTTTTTGGCTTTATTTGACTTTTTCATCCAAAGCACTGTTACACATGGTATTAGTTTGGCCCTTTAAAATTAAGCATACTGAAAATGTCAAAATAAAAGCCTTGAATATTTTTACATCAGGTAATTGCTGTTTTTGGCTTTATATGACTTTTTCATCCAAAGCACTCTTACACGTGGAATTAGTTCAGAACTTTAAAATGAAGCATACTGAAAATTTCAAAATAAAAGCCTTGAATATTTTTACATGACGTAATTGCTCTTTTTGGCTTTATTTGACTTTTTCATCCAAAGCACTCTTACATGTGGTATTAGTTCAGAACTTTAAAATGAAGCATACTGAAAATTTCAAAATAAAAGCCTTAAATATTTTTACATCAGCTACTTGTGTTTTGAGCATTATATAACTATTTTATCCCAAGGACTATTACGCATGGGATTAGTTTGGCCCTTTAAAATGAAGTTTAACAAAACTTCCAAAATAAAAGCCTTGACAACATTTTAAATCGTACTGAATGGTGCACGTCCGCCTTACTTAACGTTCTTGCGGTTCTCCGCGTGCCACTGATTACGTTGCGGCGTTCTTAAGCGTCGATGCCAATTTGTAGCGTGACGACGCCGGGCCCGAACCCCACGGGCGCGCCTTGGCAGGCCCCTGCTAAATTTCTTCCGAAATTTTCTAGTTTCTGTACTTGTACTTGGGTCTCTACTCCGTCTAAAAACAGTTTAAGAGTTTTAAAAAACCTACCGATTCATTTTCTGTCAATGTTAATGTTTTGGGAGGTTGTTTTTTTTTGCGGAAAACGAGCAGTTTGAAAAACTTGCCGATTTCGGTCAATCGGCGGGCGCTACCCTGTTACCTAGCAACCCAAGTGGAGCTCATGCCAATGGACCAAGAAAGCATAATGGGTCCCTTTTAAAATGAGTATCAGGTCCTTTCAATTTTGGATTTTATCTGAACTTGGGCTCAAACTTCAAGTCTGGGGTTCTGGTCTCTTAAACCATTTCTATTTTTTGGTTATCAAGAGTGAAACAAAACATCAAACTAGTACATTAGAGAAAAAAATATGTAATTCCAGGAAAAAATAAACTTGCTTTCAATGACTCATTCTGTTATATTGAGTTCGCATTACTTCAAACAGTAAGAAATTCAATAAATCTCTAATTTAGTCATGAGATCAGACAATACTTTTAATTTTTAGCTAACCATTTGCTCATTATATTGAAAACAATGTTTAGCTGAAGGTTAAACATTGCACAGCAGACATGACTTTCTAAAAATATGTAAAATCCTCCCCTCTCCAGTTCAGAAATTAAAAATCAAGACGTCAACTAATTTCCGCTACTTAATATAAGCAGAGATGCATATTGGACTGCACAGTTGTTTCCACTGCCACATTGCAGCAACAATGATTCATGTTTTAAGTCTGGACTCTCTAAAATTGCCATCAAGAGTTGGTGCCCCTAGCAACCCTGCTTGAATAAGCAGGTAGAGAAACAGTGACTTGATGGATGGCTAAATGCATATTTCTAGAAATGCAAAATATTGCACCATTAACATTCAAACAAATTCACAACAGTGCATAAGTTTTGTTTCGGTTGAGTAAATTTAGTGAAAAGAGATCATAGTTGAGCACTAATGTACTGATATAGGCCTCAGGATAACAAAACTACAAGATTTGAATTCATAACCTACAGCGACGGAGTGTCATGGTGAGACAAGATGGCATTCATTTGATAAGAGAACACTCATCCCGGTTGCTAGTGGCTGAAGAATTGACTTGGGATATAAATATTTGTGATATCTCTAGGGAAAACCGACGTCTCTCTGTGATGGACGGAGGAACTGACACTCCAAACTCAACGGACAGATCATAAACAGAGTATTGAGGGATGTTATGGCTGTTTTTCAATTGGCCTTCACAACAACTTCCTCAGACGTACTTCCATTCATCCGGCAATAGTTTCAGATCAGCTTTTAAACGAGCAACTCAGCTCTGACCACTTTGCTGACACGAACATAAGTTACCGATGAAAGCTTTTTGCAGCCGCTGAGTTTTAAGATGCATTTCATCAGCACTGACAACAAAGTGTTCAGTTGTCATCAAGGCCGTCCTTTAATAGTACTGCTTGTGTTTGATTCTGTACCGTGACAATGGTGGCATTTCAAATCGAAATACTATTTATTTATAAATAAAAACATCAAGTATTTTATTTAAGACAAACAAGTGTAATTTGTGTGTGCTCTGTAGTCACAGATGTGAAAGTTGGACGTGCTTATAAAGGCCAAACTTCTGGAAAATAAAAATCTGTTTTATGTGGAAGTTCTTTGTGTCTCAGTATTTGTACCATGACATTGAAATTTAAATGGAGAATAGAGGGAGAAAAACAAAACAGAGTAAACATGTTTGGAAAAGAAAAAAAAAACCCAAACAGATTTGACCTTAAAAGCTGCAGAATATTAGTCATCTCAAATATTAACTATGGACTAGAATCACATAGGATAACAGAAGCTTTTCAGGAATAATTTCATGGCTGAATGTGTGCCGTTACAATGGCATAAAGAATAATAAAGAAACTACAGAAAGATCAAATTTGAGTTGCACAGTCAATTGCCTGTCTCTCCATCAGTAATTTCGTTATCTCCTGACACTTTTCTTTTACTCTCTTTCAAGCCCGCTTTGTCAGCTAGTCGCTCCTCATTCCATTATACGGCACAAGGCTCAGAGGGTGATATACGAGCGCTCCATAGAGCAACTTGGACATGAGAGACTGCTGGACATACATTACACACATCACTCACACTTTCAGTCTCTCGTCCGAACTATAAAGTGAGTTCTGAAAAAGGCGGCCAGGATGACAACACACAACTCAATTAGGATAGAGGTCAAAAAGGAATGAAAGCACAGTGAATGATGGCAACGAGGAAGACTAGTGAAAGGGAGACAGAGGAGCAGGTAATAATTTAACAATACAAAAGATAAAGCAGAAAGTAGAACTAGACTTACCTTTTTTTTTTCTCTTTTTATGAACAGCCCTTCGTCTCGTATAGCGCTTAATTTTGGTAATTCTTACCGAAAACAAGAGAAGTTTTGGTGTGATTTAACTTCAGGCATTGAGAAATGTCTTATTGTAAACTTCTGGTTGCTACTTTATATGTCAGGCTCTCTTTCAAGAAAAAAAATATTTTCTTTTTTCCGCTTGTTGGTTAGAGGTAACAAGAAAAAAAAGTTTTTTTCAGTCTTTCTGTCATGAGGTGAAGGACTTTGTTTTTTGTGATTTTGTTCTGTATCGTTTTCAGGTGATGTTTTGAGTCTTGTTGATTGTTGTTCTTGTTCAATTTACTTCCCGTTTTTCTTGTAACACCTATTGCTGAGTTCCTTTGTCAGTTTTTGGCCTTGAGTTTCTTGTTGCTTTGGTTTTGAATCGTGTTAATGTTTAAGGGTCACAGTCACTCCCTGTGTCCTTTCATTTGACAGTGTTTTGACATTTGCTTTTCACTCATTTTGCTCAGCTATTGCTCATGTTCACCAATCAGACTCACCCGTTTTCACTCCGCGACTTATTAAAACCCTAGTAGTTTGTTTTTGCTTGTCAGATTGTTCTGTGTGCTCTTTGCACCTTGCTCAGCCTGTTTACTCTCCATTTTTCCTTGTGTATTTTCTGTTTGGTTTTCTTTGCTGCTCCTGCAGCGTATTGTAAGATTTTGCAACGCGTTATCAAAGTACTGCTGGTTTCCAATCTACTTCTTGCCTTTTCAATGTGTTCTGATCCTCCGCTCATCAAAACATGACACTCTCTTTGTAAACGCCTCAAGAGTCCCATTTTTCTCAGTTCTTAAGAACACGTTGCCCAATATGGTGACAACTCCTAGGCTGTTGATCAAGACTATTTTAAAACTTGAAATAGATGTTTAGAGTTGACCAAAAGATATAGAGAAGAAAAATACATTAGGCTGGACTTTCTGTCATGTGAGAAGTTGATGAAATGTTTTTAGTCATTATGATTAATGTGCCGCATCCTCAATTGGTTCTTTTTACATGTCTTTTTAATAATTCACCCCCTTTTTTTTTTACAATTATGTTGTGTATTTTGATTTACATGAGGAAGTTTGAATAAAAATATAAGCATTAAAGCAGAAGAAATGGGTATGTCCCATCAAAATGACCCAGCCTAAGCTGCTTCAACCAGTGTTGCCTTTAATTGGTAATAAATTTTGGTATCAACCATTTGCAGATGTAAACAGAACAGCTAAATAATGTCTGATGGTGGTGATGAAGAACATTGAAGAAAAAAATAAACCCCGGTAAGCTATGCTAATTGGCATGCTTACTGAGAAGCTATCTGATTTTAGCAACACAACCCAATCAACATTTAATGCTTTGTATTTTGGGCATTTAGATTCTGGGCCAACATGTTCAATAACTGATATATGAAAGATTTAGTAAGATGCAAAATTTCAAAAGGCCGGTTTGTTAAAGCAGCTATCTAACGATACACTTTAAACACTTAACAGCCATTTTGGATTTTGAGGTTGGGCTTGGTAATTTTCCAATATCCAATATCCCAATATTTCCTTTTGGAATTTTGAACTTCTTCCACCTTCATGTTGATTCTTCATGCATGACACTGGCAAATTCCAACTTTCTTGAACAGTGAGAATGAACACAAAAAAATGCATCTTTTAATCAAACATAGCCAGCAGATAGCTGTATTTATTTATATTTTTTTTAAAACTCCACCAGTTTTCCAATTCAGCAACGTACAAGGCAAGATGAGAAACAGTGTGACAGGTGATTAAGAATGGTCATTGTACTGTGATTGTATGTTAGTACCGTGATATTGAAGATGTGAGCTAGTGCTCCCACAAAGTGCATAGAGCACATGCCAAAAAAGAGTCTGCTTGGAGAGGTAAACTGAAAAAAAGTCACCTGTGAGTCTTAGTATGAATGCTTGCTGAGCATCTGGTGAGAGTAGAGATGATGGAGGAGGCTGCCTCACTAAGCAGGGTCATAAAGTCGCTGTGCTGATTCTGTCACCTCGAAATATTTACCATCCCTTAGTCTCCGTCTCTCTCACATATGTAGAGGCACAAGTATGCACACACGCAGGCATGAGATGTACTTACAGCAGGCGTCCATCACACTCCTCACAGCGTTCATGCCCTTGGTTATCGTCTCTCTCGCCCTTATGTGATTACGGGCTGCTTTTTTCTGTCTCGAGTATTGTTATCTCGTTTTCACACTGGCACATGTGGATGCAGAGCGTAGCCTCCACCACTGTCTTACCCCCTCTAAGAAAATACACAGTGGGAGGGAAAAACATTTATTTTCTTGTCCCTTTCTCAATGTCAAGGCATTTATCTTTTCCTTTACACCAGCTAACAAATACCTTTGAATAAACTTTTTTTTTTTTACATTTCCATCCTCTCTGACCATTATTCTGTTTCCAATCTATTCTAAAGTAAGATGCCTCTTCTTAAAACACTGTTGCACATAGCTAGCCTTCCCTTCGTGGCTATAAACTGCAGTGAAGATTTGTACTGTGAACAACAGGCTTGGTAATATATTTTCAATAAAAATGTTGACTTCATGTGGCAGCGGAGATGTGAGCCAAACAAGTAAGATGAAAAGGCTTGTGTTTGAAACTTTTTCAAGTAACTTTAAGAAAACCGAGTTAGAAAATCTTCACTGCCCTCAAAGATGCCTATATGAGAGCGTATGAACCTTTGAAGATATGTTTTTCCGCACTTCTATGAGAACAACACTTAAACTAATACTTGATATTGAATTCAAATGGTATACTGAATTGAGCATTGCTAAAGCTATCATTGGTCAAAATGGAAGAAATATACTGCAACTGGAAAACTGGCAGGACATCAACCTAACCTGACAGTCTGGACAAGGAGGGGAATAATCAGAGAAGCTGCCAAAAGGCCACTGGTGAATCTGGAGAAGATGCAAATACAACCTCTGCAAGAGTAGCAAGAAGACATTCTCTGTACAAACAGAAGCCACGGGAAGTCCAGAAAATTTACAAGTTATATAGAAGGACACAAGTATTTGAAAGAACATTTCCCAGCAAAAACGTAACTTTCATGTTTTATGCGATTGGAATTACTCAATGCAAACGTCTATTAAAAAAAAAAAAAAAAAGATGGCCTTAGATTTCATATAAACTTTGCCTCTAGTCATGACTGATCTTACAGTGTAGTTGCCAGGCAAATGTGTGTCCACATCTCCATGGTAATCAGATGAGAACAGTTGCTCATCAGTTTTTTTTTGTGATTTTAAAAAGTATGCCCGCTCTGTTTATAATTCTTTTAATCTATTTGCGAGAAGAGAAACGGTACTTTCCTCTGTTAGTGTTGATAGCGCTTTGCTTCTTCGCAAAGACATTGAAAAGCTTCGAATCAACGTAAATTTTCTTGTCAGAGAAAAAGGGAGAGGCTCAGAATGAAAACCAGGCATGAATATTTGAAGAGTCAGAATAGCAATGCGAGTGAATCCAAGGAACAGGAATACACTTACAGCTCTGAACGATCTACACATTACACCAAACTAGCACAAGAGTAGCAGCGAACAGTTCAAATCATCTAAATCATTACGGATACAGCGTCTGCAGGGAAAATTGACCATATTCCCCTAACTTTTGTCAATACAACTGCTGTCAGTCGGGTCTCAGCAATATGCAGGGTTCTTTCCTGTCTAACAGTGTGTAAAACTTTAGAGTTTTCCTTAAAAAATACTTGTCTCACCTGATTATCATAAAATAGCAAATTAGTTTTTAATCACATATAGAATATGGTAAATGGCCTGTATAGCGCTTTATCAAGTCAAGAGGACCCCAAAGCGCTTCACACTACACACGACATCCACACTACATTCAGCCATTCACCCCTTCATGCACACACATTCACACACTTATAGTGGCAAGTACCATTAGTCCCAAGACAAAGGACACAATTCAGGGCTGTTATTGAAGTTTACACCAGTCTTTGTGTTCTCTCTGTAGTTGGTTAATAATGCATTTATATATAAAATGATTTCCATGCATTTCATGTAAAGAAATGCAGTTTTTTTTAGTATTTTGGTCACTGATCAAGATCAAATGAGGGTAAATGGGCAAATTTGCATTGCTGACTGACTGGTGCATCGTTAATTTAATTGTATATTTTTTATTAACATAATGGGAAACTCTATTTCCAGTGATTGCAGTTCTTCATAAGAGCTCTGGAGACTCTTATGAAGTATTAGAAATTATGATCCAAACCAATATAACTCCACCTGCTGGTAGATATCATTTACTGGAGCCACAACCACTTTCCCTTAGTTCAAGACAGCAGAGATAACAGAAGGAGCTTATGTGTCTTGTCAGCGCTTTCACTTTATATTCATTTAATGTTTTGATGACGCTTTATTTTTATGATCTGATGGTGTCGTTTCTGCTAACGGCCTTCTGTAGCCTTCAAACGGCTGAGAAAGTCTGTACTCTATGCCGTCCATACAAAGACAGGGATATATTTTTCTCAAGACAAACAAATATTGCACCTGAAAGAGGCTGTACAATGACTCATAAACTAGAAAAAAAATAAACTTAGTTTTAAATGCATATGTCCTCAAGTGTCCAGCTTTCTTTTGACCCATCAGGTGAAACAATCGTTCACACACGACCTTCCACTGCTGACCCACTTCTTTGGGAATCCTCTGCAAAGCCACCAGCTTCACTCTCCTTTCCAAACCTCTCTTTATCTTGAACAGAAGTTATTTGTTTTTACCTGTTGTTTACCTCGTTACTCCTCTTCATCTAAATTTTCAAACCACTTCTTCGCACTTCCTAATGAAATGGCAGAAAAGCTAGCTAATGAATCAAACCCTATCCCTCCCATACAACCACCACAAATTATTGATAAACCAACAGAAGAGCATCAAAGGTCACTTGTGTCCTGGTCCGTAACGTCCTCCAACGTAAATGGCGTATTTTAATTGGCTAAAATACGCCATTTACCAGAAATAAGCTGCCTCAGTTTTGTTTCTTCTCCCCCAAACTTTTCCCCACAAACTCTACCTCTTTGGTTCCCAGGCCTTATAGTTCAGAAGAAGACTTTTCCTGTTCAACAAAAAAATCCTGTGAGCCCAGTTCACCATTTTATCCTATAGATAAACATTTTATTGATAGGGTATTCAATAATCAGGGACATAAAATCTTTTAATGTCACTGTGAGATAGTTTTCAGGATGGACTGTTATTTTGGACAACTTTTCATATTTGCTAAAGTGGAAAGTCCCAAAGTATTTGCATACCAGCTTTGTTCACCTAAATTACTGCAAAAAGCAGAATATTGGACTGAAGATTCCATCATTACTTTTCAGATTTTTATTAGGAATAAATTATGAATATTTTCCTCCACTATTATACACTACTGTACTTTGGCATAATCTATTACAAATAATCACATTAGCATACATTGAGGCTTGTGGTTGCAATGTGACATTATAGGGAAAAAAAATCACAAAGATACAGTAGTATGCAGTGTGTGAAATATTCTTCTCCTCCTAAAAACTGTTATCATCTCTTTATCGCACAGCGGCTCTTTTATTTACTTTCAACTTCTGTCTAATGAAAGGTTTTAACATATACTTATCTCCTCTGTAAGAGAGTAGCCATGGAGCAGAATTTTTTAACTGGCAATTTGAAAACACATTAACTCCATTAAGCTCATTCATCCTTCAGCTGCCCACCAAAGTAAACACCCCTTTTAGCAGCAAGTGACTGAATAAGCACTTCATAAGTAGACAGCTGCTCCATAGTGAAGTAACTTCCCCACTGACCAGGTGGATGGCCCATCAAAGTATTTCTGTTTTCCTCACCTGCTATGTTTTATTTTTATTTTTTCCCCCACACTATTATTTTGTTGTGCTGTTTGTTACTCAGGTTTGGCTTCTCTCATTTTCTCTTTCCATTTTCATCAGCCACTAATTAGTCTCATGGGTCCTGAACAAACGAAAGACATCAGTAGCTGGAGATGAATCTAGACAGAGACAAATGAGAGCAACTTTTCTGGAGCATCTATAAATAGATATGATAGTAAAGCTGTCCCCTTTGCGCAAAAGAAGCCTTTACAAAAATGCAAATATCAGAAGAGCTGAAAATTTAAGAGTAAGGAAGAGCACACTTTGCATTCCAAGAAAAAAAAAAGAAAAGATTTTTTGTTTAGAAACCCTAAGAATTTATATTTATTTTTTATTTTTGGATTGTAGTTCAATAGGTTTGTAACATGAAAGGGAAAAACAAGAAAAAAAAAAGTTAAACGAAAATAAATGCAGTGGATAGTTTGGTCCATCATCCATGTTGAATATGAATGCAATTTTTCAGAGTGAGGGAACACAAATACAGTAAACTAGAACTGGATCTGTGTTGTAGCTACATGTCAAAAGCAGATTCAAAAACGATGTTTTTAAAACCATAAAAAATGTCCACTTATTTTTTTGTAATTGGAGTTCTTTTGGCTGTCAATAAGCTAAAAACGGGCAGAAAACGTTGCAGAATGTGCAACTCTTTAATACCACATTCAAAATGTTCTATCCGTTTCTACAAGGCTAATGTTGCAGTGTTTATTCTTGTACCACAGGTTTACGAGGACACCTATTGTTGTCGGTCTGTGCGAATCTTGTGTGTGTGAGAGAGACAGAAATAGAGCAAGAGTTCTCAATTCAAAGCTTTCTGTTTAACACAAAGCTCACTGCAGAGCCATGTAAATGTGCTGGAACGCCTCACTGCTCTACAGTCCTGTTCGTCTAATACAGTGTGTTTAACTGTGAACTCTGCTGCTTGTTTTCTGGTGCGTGTAGCTGCAGTGTGTCATCTCACAGTGTGTCATCTGTTTGTTTATTTACGCTACATTTTGGTAGGAAGGCGTGTGTCTGTGTGTGTTTTGTCCACGTTGGCTGAACACGTGGAATCCCACACTGACAGGAGGTGGGGAGGAGAAATGTCCCCTTGTCCAAATCAACAAAGTACAAAGTAGCAAACAGATTTCCATTTCTTCTGTTTCAAAGCTACACAAGTTCGTAGATACAAGAGAAAATAATTTTGATACTCTTGATCAAACGTTTAAGGCTAATTGCAAAGTGGCAAGAAATCACATTTTGCACTGTTGGATCGTGAGGTTTTAAGTAGGGCTTCAAAATACAAAACAGAGAAATGGGAATGAGTAAGTAAACGACCAACCATCAACTGAGCAAAAGTTTAAGACCACAACATTTAAAAGCCCAGCTCTTTGCACAAATGCTAATCTGGTGTCCTTTTCTGTCAGGTATCCACACTGTAATGACCTCCAAATGGCAAAAGCAAAAAGAAAACCTTTTGCTTTGGTTGGGGGGCTTAGGAAGTTTACAAAAACGGACACCAGATGTGAGTGTATGTGTGGTTGTTTGTCCATATTGTCTTGCAATGGACTCCCTGTCTTGCTATTATGACCACTGGAGCCTCAACAGGAGCCTGAAAGGATAAGCGGGTTTAGATGATGGATGAATATAAATAACTCTGGGTTATAAATCCAGGAGGGTCCGTCCCCAGTGCCGTTCTCCTTCTCATTTAAGGAGATCTCAAGGCATTCCCAGGCCAAAGTCGACATACGGTCCATCCAGTGGGTTCTGGGCATGCCCTGGAATCTGCTCCCAACACCTACAAAACCTTCCAGGGAAGAACCCAGGAGACGTCAGGTTCACCGTACATCCATACAATTTAAATAAATAAAAGTTGATTCCATTCAGTATGGAGAGGCTGGATCTCTACTCCTGATTCTATCTAATGATGAATCTCATCCTATTACTAAAGCTGCTGGATATAATGAGCACTAAAAAAGCTCATTGTCCCCAGTAACAAATTCTTTGGGTTGGGATTTAAATCTCATGATTGCAGTCTGTGGTACATTGCACATCTTATGCCTTATGGTTCTCACTGTTTTTACAGTTTTTCTGTACTTTGTCGGACAAAATAATTTCCTTGCAGTGATTAATAGCGTAATCTCGACTTTGATATTGGAAACATTACAGCCAGATAAGGGGCTTTTCGTCTTTGACAGACCATCTGAATCTCATCCCCAAGTAAAGACATAAAATGATAAAACCTGAGTTTTTAGTTTATTCATCAAATGAACTCACAGAGCGCCGCAAATTATAACAGATTCGGTTATATCACTTTTCCAATAACTAAAATTTGTGCCTTCATTTTCTCTGCTGTCATGGAGAATAAAAACTGATACTGGTCATTTAGCACAGCAGGAAACAAACGAGGAAAACAAACGGTGGCGATGTTCAGAGTGTGATGGGGCAAATGCTGTCCCATTACATCTGCCTTGCCACTTCAAAGTGTTGGTGCGATGAGAAGTGAACCGTAGGATCCACTTGGGTTCAAAAACCAACTGATTAATAATAAATTTATAAATGATTGATTTTTTTCCTAAAAAGAAGATAATCTAAAATCATCTGTTTCCTCTTGTTATCAGATTATGAGCCTATTAGGCCAGAAACTGGCTTTCTGAGCCTTTTAAATCAGTGTGTTTAAATGGATCTAATATTAGATTTTAGATATTAATAACTTTTTTTTAAAATGGATTTTACCTTTGTAACAAAGTCACAAGCTTCCTGATTTCCTCACCACAAGTTTATTAATTTACAGGGCTCTCCATTATTCACCTCTGTGTCGAATCCATCTTCACCCACTAGTCTGTACATTTGTCTTCCACATACATTGTCAGGCAGCACACGTTTACATTTGATTCCACTGTTCTCCTTTATTTTCAGAGAGGGCCTACTCAATTCTGACCAGAAGGAGGGGAAGAAATGCACATAACAGCACAGCAAGGCAGTAAAGCAAAATTGGAAATCATTTTACTTTGACTGCTTGGGAAAAAAATCATACTTTTTCAATACAGTAAATTCTAATAATAAACAGTGCCAGCTTGAACTAAACCAATTTCTCGTCTCATAAAAAATGAGAGCACAAGATTAGCTGTTTACAGTGCATCTCTTCAAATCTCCTTGGTGGGTTTTTAAACGCTTGTTGTGTAGCAAAGACGACTTGAAACATAAATGTCTTAGTTTCCCAGGGTAACCACTTTTGTTTCGGTTTAAGTATTCTGTGGCTTGTGCTTATTCATATTATTCTACTACATATTTTCTAACACATTTTTGACTGAAATGAATAAAAGTTTCATTTGTTTACTTTAAGAATGACATCCAAGTACCTCACCACATCATGGACTCTGTTTGGGAACATAATTCATCAAGTAAACGTTCAAGTTTTTACATCATATGTGTTCAATAATTATCGTAACTGAGTACTATTTGTCAAAGGGAATTGGCAAATAGGACAGCGCTTACTCTTCTCCTATTCACAAGGTTGACAGTTTAAGCTTTTTTTTTTTTTCCACAAGGATTTTGGTCAATGGGCTGAGATTGCAATGGAAGGAAGCTAATTTTTAGGAAATGTTTTTGTTATTTTTTGAATAAATATTCAAAACTTCCTCATACTATTTATTGTAGCAAGGTTTCCAAAGTTTCTATAAAATTAACAGACCCAGAGCATCACGGATGTTTGGGTATGCTTTCAAGTAGGCATATTATATACTAGATCAATAGGAAGTGTTTGAAGGTTAAAATTTGTCATTTGGCCAAAAGGACAAAGTTCAAGTAAAAATCTCAGTAACTCATAAAACGCCACGTTTCCATGGGCAAAAAAAATAAATATCTGAATTGGTTTGAATTTTTATACATGCCAATATTTGACACATTTAAATAAGTTTTCATTAGTCTGAGATGTCTTTGCCCATTGGTTGTAGCTCCTCAATTGATAAAGCTGGAGCTTTGATAGACAGTACATATTAGTTAACTACTGATCAGTAAGCCCTTTAAATTGCCACTAGTTTAAAAGAAAAGCAAACCAATCAACCAGCCACAGCTATTCAATTATGTTCTATCATTCATTTAATTTATTGCTGTATTTGTATAATCCTGATTTGTAAGTCACATGGTACCAACCACAAAACATTCCCACAAAAAGCTAACTGTATTTATATATTTTATGAGTCGGTCTTAAGTAAAGTGCCTGAATTGACTTATGCCTCCATTAGATGTGCTGTGTTTGGTATCCATGGAAATGTGGCTCTTGCTGACATTGTACTCATGGCTGTAAAGAGATTGTGATGGTAATACAGTTAAGTCATGCTGGGCACAGACTGTGGTGCCCCATAGCATTGATTGATGACCACGCTGTCAGTTCAATCTAAGAAATGCATTGAGAGAGACGGAGAAAGAGGGATTGGTGTACGACAAAAAAAATGGGAGGGAGCAAAATGGATCGGCTGAAAACAAAGGGAGGAAGGGAAGACGTAAACGGAGTTGGTCTGAAAAGCAGTAATGGAAGATGTGAATTGCAATATTGAAATAAAATCAAAATAATTGTAGTAGAGTTTAATTAAAAACTTCCATGTGATCTAAACTCTTTATATATTTTTTGGGCACATAATGCCATTTAATTGCATAATCCAGTAACTGTTAACTTCAGTTGTTATGAAAATTTATATCAAAAACAACTTAAAATTTGGCATTACAGCCATATCTGACACTTTAAAACTGGCCTCCGTCTCTTTAAGAACCTTTTACCTTTCCGACACAACCACTTCAGCATGCCGTCAAAACAACACTTCTCTATGCTGTTCATTGATGCCGTCTGCAACCGTTTTTCAGAAGGTTGTAGCTCAGTAGACCCATAGATCCACCAGGTGTTTGCCGATTGCTGCTGCTGCTAGTCTGGAGGGGCTGAAAAGGGAAGGTACAGGTAAGTGGTGCTGTGTGGGGGGGAACTTGAGCTGAGGGCTGATGCACGAAGGTTGTGCTTTAGGAAAATAGATGGGGAATTGTAGGAGCAGACTTTAAGGCCCCACCAAATGGTTGCCAATGGAGATTCAAGAATAATTCAAACATGTATGAATGAGTTAAACCAACAGTCAGAGTATGTTTTTGATGAGGGAATCAGCACATAACATGGTGCAAGGCTAAAAAATGTCTATTTGGCACAATGCTTCCCTTTTAAGACTTTCAGATTACATTGATTTGACTTGGGTATTTTATCAGGCTTTCTGGTTAGTCCTCCACTTGTAACTTCCCTGTACTACACATGACGAAGCTATCGACAGCTTTAAGGTGTTGCACAGTACTTTGTATTACAATGTTTTGTCATGCATGTCACATTTTATTGAAGTTTGAAACCTTTTAAACCTTAAATCATAATCTCAGCAACTGCCATCAACGTTGACTGAAGTAACGATGCAAACGGGTAACTAACTGAATGCAATTTCAGTAATCCAATCTTCAGGCTTTGAAGCATCTTCAAGCTTAAACACAAACGTTAATTCAATTTATTTTGAAGCATTTGAAGAAAGAAATGTCTTAAGCATTGTTGAAAAAGGAGCCAGAGGGCTTGAATAAGAAAATATGCTCGATGATATTTCCTTTGGTGCGTTTATTTGTTGTTTGACAGCGTGTGTGTGTCATTTGTTTTGTTTTTTTTTTCCTCGACATTTTGCGGAAAGCATACATTGTCAAACTACTGAGTTAAAGCGACAGGCATGAAAACAATGCTGAGCTTTGAGTGAAATGATACAGAAATTCAGATGTATCGCAGCGAATGACTCATTGGCACAGCCAGTTACAGTAAATCATGGAGGGACTTGGGGACTGGAAATTGACAAAAAGTAGCCGCACACACTCTCCAGAAATAGGGGGGTGATGTCATTCCATTTATTTTGTTGTCATCTGTATCAGTGATTCTCATTGCTCGACTCGGTCGCACTGCAGAAACTACCATGCAACGAACGCACACAGTGCACGCTAACGCACACCAAGATCCTTCTGGACACCTATTGATTCTTGCTGTTTATGCTTGAAGGAAAATTATTAGCATTCTAGGGTCACCACAAAAAACTCTTCTACACACGACAACATATCAGCACAGGAACAAACACCGCTATTGATTCAGCTGGGATACTGAAAAGGGAGATAATATGCCCAGTACCCTATCCCAACTCTGTATAATCAAACGCTTTTATGTTGATCCATAGGTTTTGTCTGCATAAAGTGATCGGTAACATATAAAACGGTTTAGACCGCTACTGTGATTCTTGACTATGAAAAGGAAAAACATCATTAGTCCGTTATCCTACTTGACAAACATTACGCCCTCTTTCTGCTCGACTTTGCTGCATGTTCCCAATCGAGATTGTGCTTATATATAAATTGGTTGGATTACATTTGAATCAAAAATATTGAATGCTTGTTCAACATGCAAATTTTAAAGTAGATTTATCTTCCTTTGCTAAGGAACAAATTGGAATATGTACCACATTCCCCACATTGGTTCCTTTTAATCTTGTATGAAATTAAATTCTTTCCCCTCCATTACAAGAGCGACGCAAGCCTTTTTAGGTATTAATAATTGCTACACATGCAATATTCTGATTGAATTCATGCTTCGTTGTTAATGCTTTCAGACGCATTCCTGTGCACCGCTGCATATGTTTTGGTTGATTAGGTTTCCGATGAATCTTGGTTGCATTTCACCTGTGTCTTTCCTCATGGTTCAGTCAGCAGGTATTTGGTTGTTTTGTGGAAAATATCTCCTGATGTACAGAGGAAACCACACTGCTGTGTTGGACTTTATGAAACTGTCCAACTCTCTACAGCTACTTGAAAGCTGCAGCATGTAAATTTCTTAAAGATCCTTTTTTTCTCTTTTTTTTTCTTGTATACTACAGGGGTCACTGTTGTAGCAGTATAGTGTGAAACAGAAAATCTGTGAAAAAATGGAACTCCGAAACAGGCAATCAGAGCCAGGAGGAGGGCCTTAGCGCTGTACGTGTTGCTCGTAACTTCCCCCCTTGCTAGGCTACAGCTAGCTTCCCACATCGGATCCTGCCATGAATGCTTAGGCCAGCTAGCTTAGCCACAGGTGACGGCGGATAAACAGTTTTCCTGGAACACTAAGTTTTCCCCGCCATTGACACAATGAGCAGCTCTTACATGAGCATCATTGACGGCTTTAACTCAATCCTCTTGGCTTTGATTGCTTGTTTAGTACTGACTGGAGGAATACATAGCTGCACCGGGATGCGAAAGAGAAGGTATATTTTTCATCACAGACTGTCTCATGTCATATGGTGACAGTTTTTACAAATATAAAACAAAAACATTTAGGAAAGTTACATACTAAACTTGCTCCATTTGGATATATTTCTCATTGCTTGTATGCATTTGGATTACAATATCAGCTTCAGTGTCCCCTTGCATGCAGGAGTAGTACTGAATAACCTGAGGAAAGACTTGTGTGCTGTTATGTAACTGCACTAGTCACAGAAGTGTGAAACAATTTCATATTGTAGACTTTACATTGATGAAATGGAAGTTTCTTAACACAGAAAAAAAGCACAGCAGTGAACTGCAAATTCTCATTGTCAAAAAGTTATTTTACATTTCACATTGGGACTGACCTTCTTGAATTGTCTTTAAAACTCCTTTACACTTCATTTCTTGTTTGCATTCTTTTTTTTTCTCTCTTCAGCAAGTTTAGAGTCAGCAGTTTTCCTAGTCATGGCGTTTTGGTATATTCACTGAGAGAAAGCTTTTCTTTGGGAAAGAGAGAGAAAAAAAATCCAAAGCCACTGAGGCGTTAAGATCATGCAGTTTCCACAAATAAAGACCAAATGCATGCTTGTGCGTGAGAGTGAATGTGTGCATGAGACAGAGACTGATGGAGATCGAGAGAAGTGCTAAAGTGAGATAGGAAGTGAATTAAGGAGTACAAGGAAGGGAGCAATAGAGACTTTAAGGTATAGAGAGCAAGGTAAGGAGAGCGAAAGAGTTGGAGAGCCAGATAGGCGAAGATAGTACAGCCTTGCAGCGAGAGTCCGTATCTCTTGCCACCAATGACTCCACATGCTGCACTTCAACTAATGGACTCTGTCTTCCTCTGCTTTCTTATCAGCCCTGTGTCCCTTTTTCCATCCTTCCTTCCTATCTCAAACGTACTCAAAGGTGCGCTATCTTTCCACCTAACGGCTCCACCTCAATCTCATTTTTATCGCTTTCGTCTTTCTTTCTCCTCACCACTATCTCACTCTTAAATGCTTCCGGTCTTCTTCTTCCTTCTCCTCCTCATCATTTTTCATCCATCTCTCCGTCAGCAGTTCACCCACACCTCTGGTGTCCTTATCTGTTCACTGACCTGGGTGAAGATCTATTTTTAGACATTTTGGTTCCCCTGCGTTGGTCTGCCTTCAGCTTTTTTTTTTTGGAAGATCCATTGAATGGATTTAACGTCTGGTCACTCGATTTCATCTTCACTTAACTAAACACGTTGTTGTAATTGAATCGTTTCAGATGACCCAGGAGCAGTACATCCTCGCGGCCCAGCCGAACCCCCTCCACCAGCGAGGCGCGTCAGAGTGCAGTGGCCAGGTCTACCCAGCAGTCGGCATCTACGGCTGGAGGAAGAGATGCTTGTACTTCTTCATCCTCCTCCTACTTGTCACCATGATTGTCAACCTGGCACTCACCATCTGGATTCTCAAAGTCATGAACTTCACTCCGGTAAGAGGCTTCTGCATGCATACGTCATTAAAGTGCCAAGTTGTTTTATGGGATTGGCGTAGAAGATGCTTTAAATGACCTGAAAGGGTTCGCTTAAGGTACTAATGCCAATACCTGATTGATATTAAAATTAAGAGCAGGTAACTGAGGATACCCAAGTAAATCTTAGTATCCCATTGTGTTTCACCCTGATAACTGTCCATTACATATATGAAATAATAAATATTATTTCTCTTTTCGTGTGTTTGGCACAAAGGTAATCGTTCAGTATTGCTGAAGAGGATTTATTGTTGCATAGGGCACCTTGTGCTAGAGATAATGTGGCCAAAAAATAAAAAAATAAATAAAGGCAAAGCTTGGTGCAGGATTTTCTCTAAGTTATTGTCTGCTCTTCTCCCTTTATTCACATGTACCTTATCCCATGGAAGGTGGAAATCTCACTTCACAGTTTTGATAATAACCTGCAAGACTGACAGTATCAGTGGAGTGTCACACTTTTTTAATGCTGACTGCTGTTCTGAAGCCTGGGCTTTTTTTTGCAGATAAAAATCCATGAGCAAAAGGATGGTTAGCTCTTTATCTAGATGGTTACCCGACCTGTATTTTTCCCTGGTTTTGCTCGCCTCCAAAAAGTTTCTCGTTCAGACTGGAGCAAGAAGTGAAAAGTAAAAATGAATGGCATGATGCCGAGTATCTAGTAGCCTTGACCGAGGATATACACTTTTGTACTTTTGGGTTGTTTTTAAGTGATATAATCTCCTGAAAAGGCTGAAAATAATAATAAATAAAAAGAGAATAGAGGCCTTTTAAGGTAGAAACTAGCATCCCAAAGTGTTACTGTCGGTTTTCATAGCAAAAATGTGATGAAGGCTTGTCAAGATGCTTCAGCAGCAGTCCTCTAAAAGAGGTTCTTCACAGTGCATTCTCTGGTCAGGGTTTTGGCCAGGAGAGGTCCTTAGTGAAATGTAATCCGATATGCTTAAGTTGAGCACATCAGCAGAGATCTATAAGCGCAGATCGATCTAATTTTGGATTCGGCCTCAGCTGCCCTCTCATGGAGCTGCAGTGTTATGTAATTCTGTATTGGATTCTGCTTTTTTTTTTTACATAAAGCTGCCATTATCAATTATTCCACACTTTGTGCACATTTCATTGTTATTGGCTGTTGGTACCACAATCTCTGCTCAAAGGTTGGAAGCGAAAAATGCTCCAAACTGGATCATATGTCATAAAAACACTAGAATGCAGCTAGAGAGAGGAAACGTGAAAGGAGAAACCCTACCACCAGCCATTTTATGGAGATGCTGGGGAGAATTACTTTAGAAATGACTCTACAATTATAATAACTGATAATTAAATGGCAGTAGCTCCCCTATAAGTGAGGATTATGTCCATAAAGTTGGTAAAACGTGTAAAAACTGTTTTTTTCTTACTACTCAATGGAATTAACAAGGGTTGATGTAGTTATTCCATTACGATCGGGGATTGCTTGCTTAATGGATGCTTTATAAACAAGTTTTTATTTTTGCTCCCTATAACAATAAACTATCCATACACCCGTTTTGCCTAGTGCACTGGGACTCACAAGATTATATTGTAGCAGTATATATATATTCAAATGAGGTACGTTTGAAATTGTGTAAACCTCTGCTTAAGCATCCTAACTTTATATCCCATGTTTTATTATGCAAACATCAGAACATAATTGAACAGAAAATGACATTTTGTGTGCTTACTTGTCTAGCTATTCTATTCTGAACCATTTCTGGCACATTTCCTAACCTTTTGATGGCCAGCGGGAACATGGGAACCAAAGCCTGGTGCTAATACAGTAAACCCTCTTGTTTAGGACAAGAGGTTAGGTTTAGACGTGTGGTGTGAATTAAATTTTGGCTAGGAAACACGTCCACATAAGGAATAAATACTGTTGCTAAAATGAATGGAAATGAATGCAAAGGCCCAAATTGGGTAGAAATCCAAACCTGTGTGTGTATGTGGCCATGAACATGTCAGCCAAAGAAAGCGTGAAAGACATGGCAACATTTCAGGGGTTGTATAGCTTGTGAAATACGAAGAAGCTTGACAAATCCCAACAGAGTAAGACTTAACCCTATTAAGTTTTTGGCATAAAAAGGATAACTTACAAGACTTAGACTATATTGAAACACTTAGGATGTATTTGATATGCTGTGGCTGAAACCGTACATGGAGGATATTATTTGAAGCAGCCAACCGGGTTTCCTCTCGGCCTCTGGACCTTTGCTGCATGTCTTCCCTGCTTCTCTCTCTTCTCTTTTCCTCACCTAAAAAGAAAACCCACCCTTTAACAACACGGAAATGCCATTCTGAAAAAAAATAAATCTGATGTAAGTGTGAACCAAGAGTGAATTCTTCACTGATTCTAGTTGTGTATTTCAGCATGTTGATAACATGTTGCTTACCAAGAAATTTTAGCTTTTTATTTGCAACAAATGGGCAATTTGTAAATGATCACATAGAGTCTCATACATCTACTTTGTCTCTACCAGAGCTCTTGGCATGGGAAAAAAAGAGAAAGCGCCATTGTGCACATAGAATTAGAAAAAAAGGGAGAAGATTTTGCAAAGGGCTTGAGGGGGAAAAAAACTACTTGAAGATGGAGCAAGGGAAAGATTAATGAAAATGAGAGGATATTTTTATATGGCTGAGTGGTTGTCCATCTACGTATTGTGTAGCTCTATTGTTTGAACATTCACACTCTTCTCTCTTCTCTTTCCTGCCCTCTCTGCCTCTTGGGTCCCCAGAGAGTCAGCTAGATATCTGTTTCAGAGTTGGAGGCAAAGTCGGTGGATGCTGAGTTGACACAGAGAGTCTATACTCAATGCTGCTTGACTCCTAAACGTGTAACTAAATATAGTGTGGTCTTTTTTTTTTTTTTTGGAGTTTTTAATTTTTGTTTTCTGTAGTTTGATATTTTTTTTTTTCATCAAACCGTTTCAAAATCTGATGTTTTTAATTATTTGTAATGTGATAATTTTTTTAATTCTCAAGATCCCTACAGGTAAATCACCTAATTGGTAAACCAAACTGTTCTGTGAAGACCTCAGAGAGATAATTAGTGAACTAACAGCATTGTAAAGATGAAGGAGCACATGAGATATGTCGGGGATAAGGCGGGGTGTGGGAGTTTTAAAGTAGAGCTAGGTTAAAAAGCAAAAATGTGAAGCTTTGAACATCTCACAGAGCACTGTGTAATCTGTCTGAAAAGAGAGAGTTTGATGCAAATGCAAACCTAACGAGATATAGCCGTCCACTTAAACTGAGGCCAGACAAGGAGAGCATTAATCACAGAAACACCCAAGAGCCACGTTGTAACTTTTGGGATGCAGAAGGAGATCAATCATTCAGGTGGAAGAATATTGACAATAGAGCATATAAATGCACGCTAATGTTTTAATACACATTGGACTTTTACCATTTTAATTAAATGAAAAAAAGGATATAGAATATAAACATGATTAAAAGGCATTGAAGCTGTTTACACTATGCATTTTTGACAATATTGTTACTATAGATAACATGAAGAAAAAATATAATTTGCTTTTCCTATTGAATGTTCAAGATATTTTTCTCCATTGGAGACAACGTTTCATTTGACACTTTTCAAAATATTTTACCAAAAATTGTCAGTGAAAGTTTTAAGTAACTTTGGCATTTCTTGCCCTTAGTCGCTGTTTTCCTCATTCAAAACTACTTTTTGCATATAGTCCTCTTGACTGAGGTATGAAAGATGCTTAAATTCACTGTAGAAGCAGTTGAGAAATAAACATGCAAAAAGCAACCATGACAATAGATTTCCCCCAGCTTTCAGTCAAAATGCTTAAAAAAACGCACAGTCATCTTCTGACAATAACTTACTCTTTTTGGTGTTTGGAAAATGAGCAATTTTAGAATCCTCCCATTTATTAAGTCACATTCGGCTGGTTTTACCACAGTTAGCATTGTACAATAGCTGCTAGAAAAAACAAAAGTTATGTTGTTGACTTACCATCCAGAGAGCACTTGTTAGCACTTGTCATTGGTGGTAGCGCAGAAGGCTCTTCTCCGTCTGGGTCTGTCTCAGGGTCAAAGATGTACGGTTGTACAGTTGCACATTTTTTTTCAGCTATTTCCACATGTACAAAGTGTGAGTGTAAGCAATGTAAAGTGAAAAGAGACCCTAAAACGGCTCATTCTGAAAGGACTGATCATACTTCAATCTGATTATATAAGAATGATTTTGTACAAAATATGTAATGAACTTGTGTTGTATATCATAGGCCTATCCTAACATGTTGAAAGAAACATAATGGATCCCCTTTAAGGGATTCCTAGGGACCTGACAAATTTGTCCATCTAAAAGACGAGTTTCAGACACTGCTCGACCCTTTAGGTATCATTCCAGGTTGTTGCTGGTTACTTTTTGTTGACCAAGATGTTCGTAGCAGGACTGAATGCTATAAAGAAGTTTGGCTCTTTGAGCAGAACTTTTAGGAAGCTATGGGTGGCTCAGACATTTCCATTAGCTTATATCCTACTCATTTTACCAAAATTACAGTTTAGAGAGGGAACTGTTTCTGTGATGGAACCACATGGGAAATCCCTGGAATTAACATTTTAAAGTCCCAGAAAGGATGCTCTACTTCATTCGTGAACCCACTGTTACATCACATTAGCTGAAGGCTGCTGGGTTTGCGATAGACCTCAAAAGTGACATTGTTACAGCATCAGGAGGCGAGAATATCTATTGACGAGATGAGAGAAAAGCTGCAGTTATCAGCAGTGGCTGTGTACGTTTGCCAAAGTTAAGCAGTACTGGAAGGTTTAGCACATCCTTTTTTTAATTAAAAAAATTGAAAATGAGACCCATATGATCTATGCTAGAATTTTTGCTAAATAGTGTTGCATAACCATCAAAAGAAGAAGTGAAACACGAATGTTGAATGTGCCAAATGGGTTTTTGTAAGTCTCTGCTGGGAGACGGCTCTGGTCTCTCCTCAAACCATACAGGTGAAATAAATACAAAATGCAGGGAGAAACAAAAGCCTTGATTTTCAGATTTGTACAAATACCTTTCTTGAAATAATTGTGGTAAACCGTGAAGATGAATCCAAAATTATTCATTTTGATATAGTATTTTTTTCATTTAGTCCATAAAGATCATAAATGCATCAGAACAACGTAAAGGTGAAATATTAAGTTTCCTTTAAACAGATTAGGGGGCGTGAACAGATAGGTCTGTTTGTTTACACATTTTGAATAAATGCTGGAAATATCTTTTTTGGCATTACAGCAGTCTGATTAATAAAATAAAACAAAAAAACACCCTCAGCTCTTTACAGCTTTCCTAATTCCTTGCAGTTAGTTATATGAGGAGTTTAAAACATTTAGCTGTCATGATTACCTGAGAAAACATAAATAAGTCTAACATGCATGGATACCGATGCAGAACTCCCCTCCCTAATTATCTCCAATCCCAGTTCTGGGACTTGCTTGTTGCCTTGCTTCATGGCTGTCATAATCATCGTCAGCATTCAAATCACATCCAAGGGGCTGCGGTATAATGAAGGCCTTTGTTTAAGTTTTTGTTTTGGTTTGGAGTTTCCAGATGAGATTCTTATTGTTGCTGTTTCTGAAGAGAAAGCTTTGGCAGTAAATTGGAAAACAGGGACTTGTGGGAGTAGAGGGATAGAAGTGTGAGTGTGCATCTGAGAGAAAGGAAGAGAGAGAGAGGGGGGAAAAAGGAGAGAAGAAAAGCTGGAAGAATCTTATATGTGTATGACTGTGTGCCAGCAATTGTTTATGCTGATCAGTGTCCATGTTAGACTTTGTGGAAGCTTTTTCTTATTTGTGTGTGTCAAAACTTACAGTAGGGATTTGTGTGTGTGTTTTCATTCGAATCCTTTGGGTCCTCACGGCAGGGAAATTCAATTCCAGGTGTCACTCACCAATCAGCCAGCCTAATTCCTGGTCTGGACATGCCTGCAGTTTGTGATTGGGCGTGTGTTTGAGTGTGTAACGCGTACACTATTTTATTTCTTTTTTTACTCAAAAACTTTATAGTAAACAGTGCTGGGTGACTTGTGCAATGCATTACATGATATGATGAAGGCACGTCTTAATGTATTAGTATATTGAAAGAACACTTGAGGGAAACAACGTTTTATAAACCAAAAATTTGCCTTAACTTTTTTATTTTGAATTTAATTTATACATATTTAAAAATTAATTACATAAAATTAGTCATCTCTGCATTTTCAGTTTTTGACCCAATTGAATTGGATCTAAGTTTACTTAAATCACGTAACTGATCTGTTTTCTTTTTTCGTACAAAATTTTATCATACTATTCAAAGATAATAGCTCTTGATTACATTTCTCAATTAGTCCAACACATTTTAATTACTGACTGTAGATAAATTAAGATATAACATCAGAATTCCAGAGGTGTAATGGTACTTTATTTGTACAAAAAATTAAGAGTTATTCATATATTCATTTGCTTAACTACATAGTAGGCTACAAAATTCAAGTGCATTTTATCTTGAGCTTTTCTTAAAATTCTTCTTGCTTCGTAACTTCTTTCACTTCCTGGAGTATTTTGACTTGTTGGTGGTGATTGGTTATTTTCCATCCAAGGAATACACTGATTGGATGAGAACAATCTTGTCATTTGCTGGTGCTGTGGTTCATTTACCTAAACTTCACAGTTGCTTGTGTCTTAATAATAAACTTTTCATGTGGAAGATGTGAAATCTCACACCTTTTTGGCCGCCTTGGCGTTCCATACACAAAGAGCAGGAACATCAGAGGAGCAATTGAGTGCGAGATATTAACATTCAACAACACAAATTGTTTACTAAGTTATACACTTTACCATCAATTTCACTTCATATTTAAATTGATGACACTAAGACATCGCCATAGAAATGGAGTTTGAGGATGTTAACCATCTCACCACAAAACGTGTGTTAAAACACCCACATCCCCCACGAGTGTGACACCTGTGGAGTTGGGGATGTTCAGTATCACAAAGATCAGAAAGAGTGATTGGTTGTTGAACTTTGCTGTGATAGGTTTCACAGTCTATCACAGCCAAGTTTATCCTAATACACCAAAAGCAGCCTAAGTAGACTTGATCCAAAGTTTACTTCTGCTAAAACCAAAAGAATAGAAACTTTTAATTGTATTTTGGGATGAAAAAGCCCACTCTGAAAAGATATCATCATTTATCACAGTGTAGGAGTGCAGAACAAATCGCATTCTCAAAAGCTTACATTGTGTCCATGTCATCCTCACACCATTTTACCATGTTTTTAAAGACAAATAAATGGCAAATGGACTGAATTTATAAAGCCCTTTTCTAGTCACACTGACCACTCAAAGCACTTTGAGCTGGAGTCACATTCACCCTATTGCACCCACAAATACACACATATTTATGTATCAGTATACAGATCAATGTGTGCTTTGAAGTTAAATGCCTTGTGCCTGAATGCAGGAAGCTGGAATTAAACCCACAACTTTCTGATTGAAAGACAAGTTGCAACCAGCAGCATCTAATATAAAAACATTTACAATGAGAACATTTACAATTGTCCCCAATTACAATTTTAATAAAGGTACATAAGCATTTTAAAATTAAAATGAAACATAAAATATTGAAATATTTGAAACTCTAAATATGTACATCAAAAATCTCAACAAATTTTTGACAGTGAATTTGTTTTTTCAAATTTTTGCTGAATGCTTTTTAGTGCTCAACTCTCTGCCATAATGCCAATAAAGACAGGCCCAGTGTTTGTTGAGGATATGAATAATTTTTCAACATGCCATTTTCTCATTAAAATGTAGATAAACAACATATATTCACATTTCAAACTTCATAACCCCTTTATCTTTACAGATATGCATTTCGTTTTTGTAGCAGAAACAGGATTCTTGATTGACAGCAGTTTTAATTTCAGCCTTCTCAGGAAAACCACCAAAGTGTGCTATTTTCAGTTTGCATTAAGATTTTTTTTTTGCCTCCTCATTGGGATTGTTGCTCTATTCTCAACCACACCGGTTTTACATGACTGCACACACATCCGGACTCGATACTCAGGTCGACTTAGAGAGTCGATAACCAGCTTTGTATTAACACTTGAGAGCGTTCTTCAACAACGTTATGGTAAGTTTGACTCCTTATAGAAAAGCAGGAAATGTGACACCTGCTTAGCAGCACGGCTCACAGCTTACGATGTGGACCACCAGGAGATAAACAGGAGATTTACCCATTTCCTGTTTGGGTAACAGGAGATGTTCAGAAACACACTGCAAGCTTTCTGAATCAATTACACTAACAACGGAGGACGAAAATGAGAGCTTTATTTCAGCATTTTCAACAGTGATTAAGGTATGTAACCAGCTCTATGGCGAGCTTAATTAGTCACTTAAAACGGCGTCACACAGATGTAGATATAACTGGTACAAAGACAAAAACAAGCTCAAGTACGAAACCTGAGGCATTCAAACAGCCCCAATTCAGACCAGACTAAACCCAACGCAAACTATTTTAAGCTGAAAATTATGGAGCCACAGCATGAACTTCACTCCTGCCAGCATTTTAGCCAGTAATTTTTGGTTTATTATTTTATGGCAGTACAAAGAGCGACTTACATACTTTTGTCCATCTTCCTTTTACAAGGTGTGTATTGCAATGACATCTATCTAACTGCTGGGTAACATATTTTTAGTTTGTTTGTTTTAATCTAAACAGACGAATAAAGGGCAACACACTAGTGGAACTTTTATTTTATTAATTTTTTGTACCTCCTGCAGATTTATTACAGGCAGGGAATGATAACAATTCTTCAATAATGTATATAGTTTGCTTTTACTTTTTTTTTTTTTTTTTTTTTTACTGCTGATTGGTTGCCCATCAGTGGGAACATGCCATAAACCTTTACTGTGGTACTTTTCAGATGAAGGTTACCGGGGAGCTTTAAACAATGATAAAACATTGACTGAGATGTATTTTTTAAAATAACTGCTAGTAATAACCACTGGAATTATAGCTACATAAAAAGGTTATGACAAGAGAGTACAACAGGGGGATAAAAAATGGAAAAACAAAGCTAGCAATGGAGCAAGGCTGAGACAACAGAGATGCATTGCTTTCATGAAGATATTGTTTGATAAAATAGAGAGAGATGTATGTAAATAGATGCAATAAGATGCAAATATGAGGGTAAAATGTACTTGCTTGCTGTAGCAAAAAGGGAGGACATATGTATGGGTTTATGCATGAATCACACTCCAGGAGTTAGAAAAATCAGTCCAAGACGAGTGCTTTCATTAACCTCAGATATTTTTGACAGACCCACCATGTCAGTATCACTCCCCTGCTTCTCTGTATTAATTCAAAACGCTCCTGGATTGCCTGAGCATTCGATAAATTTCCAATTTTCTTTTCTTGTTTCTCCACATCATCCTTGTAAAATGAAGACCCAGCACCTTGTTGGTTCACTTGATTTGCTGCTTAGTCTGTTATGTCACCTGCCTGAATTTTTTTTGTTATCTAAAACTGCATTCTTTCATTTTTCTTCTGTTTCATAACTGCTTCCCAATACAACTTCGAGGAGCAACTCATCCTGATTCACACGGCTTTTAAAGAGGCTTGTGAATAAATGGCAGAGAAAAACCTATAAAATTTTAGTATCTATGTTACCCAGTAGATACAGACATCACACACATATATTTATTTATACCTGCAGAACCGGGGGAAACATGCAAACTCCATGCAAATAAATCAGAGTCCAGGATTCAAACCTATGACCTTATTGCTGTAAGGCCTATTTAAGCCCAACTTTTGACACATAAGTTTCATAAATTGGTATCCACTTGAAACTGTAAAAAAAAAAAAAAAAAAAAAAAAAGGATGCTTCTTTTTAAAAACCTTAATCCTGGATTAATTTAGGAGGTTTAATTCTAAATTGGGAAAATATACCAATGTTTTGATGAAAATAGGGCTGATTATTTTATTTTTATTTTTTTGCCTAAATAAATAAAAAAGTATTAGACACTAAGAAGGTCGCACGTGTTTCCATGAGGCCCCATTTCCCGATACCGTTTATTTTTTCTCCTTTAGATAAACATCGCAATGGGTACATGATCTCAATTAGAGGATGTTTGGGTTTTTGCTGTGACAGTCGCATTTCTTTTTCATTTATTCATTTATTTTTCCAGGTTGGGCTCTCTCTGTACAAATAAACGAATCTGTCAGCTCACAATGGTGGAGTGGAGAAATTGGGGAAAAACAGAGATTGGAGTCGGGGAGGCGAGCACGGCGGCTGGCGAGTGATGCATGGAAGTAGACAGATAGGGGGGAAAAAACAGAGAGGGAAGAGATGGCAGCAAGTCTGTGAGTGTTTGTGTGTGGTTTAAACAGTATCCCATCATCCACGCTCAGCTTCTCCCCCTGTCCCCTGCCTATAGGATCCTTAGGGAATTGGAGAGGTGTCTGTTTCACTGCCTGATGAAGTGGAAGTGAGAGGATGATGGGCTGCCAGGAAACAGGTGCCGTGTGGATTCTGATGTCAGGTTTTGAGCCTCATCACTGAGGTGTTTGTGAACCTATATTCTTTTGCTTCATTGAACGTTCCTTAAACATTTTAGCTATTGGATAATATATTTAAAGAAGTTATTTACAGTTTTTTGATTTTGAAGTTACTGGTACACATTTTCCTTACTTCCGTGTATGTTGGCACATTGCCCTGATTTAAAGGTAAGGAAACGAAGCGATCACATCTGAGGTACCTGCTTTTAAATGTGCTCCTGATTTTAATATTGCGTGTATTAGTATCAAGGTAGTGGAATTTAGTTTTCAATTCAACTTCAAAAATGATCTTTAATGATCTTTCAGTGTCGCTTTAACTCAAAATATTCAAGACTCTTCAAAAGCGTTATTGCAGAGCAAAATTTAAAAGAATAAAAATGGAATAATTTCCTAAAGCATACACAGTTATAACCTTCAAATCTATTTGTTGGCAATATCTAATCTTTTTTTGTCCAATATTCTTCTGTTAACATAGCAATAACCTCGTTAGCAATTGTGCCATTCAATATATTATATAACCCAGCTCTAAACTGTAGTGTATTTAATTTTCAGTCAATGACTAATAAGAGGTTAATGAGAAAAAATCCTCTACATCATCCCTCTTTGCTTGATGAATAAAAAATATACTTCTGAATATGCAGCAGGCAACATTAAAAGTTATCTCAACATTATAAATTCAGTTAAAAATGCCTACCTCTCGTGTAGTGAGTCTCCACAACAGCAACCTCTTGGTATTCATGGCTCGTAAGCTTGCAGGTGTGTTGGAGGTTAAAATGCACAGCTACGAGCTCCCAAACCTGCTGAACTCAGCTGATCTACGTGTAGACCAAGCCTTCATTATGACTCTTCACACCTGCTTTCTGTTGCTTATTCCCCCCCCCCCCCCCCCCCCCCCCACACACACACACACGCACGCGCGCGCGCGCGCACACACCAGTGCGTATGCTCACGTTTTTCTCACTTTGTCACTGAGAGCGCTGACCTCAAGTAAGGGGAAAGTCCAATGGGTCTCCTGGTGATAAACGCATGCACCAAAACACACATATCGAGGTTAATGCGATATATCCATTACACTTCTGATGTCTAGATATTCAAGTGTGCAGGCTTACATAGAAAAAGCAATCTATAACATAAAATTGTTTGGTCCCATGGGGCTTTATTGCCAGGAGTTACATTAACAGAATACTTTCCATCATTGACCTTTTTGTTGTTTTTTGTTTTTTTTTAAACAGTGATGGAAAAGTTTCAAGGCTGTTTGCTATCTGGACGGTTTCGAATTCACACACCTAGACATGGTGCAGACAACCAGACATTTTCAACTTTAGTACATTGCGGAGGTAACTAAATCAACCAATAAAAATAAACATACCATCTGAGTATCATCATGCTGGAAACCCTGGACAAAAACAATGAAAACATTGAGACATTTGATTGCACACAAGTGGATTCGTAACTCATGTATGTTCTTAGTTTAAATCTGAACATTTCATTTCATCTGTATATTGCTATTAGGATGAGTGGTTTTGCATTCGTCCTTTGCATCCTTTCAACAATTTTAAGTATTTTGGATGGTTTGTATGATGTGTTAGACTTTGACAGAATTAACCCTTGACTGATTACACAGGTAACTTCCAACAGATATGTCTGTCCTGAATGCTGAAGCTCAAAACGACCAACAATTCCTCAACTTCCCTGTTGTTCCCATACGACATAAACATTAGCTCAGATTGTTAAAGTGCCATTATAAACCAGTATTGACAATGTAGACCAAGTATCTTATAAGAAATCTAAGGCAGTGTTTCAATGAAAGCAAAGCAGTAGAGAGAGGGAATAAAACTTGAGACTGAACAATATAACTTGGCTTCGTTACCACTTTAAATTTTATATTCAACAGAGCAAAAATGTCTTTGTACAGAGCCAGCAATATTCTTTAGCTTCAGCTCTTAAGAGAAGCCAGTTCCTCAGCAATAAATCATATTGATGTTTAGTTTTTTTTTAATGCATAAACCCAGGAGTCTGTATTTATGAGTAAGACAACATTGTACTGTCTGAGTGTATACATGTGACATCTAAATCTGGTTAAGTCAGCACTTCTAGTTTTTCCCCAGTAAATGCATCAAATGCTAATAAATAAGGCACAGGCACCAAAAATACATGCAAACAATGTCACTGGGTTCTGAATACAACTCCATAAGGCCAAGGATGAAATAGTTGCATCTAATAAAAACCCACCTTGGTGTGAAGGAAACCCAGCTAGTCAGCGGTTTTGTCTAGTTACTTGCCTGCCACAATCATATAAGAAGTAATAAATACTGAATACATGTTCATGTTATTTCAGTAAACTCAAATGAGTTATTTTAGAGAAATCTAATTCATGTCTCTACAACTCTCCCATGGGAAGTCAGATAAAACAACACAGGCTATTCAGAACATCCTGTCACTTTTCAATACAGCTTGTGGTGCGTTAACACTGCAGAAGTTGAGATTCATTAAAAACTGAAAATGACTAACTTCTACGCTGTTGGCAGCGGAAAGTTAGCCAGTTTAAGTTTTCTCATGGTGCTTCCAAATCAACATGGTGTCACACAGACGGCGTAAAAGTGGTAGAGGCTTCTTCACTGCTCTTGTAGTCATTACTACCCCACAAAACAGGGCAACTCAAAAGCTTTTTTCTAACTTCAATATGAGTCTCAAACATAGAAACAGGTTGTCAAGCTCATCTTGCTTCCTCCTTTTGTTTGACCAGATCAAGTGTAGAAAAAAAACACCAACTTTGCAAGAGATTTATATTTGAGAAATGTTGTGAAGTTCACAAGATCTTGTCGCATGGAATTTTGTTACAACCAATTTTATTGTATTGCATTTTATTGTTTTGGTATTTTATTCCAAATTACACTTTGGCTAATGTCCGGAACCATCAAAAGTGGTAAAGTGTTGTGTAAGCATAAATGGACATGATGTAAGAAGTCTTTTCCTTTCTTCTTTATCACATAAAGAACAAATAATGCGAATGGGTGTTGAGCCAAAGTGGATTGCCAGAAACCGGGCAGCCTCTGCGAGAGACTGCTGGCTCCGGCGCTCAGAGAAATAATACACCTGCTACTTTAATTCGGCAAATTGTCACTTTTTGGCAGAACAACGGAAACCTCTGAAGTCACTAGTGGATGTAATAAATTGTGCTGGAATCTTAAGAGAGCTGGGACACTGGGACATAGTGGCCCTGCCCCAGTAACAGGCAGGTCAAGACTTACTTTCAGGTGTCAGCAAGGATCCATAAAAAGAAGGCAGTTGTTCATAATAAAATAAAAAATAGCATGAATTGGGTTTGCCATTGATTAGATGTCCTAAAGAACCTACTGCCGTGTCAGGTTGAGTTAAATACTTGTTCTTCCAATCCTAAAAACTGAAACGTCACATTGATCAAAAGTCAAAGCTGCTAATATTTTGTTCATTTCCACACCGTTCAGTTTTTAATTCTACCTTTGCTTGCTTCCTTGAAAGTGACTGGTTGACGTCAGTGAGTCGCACATACAAACTGACATACTTATCAGTCTTAATAAAATCCTTTTTTTATTTTGTATAGTGTGTTTTTACTTAACCACTTGCTTATTAGCTACCTGTTGGCCTGCTTTGTTTAAAATAAGTGCATATTTTTGAAACAACAAAAAATACAAAACAAGAAGAGCATACATTAAAGGCACAAAAGTACCTGAAAGTATGCCGGGCTCTCTTGCTCAACCATCTCTCTACAATGAGACTAGTTTTGATGTGGGTGATGATTGCAGTGCAGGCCTGGGAACGGACATACCTGGGCACGCTGTGCCAGCCTCTTCAGTGTGGTTATACATGGCGAAACCACCCTTTGCTCCCCCTCAAATAGCCTCTTTGTGGTGACCCTTGTTGAAAGCATTTACCTGCTGCTTTGATTCTGCTCTCATGTTGAAGTACCCGAGTGGCTACTTTCTGGGGCAGTTAAATACATCTGTGCTCTTTTCAAAGCCACTCGACACCCTTTGGCAAGAACAGCAATCTTTGCCTTGCACGACTTGGAAGTTACACAAGGCCAAGCTATGGTGCAGGAGAGAAGTGAAGAATGTATTTATGCCTAAGGAATCCTTTTCTTCGCAACAATGTTAGTTTCATCTTTATCAACATGTAATATCTATTAAAATTCATGTGGAGGGTATAACATCCTCTCGGGAGTGGTGTACTCATAGTTTAAGATTAAAAGAGTTGTAAAAGGCACCACCCTTTGAGAAAGTGTGTGTCTTAATGGTAATAGAAATACACTCTCTCACTCCAAATGTATTGATGTGTACAGATGTGTGAAAAAGTCTTCAAATAGATTTATCCACTATTGTAATAGCAGTGTCAGGCAATTTTTTTTAATCCCGTCATCCTTAGAGCCCCCTAATTTGGGGGCAATATTATTGGTTCCAAGAGACTCTAGGGATCAAAGGTTAATTTAACATAAAACTTGACAACATACAATTAGTGTGGGCAATCAATTAGTGTGTCACGAAAATACCACGTCACTTACTTTACCTCGGGGAAAATAATAAAACAGCTGTTTATTCATTTTGGGAATGAACGGAGTTTTCAGAACGCTGGTTTGTAATCTATTAATAAAGTTTGACTGACCTATTTGACTATTTTGTTGACATTCCCTTTAGCGCAGTTCCATCTAATGGATGCATAACGTAACCCCAGCCTCTACTGTAGCGTCTATTCTATGCGCCTCATAATGCGGTGCGCCTTATTGTGCGGAAAATACGGTACATGGAAAGTAGCTTTATTCAGTCATGAAATTACTTATAATTCATGCAAAATCCTTTCGCATGAATTATTTATTTGATTTTTTTTATTTATTTTTTTTATTTTTTTAAATCCTTAATTAAAGAAAGCTATATGTAAGAATAGCATGTAATGAAATTAAAACCTCATCTAGTTATTTGGTAGTGCTAAAAAATAGCAGAATGGCAAATTCTCTGGTTGTGGCCGCTGTCCGTTACTGAGGCCTTTAACTTTTTGTGGCATACTTTCACATCTGTACTGAGGCGGTTTTGTACAAATTCTTGCATATTCAAAACGACTGGCAGGTTAACACAAAAGATTCAGTACTTTAAATCCCGTTCACACCTATGCAGGAAACTGTTGTGGATGCAGAAGAATCTGATTTATTAAGGTTTTGTTGTGGAAGATTGAACTGAGCTGACTGGAGATGGTGGGCAGTTGGAGGGAGAATACCAAACCGAATTTGGCAGGGTGCAGAATTGCCCAAAAGGTGTAGGGCTGGAGTGCAGAGACTGTAGATGAGCTGATATGTTTTTGTCTTGGGAGGTAAAGAATAGAAATATATGAAAAATAAAAAAATTCCAGGATCTTTGAGACAAGAAAAGGTTTCCCCAATTCCTTTCCTGGCAAATGAGGCCGGGGGTATTCATACTGCAGAATTTGATTACTGTGTGGACATCAGGTGTGTTGGCTGATTGCAGATAATTCATGAACCGCATCCTGGCCTAAACATACCCCAACACACAAACAGGAAAGACAGAGAGAGAAATGGGAATCATCAAGAGAGTGGTGGGACAATGTAAATGCTTGTACTGCTGATGAAAGGGGGGAAAAAAAAGCGTATTTCCAGTGTGAACGCTAAAATCATGTAGACAGAACATAAACGTCAGCAGATGGGGTTCTGCCTGTCGAGGGAGCTTTGCTCTGGTTGCCTCTTTACAGTAAATTGTTAAAACCAACACCTCCTCCCACCGCCTGCTTCTAAGAAGGCACAGTAGATGCATTATTTTTCAATTGTTTAAATGATGTTGGTAGAAGATGGAACCATACCATCCCCATGAGGAAACTGGATCCCTGTAGCTGCAAATGAGACACAGCAAAGGAAATATACAGGGTTATAAACAAGAATACAGCAAATTAAGTGTTATGGTATGTAACACAACGGGCAAATGCACAATCAAAGCATATTCGGCACTGTGTGCAATAACACCATGCTATGGCATATTATGAATTGTACAGTTGGGAACGTGTCATGCTGGAGATGTTGATAATGTAAGAACTAATGGGAAGCTTGTTCATTGAAACACATTAAAGTTGAATAGTTAAAGCAAAACTATTAAAGTAGTACAAGTAATCTGAGAAAAAATAGTAGTTTTAGGTTATTATCGGTGGTTCCCTCTTTTGGTACTTTAACGTTTAGCGTCAATAAAAACGCTTTTACCTAGTGTCTGTATTGATTTTCTTTTGACTTTATTTTGTGGCACAGACGGAAAACTCAGGTATTTGCACGTGCGTCAGTTGTGTGAGAAATGCATCTTTAAGGATTTCACAAAACTTGCAATGCAGATAGCTCAACAGCTCCTCCCCAGTAACTTTTACAACATCCTCCTTATTTAGCTTACTTTACGATACAGTTATGGGTTTTGGTACACTTGTAGAACTTCCCAATACCTACCAAAAATTATCTTGTACTCTTGAACAAACCGGAAGTCATCCGGGTTGGATTGAAGTTGACATTTTGATCCCATTTTGGCCATTTACAGCCTCTGTATCTGATTGAACTCATAAAGGTTTTGATTGCTTGGCTTGGAATTTAGTGAGTTGGATCATAAGGCATAGCGACTTCAGAGTTGTAAAAAAAAATGTCACTGTTTGTTGATGAAGGGTTGTAGCCAGGTCTCAAACTGTCACCACACCGCCACATGGTTTTGGTACATTTTGTTAGCACACACCTGCAAGACTAATCTTGAAACGGACAAAAATGAATAAATATTGTGGTATTTTTCTCTGCCACTTGTCTAACATATTGGACGATAAACACTTTGAGAGTTAAACACTGCTACTGTGTAGTCTACGTCACAAAGATTTTTTTTTTGTCCCCCTCCTGATAAAACCTTTTCTATTCTCAATTGGCCCTGGCTGACAAAATATAATTAGAGGCATGTCTAAGTGGATGACTTGGCTCCAAAGATGCATGGCACTGATTTTAAACAAAGCTCACACAATGGGCTAATCTAAGCCCACTTTACAAGGCATTGTTTCTCTGGCATTTTGCCACTGTTTGACAAGTGTGGGATAATAACAACTATTTCAATCAATTGTACACATGAAAGAAACCCAAATCACTTACACAATGCTTTCTTTTCCTTCCATGTATTTAAAATGTCCTCTGGCTCTGAATATTTTTATGCTGGCTTTGTATAAAGGCTTCTGCTTTTTGTTGTCTCTGGAATTCATTTCTCAGGGCTTCGCTTGCACCCAACACATCCAGCTTCTTCTCTCCCCTTTATATTCTGTCTCATCTTGCTTCCTTCCTGATTCAGTATATCATAGATTCAATTGAAGAAAAGGACAAACTGCATCTACAGATGTCACCTCTATTTGTAGGATAAAGGTGTAAGAACTTTGATCTTTTTTAACATTTATATCATAACTATGCTCTACCGGGATCATTTTTATTATTTAGTAGTTTTGTTCCACAGTATACTGGCAACCCCAACTTTATGCAGCAAAAGTTTCCACTGTCTCCAGTGACATTTTTTATAGAAATGTAGGAATTTCTTTGGTTTTTCTTGGTTTCATATTAACTCGGCTGTAATTTAATCCCAAAACTGGCAAACAGGTTGGAACTTGGCAGAAATTTCTGTGCTTACACTGTTTGTGTTGTTTTGCTAACCTGGTTTAGGGTCAGGTTTAGACTCATCCAGACCTGAGTTGTTTAATCAGAAGAAAGTTTGGTTATAGGTTTGACATAGAAGGCACTTCAACGACCCCAAAATTTTGAGTAATGTCTAACGTGATGGTTTTTTAAGAGTTGGTTGAAAAGAATATCCGTTAGCTTATTACAAAAAGTAATGTTTGCATATGAAATTTCAGTTTGATCCTGGCTTTTAAAACAATTAATAGCTTCAAATGATACATTTATAAAGCATAGGCAGTGTTTAAAGTGTTGCCTGGTTATATTTACACTCAGTTCTTTGACCAAAGGGCGAATATTGAACATAACTAGCAAGGTGAACAAATGTCCTTAAAGTAAACTAAAGTCGTTAAACTAACCCACTGACATGGACATCATTATGTCATTTTATCATCTCGAAAGCATAAACTCAACACTTTCTCTCAGACTAAGATCTCTGTCCTGCGTCCGCTTTACCAATTTGTTGAAGTGAAAGAAAATTAGATTTAAGTCAGTTTGATAGTTTTAAAAAACATGGCAAGGGATTTATAAGCCAGGACGTGAATTGAAGACAAATACACAGACACGCCAGACTAAGCTTTGACATGACTGTTGTTTAAAAGGAGAAAAATTAAAAAACAGAAAATGTTCTTCCCATCTCATATGGGAGGGAGCAAACAGCACAACAAACTCAAAAATTAACCCCACATTTTTTATGATTTAATTAGATCACTGTCTTTTCAAATTTGTGAAATATTTGAATTTTTTTTTCTAAGCGAGGTGATGTTTGACACTCTCATGTTTCCATACTCGGACTATACCACATTTTCATTCTAGAGATTTTTTTCTTTTCTTTTTCCTGAGTTGATGGCCACCTCCTTTGTCTGAAAACATGTTCTGTATACATGTAGGCACTCTCAGCATCCTTAAAACCATTTTGGTAATAAAACTAATTATCAAAATAGTGTTGTGACTTTTCGGCCAGGTGTGTGATGTAATCGTCCTCGTGTCATAGTTGTCGCTGCACAGTTTGGCCATCAGTCGTTGACAGAGGGTTGTCTTTCTGGGAGACTGGCACGAAAGTTTGAAAACACCTGCTCTCGTGCTCATTGGGTACTTAATGAAACGAATGAAACTCATTTTCTTGTTTTTGCAACTGTTAATTTTGACAGCACATTTTGATTTAGCTTTAGTTACATTCTGTTGACTTTGTTTAATGATTCTTTTGGCATAATTTGACATCTGTGTTCGCTCTAGTATTACTTTAGTTTTTGTTTTTTTTGCTGACTAAATCCTTTTGCATTATAGTCAAATTTACTCTAAATGTAGTTGACGAAATATAAAGTCATGGGAAACTGCTTTGTTGGGCCTCTTGCATTTTTAAGGACATTTTTAGAACCAAAGTCAGATTTTTTATTTTTTTTCCCCAAGGATAATTTTTTAATACACAGAGCCACAGATTGACTTTTGTCTTCTTAAAACAACTTTAAATCTCATTGGATATTTTTCAAAGTTCACCAACAATTTGATCCTACAGAATAACATTTGTCTGATTTATATTTTTTATTTTTGCCAAATTCAGTCATTTTTCTATAGTTAGGAATTGTGCATGAGTTTCATTTTATTTTCTTATTGTTCCTGCTGACGGAAAAAAAGAGGTTGTTGAATAAAACCAAATTTTAATCATGATCAAAATTAGCATATGCTTATACGGGTCATCTCTCTGGTTGTAAATGTTGACCTAAATTATATGGTCCTGTCACGGCATGACTCCAAGCAGGAGTTGCAGTAAGTATTTCCAGACTTACTTAATTTTATGGACAGCAAGACTTATTCCATGTTTCCATGTGTAAAGTTTTTTTTTATGTGGGCGCGCGCTCGCGCGTGTGTGTGTTCCCCTTAAAATGGCATGTGCAATTCTGACAATGCCGCAGCACAATACTACTGAGACCAGGCATTTTCATTTGATGGATACAGATGATAAAAGTACTCCCCTTTGACATCCAGCAGGGAGCACCTTTGCATTTAGTTTCCTGCTTTTTCAGACAGAGGGTAGAAGGAGAATCTCTTGACAACTTATCCCTGTTTTTCCCTTCATACTGCAGGGAGAGAAAATTACAGAGAAAGGAATTGACAAAGGCTAAAAAAAGAAAGAAGTTTTAAAGTAAATCAGAGTAAAACGTTGTAGAAGTAACACAACTGAATGAAACTCAAATAACCTTTACAGCGTGGATGTTGCTGTTTGCTAATTAGCAAGAAAAGTAACAAAAAAAAAGGAACTAAAATGCTGCTTTTCTATTTAGAGATGCCAGTTTGGCTTACAGCATATTCTACATTTGTTGGCAGAGGTTTGTGGTTGGAACATCTGCTTCACTGACACCTCCTGTTTGGTATTTAAATGTCAACCACCTGCTGTCCGTCTGTTTGGACAAAGTTATTGTTTAGTACGACTGGTAACTGAGACGGAAGCGGAAAACGGTAAACAATCCTGAATGCTAATTTGGATATAACAAGCAGTTAATGTCCTAAGAAAATATAGCCAGAAGCTGTTGTCCTTGATATATGTTTATATAGTTTTTGAAATTCTGAACTGCACTTGATAATCTCTAGTTCAAAATCTAAATATTTGAACTTGATTGCTCCCACCTTTAACAAAAAACTTACTAAAATGCTATTTGACTTCAGGTTAAGACAGACATTAAAATCCTAGTGAATTTGCTGGTCAAACTTTGCCAACTTGAAACTGATAGCAGATTTTGACTTGCGGAAAATGAATACAAATATATGGGGAAGTCATGTGTTTCTGACGGCTGAGATTCCCAAACACCTGCTTCTATCAACTAGTGATGAATTTAAAGTATAGTTTTTATTGCGCTTGACTAATATCCTATTCTGAAGTTCAAAACTCTGCAAGCAATTTTCCTGTAGAGCATATCTTTGGAGGACTATACTCCATGTTGCTGATCATACAGTACAATAATCCCTGAGGATAATACTTTGACACATACAACTTGATCAAGAATTTGTAGCTGGCTAAGAACCTCACTGTCCACCCTCCTATATCACAAAATCTACATTTTCTTCCCCTCTCCACAGCAGTTTGTCAGGTAGTAAAAATAAAACTTGTGAACTCCAGATGATAGACTCCCATTTTACTGGCAAAGCAGAGATCTGAGGGAAAATGAACTCGTCTGCCAATCAGTCAATAAAGACGCTTTAAAATGAAGTTTGCTTTGACAACATCCATGAGAAACAACGTCCATGGTTTACCTACAAGCTGTACTTTTTTTCCCTGTCATCTGTTAGCAGGGGCACGTATAAGGGGAAAAAGTTAGGACAATTCCAACGGCCCCAGACCGACAGGCGGCCCCACAAATTTTTTTTCTCTCATAGAAATCAGAGAAAAAAAAAAATCTCATCCATCCCTCCCATCCTTGTATTCGTCTCTGTTAATCGTTTCCTAATAGATGACTGTGTTTTCTAAAAACTCAATTGCTTGTAAAAGTTTTGTTTCTTTTTCTTTTTAAGTTTCTTCATTTATTTCGTCTGCCTTCTCTAGAAACAACTAATTAGAGACAGGAGAGTTTTAGTGCTGTCAATCACAATCTCATGTGGTGCTGCTCATCCTCACTCCACTTGATCTGTGCTATGCTGTAGCTAGCAGTAACGATAAACTGTTTCTCCACCATTAGCACATTTAGCAGTAAATGAATGAGGATGATTGACAGCACCAAGACCCTCCTCCTGGTTCTGATTGGTTATTCTGGTTGGAACGTTGCATTACTTTAGCCAGTAATAGTAATTCAGGGAGGAGGTGGAGGATATTGATTGTTTTCACAGATTATCTGTCTCATAACAAACTGTCACAACATGGTGACGGCTTTAACAAATATGGAGAAAACATATTTTTTATTAAGGTTATATACTGCAGCTTGAATAAAATGCAACTACATAGCATTTTTTGAGAAGTCTGGATTGTTTTATGTATATTTTGCACATTGCCTATGACTGTTGCTCGTGGGGAGAGACATTTCAGTAATCTAAAACTAAAAACTAATACAGAACATTTAACTTGCCTGCAGTATGTGGACTGTTGGATGTAAAATTCATGAGCAGTAAATATTGTGCTATTTATCAGTATTGGACTAAAGAAAGCAAGGCAGTTTCAAGCCTTTTAAATTGTGACGCTTTTGATGGGTCAGACAGACTCAAGAAATTGTAACAGCAACCTTGAAGGGGGGGCCCAATCCAATTTTTTGTCATGGGGCTCAGTATTCCTGGCGGCGCCCCTGTCTGTTAGTACCAGTCCATACTGTGATATTTAACATTTTAACTAACCGCCTATAATATATGGGTTGAATTACTCTTGAATTTTCTCCCAAAATAGAAAATGACTTTTATTTTTCAGCAGAAAAACGGGGGTCGTGCTGAGACACCAGGGCTCACAGTGGAGACATTACAACTCTACCCATCTCACCGAGAACACTGACGTCACTGTGCGCTTCTGCTTCTGCTAGTAGTGTGCTGATAATAGGCGTCAGTCGAACAGAACAGTTTGCGTGTGCGTGAAAATGCAATGAGAGATAAATGCGATAGTGCTCCTCTATGAATACCCTTCTCATTATTGCTGCAAAGGTCCTCGTGTTGCACTCCTTCACTGTCACTTCAACTGACTCCAGGCTGGATTCTGCAAACCGCTGGCTCCAAAAGCAAAATTACATTCCCACCTTACCCTTTTTTTAAAAAACCATCACACTGAAGGGGAAGAAAACCACAAGATTTGTAATATCATCCATCAGTTGAGTTTTCTTGTCACGAAATCTCTGGTCCAGAAAGACTGTTGCAGTAGATTTACTTGTTTTACTGTATTTAGGATGTTGCTGTGTACAAGGAGGAGAGGCTGGCAATGTATCTTTTATATTAATGTCTAAGTTTGAGACAATTTTACTGTTTTAATTATTTTTCCTAGTTCCAGTTGAAAAGCCAGCTTTCATAAAAAGTTGACTGAGACGAGAGTTTCAATATGAATTTCATCTAAGGTGTTGACGATACACTCTTTACAAGGTTGGGGCTGAAATTAAAATGTTTTGTCAAGCTGTTCAGGTGAAATTGGCCAGAATGTTTCCCCCGGTGAAACTGCCTTTGACGCTGAGCTTAATGAAGCCATAACTTGTCTCAGGGCAGATGATTTATATAAAGTGTGGCTCTGATTAACTTAAGGCTGAATAGAGCTAACAAATACCAGCACACTGCCCTCATATGTTTTTATAGTAACCATGTTGGGCGCATCACTTCATCTGTCGTTCCTCATTTTCTGATGCGTCAATCACTCTGGAACAGTGGAAGTTCGTACACGTCAACAAACTGTGTATTTTTTCTTTTTTTCCCCTCCAGATTCAAAGGTTTATGCAAGTGTTTTTCATGTTTCCATTTCAGACAACCTTTTAAACCCCTCTGAATTTTCTATGGCTTTTAAATTTAATTATTTTGTAACCAAACATCTTTTCATCAACTGACTAGAATTAAAATGTCTTTCCACAGTAGAACTAGTTTTATTGTCCCAGTGACTTGAAATTATAATGACCCACTGGATTCATAATGTTTTCCTGAGTTTCTTATGTAGCCGTTTGACTTATTTTAATTTTCCTCTCCTTTCTAAGTAGATTTCTCCTTTGCCTTTTTTTTTTTTTTTTCAGTCTGAGTTTGGTGTGCTACTTTCATTGTCGATTTAAAGATAGTTTGAGACTAAAACTTAATGGCTTTTAAAGTGACATGGTCACCGGGGAAAGAATCTTGTAGTACACCAAATGATCCTCCATGTTTATATCTGAGTTTTACATCTCGATGCTTATGACCAGTTATTTACATGTAGAGTCTGTAGCCCTGGGAAACATCTTTTCTTTCTGTGTCACTTTTTAAATCTCTGCCATTGGATGCCTTCTCGGTCTCCAGCAGCTCTCCGTCTCCCACTTCCGTTGTCTCCATTTTTCTTCCTCTGTTTTCCCATGTGTATATTTCCCTGTTACCTTTCATCCTGTCTTCCTGTTCGGATCGTTCTGCATTCCTCTCAACATCTATGCCTTACGTCTATTGTGACTGACGTCATGCAAACAAGAAGAGTTCTGCACAGAGGCAAGAGATGTGTGTGTGCACACATGGGTATAATTGGCCTATCACAAAAAGTTGGTTAATTGCATGATAAATTAAAATGAGCTCAAAAAATGTTTGTTTGCTTGATTCATCATTTTTCTCTTTTTTCTCTATCAAATACTGGAAGACTAAAGTCTTCAGTTGCTTACCAGATTTTCATAATTCATTTTATTTGTTCTTTCTGTTTTTGTTGTTGTTTGACTCATTTTGGATTTTTCTAATGTCTTCCAGTTACGCAGTTAAATATTTAAAGTCTGTGGATCTTTGAGAGGAGATATTATTTATCACAATATCTTCTTGGGAAATTTATTGTCCAGCAAATTTGTTATGACAGGCCTAAATATTCCCACATCATATCACTTGGCAAGATAATTACACTGCTTATACTAAAAGTACACACATACACACACGCTAAGGAAACGCATTTAACTTTGCATGGAAAGTTGAATATACAAAGCGTCCGACAGCTGATGCTTCGTTTGTGCCAGAAGCTACTCATGAAGAAAACCAACTTGTGAGATTTTTGAGCTTTGTGTGTATTTATGCATGTTGTATACAAGAAATGTCCGAAGTTGATACTTTAAATATTCATTTAAAATTAGGAAGAAGTCGTCAGATGACAGCATTGCCTAATTTAATTAGCATATTTGGTCATGTGTGATCTAGGCAGCATAGATATGAATGTCAAAACACTGACGAGGCAAAAGTGATTAAAAATACTTGAGACATTTAGAACTACGAATAACATTTATGGAATAATTAAATTATTTCAATGTACCAATGTACATATTTTACCTGAAACTACACTAAATAGATCAATTTTGTATATCAAATTAAATTTTATCCAGGTAAATTAAAAGAAGCTAATTAATCTGCCAATTAATCTTGGATATTTTTAACAAAAAAACCCTGCCTCCTTCATTTAGTTAGCCCTTTATACGTATCAATACATTTCTTTCTCAAATCCAGAATTGGTTTTGTCCATCAAAACAAATTGTCCCTCTCTCATTCTACAGAGAACTGGTCAAAATGACAACGCTCCTCAATCTAGTTCATTAGGATATAATCTACAGGACTGTTCCCAAGAAATGTCATTCATCACACTGAAATCTATTTTGTCGTTGGTGTGCCTTTCAGTATCCATTCTTATAATCAGTATTCACTTGTCAGTTGGCTATCTCACCATTTTTTAATTTTAAAAAATAAAATTACTGGCAAAAAAAACCCAAATTTTTTTTGTATTTTTTTTTAAATTTCTGTTCATCAGTGGGTTCAGTCTTTTAGTTTTGATGGTAAGCTTTCAGTCTGTCGGGTTAAGTTTAGACCAGATAAAAAGGGAATGTTCAAAGTGATATGTTATCACAAAGACTGCATCAGCAAAAACAATTACACTGCTTGTTGGGATACATGCAAAACAGCCATCTGCTCTCAAATTAAAGGAAAATTGTTGCAGTTTCTTTGTGTATAAAGTATTGCTGCATTTCTTTTTTCAGCAATATATGCTGTAGAAAATGCAGCAAATATTTTTGGTCCATGCCAGAATAGAGCACGTTTATAAGGACAAGTTGTATTAATTTCTATTTTGACTTGTAAAATACCAAACTCAAGTTCAAAGTTCTCAAAAATGTATGCGCTGATCATTCTGAACACTGGCAAATGAACCGTAGAGTGTGCTGGACCTACAGACTCATTTTGTCGTGCTTCGTTGTCACCATGGAAACACTGCTTTAATTGTGTCATGCGGAAACAATTCTGAGTCACGGCAGCCGCAGAAAATACTTTTTTTGTTTGCAAAACATAAAACTGAACAAAAACTAGGTCTGTTATGACACTGAAACTCTTACTTAAAGAACCTTAACGGCTATCACCTGTGCTTATTCATAAAGAACTTGAATACTAATAATTTTCTGTTTAATATATAATGTCACATTTTAAAAATTTTGCCTCCAGCTTTGCCCTAATCCTGCATGTTCTGGATGTTTTCCTGCTTCAACTTAAACATTCCCTTAGTTCAAATGTCTCGCTCGCTTTTTTCTGATGTCCCCATCGTTTCCACTTGAGATGTGGGTGGAAGATGCAGCGAAGATGCAGTAGGTTTCTCATAAAACGAGGCATTCTTGTCTCTCAGCCAATTTCAAACTGACAGTCATATATGACGTGCGGCAGAGTTGCATCATCTGTTTCAATTCAGTTCAATTTAGTTTATTTATATAGCACTGTTTCACCACAAAAGTAATCTCATGGTGCTATAGAGAAACAGTAAACAGAGAAAGTTTAAATCCAATAACATACAGTTCGCTTCTATCTAATTTGTTCCAATTCAGCACAAGCTAATTTAATTACTTTTTACTCATTCATAAATATCTATCTATCTATCTATCTATCTATCTATCTATCTATCTATCTATCTATCTATCTATCTATCTATCTATCTATCTATCTATCTATCTATCTATCTATCTATCTATCTATCTATCTATCTATTATTAAAAAAGAGGATCAAACAATGCTAGCTTTGGACAAAACCTTTAGGTCCTTCCTCCTCTTTTAATTTTGCCCGGGATCGAGCGGCGTTCTCCATGAGCGACCCGCAACCGCGTGCTGCTAAAACGAAACAACAACAAAACGTGTTGACGTCACAGATCACGAAGTTTAATCTCATACAAAAACAATCGACAACAAAGCTGCAGAGATACAGAGATATACATTTTATACAGACAAGGGGAAAACAGACACACACGAAACACAAAAGACAGACAAAGGCGCCCAACGTGGAGAGAAAAAGATGGAAAAAAACTCTCTCTTGTTTTTTCTTAACACGGAATCTTAAAGTAAAAAGGTGTTTCCCTATTTAATATATGCAGCCAAGGCGTTCCGTTCTTTGACCAATCAGAAACTCCCTCAACACCCAGAGATCCTGGGACTCCCCCTATCTCAGCTCCGATGTCTGGCTTTTATCTAAGTGAAAGGGCGGACGACTTCGTCCTGGGCCGCGCCAGGTACGGGGAGAGGCGCCAAAGAGTCTGTAACTCCTATCAGAGTGTAAATTTTATAGCTTTGTGTCTGTCAGCGGGGGAGGAAAAAAGGCCCTGCTTTGGCCTGCTTCTTCAGCTGAATTCCCAAATGTTCAACAGAAAACTGTTCCAAATAAGAGTATTGTATATAACTGTTACACATGTCGTGGATTAGCTGTATTAAGCACCAAACAATAATTATTTTCTTAACACTATCTATCTATCTATCTATCTATCTATCTATCTATCTATCTATCTATCTATCTATCTATCTATCTATCTATCTATCTATCTATCTATCTCCTGAAAAAAAGTATTTCTTGCAGTTTCTGGGAGAAAAATGAAAAGCAAAAGGAGAGGAGAAAAAAATGGTATGGAAAGGAAGTTAATTTCAGAAATAGGCTATTAGTATACTATATATTGAGAAAATCATGAGATGTTCCACAGCAACCAATGCTTCATAGTCACTTGATCTAACCTGTGCTCTAGTCATAAACAGACTTCACTAACATCCAAATATTCTTTCATACAAGTCGACTTCCAAGCAATAGGATACAAATCTCCGCTTTTAGATCCTTCACAAAACATCTCCAGACACAAATTTAAATTTAGATAGATGCTTCTAGATGTCTTGGTAGGATTTATTTCTGGGCCACAGGCCTGAGGTCAATGGATAAAGCAAGAGGAGGCACGAAACAGGAAAATAATCACTCAATTGAAGGACATGTGAATAAGGTACTTTGTGGTCAACAAAACATATTAGACAAGGTTTGTTTCCCCACCTTCCTGGATACAGAAACACTTCTTATAGTAGAAGAAAATTCATCGAGAACAAATAAATCGTATTTTTACTACATGGGAAAATTGTCTAAAAGAAATCAAAAGTTTCAAGGGAAAGCAACCTACCCATAATGATCTGCCTTTACCTTGAGTCAGTTTCACCTATTGGATTACATTTTCTCATCATGGACATGCATAGGTCTAGTGACCCTAATAGACTTAGATGAACTTTTCTTTTTGTAGTTTGTAGGGATTATACAACACTAAAATTAAATTATCTTGATAAAGAAGTATTTGGTACATAAACCTAAATTTATTGTGAACATCTTACTCCTTCTAAAAGTTATAAATGTTGGGTAAACACTACACAAACATTGAAATATTTTTTTAAGAAGTGGTTTTAAACATCCTGTCATAACTGTATCAGTTTATCTTTGCCAACATAAGCGGTACAGTACATTGTCCACATCAGCAAGGGAATTGACTAAAACTCATAAGAATATGTTGACCAAAGCTGACCTTTAGCCACTTGTTCTATTTGATGTTTTTACATGCTTAAAGTGGACATGTTCTTCGCCTTTCTTCCGAATCACCTGTTTTACTCAATTAAAATGCTCACTCTTGTCTTCAAAAGAGGAACCTTCTCCTTGAGTTGTAATGAACCTCTGAGTCTTGATCTAACATGCTGGCTTTTCCACAAATGTATGAATCTGAATGTTTCTTCACGTGCTGGGCCATAGATGTCACTCTGCCAGCCTTTTAAATGTATATGTGCATATACGTATATATACGTATATAAGACACAGCATATATACAGTTTTTGTCATTTTGAAAGAGAGTGCAGATATTTGTAAATTAAATAAACTAACTAAGGTGAAAGGTGAAACCAGGCATGCTTTGTCCCATCCTACTCAGTTTGTCACATATTGTAAATATGTAGGGTATTGTTATGAAAAAGACATGTTTTTCATGTCATATTTCTTATTCTTTGCAGATTCAGTTGGTGTGTTTTTGTCATCTCTACAGTTTTAGAAAGAATGGAGTAGGATTTGTTTGATTTGTCTATCTAGAGGTAAGTGACAGACAGATGGGAGTTTGTGGCAACAGGATCCAGCAGTGATGATCTGTCAACCATGGCCCAATTAAGAAGTTGCATATCTGATGACAAGAAAAAGGCGGATGATGAATCACGTTTTTTTTCCCCCCCTACACTGAGCCAGGGAAATGTAGATGGAAATACTGACTGTGTCTGAGCTAACGCAGGAGTCTTCTAAAGATGTTCTACAGTGATAAGTTTTAGATTGATGGCCACTGCACTAGCTGGTGTAAATTAAGTATCTGTCTTTAAAGTTAGATATAATTGAGTGGGAAATCGAAAATATTTTTGTAATCCTTTTTTATCCGTCTCACACAAAACACAATTTCTGTAATTTCAGTAGTTTGTTCAGGATTTGGTTCTCTGCGTATTTGTAGCAGCTAGTTACCAGGTTTTATGGTGACTAAAAACTGAAGATTCTGACATGTAGCACTGAAGTGTCCAACTCTAAACCAGGTTAGCTTAAATAAAGCAATGTAGCCTTTAAGCTTCTGGCCTACTGATTCTTATTTTATTGTTCACATCTGCTGAGCTAATTTCTGCTCTAATGAAAGCACAAATGATTTATGTAAACATGGCATAAGACATCTTATGCTGTTGGATTTTTGGCTATGCCACAAAATCTGTGACAGCCTGGCTTAGCTGAAATGTTAAACTGAGAATGTATAGGAAGGTAATACTAAAGTGTTATTTTTGAAGAGAGTACATTCTAACAGGAAGTGTATGCAACAGTGTGATGGGGGCTATGTTTCAAGTAAAATGTTGCTGGATATTGTTTTTTTCATGGTCACAGATTGAAAAACTGAGTTGAAAAGTTTCTAAATTAAATTTGTTTATAGTTTACAAATGATGTCGTAGTTATTGGTAGATTATTTCACTACTGCACAAATGCAAAATCTTACCAAATATATTTTTGTCTAGTTTCTAGTGAAAATATCTTAGCAAACTTGAAATGAGACAAAAGTAACTTACAAACAACATTTTAGCAAGATACAAAAGCTTGTTTTAAGTAAATAATTCCTTAATATTGATGAAAAAGTACTAGTTGCAATGGCAGATTATTTAATTTATAGCAAGATATTTTTCCCAGATTAGAAGTTAATTTGTCTGCCAATAGAACAAATACTTTATACACTAGAAACTAGACAAAAATGCAGGTTAAATAAAGATTTTGGTTTTTTTGCAGTGTAAAGTTAAGATCTGGTTCAAAATAGGGGTACGGACTGGTGGACAACCAATTTTTTTTAGCTGTAAATTAAGTTAAAAATATATATTTGTGTCAAAGAAAAAAATCACCTTTGTTTTTTTTTGTGTGTTTTTTTTTTTTTTTTGGTGAAATCCAGGTATTTTGAGCTGAGCTCAGTTCTTAGTGGGTTTTTGTTGTATCTCTCCTCAGTCGCTGTTCTCCACTTCTGCAGAAACTCTGGCCTAAAATGGAATAGGATTCTTTGACAAACTTAAAGAAGAAAGATTTTAAATTATATACGCAAACAGGGAGGGAGAGTATCAGACCGTAGCAGAGGAAGAGAGAAACTATTGCCTGTGCCATGGTGAATAGCTGGCAGACTGCATTGGATTTGACACGAGGCTGGCTTTGAGATGTCCTCAGAGCCTTTGTCAATGAACAGATGAAGTTACAGTTTACCTCTTATAATACATGACATTGAAGATCATTTCAGAAATCTTTTTTTAAAGCTCCCAGTAAGTCGTAAAAATGTGTTGAAGGATTTTCACTAGCGCAGCTATTTAGGGAAGATTTTGAACTAAGCTTTTATTTTATGTTCTCCTCACATCAGTGCAAAGATGTTTATTACACTGTCTGACGAAAAAGTTAGGTGTTCATATGCAAGGAAGGATCTTTTTTCTGTCACATTTAAGCCAGCCACATCAAGCTAGGATGAAAATGTAAAGCTGTGTCAGTTTGTGTTCAGGATAATCTGGTCTGTGTGTTAGTTTAATGTGCTGTAGATCAGAGCTGGTTTTCCAGACATTTCCCAGGTTTGAAAAATGTGAGAAGCAGGTGTCTGTTTCTGGTGTTAGCTGTGAGAAGTAGCCGTCATGTCAGCGCCCTGTGCGGCTAGCTGGGGATTGGCCAAGTGATGCTCCATTTCTTCCAGCGGCGGTGGACAAGGCAGGACTTCCAGACCACATCCGTATGTCATGTAATGTTGTGGTGTAATTAGACGCAGACAATATAGTTGTAGTCTCATGTTGATGATGTTGGAATTGTTTGAAGTAAGAGTTATAGATCTGAGAAACTGACACAAAAGAAGAAAAAGACAAAAAAAACGGTAAGCACTTGGAGATCTGTAAAATTGTTATGGAGGATGGTGACAATGAAGAACCAAGGAGGAAACTGGGAGACTTAACAACTGGGAGAGTTTGCGTGGCATAAGGACTGCAGTTTGACTTATCAAGGCAATAGGGAGTAACAAGGGAAGAAGCAAATCTATAAAACTGAAGCAGGGTGACTGATGCACTCAGAATAAAAGCAGAGGGAACAAAGAAGGCTTTACTAAAAAGTTAGATCAAATGAAAAGAAGAATGAACAAGAAACCCAAAATAAAGGAATGAACTGATCTGTTAAAACCTAATGGGCAATAAAAAAACAGAACTCAAATACAAAAAGAAATGAAAATCAAAAGCACAAACCTTCATGTTCATACTGACTGGAATGATTTCTATTTAACCATTCCCTGGTGGACTATTGTTTCAAATTTGCCTCAAACCATTCTAAAATTCCTAAAAAGTGGTATGTTCAGTAAAGTAGTTGCAGACATGTTCTTTCTTCTGCTCAGGTGTGTATTGAAAGACTTAATGCAACAGTGTAAATATACTGTATGTCTGGCTTATAATGAACACATTTCAATGTTATTATAGTCAAAGTTCCAGTTTCTGCTTTGGTAAAACTGTGGTAACGTGATTGCACGTTACTTTTCCTCATATGAACAGTAACGTGCAATGACTCCTTCGTCCCTGCAACTAGTTTCGGTTTTACCCTTGGACAGGGTAGTTGTATCTAATTGGTTGATATTGGTGTTGGCAGGAATTGATTATGAATACATACTGTTAGCATTTTAGCTACTTCATATGCTACTGATGTTGTTTCAGCTCAATTTACCGAATTGTAAATTGGGCTGAAACAATTTAGACTTAAAGGTCTCACTTTTAGACCTTTAAGTGTATCCCTCTTATTTTTTGTAGATTTTTTTTCTTTTTACTTGCTGTAACATTAATTTCCCTTTAGGAACACAAAGAAAGCTGAATCTTGATATGAACTGATTCTGAAATTTTGGTTGAGTGGAAAGCAACGCTGTAAGCCCAGCTCAATGCAGCACATTTACCTACTCAAAGTCTACTGACCGTGTCAACTGAACAGTGAAAAGATAATGGAAAGTAAGCTCATCTTACTGAGCTGCTGATGCATTTTTTAAAACTGCAGCTTAAATCATCCATCCATCCATTTTCTTCCGCTTATCCGGGGTCGGGTCGCGGGGTATCAGCTTAAGAAGCTTAAATCAAAGATATTAAAATTTAACCAAGTCATGAGTTTAGATGAGACTCTCATAATGTTGATTACTTCCCTTAAATAAGCTTACCTACTTCTTTTTACAAAAGTTTTTTTTTTTCCTTCACCGGCCCAGGAAAGGATTCGGGTCAGAAAAAAAAAAAAAAAAAAAGCAACAGTCTATGGTTTCTAGAGTAAGTCCTTGTGATGATGGAAAACCAAAGAACGATTGGTGAGTGAACACAATCAGCATGGAACCAGGTCATCACTGGAATCCATTTGCTGGAGGGACCCCCTCCCAGGAACACTAGACCAGATAGAAAATGTGTCCATATATTTAGTTTTACAACGACTGAAGTTGACTGTGAAAGCAACACTGGGACTTAATCAGTTTTTAGATGTTTCTTATAGAGATAGGGGTTCAACCTGTTGGGCTGTGAGCTGGAAAGTGTAAAGTTTTGTTTTAAACTAAACTTAATAGAGGACTAATATTTTTTTTTTTTACAAATGAGTGGAATCCATTTCAAGGAGGGATCCCAATTAAACCTTTTATTCCTCTCATTTAACTTTGTCATCTCTGCAAAATAAATAATGTTACCAACCAAAGTGGAGAATAGCAACACTTCAAACTACAGAGTTTTAACCAGTACATGTTGAAGACATTTGAAAGGATTTTTCTCTGAAACACAAATCCATTATAGATTAAAATGTGTTTGGAAGAAAAATAAGTAACAGCAGGCATCCTGAATATCAGCAAATCAATATCAACAACCTTACTTTTTATACTTTTTATTTATCCTTCTTGAGGTTGCTTAATCAATACAACATATTAAAATTCAGGCTAAATTCCTTTTGGTGTTTTATTTGTTGTTGTTACGGTGGCTCCATTAAACTGTGCCCTTAAAATTTGAGCAAATACCAATCTGGCAATTATTCAAGCAAGTCCCAAGAAATAAAGGTAGAATTTTATATTTTCTGTCCAATTTAAGTGAGGAAAGGGAATATTTGTGTTTACATTGTGGACTCACCTAGCCCTTTGTGCTACACTCAACATTTAAAAGCAAGCCAACATTATTGCTGTCCTTCACATATTTTTTTCCAACATCATCTAAAGAGTTACATAAACCAAAATTCAAAAGGCACAACATTTTTATCCAACAGACTTGAACTGATTCTTTTTTCTTAGAAGTGTTTCAACCTTGTTCCAACTTTTTCATGTTTTGGTACAGGTGAAGTGAACTCAAAACTGAAAATGAAGAAAAACATTTTACCATTACCAAGTCTGTCATTTTTTGTACCTTTAATCTCATCTTAGAAAGGCAACGACACAGTGTTAAATAACCTCATAAGAACCTTTTAAAATATATACGCATTTAGGGTTGAATTGCTTTAGCCGACTTATTTCACAGCAACAAGTGTTCTGAAAGCAGTCCGTCTTACTGCAGGTTCTGTGGCAAAGTTGCTATTTTGGCACATTTGACAGAGTTTGCTTGAAGACCAGGTTTATCTTTTTCTCCTAGTTTCTCTGTGTCTCCTTTACATTTCCTCTCCATCTCGTTCAAACACTGCAATGCGCACTGATACTATTGGACCAGTAAAACATTCGCATGTTTCAACAGGCGGTGGTTGACTGTTGGACTGCAGCAGGACTTTTCTTTCTACAAAGATATGTCAGAAGGGAAAGGGGCTGTTGTCGAATGTGGCTGGACCAGCCCGGTGTTAGTAGTCTGATGATCTACTGGTTCAGTGGGCTGGTCTGACCCTGTAAATAAAAGACGTGTCGGGACTGTAGTCCCTCTGGGAAAAAGCCCGGTATGCCAGATGGCCAGACCGCCCATGATCGCAGGCACCTTTGGGAGTATAAAATCTTCTCCAGGTATTTTTCTATGTCAGACTCTCTTTCCTCCCTTTTCCCAGAATGCATTCTGTGCAATACTGTCTACATCGTGCGGCTCTGCAATGCTTTTTTAAAGAAGTCTTCTGACCCAACAGATTTTTGTTTCAAGGACGTTGAGAGTAACCAGACTTTACTTTGCATGCAGCGCATTCTCTGAAAATTAAGTCTCTAATCTCCTTTATTTCCAGACGTCTCTGCTGCTGAACTCTTAAAATAAAACTGCAGCACCAAATTCTCCTGGCTTGAACTGTTTCTAATTACTCAGTTAAAAAGTTTGTTTTCTCAAACTGTATTTTTCTGCAACACCTGTCGCCTTAAATTGCATTAAAACAACCTTCTTCTTTAGAACTAGTTTTCCTTTTCCTGCTTAGTCCTTACATTTTAGACTTATTTTCTTTTTCCAAGAACACGCACATTGACAGGAGCAAAGCAAGCAGACGCGCACAAGTGTGAAAAGGGTTTAGACCTTTGCTGTTATTTGTCACTCAGGCTGTCTCGCAGGGTACAAAAGTGAAGTGGGACACAGTTGTTGGTGGAAGCAAGGTGATGTTAACTGCACTTGTCAACATGCTCCTTTGTGATTTTGTGCCCAATTTGAGTGGGTCAGTGGCTTGTGTGGGGAGAGCAAAGCATCAGGAAAGTCTTTGCTGTCATTTGTCAGTCAGACGGGCTTTGGAGGAAGCTTGCAGGCTCACACAAAAGGGTGGCAAACTGCCTTAGAAGAGGTTAATATTTATCCCCCTGGGATAACTGACACATCAGGTATCGTTTTATTTAGCACCAGAAAAGAAAGCTCACCACAGAGACCTCAGGGGGACGGAAAATATTGCGCGCACACATTGAATTTAACATCTTTTGATTTGAAAGTTTGTTTAATTTAGAATATCAACGTGACATAAATAATTCACGTATTTCCAGAAAAGGCTTTTCTTTGTTTAACAGCAGACAGAATTTTAGTGTTGGACTAGAAATACTTGCATTTTATCTCATGCAGATGCAGGCAACTCCGTTGTTGGCAGCACACCAGCTGTACTCGCTTAGTTGTTTTTATAAAACCGTCCAATGCCTTGCAAAATTGCAAATTTTTAGATTATTTGTAAATAATTTTGATACTTGTGTCATTTCTCTTTCAATGCATAATTCATGTACTATATTGTAACACAAAAAAACTTGATAAAGCAATCCTCAACTTTGTAACATCACACAATATAAAAGAAAAAGTCCAAAGGAAAACTTCTACAAGGGACTGCATCCTCACTGGGGAAAATAAGCATTTGATCGCCTGCTGATTTAAGTTAAGTGTTCTCACTTACAAATAAAAGATATATGGTGGTTTTATTTCGGTGTGAAAAGTAAGAGAATGACTAATCCAGGCAAAAATGCGTTAAATGAAAGTGTTGGTAAAAATGGGAAGCACAACAGCTACACCACTTTCATTGGTCATCAGGTTTTAAAACCGGGAAATTGACCTACTTTCCTTTACAAAAACCTAAAATCTAGGGGTGCAGAGATTGCAGTTTTCTGGCAAATTACTGATCTTTAAAAAGACCGACCTGTCGATACCAGTGTTTTTCTGTTTTTGTCTGAAATGTCTCCAAACATATTAAGAAAGGCCCTGATTTGGCAATAGCGGAGTGACTATTGCTAACTGCGAATGTGCAGACGTCACCTGGTGGTCTGTCAGTTAAACCTCTCTCTCAGCAGAGCAAAAGAGGACAGTGGTTGATTTGTAGACTGTAGCCCAGGTAGATCAGGTTGGTGGATAAAATCGGCTTCAGATTTCAGTATCAGCTGACCACCAATCTCCCAAAGTTAAGTAAATCAGGGCCAGTTCGTCGACTGGCTGATTTATGGATGCATCCCTACTTAAATCTATTAGGGTTTTTGGCTGATGTTGCATGAAGCCCCAGCTCCCTCTGTATAGCCTAGTCCATGACCTTGATTTTTTTATTATTTTTATTACACTGTTATTATTGCAGTGTATTTTGAGTTATTTTCATGCTCAGACTCATCCATGACACATTTTTTTGTGTTCTTTCTCATCCTATATTTGACAGTGAAGGAACCTTTTAATGAGGTGAGGTCACCCTCTATACTAGAAGGAAAATAGCCTCAAATCATAATATTCCTCTGTGCTCGACAGTGGGAACTGCATTCTCACTGTCGAGAACCCCATTCTCACTCAGTCACTAATTTTCCTCCAAACACAGAGGGTTGGATTGATGTCAAAGCTTGAGTTTAGTCCTATGTGTCTACAGGCCTTCCTCCCAAGCCACCTCTGAATCGTTTCGATCGGTGACTGTCGTCCAACTGGCTTTGGCTCATTAACATGCTCCTCCTGTGTAACTCTTGGCTGATCTCTCGACTTTCTCGCGACCATTCTCACACGCAAAGACCTTGGGTGGAGCTCCAGAGGGCGGCAGACAGTACTTTCATATTTCTGCCATTTTCGATTAATCAGTACAACAGTTATCACCTTCTCACCAACCTTCTAATTTGATAATCTTGGAGAACACTCCAGCTTCGTGGAGATCCATCTCGTCTCTGACGTCCTTTGACAGCTCCTTGCTCTGCCATTATGGCGGCGAGGTTAATGATAAATTGATCGACTCGTATGCAACAAAACAAATTGGGTGGAGCCAGAATACTAGTTGTGTTCTAGGGGATGAAATACCAATTTTACTAAGTGGCATGCAATTTATTTGTTCCATGGATGGTGGTTGAATTTAAGAAAAATATATGGTTTTACATAAACCATATATCTAAACCTAAATATAAACCTAACATATTATAGCCTGTCATGGCTATAATACATTATTTAAAGATGCTGTGTCGGACACATTAGAGGACTGGCTGTTTTTTTTTTTATGTCAGTATTTTCCTAACTTATCTTCATAAACACAGTTCAAATTCAGAGAAACAAGTTTTGGCTGTGCCTCTTCGTGTGCTTTTCAAAAGCTGTTTAGATATCACACATCTAAACAGTTTTTTTTTCTCCTCTCAGATTCAAACCATGTCACCCCACTGAAAACTGCTGTGCTTTTGGCGAGAAAGAAACATCAGTGGTGGACATGCATTAATAGGTCTTACGTAAAAGTTGCAGCGGAGAGATGCAACTAGGACGTTTTATTTTTATTTTTTTGATGTTCCTAATCAGTGCGTCCTTTCTGCCATTTTCCCAGATGTTTTTTTTTATTCGTTTTCTGAGGAAGGTGACACCGTTCCTCATTTTCCCCGTAGTTTTCTGGTGTTGACATGAAGGATTTTATGAAAAATTACCACAGTCCCAAATTGTAGAGCGCCTAAAACACATTTTAGCTCTGATAGACATTGAGCCTAATGTGCATCTATGTACATCAGCGTGGATGTGTGGACATCTAAAAGTCATGGTGATAAGCACGTCTATGCCAGTTGTGTGTGCGTAACCTTGCAAACGGCATTCTTTCACCTAATAGGACAGTTTGCCAGTTAACCTCGCCATGATGGGGGAATCCATCATTATTTCAACAACACTGAAGAGGACGTCTGCAAACTCACCAACTCTGTTGACCTTGCACACACCAAAGTCACACACACACACACACACACACACACAGATCCATTTATAGAGATGATATCAAAACATGTCCTATTTGGGTATTGCCTTGAGCTGCCTTTGCTATGCTAAATTTATAGTGATGTGCTTTTTTTTTTTTAACAAGTCTCTTGCTACAGCAAATAATTGCTTTTAGATATGTTGATGACTTTCAGTCTTTATTTTCTAAACTCCAAGTCAAAGTAAATTAAGAAAATGTGTTTGTATTTTTCGTTTCCATATCAATTAGCATATTAATTAGTGCTGAAAATCTTTTCAAATTGAACCTTGATGTAACTGTAAATGTTTAGTTTGGTCTTTTTGGCAGTGTTCACACTAGAACTCTGTCTGGATGCTGACTATACCGTGCATGAATGTGTGTGTGCATTGCGGTTGTTTTGGATAATTGTGAGGCCAAAGTAAAGTTAGAGGGAGAACTCTGACTCCTGTTGGTCCATCTTTCCACAAACTGTTTGTAAAAGCAGTAAATAAGAGCCTTTACTGTCCCTTTCCAGGAAAGCTGTGTTTTACATCAGTTATCCTGAGAAATAAGTTGTTTTCTACTTTTACTCTACCTCTTACATAATCTCGGGAGATTTATCTGGAGAATTATTTAAGCTACTTAATAATTATGGCTTTCCAAACAGTCACACTATATATATACAGTACAGACCAAAGGTTTGGACACACTTTCTCATTGAATTCAATGAGAAAGTGTGTCCAAACTTTTGGTCTGTACTGTATATATACAGTATATATATATATATATATATATATACATATACTGTATATATACACTCAACAAAAATATAAACGCAACACTTTTTTCAGTATAAAAGATGATTTGGTTGCATTTCATTAGTTAGTGTTGGTATGGAAGCAGAATCCAAATAAAGAGGGATGCATTTATTATAATAAGTATTCAGAAGCGATGAATGTCGCCTGTAGATTTATCTGTTTAAAAGTGTTTTGTGTGATTATTACATGAAAATTTTAAAAAATTAAAAATCCCCCTGTTTTTTCTTCAAAACCTACATAACAATGACTAAGAAATAAAGCACCAGAAATACAGTACACATTAGTCACAGAAATTCAGGGACCAAGTGAACTAAATACTGACCAAAACAAATACATGCCAACACTTCCTTATTTGTTTGGCCTTGTTGACATTCTCATTGTTCTTTGTGCTTTTCACATTATACGTGACAACAACGTGAAACAGATGGAAAAAAAATTAAACAAAGCGATGCTCAGTGTGCGAGATAGAATGTTGAAAGGAAGGCCGTCGTGTTCAGCTGGATTGAAGTTTGGACGACGAAGCAGTGAGGTGGAATAAAACCACCCGATTCATTTTGTTTCTACACTTCAGTGGGTTCTGGAGTGAGCCAGTCTGAGCCGGAGTCTGTCCTTACGTCCAGCTGTAGGGTTTCATCTTATGAGTGTATTTTCATTTTACAGTGAGTGGATTCATTTGAGAATCCCCAGGCCTGATGTGTAATTGCTTATTGAATAAGCTCCATGCTCCACTATATATTGTCAGAGTAATGGCTGTAGATGTAACAACACCAGAAAAGCTTCGTATTGATCAGACGCTGTCAGTTTGGTTTCCTCTATAAATGTGAATCTGTGTGTGGATAGCTGCACATTGTCTGGAATTTAGTTTGCCTAAATTGCTAAGAGAGTTTATTAGACGCACAGGTTTTCTTTACCCTGATAGGTTCCCAAAAGTTTAAATCAAATAAATCCAATATCAATTACTTGTGTATTGCCACCTTTGCTTGAATTTGGCAGGCACTGATTGCGAATTTCTACATCACCTAAAGTAAAGAAGAGCATAACTGAAAACCCAACATGGCACAAACTGTAAGAAGTGATGTCTTGTGCCACTGCAGGCCGTCTGTTTATTGATTTGCCAAGACCTGACACTAAAAAAAAAACAAACTCATATTTTCTCTTGGCTGAGTGAAAATAGCTTGATGAAATGTTATTGTTGAACCAACTGCCTGATTTAATTTGAGAATCCGAAACACACTTTGCTGTAAAGTTATTCAAACTTTTCCTGTCTAGGTTAATAGGTACAGTTGACATTAAATACACTGAGCCTGTTTTTTTTTTTGCTGTACAGTTAATTAATTCACTGCATATTTTTAATCCATTTCTGGTGGGGTTTTTTGAATCTTTTTTTGCCTTTTGGGTTTTATACATGGTCTATAAATTGTAGTAGAATTTCTTTACTTTTAACTTTTCAATTCTCATTTTAAATTCATTTAATTTCTAATTGCTGTTTTAATTCACAAGGGGCATTTATAATGATTTTCATATGTACAGTTGCATATATTTATGGTTTATTTATTTTGTTTGCTGTTGTAGAGCTTCAACTAAGGACTTACAGTATATCTACATTAATATTGGGTTAAAACTAAATACAGGAGGACCTGATTTACCTGGGTTTAATGTTTCCTTCTCTTTAGCTTAGCCTCGTCATGAAGGTTTAAACTGGAAGCTCAAATGTAACAGTTTATGGATTACTGCCATTCTGGCGGACCCCCAGAATGAACGTTTGGTCAAAATTAAAAAATAATTACTTTCCTATTTAACGTGACACCAATCATGATCCCTCCAAAAAGAATGTTATGCCAAATTCTTTCAATTTTCAGGTGATTGATTGAACAGTGCTCTGTGTAAGGCTTATTATTTGGAATAGTTTTGTAACCTAGCCTTGCTTTAAAGTACGCTATTTAATCTGTGACATGTTTAGTGTGCTGCTTGGTATTCATAATATATATGTAATGTTTTGGCAAACCTTTGAACCAATCGCACAACAGCTGGATTTCTACTGGAGTTAATTAGTGGTATTAGATTACAGGCCGGAAATTAGAAAACTGTGCTACATCTTGTAGATTTTTTTTTTTTGAGAAAAAAACATTAAACGTATTAAACCTCTGTATTCTTCCCCTGTACTATTTAAGGTGAAAGCTTGTCTTTGTAAAATGCAACTGTTATAATATGAAGAAATTGTATAATTGTAATATATATATATATATATATAGGTATTTGTTGTTTTTCACTGAATCTAATAAAACCCTGATAATTTCCTGGCACGTTGCACAACTGAAGGTCTCATCAATATTTGTGATTATAGAAAAAAGACGGGAACAAAGAAAGAATCACTAATTTAAATGCAAACTCCATTTGGAGGCAAATGCATTCATTAGCAACTACCTTCACTTTCATTATATATTAATACAAAAAAAATGGCAGAGGCATCTCGCATCAGAAATGTTCATAATCACATTTTTATTTTAAAATGCTTTTTTCCCCCTCGGCCTTTAGGCTAACTTGGCATTAGAGCAGCCATTCCACATCCACTCTCACTATGCCTCCTCCTCTGTGACTTTGAGAAGCGCAGACCGGATATGGTACAGTAGCTGCCACCGTGTAAACGCCCCGACATTCATAATGCCCTACATGACTGTTTTAAAGGAATTTCATCTTACCGTGTAAGCCTGATCCCAACAATCTCTTGAGCATTCACTCGTGTGGAATCTGTAAAACGCCGCAGAACTGGTCACGAAGCGGCACAAAGCCGCTTTTATCCCACTGAGCAAACCAATATATTACAAATGCTGCTGTAAAGCATCTAACCTACATCTGTGCTTCAATAACTTTAGAGTTCAGTGACTGAAAGCAAGTTGTGTAGTCTGCTTCCTTTACTAGTTTAATGGGTTTTTTTCCATCAGTGTGGTGATGCCTTTACCTGATAATATGAAACTTTATTATATTTAAACTACAACACGACAAACTCCAAATGGATGAGACGAAATAAGCTTATTAGGGTTGTCAATGCACTTTCAAACTAAGGTGCATTGACACTTTAGTTTTTTTTAGGAGCATTTTTATTTAAATGCTCCTCTGCTACTATTTCTGCACATAACTTTGAAGTCTAAACTTTTGAGTCTAAACATAGACTGGTAAAGAAAACCAAGATTAATCTTTTTTATTACCATGTAGAAATGCAAAAAGTGTACATATGTAACAATTGTCTTTATCTTAACCATGCCAATCTCTTTCTGTCTTTTTCAGGATGGCATGGGGAACCTGCGAGTTACCAAAGAAGGGATCCAACTGGAAGGGGTGTCCGAATTTTTGTTGCCCTTATACGTCAAAGAGATCCAGTCTCGAAGGGTGAGAGTTCATGTCGGTGTGCCTCTGCTTTGCCGTCTGAATCACTGCCTGTCTAATATGTTTCTCTGTGTGACTGCATGTTTTCCAGTCAGATGCATCAGTTATTGTCTGAACGTGTGTCCTTTGTCTGATCATTGAAGGAGTGTGTTCTCATGTTCATACTCTCTTTTGTTAAAACTGCTTTAATAATCATAAAGCTGATGTTTGTCACAATAACTTTCATTACTATGCATTGTTATAACACCTCCTTGGATCTATTCTGCATCCCCAATTATCATAACACTGAGAATTGTTGTTGGTCTAGGAAGCAAAGACGACATCCATAGCAAATGACTCTTTATTTCAGATAACTTCTGCAACAGTGTGTACATGTTCACAAGTGGTTTGCTGTATGTTTGTATTTCTGTGTTTTTATGCCATGTTTATGAGCTGGGAAATAACTTCACTGGTCCAATTAATCTATCCAATCATTCACTGCGTTTGCCAAATATTAGTTTTGAATGAATCACTTTTGTTGACTGTAAATTGGAGCAGGAAATTAGTGGCAAGATGAAGAATGAACGATATCATTCAACTCACAGACTAGATTTAACTTTGAAATTTATTTTTTACAATTTAAAGAACCCTGTAATAGAAACAAAAAAAATGTCAGATCAGAAATTGCTTTCATGAACCAATCAGGCATAACATTATGATCTCTTAACAGTGTGTCTGCCCCCTCCGTTGCTGTCAAAGCAGCCTTAACCCACCCAAAGATAAGACTCCACTACACCCGTAAATGTGTGCTGTAGCACCAAGTAGCAGAAAATCTCTGAAGTCCTGTAAGTTGGGAGATGGGACCTTCATTAATCAGACTTGTTTGTCGGCTCATACTAAAGATGTAGAACTGGATTGAGAACCTGGAGGGAAACTCAACATCTTGAATGTGTTATGCTTCTTAAACCACTTTTGGACCATTTTTTGCTTGGTGGTGCATTTATCCTGCTGTAAGAGGCCAAAGCCATGAAAGGTGTACAAAGGTTGCAACAATGGTTAGGTAGGCGGTGCTTGTCAAAGTAACGTGAACCAATCGTTGGCCAATCGTTTTCCACCGGACGATTAGCTAAAACATCACACTGCCTCTGATGTCTTGCTGTTTTTTTATACGGCGCCTTCTTCCATTGCTCAGTGCTCTGGTTCAGTTGGTCACGTCCTCATTATTGGCTCTGTTGTTGATGTCTGGTCTGCAATTATCCGACCCCTAAGGCAACAGACTGCCATGCCCCGGGGTAATCTGATACCCGTTGCATCAAGAACAGCAATAATCAGTTTGAGCTAAAGCAGCTCCTCTGTTGAATCAGACCAAATGGGTCAGCCTTTGCTCCCCACATGCATCAATGAGCCTTTCCTTAGCCCATTTGTTATGGATACTGACCGCCAAAGGCTCAAACATCCCACAAGAACTTCAGTTACGGAGATGTTCTGACCCAGTTGTGTAGCAAACCCAGTCTCTTCCTGGTCAGACTTTCCTCCTTACTCTTCCTCATTTTATCTGCTTGTCACACGTCAACATTGAAGAGAAAACGTTCACTTGCAGCTAGGCCTGTCACGATAACAAATTTTGCTGAGCGATTAATTGTCTCAAAAATTATTGCGATAAACGATAATATTGTTTGAAGATCTTTTTACACTGATTTAATGGAAATGACGTAATAATGCATGTGATTTCCTGCCAAAGATATATACACTTTATTTTCAAACGAACACTAAACACTTGAGCTGATAAACAAAATAAACAAAACAACCAAAACCAAAAATAAAATGGATTCTCAGTCTCCATTAATAAAAAATTTACTTGAATAAAAGCTAAACAACATAAAGCTAAGTGGAAATAAATACTGCATTCAACCAAAAGACTGCAGATTATGAAGTCTGTATACTGTGTTGCCCTTCAGTAATAATTAGATTTAAATTGAGGAGATGGGCACATCCACTACCTGATGCAATAGTTCACACTACACAATTTTTCCCCCAGATTTTCCCCTTACGACAATCTTAGAACGTTGGTCATTCTAAGATTGTCGCTTACGATTTCATAACCGATCATCCTGTAGCATGTGGTGTGTTACGGTAGATCGTCGTTGCCACTCCGATCCAAATCAGGGGTTTTCCCTGACTGGGAGCTTTAACGCAGCCTGTTGAATGTGTCAGAAAGCGCGGATTCCCTCCGTGCTTTTTGAGGGGAAATTACAGAGGGGAATCCCAAACAGCTGACACCGCGCAACCCGAAGTCCAGCGGACATTGGAGATGATATGTGGAAACAACATTAATGTTTATTCAACATTTCGTTCAAAGAATATAGAAATGACAAGGGGATTTGTAATTTCTATCTCAATTTTGCAACTAAACCCGGTAACTTTTCAGCTGTTCTTCGTTAAAGTGACATAAATAGGTTATAATAATTTTCATTCAGTCGGGACTGACACTAGCCACATGCATTGCAAGTAGATTGTAGTAAAGCATTAATTAATGCCTGGTTTTGAAATTAGTTCACTGAACTTGTAGCCATTATTTTGTGCCCATTGTTGGACACCACACGGCAGGAACGAACCCGATCGAACCGTTATACCTAGGATTTCTGTCGGCTAATGTGTGATCTGTCAGGTTTTGAAAATGGGCCGACAATTGGACGACAGCTCTAAGATCGTGCAGGATAAGATAGTGTGCGCTGGGCTTTACACTAAGGAAATGAGGAAGGGAGGAGTCAGTGGAGAGCACCGGAGTTGAGCCTTTTTTTCATTCAGTGTCATTAACAGAAAGAGAAAAAGGCTGGAAGAGACAATAATGCCGATAATTAAAATGACATTGATAGTTTTAATTTATCGTACGATTAATTGATTTATCGTTTATCGCGACAGGCCTACTTGCAGCTCAACTCTGCTCACTTTCTAACAGGTGCCATGACAGAGATAATCAGTGTTAGTCATTTTACCAGTCATAATTGCATTCCTGCATTTTTCTGCGTTTCCCAATTTACAGTAAAGATTCTCTGGTGTCATCTGCTCTGTCTGTGAGCAGACAGTAGCTGATAAACCAATTTACAACACAGCCCTCCTGCCCTATTTTGATTTAAACATAATACTATAACACACTTTAGAGAAGTCTTGCAGAAAAGATCAGTTTTCTGCCACAAAGTGCCACAAACTATAGCTACCTGGTCTGCTATTTAAAGATTTGAGAATAACATGCACACAGTTAATTAATCTCGGACAGAAAGGGTGTAAAGAGAAATGTGCTATGAGTCTTAGTGGAGTTTTCAGATGAGGATGAAATGAAGAGTAAAGAGGCAGAAGTAGGCAGGGAACGCCTCAAGTCTGTGGTTGTTTCAGAGAAAGATATCTTGTTAAAACACTATGTATTAGTCTGTGTTTTGGCAAAACACAGTTGTAAGTAAGGTAGCAATTAACAACTGAAGAGTCTTTAGTTATCTGAAAAGAACACACCATGGAGAAAAGTTAAAATGATTTGCAACTGGATTCACAACCTTGCTGTTGCGGGTAAATTGCATGGAGAGCTTAAAAAACACGTGAACAAAAGAGAAATGTCATAAAAGCAGAGACTGGTGACCTGTCTAAGGTGCACCCCACACTGCTTTTCCTTTTTTTGGTTCTGGATCCTGTGATTCTAACCAAGATTAAGGTTTTAAAACCATGGCATTCTGCTTATAAAGCATAGCATAAATCTGATCTTTATTGCCTTACGAGGCAACAACAAAAAAAGCAATTTACTTGTGGATGTGCCCACTGAACACCTTCAGCTCTAACAGTAATTGCTAGATTTTTGTAAAGATTTCAAAGACTTTTTAAACCAAATTCTTCCAAATCCCACTAGCCTTGCCACCCCTTTGAAAACTTTAGGCAGCTCACAGAATTCAAACGTTACCCTTAGTACCTAGTGTGACATTTTTATTTCCATCTATAAGATGATGAAGCATATGCCAATGTTAGCCTGATTTATTATTAAAAAGAAAACAATAGAAACCACTTTTTGTGAAAAAGGTTTTTAGTATGTGACCAAAACGAAAAGGTTTCTAATTTTTGAGAAAATAAGTTGGTGTAGAAGGCGGGTGAGAATGCGATGAGACATCTTAGGTATGTCTCACTCACACATATTAGATGCAGATGTAGATTTTATGTAATCGAGGCCATCCTGAAGGAAAGCGTTGTGGAAGGAAATGGAACATTGTGACTCCCAGTGAGAGATAAATTCAGAACACCGAGTGAAAAAACACACACACACACGCACACACACGCCCTAACAACAACAGCGACCCAGTAAGAAATTAGATTGGCTAGGTGGGTTGAAAGAGATGAGGTGTAAGGAAGAGAGAGATAATTGTGGGGAAGAGAGGAGTGGGTAAAATAGAGAGAAAGGGGTCAAAAGAAAGTAAAAGTGTTAGGAAAACATGAAAGTGGAAGGGGGGAAAAAAGGTTTTCTGTTTCAGAATATTTTTTAAAATGAGGGTAGTGATTTAAAAATTTTCTTCAACTCTGAAAAGTTGTTTATTTCACACTGTGTTGTATTTTACCGGATGTTACCTACATGCACCATAAAATTCTAGAACAATGTCATTTGGAATGATGGGGTCAAAGGTAAAATGTTTGACCGTAGTGCACAGTTTCATGTTTGGTGAAAACCAAACACAGTATGTTACCACAAACGCCTCATTTAGAGCCTGTGGCCTTGAATATCTCTGTCACATTGTTTAAGAAAAAAAACTAATTATACACACGGGATCAATATGTGAAGTTTCCATCCATATGAATTCACACAAATCCACCCATGAGCGTTAGTTTTAAACATGCCAGACCCATAAGGGGCTGAAACCTGTCAGCCAGTCAGATTACTTCAAAAACAGCCATAACTTCCTGTTTGGAGTTTAAAATGTGGCTACATTTGGACAAAATTATGTCACAGACTGTAAAACTTCCAACCCTAAACTTCCATTTTCTCACATGTGCATATAAACAGAGGTTTTTTTTTTTTAAATCTCAACTTTGGTTGATACTCTGTAAAAGAAGGACAGCAAGAACATGAGGCAGAATCCTCAGAGATTTTTTTTTATTGTTTGCATATAGCTTACTGTATATAATCTACCTGCTTACGTGTGAAGTGTATCTGGAATATTGCCACTGTTAGTTTTTAGAAATCCAGGTGAAAAATAAAAAATATGTCAACCTAAACTTTCCACAGAATGTGTTTCCTGAAAAGATAACTGTGGAGTGAAGGACACATCAACCTGATTTCTTTCATTTGATGCCATAGAAAAATAACTTCACTTTGACACGAACAGATTATGTTTTGTTTTCAAATATCCTTTTAATGAATTTTTTGTTTTTTTTTTAGAAATGTATTGATAGATATGTACAGTCATCAAATTTGGACACATGCACACATAAAACTGAACAGAGGTACAACAGATAACATTTGCACAAAGCAGAAATAAGATACAACAAACGAATAATGCCATTTAAGATAAGTCTGACGACAAAATATATTATCCACAAATACATATGAAAAGGAAAGGAAATTAGTCTGTTTGGGAATATTTATGGTAGTCACATTATCGTGTTTTACTTTGAAGAAAGAAAATTCTCTTAAAAGCAAGCCAACATCAACTATCAGGAAAACACCAACTTCAAATGAGCAAGATAACAGTCCAGACAAATGGTTCCTAATCATGTTGGGTAATTTTAGGAGGAGGATAATTCCCTTCGTCCCCCAGTGGGCATTCATTTAGATCTTAAATAAGTGTTTCATTCAGCATTTTTATCATTATGCCTTCTTCCTTCTGAAAGCACAAGCTAAGATCTGTGTGGAATAGTGTTTGAAGGTTGGCTGAGATGCAAGTCAGACTATTTCATTTTATTTATTTTTTCTTAGCTCCTCTGTATCTTATCCTCTGGTTTCACGCCCACCAAGGTCTTTCTTCAGTGATACGCATAATTGCACACATACACACGCAAACACTGGCTCTTGCCACTGAGCCTCATAATTGTCCCCACAGGGACCCTATGACAACCTGTTGCCACCACAGGAGGCACAAAGACAACTTCAATTATTCTGGTCTCTTGCTGTCTCTCCGTCGTTTTGATTTGACTTTTTTTCTTTATGTCCCTTTTTTTCCCCCTCCGTCATTAGACCTTTTCTACCTCCATCCCCTGCATTTCTCTATTTCTCTGTCTGGTGGCGATACCGGTTCCCTGAAGTTGGGCTGACTTTGTGTTGCACACGACTCTAGTAAAGAATCCCAGTAAAGAACACCGTATGCATAGACACAAAAGCAGAAGTGGTACAAGACATGGAAAATTTACAAGGATGTTTTGGTGAGGAAAAGTGCCTGATAAAATAAGTGAATTATTTTTTTTCTCTACTCTGCCAAAGAGTTTTCTTGTTATGAGGGTGGATGAAGAAGAGAGCTGCATGGACATTATCTTTGCTGTTTGTCAGTTTCAGATTGATAGGCCCCTCACTCTCCCTCATTCGTTCTCATCGCGTCTCCTCTGGGGATCTGAGCTAGCTGAAACTTCTCCGACTCTGTTGCTGTAATTGAATAGCAGACAGTTCTAAAGGAACATTAGGCCGTCGCCGCCTTGGCAAACCGTATTGATTTTGACTTTGCAGGAGCGTAAACAATCTAGATGGAACAGATGCACACTCTTTTTTTTTTTTTACAGGTTATCATTCCACTGCTACTGCTCAAGAACGCCCTTGTAAATGTTCAGTCGTAACATAAGTTACAGTACCTACCACGTTTGTATAAAATTACTTGAAGGTTTCCGAGACTTTGAAACGAACAATGTTATGTTTCAAGCAGAAGTCGGTCAACAAAGCAGCTAAAGGCCATATTGGCTATTGATTAGGCACAAGCTTATCGTCAGATAAACGCCAAACAGCAGTATGCAAAACAACACCGATGAGGCTTGAACACAACTTTTCGTTGAAATGAGTGACTCCGTTTAATCCTGAAATGCAGATCAATCGCCTCTCCTCATCAATGCTGAATTGCGCCTCTATGTGACTTCAGTTTGAAATTTTCAACACAGAGAAAAAGACATAAAGTCACTTCAAAACAACATGCAGAACCAGTCAATATTTACCTCTGGGTAAAATCTGTTCAATTAAAGATCACGAGTCATTTTTCAAAGTCAAAGTCAAGTTTCACGTCTGTGATGAAATTAACATTCATACAACAAACAAGCGCCATCTCCTCTGCCTGTATCACTGAACCTCTGTAGGGTATGAACTCAGATTTTTATTCTTAAGCCTAATTTAACACAATATATTTAACATATTGGTGGTTCATTTGTGAAATTTAGTATGTAATAAGCAGTTATTACTTTTTGTGAGTTATTTTAGTCTGTTTATCCCACAAGACATAATATTGAATGTCTGAAATATCAGGCTTTTAATTAAGAAGTTTTTTGTTGTTGTTGTTTTTAAGTTGTAGGATTTATAATGTTCAATGGTAATCAATCTTCTCTTAAAAGCTAAGCAGTGCACATGCTCTGAAACATGTGATAAATGATGGAATACAGAGCGACACTCAATGTTGAGAAACATCACAAAGAACCCATACTTATTCTGCATCGCATGACCAACAGTAATTTCCATGAACCATACTTAAAGTAGACAGGTTTCATCATTTACTCAAATGATAAGTTTAAGATATTTAAGTCCCAGATCTTGAGTTTGTAGATGGAAAGCCTAAATTAAGCCTGAAATCTTTGCTTTTGCACTAGAGACCCCATATCTGCTGATTTCCTGTTTAGCATCCTGACTTTGGCTGCTTGAAAGGGCTCTAAACCTACGCGTAATATTTTAAGTGTTTTTTATTGACCATATTAGTATATTATTTCGGATTATTTCTGATTCCAGCTCTGGAAAACAAATGAAGACCAGGTTTCGTTGACGTAACATTTCTTTTTCCTCTATGGTTTAAAAAAAAAAAATGTTTTCAAGTCAAACTGTCAGGTAAACCTAATTTAATTGCATGTCACAAAGCTAATGCTGTCTGCTTTCCTGTCAAATAATAGCCTCTTTTTTATGTCAGCTTCTTTTATTTGTTATTGCATCAAGTAAAGAGAGCGGCGTGTTTTATTTATGCTCAGCGCACTCATTGTGTGGGTGTAAAGCTGTCCTGTCAAGGTGATGGCTTTCAGAAAATAAGACATAAAATAAAATCCGGAAATAATGTGAATTAGACATCAAAAGACAAACATTTAATATGAATGAAATGCCAACTGTTGTGGGGTAAAATACAATTGAAAGAAATTTTGATTGAGAACAATTCAAATTTGCAAATTTACTCTAATTTGAGCCCCTCAGTTTATCACTGTGGTGCAAAATCACTTAACAGCAAAGCGTGACCAGGTACCCAGTGTTGATTGAATGTTGTTGGGTTGTTTACCTCAATATTTGTTCAGCAACAATGAGATTTCCCACATTTCTGCAATGAATTAGCTTAAATTGAGACTTTATTTTCTGTTTACGTGTGGGGGGGAAGGAAATCATTGATGTTATATGCTCATCCACGCTGCTGTGTAAATTCACAAGCTTCAACTGTTTCAGTACAAACTTTTCTACCTCTGTCTTTTGTTACCTTTCATTATAGCCGTCTCCTACTGTTCTTTCAGTATAATGTGCCAGTCTACCTTACAGAAGTTCAACAAATGCATGGCGTATTTGATTATGACAGCAGGCTGCCTTTAGCAGGTGATGCGCTGGGCATGGAAATCTCCCAACCATCAGGCTGTGGAAGTGGATAGATGATAAAAAACACTCTGTGCAGATGCGTGCAGAGAGTGTGTCAGATGAAATGAAAAGTCAAAGCAGCCACTGGAAATGAAGTAAAAATTACATTAAATAAAAACAGAAGAATAGAAAGTTTAACTTTCAGCAGACTAGCAGACATACTTAACGGGGCAGTATTATGGAAAATTTAATTTACAGGTTTACATCATGTTATGATGTCATTCCTTCATCAAATACATTCCTGGAGTGTTGCCTTGATTCTCGGATCCATGTTTGAGAAATCCTTTAATCTCCCATGGTAACCATTTAGCTCCGCCTTCGAGACTCAGCTCCTCCTTGGATTCTGCGACTCTCTGTCTCAGCTCCTTCAGACTAGCCAGAAGTAATTAGCAAACACCTGGAAGAACTGCACATCTGCTGAGCTCATCATATGAGGTACTTCTCAGTGAAACACTGGTGAAAATGTTGTTCGAGTTCATAAAGGAGCGATGTTGTAATAACTTCCTAAAGGCGGAGTTTCAGAAAGTGGGAGTTTTTAAAGGCCTAGTCCCAATTTCAAGGTCTTAAATTTCTAAGTCAAATTCCTTTTATGGTCTTTTTATAACAACTGAAGTTAACATACTTTCTTGAGTATGCTATTGGAATTATGTGCCTCGAAAACACACATTTAAAACACTCATACCCCTTTTAAGAGCAGCAAAAATAAAAATTTTTACTTCATTTTTTAAAGAAAAAATATACTTTTAAGTTTTTATACGTTTTGTTTTATTCTGTTCTTTTGTCATCCAATCTATTGCAATAAGATGTTAAAATATATTAGCATTATTTTTCACTTATTTCCATATTTGCCCCCATATTTCTAAATTCTTGTGTGTCCACGGGCGGAGTGTCTGGTTTCTACACATGCACCAGATGGGGCCACGACCCACATAAAAATAGTCTCCATTAACATTTAACAGCATTTTTTAGAATGTCAGGAGACTCAAAGTCACTTTGGCCCTTCAAAGGAGACATGAGAACAGAGGAAACGAATAGGAATATTAATCCCTTGTTCTCAAAGATTATGTCCAGCTGCTGTCTCATAGGTCACATCATGTAAAAGCCACAACAAATCCGCTCATCACAAAACTTGACTGGGGGAAAAGGCCACCTAATGCCACATCATGTCAAGTCGAAGATTTTTTATAAGACTGTCATTACAAGGGATATCGCTTGACCCAAACTCTAACACAATACTCTTCCTGCCTCTAAATTAGACCAGACTGTGCCTCTACTCCTGAGAGTTTCAGTCATCAGGTAAACTGGGAAAAGCACAGCTTCAGCTAGAACTGCTTTTTATTAGCTTCCATTGTATGAAAACGGATGTGTTTTGTAAATACGGATGCTGTAGCACTTTGAAAGAGACAAAGAATTGGGAAAAGAATTTTGATTTTCTTGGCTTGGTTGCTAGGTAAAAAATTGAGACAACAATTTAGATGTTTTTGAAACAAGTTGTTTTGCAAACACCAGCAGAACATTCACCTATTCCCAACTTATTTGCTCTCAGACTGTTTCTAGAAGCAGAAAACATCCAAATTGAAGGACAGAAACATGCCGTTTTTTTTTTTTTTGCTTCCTTCCATTATTTGCCTGTGGCTCTGCAAATGCTTTCTGCACTTAGGTTCTTTAACCACAAACATGACAAGAGGCTCCACCGTGACCTGGGGAGCCTTCTCCCAGTGTGCAACAATGTGGACATGTTTTAGACAACTTATCCACTGTTGTCGGTGTGCCGATGACCCAGACTTTCAACGGGACAATACTGCAGTTCTTCAGGCTCGTAAATAAGGATGTGAAGAAATGATCGAAGGAATCTCCCCTCCATTATTTAACAGTTTAGTTCTAAAGCAATTACAATTTAATGTGGATAATAGTAAAAAGGTCAACATTAACCAACAAAGGAGACAAATTACTAGTAGTAAGTAGTCAGAGTAATTCTCGACAAAAATATGAAGTGAAATGTTTGCACTAAAAATCCATTTTAGGATAGAATAATCTTTTTCTTCTCCCTCATTAATAAAGTGTATAGACAAATACCCACCCCTACTTAAAGTCTTAATTACTTTTTTCTATTTTACTGACCTAGCTAATTTACTGTAGACAGGAGCACATCGTCACGTGGCTGGGACAGCTGGAGTCAAACTCACAAATTTCCAGTTGGAAGACAACCACGCTACCCTCTGGGCCTCAATTGCTCCAGAACTTATGAAATTTATTAGGATTCTTAAAGACTTTTCTCCTCCACACCACCCTACATCTGCCCACGGGGATATCCAGGAATATATGCTGACTTTAATAAACTCATTTTTGAAGAGGAACACCTGCTCTCTTCCTTCGCCATAACTACTTCTGGCTCGAGGCTGCTCCTCCACATCCATAAATGCTGCACTGCTGGCATAAAGATAGTTATAACCATTGAGTGCAAGGCCATCAGCTGTCTGCCAGCACTCTGTTTAACTTCTGATTTAGTGGACACACACTGAGGGTCATCCATAGCTGGCAGACTTATTCTAAACTATTTTAGAGGGATTTTTTTGGTACAAAACTGAGTTCTTAGACTTAAAAAGTTAGCTCTCTATTGCACTGTAATTGTCTCATCCCTCTGAGAAACTTTAAAACCCTTATGCATAATCTGTCCCCTGAAACCCACGCAAAACAAGCGCTTATAAGGACGTCTATATTTGAAGCTCATTACCCCTGCAGTCATGGATTGTGCGTGGTAATTGGCATACTGGACAGATGAGCTGATAGTTTTGTACAGACAAATTTGTTTTCTAGCCTACAGCAAATTTTTGGGCGATACCATCAGTGGAGAAATGAGGGCAAATATTACGTAAATGGACAATCAGGACAGTGATGTTTCACACTGCAGTCAGATTTATGTATTTTCTGAAAGCTTTTATTACGTTTGCACGGTGTAATCACCTTGTCAGGCAAAGTTTATTTTAGCATGAGAATAAGACATGTTGACCACACATAGCATGAGTCACAGCATTTTGACAGTTGAGTAGAGACAAGTTAACATGGCCTGATGAAAACGGGCAGCAGTATCTACCCAGACTGTCTGCTTACCGTTTCTATAAATAGACACTGGGGCTGGAGGTGGTTTACTTATCTACTCTTGACTATGCATCTACTAAGACAAGATATGCAGCAAATAATTTAAGACTTCATCTGGTTTTTAAAAGTAAAATTATTACTGGTAATATTGGTAGTTGTTTTATATTGTGCTTTTTTTAATCTTCAAAATGTTTTTATGTTCGTAAGCATTAATATGTCAACTCGGTGACTAATTATGTGAACCAGTGAAATCACTTCTGAATGCTGAATGTTTTAAGTGGCTCCAGTGGCTGTTTGTTCTACTCTTGGATTATTTTAGCTAACAATTGCTTGACCACTTGTGGGCAGTTATGGACTGAATTTAAACCATTGAAGTCTCAACCAGAAATGGTCAAATGTGTGTTTAAGTATAAGTGTCGAAGTATGTGCTGGGAGAAGTAATTTACTCTATGCTAGTGATGCTACATTTTAAACCCTACTTATAGTTTATTGCAAATTTTTTTAATATAAAAAAACTTAAAAAAAATTTTTTTTGATAAATTTACGCAAGTATTCACAAGTGATTTCTTGGTTTTTCTATTTTTCTATTTTTAATATACATTCAGAAAATGTTCCCACATTGTCATAATAGGCAAATTTTGTATAGAATTATGAGAAAAAGTGATTCATTTAATGCAATTTGGAGTAAGGTGGTAACATAAAATAAGAAAGAAAAAAAAAAAGGGAAGCTCTGTGAACACTTTCCAGATTCATATCCACCATATAAATTGTAAATGGACCGAACTTATGTAGCGCTACACTAGAGTCACATCTTGGACTTCAGGTTGAGTGCCTTGCCCAGGAGCACATCGACATGCGACAGGATAAAGCTGAAATCAGACCAACAACCTTCTGATCACTAGACGACTACTCTACACGCACGTCTCAAATATAACATGTATTAAATATGTACTTTAATAAATGCGACAGACCCACAAAAGGCACTAAATTTCTTCATGTTAATATGCAAGCGACACACTTTAAGACACACCAACAAGCTAAGAAACCGTTTGGCAGCAACTTGAACACATTGATAGATTTAACAAATCAGTCGACGGCCATTGTCCGCTCATTTTTAAAGTACAGAGAACATTTACACACCAAAGTACACATTATATCTGTTCTGGTATTTTACCATTCACAGGTTGTTACCCGGGAAACGTCACAATCCAGCCTGTGAAATTAATTAAAGGTGGACATTTGAATTAATTAGCTGGACAGCAGAGTGGCATTATACTGCTCCGGCCTTATGACATTAAGAATTCCCTCACACGTCCACATCCTCGTGAACTCTGGGGGGATACACACTTACAACAACGAGACCCACATGCACACACAGATTAGACTTAATTACCAATGTGCAGATCATTGGGACAATGTGGATCAAGCTTAATTACATATTTCACAGCTCCAATGGGTGCATTATGTGTGTGAGTGTATGTGCAAATGGTGGGAACAACTTCACGAAAATGCTGGCTCAGCTGGAATGACGTGGCGTCTTTATTGTTGCTTTTTATAATGAAACTGATTAATTCCCTACAGTAGACGTCAACAAGATGAATGGGGTTAGACAGCATCCCTGGGAAATGTTGGGAAAAATAGTTTTTGCTTGTGGCCTTAATTTGAGCTTTGTTCTGATTCTGGTATTCATGCTCAAACCTACTTTTGTTGTTTTGCAGGAGGCGTCTTCTAAAATATGCAAAACTCTATTTTTCAAACGTACAAAATAAGGCGCCAAAAACAGTTTATGTATAACAAAAATTGTTTGACTTATAAAAACTCTACAACTTTTATTTTTGTCAATATTCATGCATCATAAAATTGATGAATAAGTTTCTACGTCTTCATATATGTGCCTCAAAATGAGCGAACAAAGGTTCTTAAGGGGTGGGAAAAGAATTTGAGACTGTTTGGTTATCTTGAACATCAGAATTCAAGAAGTTCAAGCTCCCACATAAATCAAGTTCTCAAAGTATGACACAGGCCAAAAAATGTGACATCTCTGATCGGTCTGGGAATAATAAGAAGGATGGAAGTCTCATCACTCAGACTCTCTAGGAGAACTACTCATGCATATATATATATATATATATATATATATATATATATATATATATGTGTGTGTGTGTGGTCTTGTTTTTGATGAGTATAAGGACCACCTAAACGGGACCACGATGCTGTTTTTGGGTTAGGTTTAGGACTAACTTATGAGTTGAGTTTAGGATAGGGTTAAGCTGTAGAACTTAATAAAAAATAAATGGAAATGAATGCAAAGTTCCTGTGAAAATAAAAACACATACAGCACAGACCAAAAGTTTGGACACACCTTCTCATTGAATTCAATTAGAAAGTGTGTCCAAACTTTTGGTCTGTACTGTACATATGTGTGTGTCTATTTGATCACCACTTTCTAGGAAAATAACCAACCATCTATTGGTATAAAACGCAGTTTAGCTAATTAAGAAGAAAAAAATATTTTTTGTCTCTCGCTAGGAAATGGGAGACATTAGTAAACCCTGCAAATGCGTGAAAGCTGAAGTAGGTTTACTTTGACTGCCTTTATCAATTGTAAGAAAGAATTGTTCTTTTCCAAAAGCAACACAACTCCTTTAAATTACTACTTTTTTTCTGGTGAACCAGATAAGTTGACCAGAAAAACTTTTAATTAGAGGAACTTTTAATCAGTAATTCTTATCCATTCTTCACAATGGGTATGACAGAACACCATTGTATCTGTAAAATTCTAAATGTATTGAATAGGGATGTTCTGATCAGGGTTTTTTTGCTGCCGATTCCGATACCGATCACCAGTGAAGCCGATCTCTGCCGATCACTGTTCTTTGTCGATCGCCTGGATTGACTGTTTATTTTTCTGTGTTAGTTATAAATGATCTGGCAAAATTAAAAAATGATCTGGTAATAAATTCACCTAATTAACGTGAACATGGAACATACTTGCAGGCACAATACAGCAGCTAATCGGTCAAAAGAACAACTGAAAAGCCTGCAACCAATTAAACAACATTTAACAGTAAGATTCTCTGTACCCTAAATTATACATGAGTCAAATACGTCTCTCAACACTGACTATATTAAATAATGTCTAGTAAAAGAGGGAAACATTCATTCAAAATCAAATGCAGGTTGCATCAAAATAAACAATCCTAAGTTACTGAATCAAAACTTCTTAAGAGCACAGCTAGCTGATTAATGCTGCTTCTGGTTGCTTGTTTCTGACTGAGCGCATTAATTCTGCAGAACACAGGAGGAGGCAGAGGAGATTATTTTCATTTTTTTTTTTCAGAAATTATGTCTCATGTTTGGACACAGCGAAAGTTTTAATATGTGAAATCTTTGTTGTTGTTTACGTTACATGCTGCTGCTTTAAGCAGATGTTCCGGGTGGAGCAGAAACGGCACTCCGTCTGTGAAATATTACTACCAGTAGCGAATAGCGGCGGTCCAACAGCGAGAGCAGAACCAGCGTCTTTCACCGCTACCTCGAAAACTTTAATTATTTGTCGGTTCATTTGTTTAGCTTTCTGACCGTGATGCTAACCCAGGTGAGTGTTGGTAGTTGTGTCCTGCTTTACCTGCTATCTAGCCGCTCCGGATGTCCTTTAGTTCCTGCTCTGAGCCTCGATGTAGCCAAACTCCGTCAAGTGTTTGTTTTTTAAATGCCATATTAGATTCATTGTTTTGAGGTAATTTTCTGCGTCCACACGCAAACGTCCCCATTCACTCTCAGAGCATTAAAGTTTAACACGACAGGATTTGTTGCCACGCGCTTGCGCAGTGAGAAGGAAAGAGGAGATCAGCAGGCTGCGAAGGGAGATAAATGTGATCGATTTTCGTGATCGGCAACAAGAGACAGTGATCGGCGATCACCGAACATACACTTTTTCACCGAAATTTGCCGATTATAATCTGTGCCCGATCGAACGACACACCTCTAGTATTGAAAAATTCAGGTGGAAATAATTTAACTCATTTGCCTAAATCCCCTGTGACCAGTTCAATATCAAATTTCTACATTTATAAGGACTATTTTTGACATGTCTGTGTTGTTATGATTAATATGAAACCTCAAACATTCTATGAAATCTTGGGGTACAAGGGAAAACTATAAGAACTTGGCTACAAAGCCCTCTTTATGAGGCCTGTACAGTGGAGACAGTGTCTGAAACTCATTGATATACCACTCCTTTATAGTTAGAAGACAGAAGAAAGGGCTTAACATCTCTAGACAATAGCAGAATACGCACACGGAGACGCAAAAATACATTATGGCAAAATAAGTTCAGAGAGTGAACATGATCCATACTTATGTACTCATAATCACTAATGTGCTAGATTCTTTAAAGAGCAACTATCACCTGCTTAGTTTTTTTGCCCTGTGTTACAATGTAAATGTCCTTGCTCAGACCTTGCAGATGTAGAACAGAGTGTAAATGTTTAAAACGAGTAATAGAGCAGAGGAAAGTCAGATTGAGAACCATGCACTGGATGAAGATCAAAGCAAGATACAGCAAGTGTGTAAATATGCGTGGACTTGTCAGTGTTTTTTTTTTCTCTCTTTTCTTTTAAAGGACACTTAAAATAGAGATCAAGGAACAGCAAGGATAGAAAAAAATATACAGAAAGATGAAAGGAATGTGACTTTGTACTTTATATTCAGAGAATGCATTAACTCCTGCACAGACCCATCTTTCTGAGCTATCTTCATTGCATCTGTGGACAATGTTCTCTTGAAGAACTTTTCTAACTCAGCTGGGGGAAGTTTAAACTTTAGGAATCTTTAAATAGTTTTCTGTTTGTCCTTTCTCTGCTTTAATCATTCATCTTTTTTTACAGCCTTTTATCCTCGTGCCATCATCGCAAAGTGATTCCATTCATCTCTTTGCTCAGCAACTCGCCCTGATTTATTAGTTGTTTTACTGTTCCTTCACTTTTAGCATTTTCCCCCTGCTATGTCTTTGGGAGTGTCATATCTTGGGTGAACTCTAATGCAGATAAATGACTTCTAAGAACAACCATAGGAATCTGGATAAGTTTGACTTTTTCTTTTTTTTACTTAGAATTTTCTTTTTTCTTTTTTTTTTACATCAAAATTCTTGGTTCACTGAATCGCAAGTAACCATTTCACCGGTACAGTAGCTGCCATTTTGACTCATTTCACAATGAAATCCAAACAAGTGCTAGACATGTGTTTTTTTTATGTTAATTTTCCTTTTTGAAATAGACTGCAGCATTCACAGTAAATACAAAATAAATGTGTTATTAACCAAAATTTAGAAAACGGATTAAACTGAAAATTGTCAAAATGTGACTGTTGCCCAATATTCAGCAACCCACCTTGGTCCCAACACGTTATGAGATGGCAATGATTTAAGGCGTACTAGCAGGCCAAATCCTAAGGAGCGTCTCAACTGAAGTCTTAAAAATATAGCTTTAATATCGAACTTTCTGAAAAGCAGAAATTCTAATCTGCGAGATTCCTGTGGGGCCAGATTTACCGCTGCTCTAAGATCAGAGTTGGATTGCCACGGCAGCTCAGAGACTCATTTCTTTACCTGCTCAATGGGATTTAGGGGGTCTGATCGGGAGGCAGGAGCCTGCCTAGATGTTTACATATGAGCTCTTTCCCAGAAAAGTCGCTAGTCCGTCACAGCGGTGACACTGAGACGTACAAGTCAGATAAGGATACAATACACACAACCACAGTCACTGTCACTTTTTGCTGTCTTCCCATGTAAGCATCCATGTTGAATACTTACTTAGGTATCAACATGAGGAAATAAAAGGCGTTTTGTGGAACATCATTTGCTGTCATGTCTGAAATGCGTGTGTCCGTTGCATAATAGTGTGTGTGCATTGCGATCAAGCGTGTGGAATTAAAGCACTCTGCAGTATCGACTGAGTACACTACGTATGTTAGGATGTCACCCTCTCCTATTTTTGTATTTAAGGATCAACTAAAAACCTTATCAACCTGTTTATACTACAAGGTCAAATCTGGAGTCTTGACATTCCAGAGGGTCGTTATGCTTTAGCATGATGTTTTCTATGCCTTTTGAAATGAAAGGCAGCGACACGGTAGTGTTACAGGAGAACTTTACGCTATGGCTGAATAAAATTCTGCATATTTTTATGCTACATTATATAGTTCTATACTAACTAACTGAAAAATCAGAAGTGGAAATGATGAATCATAGGCTCACCTGCAGTCATGGAGGTTTACGTTTGCACGTCACACAGAGGGAAACCACGTCCTTGGTGTTGCTTTACCTGTAAAACATGCATATAGTTTTTGGAAGGTCACTACATATTTCAGTTTTTCCCCCTGAAATTATGATCATAATTTGCAGCTCTAGAAAGCATCTGAAAAGACTCGGGTTAGTCCCTGCGAAAATCCTACGTAGGCAACTTACTTACCAAAATAGATTAGATGAAACTTTATTGTCCCCAAGGAACGATTTGCATTTCAGGCAGCAAGAATGATTGCAGATGAACATATTTAAAAATTTACAGTAGTTGTAGTACAACACAACATCCATTTAACACAAGGTCCAATCGTATGCTACCAGTTTGCTTGGGCTCATCTCAAATTATTAATGAACATTTTTACTGTTTAGTGTTACATTTAATTGCTCTCTTTCCATGAGCAGAAGGCAGCGACACGTAATGGTGATGAAGAGGGTGATTTGGGTCAGCAAGGATAGCTTTTACCTTGCTTGTGACTCTGGTTGCGTAGATCTGGGTGAGCTGTACCAGGCTTATTCCCATCATTAGTAAGATTAACTTGTTCTTTTCTTTGCTGTATGTTTATTAAACTGTGCCGATGTTCAATTTGTCGAGCCTATTCTTATCTTACTCCTGTAATAGGTTACAGACCCCGTCTCTTTGCTCATTGTCGTGTAAATCACAGAAGTTACTATCTTTGTTTTTTCTGTTTGACTCTTTAATTTTTGTTTTTAGACTTTTGTTCGAAACGACTCTCATCACCTTGACATTAAATACTGTATTTCTTTCTGCTCTCATAGCTGTTGGCTAGCTTTTTACAAAACCATTTTCCACAAATGGATCATTTTTTATCCTTATCTACCAAACTTTATGCCAATTCCCTCCTGTTTCGTTCACTCTTAGCCATTATCTTTGTGAGCAAGTCTCGCGTGTCATTTTACGCTATGTTTTGCTATCAGAAGAATCCACCACATACCTCTCATGCCCTGGCCATGTGAATCACTCTCGGTAATTACAATGGCAGTTACTCAACTGGGGATTTCATTACATGGTTAAACATTCAAGAAAGGACCCAAAATAGGGAAATCCCTGTCATGGTAATGAGACACTAACAACCCAAAAAGATATGCGGAACTGCCAGAAAATGACACAAAGAGGCCTGGAGGAGCTTTGATTAAGGCCTCTGTTCGGATATCGCATTCAGACGCTAAAGTTTCCTCGCTGCTGCAGATTAGGCTAAAAGAAATAAAAAATGTTTTAATTCCTCAATTATGCTTGTTTAATCGTACATAAAATGTAATTAAAACGTCCAGATTAAACTAGATTAGTCATGTTGCCAATGGTGGTCCTTACATGAACAGCTCTCTGAGCGAGCCTGTACTTGTTCTGAATAATTAAAAAAAAAAACATATCATACTTCCATACAGTTCCCCCCAAAAATATAAACATGGCAGATTTAAGTGTACAGTATGTGAAGGGAGCTAGATATGAGGGTGATGGTAATGAGGCCTTCCAACCTCAAACATTTGGATCTGATCACCACAGATATAGTAATAAACTCTACCATAACTTTAATTTACTCTGAGCACAAATTATAGCGGTTGTGTTGACGTGTTCGCTCACCTGAGCTGAGGATCTCTACAGCTTGCTTTATATTTGTGAGACTCTTTGTTAATTCTCTCCTTTCTGGGCTTATCAGCTCAGGTAGCTCAGGGTTTGTTTTGGGATATTTGCTGTTGTCATACGCTTTCATTTTTCAGATGCTGGACTAACTCAGTGTTTCTCAATTCTGGTCCTCGGGGACCACTGCCCTGTGTGTGTTGTGCGTTTCCCTTCTGTGTCACACATCTGCCTTGAAGTGGGTGATTGACAGACTTCTGCAGAACTTGATGGCATGCAGAGGAGGTCATGCAGTCATTTGAATCAGGCGTCCTGGAAAAGAAACGGATCTAAAATATGCAGGGTGTATTTTAGTCCATGGAACACTGCGCTAACCTGTCTTCCATGAAATGCTTAAAGTTTTGTTTATTGTTTTATAATCTAACCCCACTGTGATTTCTTTTCCACTAGATAAGTGGGGAAAAACTGGATAAATAAGAGAAGATTTAAAAACTCTGAAACATATTGAGTCTTTCTAAATATTCATTGTCTCTGTTACATAAAAACAATATGTAAGACAGTATTTCCTTTGGGTCAAAACTGCTGCTAAATGAAAAATCTAATGCCTTAAAGTTGCAGTAGGTAACTTACAAATTTTTATTTTATTTTTTACATATTTGTTAAAAGTGTCACCATGTTGTGACAGTATGGTATGAGACAGATAATGAGAAAAGACTGAGCTCCTCCACTTCCTCCCTGAGCTACTATTCCAGCCTAAAACAACAAAAACAATCACAGCTGGGAGGAGGGTCTTAGCACCGTCAATCATCCTTGTGTGCATGATGGTAAATGTGCTAATGGCGCAGAGACAACCTACCATTACATCGTGATTGGTGGTCATGCTACCTAGCCTGAGGATTCAGGCCTCTGTTATGATGAACCACCTTTGGCATAGCAGAGCGCAAGCAGGAGGATGTTAGCAACACATACACAAGGTTGATTGACAGCGCTAAGGCCCTTCCCCTGGCTCTGATTGGTTGTTTCTAATGGAAGGGGGTAACATTGGGCAAAAGCAGAGGAGCTCTGTTTTTCACATATTAGCTTCCATATTATACTGTCAAGACATAATGACAATTTCAACAAATATGTAAAAGATTTTGTATAAGTTACATAGTGTAGCTTTAACTTCACATTTTCTCCAAAGTTAGTAGTTTAAAGAATAACCTTAAGTCGATCAATAAACTTGAAAACAACATTCTTGTTGTTGAGTGATCGACAGCTTTGTGATGTTACTTATTTCCACCTTTTACTTAATCTGATTTGTATTCCTTGGATGAAATGGACTGCCCTTAACTTATAGAGGTGACAAGGTAATGAAAAAGTCTGTATAGGAAAAGAAGAATAAAGCTTTACAGCAGCCACATGACGGGATGCCATTTCAGCTGTAAATGGAAACATTTTGAGCTTTACAAAAGAAATAAAAAGGGGGGAAAAAAGCCTAAAACATTTTGAATCCTGTTAAAAAAAACCAAAAAAAACCCCTGAAATTTGTCATCAGAATGGAAGACATCAGAGATTCACACCATCTTCCAACATCCATCAACAGCTTGGACACAGATGCCCTAAAACTTTAAAATATATATTCCAGAGGGCATGTTTATCTTTTCCATGGTGTGACTGCGATTTGTTATGGATTCTAAAAATATTCTAAACAAAAATGTGTGATTTGTTAAAGTGTATAGGGATGGCATGGGTAAGGTGTGTTCAAGTACATTAATATGCATGATTAAATCTGTCTTAAAATATGTCTGAATTATGATTTATTTACCTTCCCTCTGAATGATTGTCTACAGTTAAGTGCTGACATTATATTTAACATTAGAAAATACACTGATTGATTAAAGACACTAAGATAAATTGAGAATTAAACAGGAAAAAAAACCCATTGAAAGCCCTTTAGGGAAAAAAAAAATTATTTCAAATTACAATTTAAAATTAACTGGGGCTAAAGCAAAATTCATACATCAAGATGTTAAATACATGAATAAATAAATAGGCAACTTGCTGACCATAAGAATAAAAAATCGCGTTCCTGACGCATCGTTCATTATAACAATAAATGAACGATGCAGAGGGCCATTGTGGCAGCTTCTTTACATATATTTCTTCTTGTATGTCTTTGGTTTGTGTCTTTCTGCAAAACAAATCTTTAGCCTCGCCTCCATTTTTCTCCTCCCATCAGTTTTCCTTTTTCCCTCCTGAAGATTTATCCCCCCACAGCTGTGGAGATGGGAGTCCCCTGCTTACCTCCACTACCCGTTTCCACCTCGACTCCGAGTCTCTACCAAGTGCTTTTCATTTCTGTGCAATGGTCATTCATTTCCCCAGTAAAATGGAACATTTTACTTGTACTTGATTTGTTTATTAGTTGCGACAGATTGGCGACCTGTCCAGGGTGAACCCCACCTCTCACCTGGAACGTTAGCTGGAGATGGGCACCAGCACCTCCCGACCCCATTAGGGACAAGGGTGTTAGAAAATGGATGGACGGATTGTTCATTAGTTTTAAAAGCATAACATTTGCCCCCATCCTGTTTTTTGCTGTGTATTTCTGATGTAGCGCATAGCTTGTTCTGCATCGTGCCTGAGCTCAGTGAAGTTGTTCTTTTGGACTGTTGAAAAATATCAGAATGTTTCACAGAAATATTTGTTTTTTTTAATTGTCGTTTAAGCAAGACTCTGAAAGCACAACTCCAGACTGCCAATAATAATTTGATAGGCATTGTGAAGAAACAATGGAGCTTAAGACTAACCTCAAGCAGTATTTCTGAGCCCACCTATTTGATTAAAATCTATAAATACAGAATGTATCAACTGTAATGGTAATCTATAATTTTTTTAGACCAAATGGCTATTCTGACAATTTTCCCTGCATGGTTATTACTGCAATAAAGAACACTTTTTTTTATTATTATTATTATTTTACTGTTATATGATATTTTTATATTACTGGAATTAACATATTGACTTTTATGTATGAAATTACATGTTACATTTCCTTTCCAAAAATGTTGTAAATATCTGCAAGCCAACAAATCCACAGAGTATCTGCTTGGCCACTATTTTTTTTATTTTTTCTCAGCCTTTAGGATTTCAAATGGTACTGCAGTAATTTCTGACAATGGCATTTAAAATTTTAGCAAATGAGAACATAAGTCATGTTCCTTCCCAAGTTGCCGTATTTTGTGTATTTATTGTGCATTTATTGCACACAGACAATTACATTACACAAAACTTCCCCAACCTCTATCCTGGCTGCCACCTTTAGATTTTAACGCTATCAGTCAATCTCAAAATTGTTTACAACAAAAAAATTATAAAGCACGCTAATGTCTTGTTAAATCGATGTTCAAGGCTCCGACTGCACATTAAGAAGCTTAAACATATTAAATCCAACCACCCAGAGACGGCACTCCTGGGCATGGCGGTTTATTTTATACGGCTGTAGGGACCGAAAACAACAAATTAGCCCCATACACTAACAAACGCATCACTTATTTAACAGTCCTCGCTAATTAGCTGAATCAAAGTTGAAAGTGAAATAGAGGAGCCCCCGAGGTTCTTTATCACACACTGTTTGATTGGTATTCTGTTCGAACTTGCATAGTAGTTGACAGGACCAATAAACTGAAACAAGTCTTTTTCAACCCCTTCACTTAATGAATCATTCATTTATCATCCATTTGACCTAATTAAAGTAAATAAAGAAATAAAAAAAAACATAAGAGAGGGACCAGATGTTCAGATGTACACGTAGGTATTTACTGCTCACCTATTTGTAAACCTAGATTTCATTTTATTTTAAAGCATTTCTTCTTATGCTCGTCCTACATTTAAATTTTTATTAAATTAAACTTAAGGCTTTAAAAAAAATAGCAAATCATAACATCATATTAATTGGGGCCAGGTAAAGGTAAGATCATTTTATTTATATAGCACATTTTCAGCAACACTGCAATTCAAAGTGCTTTACATGAGTTGGAGGAAATACAAAATAAAAAAAGCAAATTAAGAGAAAAATAAAAATGTAAGGAGCTTGCTAAAGGGTAAAAGTATGAAACATATCTATCGGTTCCCCATGTTTAGGAAGAATAAGGATTTATTAACTAGTCTGGGGTTTTCTGGATTCTTGATCTGATAAAACTAGATGTTTCTCCATGTTTGGTAAGATTAGTGAGGCATAAAACTAAAACTTGCTCCATGTTCGATACCATAAAATAGATGGTAAAGAAAATAAATTCAATTAAAGTGACAGAGGAAAGTGATCAAACCCTCATGCTCTGGCAAAAAAAAAACTTTAAAACTTAAAATCAGAAAATACCGACATTACGTGTGAGCGTCAAGTCTAGACAAAAAAAAATAATTTAAAAAAGAAAGCTGGTGGCGTGGCGGGCGTCACGCACGAAAAGGTAGAGCTGAGGTCTGTTTTTAGGGCCCATCTGCACGTCTGTCTGGAGGCTCTGATGATGAGCCATCAGTCCAGCTCATTATTACCTGACTAATTACAGCAGCTACCTCAGGCTGGCAGCCCTGTGCCTGTATTCATAATCAAAGTGAAATTAAACTATTAACTGAATTAATGGTGCACTGGTGCATGTTGTGTCAGCATACAAGAGACAGCATGATGTGTGTGTGTTTACGTGTGTGTGTGTGTGTGCGTGGCCTTGTATCTGATACAGTGTAAGGACCATTTTCGTAACACATGCTATGTAGAGGGGACCGACTGCTCCTTATGGGGCCCATGAGAGGAAGTGCTGCTTTTGGGGTTATGAGTTAGGCTTAGGACTAGGTTTTGAATTGTGTTGTGGTTAGGTTAGGTTTAGGGTTAGGCATGAACTAGTAATGGTTAGGTGTAGGGTCAGGTTAAAGCTTTAGAAATTAATGAAAGTCTATGTAAATTCCTTGTGACAATAAAAAGACACACTATGCATAGTTTGCTTTTTTTGTTTTTTTATTAGTTCATATATTGAATCAAAACGGTTTATTTATGGATAGAAATAGAAAATTAAACCAATAGGAACAATTGTGTTTGGACTATATCTCTGTATTATTTGCAGAATGTTTAAATTTTTATCATTGTATAGTTGTGCAACAAAAAATGAGGCAAAAATTCTAATGCAGATAGTGGTAATGGTACAATAGTTGCTATCCAATGTAAGGCACAGATGTGCACCAGTACTTAAATAATTCTGTCTCTCAAAACAATTTTACAATAATTCCCAATTAAGATATTCTAATCAGATTCTGTTTCCCACGGTTGAAACACTGTGCTGAAATTACTAAATTAGTAACAGTTACTATTTCATAACAGCTGCCCACGAATATAATATTAAAGGATTTGTTGAACGTTGAATAACTTAAAATTAATTGGGTTTTTGACAAACGTAAGCCTCATCAAGCCACATCAATTTCCGTTTGATTGTTTTCGGACCCCGGCTCCGTTTGCGCAACACTTCAAACCGGTCCGTTTCTTTGTACGTTCAGATAAGGACCGGAGCAGCAAAGCAGTCATTCTGCTGCGATCGCTCTCGAGCTACCGCGGCGCAGCCAGTGTCGTGCCAGTTTACGCTTAACAAGAAATTGCTCTAAATGAATTTCACCCTCGTTAATTCCTTCTTGATTTCATTTCTCACAAACATCGTTTTATTGCGGCTGAATTCCCAGCGCAGCTGCTGTCACTCACATGCTTTAATGATTTTACCAGAAAGCACGAGGGAAGTTTTGACTGAAAAGTGGTCCACGTGGAACACTTTATGCACATTAATTACACACGGACTGATGTTCTCAAGCCTTTATCTCTGACAACATGATAGAAATTTAGCTTCCAGCTAATGGGCGGGGGGAGATTACATCTACATGGAGACTTTATTGAAGTATGTTGGATATCGACTTAAAGATTGACATTTTCAAAAGATGCTTTTAATCTGACAAACAGGCCTCATTGGAAAGCATATTCTAACTGTATGCTTAATAGTCACGGTCACTTTTGAAGCTCTATAAGTTTGGTGTTCCTGTTTAATTAAACCACGATTGTTTCAGCACATCAGCCAACAAAATCTTCAGTTTTGTAAATCAAAGGCTTTAGCGCTGTTATTTTGGCTTCTTTCCTGTACAAGGGAAAATGGGAGGGGGCAGATTGCATGAGGCTCCTACTTCAGTTCTTTTGTCTTATGTATTTTCCACCCAGTCACAACACAATTAGTATAACAAGAAATTTTTCCCACACAAGTGAAATAATCTGTCAGTGGAACAAGTTCTTTGTCATCAACATAAAGGATTTATTCACTTAAACTCCTATATCGTTCTGAAAAGTTACTTGTAAGTTGATTTTGTTTTATTGAAGTGTACTAAGATAGCTGGACTAGAAACTAGATGAAAAACACTTACGGTTTTGTGTTTTTGCAGTGTAAAACATCTCTACAGTTTTATCATCCAATGAAAATTATTTGTATTCGGTAGATTTTTTTTTTGTTATCTCCTACAAACTGTAGGCTACAATCTATGTAACTTTTTTTTAGTTGGCAACTCCAACCCATATGCTAGTTATCACTCAATAAAGCATGATTTGTCATCCACATGTTACACATTTGACACATGTCAAATTTGTGCTGGACACATTTGATCAGATGTGGTCAGATGTGTCCACATTGGGTTGTGCTGGACAAGCGATTGGGTTCAGGTCTGTTCGTGCACACAGACCATTGGGCAGGAATCGAGGTGTTATCCTTTGCATTGTGGAGTCAATTTTAACAAACTGGAAAGACAACACACCACTACTGGAAACATGCAGTTTAAAAAAGACAATGGAGGTTTTACACTCTTTCTTCATTTTTGTCAAGTGTGTGTACAAACGCATGGGCAGGACTTCTTTCACACCTTTAGATTTTTAGTGGTCGATGTTTATTTGCATTCAATACAAAATAGTTACACATACTCACGGTTTCTCTACACATCTTGTGTTTTTGTTGTATTTGTTTTTATGTCTCGTACTCGTATGTGCCCCCAACATACCTGCCCAGCAGTTCATTTTTGCGTTTTTGACACTTGTTGCAGAAGTTCCCCCCCCCCACGACGCTCCAAAATAGAGTCCAGACAGGTTTGACATTTAAAACAGAAAGCATAAGCAGGCTGCAAAATAATAAATATTCATCCGTAGCAAAACAGCACCACTAAGAATGAGAAAAGGGAAAGTGAAGAGGATGGAAAAGGCGAGGGAAAATAAGGATTCCTCAATTTCAACGGATCAACGAGTTTTCAAATTGAACACTCTTCTCGTTTAAAATTCAGACGGGAATCCGGCGAGATGTTAGTAGGGGGAAATCGAGAGGGAAATTGGGTCACCTGTGAGCTGCTCATTTTATGCAGTCAAAACAAATAAGTAATTTAAAAAGGGAAAATGAGGAGGGGAGAGAAGAGAATTATAATAATAATAAAAAAAGAAAATTATGTCAGACACAATGAAACGGGAGAAGACAAAACAAAAGTCTTCAAGTAGATGGATCCACCGAGTAGGGTCAGTGAACCCGCACAACTTTTATACTGTAGTTCATGAAAATAAAACGGGCTCAATCAGTGTGAAGAAGGATGGAGGTTAAAGTCTTGGCTGCAGTTATCTCATTTAGGTCTAAAGCTATTGGGTTTTTTTGGTTTTGTTTTTTACTGTGGACACACTTTTTTTTTTTAAACAAGCAAACACTCCCAGATAGAATCCTGTTTTGAATAGACAATGCAGACTGGTTGCCAAGTTTGTGAGGTTTGCAGAACAGAGGGAATCAGGTGTGAACGGGGGGCAGTGGCTACAATTTCAAACGTCGTTTGTTTTGCAAACTAATTAGATATTGACTGAATTGATTGCAGTATCCAAAGAGAAGAAGAAATGGAGGAAATGCTTAACTATAGGAGAAAGTTTGCTTCCCCTTGGCTCAATTTAATGTCAAGCCTCATCTTCAGATGGTAGTGGTAAAATGTTTTTATACAGTATATTTTAAACAAATGTTCAGAAATCTAATTTCATGGTTTTTTTTAATCTAACCAGGTCTGAATTTCAAGTTATTTTTGCCCCCATCTGGGCAAAATATTTTTGATTTTTTTTCTGGCCTATCTTAAAAAGTTAGATATTGCATTATTTGCATTATTTGTTAGGGGATTTGGGTTAGAAATGGATTCATACAAAAGCCAAGGTTACATAAAGCTTGGAATAAGGCGACTCTTTTCAACTTTCAGCAGCAGTGATAGGCTTTTTTAAAAGAAATTTCAAGGTAATTTATTTTGTACACAAATAAAGGCCTTACAGAACATTGAATCCTTTACCTTGGTAAAGTTCGGTCAATCGTTTGATCTTCCAATCTGCAACACAAACACGATTCAGCCTGATTTTTTTATGAGTAGCCCAAAACTTCTCAGTAAAGATGAACTTTCTGTCAAAGTTTCTCTCTTGGAATCGGATGAAATAGAAATGTAATAATTTGATAAAGATTTTCAGGTACCTCTTAGCACTATTTACCAATGGTCATCAATCATTGGTAAATGATTCCACAAGTAATTTAAGGAATTACTTAAGCACCCAGTTGAAATAAAATGACACCAATCCAGATTCCCATTGAGTATGTGGATGTCTTATCCATATTAAAAATGCAAATTTTAAATAGATTTTTTAGAGAGCAACAATCGAAAAGTCATTTCCTTTAAGTGATCCTCAAATCTTGCAGTTGGAGGCCACTGACCTTCAAGTAAAGACGGTGACTCGAGTTTGAACAAAATAACTTCAGACCAGAGTAAGACTTGTAAGACTTAAAACTTGACTTGGACTTCTGGTCTGAGACTTGAGTGTTTGTAATAGTTTATGTCTCATGTAATGAAGAGTGAAAGGAACCCATCAAAAGAGCAGAAAAAATGTGCTTGATAATTAGTTAGTCACGTTTATGGAGAGTTGATCGCTCATAGGGTTTTGTGCTTCCTCTTGGGAAACATTGACAGGGGTTTTTGTTTCCCCTCAAAATTTATGCCTTTGGCAATTTCTCTCTCTACATGTGGAATTAAGTGTTTAAAAATTCAAACATTACTGTACATGCAAATTAATAAGTTTAAACACAGTTATTAAATGTTCATGTGATAATTTAGGCTTAAGAACAAAGTATACAGGTTTGGAATCCTTTCGTATAATTTCATAGAGTTAGAGGAGTGCTAGTTGTAGTGGATTTGACGAAAAAACATTTATTTCAGGTGTTAAAATCAAGTCTCTACTTGGATTTAGGGGGTGAAACTGACTTGGACTCAGTGACTTGAGACTTGAGTTGTGAAAAATGAGTTTTGAACTTGTCTACAAGTTTTAGGTTGTCCTTCTCTGACATATGAATAATGGTTAAATTACTTTCATTACAAAGTCAGAAATGTCCCTTTAAAAAAAATATTTGGACGATTGAAGGTTTGAAGCATCTAAATTATGCTGTACAGTGAAATCCATGTACCACAGCTAGGCCAACATTCCTTAAATATGTTTAAATAAGGAGAAAGTAATTATCCCTAGTACAGAATCCTGTGGAACTCCCAAACTGACTCCTTATTTACTTGCAATTACAGGTTGCAATACATACAAAATGGGATATTACTACATGTTAAACTGTGAAACATGTCCAATGAGAAGCTTTTTAGCAGCTATTTATGTGTGCCATGCAGACGTCATGTTTCATTGTGCTTAATTAACTTTTCACCTACATTTTAATAAAAGCAGTACTTCCCCGTTTCAGTAAAAGCAGTAAATATTTAGTGTTCCTCTCTCCTCTCTCTTCTGCCCTCTACAGGACAGTCCGCTGATTCTCCAGTCAGACAGAAATGTGACGGTCAATGCTAGAAATGATCAGGGACAACTGACTGGTCAGCTCACCGTGGGTAAGACACACTCGTCACACACAGACACTTCACACATGCTATTTTCCCTTTAAATAAGGTTCAGCCCGCCTGTTTTTTGTTGTTGTTTAAACATAAAAATTTAAAGTATTCTTCTAGTTGAAACCTAAATGCTTTCCCCTCCATTTTGATTACCATAGTGAAGCTACTGTATCTATTTTCATTAGCCATCCAGCTCCCTTTTTTTTCTTTATATAAAATCATGTTTTCAAGGCAAGCTTCACTAGTTTATGATATATCACACTTATTTTAGTGACCTTACTACATCTTTTTAATGTATCATATATTTTCACATTTGTTACCATATAGTTATGTGAAAATGTGCAGTTGTTGCACATTTTCGCATCAAAAATGCAAACTTGTATTGATGTAAGTATCTTTAACTGTGTAAATTTTCCTTATCTGCATTTTCTGAACAAAAAGAAGTAAATCCAAGTATTTTTGAGCTTTAGATGTAACAAGAGGGCTAATGTGAATTGTGTTAAAAAAAAAAAATTAGTAAATCCTGATCAATGACTGTTTTGCAATACGTCAGTGAACCTCTAGCACGGATTGCCAATTCTAGAAACAACACATATATTTAGCGCTCTTGGACTTAATGTTCTCTGCTTCACTTCAATTTTTTAGATTTAAGGTTCAGATGTGACTTGCTGCACATTTTCAAAACTTGACTCACTGAACACGTTGGGGAAATCATTATAAACAAATTAATCATGTCAAAAATGCCCTCGACCAAATGGTTGTTTTGTTTGTTGTTTTTGTTTGTTTTTTTAGTAAAACATGTCTTTGCTCAAACCAGACTGTAGCTGTTGGCCACACATAAACATAAAATCTCACAGAAATGGATAGCTACAATAACAGTCTGACAGCCAGGTGACATAAATGGTGTTTTCTGTTTCCGGAACTGAAATTTTCATTTTGATGAAAGCATGAAAAACCATGAATAGCCACTATATTACTATTGGCAGGCCAGGCGTTGTATATATTATTTCTCTCTCTGAAGTTTTGAAATCTCTTATAGCTCACTTTTCACTGCTAAACTCGCTAAAGCCTCTTCTCTCAGTAAGAAAAGTATTCCAGCTCTTATGCGCGCCTTAAGCATTATGTGCTTCCTCTGCAGACACTAGAGCTAGTCTGTTTTTCAAGTATTGGGCCTGGCAGACGGCTTCAGTCGACCATGTTTCACTAGTTGTGGCTTATTGAGATTCTTTTTTAACTTTAACAGAATAGATTTGAATTCATATTTGCAAGGAAGCAGAACTTATGCACTCGCATAACCGCACTTAAGCCTACATTTCAGTCAAAACCGTGCATGCAAGTAACTGTTTCATCAATAGCGAGCTGCAATATGCAAACATCGTCAAACCTAAGCGCTGTGGAAAATTTCAGTAACTGACTGACTATATAAAATAGGACAAGATGAATCCTCTTGTGGAGTTTCATCTTTCAGGCACCAGAAATCCCCTTGGCTTCTTGATCTCATCCCGCTGCTCCCCCCCCCCCCCATCTTCCCCTGTTGCTCTTGTGCTGACTCAGCACCAGAATTAAAATGAACACAAACGCACTGAAAGACAGGAGCAACCGCACATGTTCTCCATTCGCCATCGACGCTCTCAAAGGGAGGTTCAAAAAAATCCTCAAAGAAAGATGGTGATTTCTCCTCCCCGGAAAACCTCACGCACTCGGGGGAGGGAGAAGTTCCACCTTATTAGCATTCATGACTTGAAACCCACCAGAGGACCAACTTTTTTTTAGCCTGTACAAGAGATACAGGACCATTTCAATTAGCAGCACGGGTAGATGAAATGCCCACAAGTGCTTGCTTTTGTACATTCGCGGTGAATACCAAAGCAGAGGAGGCCCGATGTGACTGCTGCCCAATTCCCTCACCAGTCTTTTTTCTTAAAAAAAAAAAAAGAAAATGGCCAAACAGGGACATCCAGCTTACATAGCAATAATTTATTAGAATACTGAATGTGTTATCTCTAATTTCACTAATACAGTTTCTCTCCTGATTCAGTCATCTTTCATATCTAAATCATAACCTACAATCTAAGAATGCCCAGATTAGGATTTTGTTCCCAAATACCAATCTGAGTCTTTTACTACTCTTAAAGATACAGTATGATTATTAGTAGTTTATTTTTTGAACAGATTTTTAAAGATTTGTCCATATGTTCTGACAGCATAATTTGAAACGGAAACAACCAATCAGAGCAATGAGGACAGTCTTGGTGCTCTCAGTCATGCCTGTGTACACGTTGCTCATACCCTTCCCCTTGCTCTCTACTAGGTTAGTTTGCCACATCAAAGCCTGACATAAATGTTAAGGCTAGTTAGAAAGGCCACCGATGACAGTGGATAAATAGTTTTTTCTGTAAAGGTAAGTTGTTTCCTTGCCATTAGCACATTGAGGAGCGCATACACAAGCCCAATTGACAGCTCTTCCTCCTGGTTGTGATTGGTGAAGGAGATAAAATAGCTTGTTTTGTTCTTTTTTTCCAGATCATATGTCTCATGCTATACTGTCATGACATGGTCAGAGTTTTTCTTAATGAAAATGTCACGATCAGACAGCATGGAAGTAGGGAGTTGTCCCATCAGACCGTCAGTTCCCGAAACCACGCAAAAAAAGGAAAAATTGTAAAGGCGCACATGATGTCAGAGTAAAAAAATAGATGATCCCACAAGAGCGTTGAGCTAAAATAATTTTGTTCAGTCTATTGTAGTTCACATGCTGCAAAATAAAAATGGAGGTTCAAACCAGCAACCCATCAGTTACAGGACAAACTCCTTCCTCATGAGCCACCATCGCCCCTACTTAACTTGCATAACGTTATGCAAAATTCAATATAACACTGATTACATTTTCTTCTAAGGATGAAAAATATACTACAACATTTATTGTCCAAGCCAATTTCCTCCGAAGTTCAAAAACCTTTCTCCAAATGTTAAGCTAGATTGTCGTTAAACAAATTTGAGCGAAACAAAAAAGAGAGCGTGATGCAACTAATAGGGACCGGACAAAACAACAAGCAACATTTGCGTACCACCATGTTTACTAAGGTGGATGATGATGAAACGAACGCAGCTGTGAATATGAGAGTCTTGAAAGCAAAGAGGCAAACATAAAGAGGCAGCCTTACAAAAGAGCGCAGCAGGCGCTTCTCGCAGAAACCAAAACTTAAAAAAAAAAATCAACACAACCAAATAAAACCAAGACAAACCCAAGAATGATGCATAAAAACATTGCAGTGAAAGAAAAAAAAAAACACAACTCATAAACACACAGGGCCTTCACACCTTGAGAAACAAAAAGAAGGCAAAAGAAATGTCTTTTTGGCCTTTTCAAAGTGAACAACAGCCAACATGTCAATGATGCAACAGCAGGAAACAAGAGGGTCACTGCATGATTTGAAGTGTTTTTACCTGCCAACAAGCAGAGCAGGCCCTCTGCTGCACCAAACCAACCCTTCATGTGTCACCTTACGGTGTTTTTTAGACCTCTCAAAAAGAAAAAAAAAAAAAAACGAGGACAGAGGTTTGAAATGGCAGAGAAGAGAGATTCCGGAGACAATGGTGGAAACTGCACCACGAATCATGTCCCAGTTCAACTTATGCCACAGGTAGGAAAGCAAGATTCATGTTCCAAGCACAGAAATTATTTATTTGGGGTTGATTACAGCCATTAATAAAGTAAGGGAGGGGAGAATGAGACGGGGCGAAAGATGAATGAGCATCATTTTCTTTCCACATTAATCAGCAACATGCCTGTGATCTCGGGGCTCTGGGAGGCTTCGAAAGATGAAATGCTGATAAGACATGTAGTTTCTGTTGTATGATCTGCATATCCACTCACGTCTTAAGCAACTAACTCCCACACAGCTATGGTGATATTCAAAATATTACAACACAATTTAGATAGGCTTACTTATACAACAAAATTCCCTCTTGTTTTATCATTTTTAGCTATTCAGATGAAGAGCCACTTCAATGTTCCTCCATGTAAACATTACTGCAATATTTTTATTTAGAGTTACTCCTACTTTCCCTACATGAATGTCAATAAAACTATCTTTTTGTTTTGACTGTTTGCTAGTCAGTGAATGTGTTTGACATCACAGCAACACTGTTGATCAATACAGCTTGTAGTGATTTCTGTTATTTGTCCTGATCAATGAGTGATTGGGTTTTGGTTTCATTTTGTGTTCTCTGATTCTGCTAGTTTATTATTTTATTTAGTTTATTAATTATCATTTGTATCTATTTAGTGCAGTTCATTTCCCTGTATTCTATGATGTGGTTGAGTCATATTTGACTTCATCTCTTACTTATTCTTGGGTTTTGTGCATTTTAGTTTATTCTCTTGATTAAGGCTCATTTTGTGATTTCTGTGTTACGTCTCCCTGTTCTCTCAGCTGACTAAACTCATTTGCCTCCAGTGTTACTCTCAACTCATGTCTTAGTACTGGTATCTCATCAAGCTGAATTGGCATCCAACAAAAACAAAAACAATAAAGCAAAACTTTCATTACTTGTTCTTTCAGTTTTCTAAGGACATTGATTTCGGTTCTGGTTATATATTTAATATCCTCTTTTGATACACAGTAGAAGCAACAGCAAACTTTGAGAAGAAAAGCACACTGGATTAATCTAGTATATTTATTGTTACAAACTATGCTTAATTTTGTAAGCTTTAAATATAAACATGCACACAATTGTGCAAATTTTGCACACTCCAACCAATTAAACTGTAGTTTGTAGTTTCTCATTACTCAACAGCAACTAAGGGAAACTTACTCCACCACACATGCATAAAAGTGGTAGCAAACTTGCTCAGGGGACAACTGACAGATGATATGCATTTCATTTTTTAGTTCTCGGGTGCCCCAATGCTTTCTGATGCCGCCCTGGGCAACTGCCCATGTAGTGGCATGGTGCCGCTGGACGCACGTTTTCAAAACATTACATTTTGTCTGAAGATTCTCAGTTCTTTGGGTTTTCACATTCAGGAGGGCTTAAAAGAAGTCATTTTGTTTTAAACGCTAATTTAGAAATGTCCCTCTCCATTCATTTCAGTGGAACTTGTCATCTGGATGAGGACCAGAGGCTCAGCTAGATGAGCCGGTTGCTCATTTTGTACTTTGTCAAAAATTCATGCACCATTCGTCAAACCATTCGTCTTGCTGTCGTTCGTCACGCTTGTGTCGAGACCATAACGTGATACCATGAGTGAAGTCAAAATAGTAGTTCCATTAATCTGCGTTATGTAACATTAATGTGTTAAAATGTTCTGATTTTCACAACAAACACGACCACAACACCACCTCGTCATGCTTATTTGCTTGCTAATACGCTGATGTGAGACAGCATCCTGCACTTCAATCTGTATTTGTCGCAGCATGGCCAGTGTGCATGCATTAATCACTCTGGCATGAACAGCACACCCAAGGTAATCTTTGTCTTTCCTTTAATGGATATAAAAAAGGATCATATTAATAATGCATTGGTAAACTATACAAAACCCAAAAAGCCTTTTTGTGGACAAAAATGCTAAGAAGTTAAAGATGGAGCGTAATAAATAAAAACTGCCCATACAAAATCAGAGCTGCTTCATCTTTCTCATTGGCAAAAAATTATATTTTCCAACCAGGCTTTTTGGTCAGCACCAGTTTCAGATTCATATTTTTTTGTTCCTAGTACAGACGCCTGCTTCAGTAATGATTGAGTTTGACACTCAATCATTACTGCCAACATATTCTAGTGTTTTCGCAGGAAAAATGGTAAAAAAAAAAAAATGGTAGGGAAAAATGGTACACTGTTGTTCTAACCTTGGGGGATATTATTTAGTCATGTTGAAGAGAGTATTATTGAGGACTTCAGACGGAGCAGAAAAGAAAAAGATTATGTAATATTACTGTTTCCTTCACAAAAAATAACTTTTGTCAGTATGTGGCGCTGCTTAGAATGATTTAATTGGACGATCAATTGTAAGTCAGCCAACAGCATGGCTGGGATAGTTCCTTTATTCCTGTGCTGAAACAAGTACAGGTGCATCTCAATACACTTGAACATAACCTAAAGAATCATTTTGGTAACTTGAGTTCGAAAGTAAAACTCAATAAGTCTGATTATACACACAGAGGTGTATTTCAATCATTCATACTGTTGCACCAAGAAGAAAGGCATTTTGTTTACAAATGTCAGACCATTGAACAGTACCTACTGTAAAGTATGCACTCTGTACTTTGTCAAATTCCTTCTTTGCATAATTACAAACCGCAATTTGGCAGTGTGAGTCGGGTTTGTGTTGCACGTTTCAGCGATAAAGCAGTTCAAAGTGCTTTACACTGTAAAAACATTGTAGGGTCATCAATTATGAAACCAGCAATAAACATTACATTTTGTCAAATGCCATCATCAAAGTCATCAAGCAAAAGCACATCAAATAAGTCAATGTTACACTTAGTGCTAATCAAGGGCAACTCTAAGCAAGTGGGTTTTAAGACTTGATGTTTCAGCAGTTTTTCAGTTTTCTGGAAGTTTGTTCCAGATTTGTGGTGCATAGAAGCTGAATGCTCCCTAGGAAGTGCCAACTTCTAGAGGGAAAGGATGTTACCATCTTGGAGGTTATCAGCATGAATGCTCTAAAATATCATTCTAGATGGCTCTTCCGACTTTAAATGTGATCGAACGCAGGTGACACCAGCAGGTGACGAGCTTTCCCTAATCCTCCTACTATGTTGGATTCCATACTTTATGGCTTTATATTTTCTTCCAAATGAAATGGTAAATTTGTTTTCATCTGACTTTGGCTGTGGTTTAGTTGCGTACTCTGACTTACAGTATGTCTACACATTGAGGATCTCCCTTAAACTCGTCTCTTTAACTTGCTTTGCCTCCCAGGCCTCCTCATGGCTGCAGTTATCCTTGTTGTCTCTGCAATTCTTTCTGCCATTGTTTTCCTTCCACTTAATTTCCCACTAATATCCTTCGGAACAACATGGTGTGAACATCCACCTTGTTTTGTGGCTCACCCTCAACACTCTGACAGTCAGCTGGGCATTTCTGATTTTGATGGAAAATAAATTCCAGTAATGTAATGAAGCACATTACTGTTTTCAGACGTCTCTGAAAAAAACCCAACAACAATATGTTGTTCCTCCAATTATATACTAATTTGAAAATCCAGGTTTAGTTTTAGTGATGCTTAAATTAAAAATGTTTACATTTTCAAGCATTTTTCCTTTCTGAAAAGTTTTTTTTTCTCCTTCTAAGTAATAATCAATATAATGATATATTACACAGCCGGATAACTTGGTGCATTTCAAGATTATTACTTCATTAAATCCACAAGTGCAAAATTATCCCCATTTAAATCTGTCACCAAGCAACATTTTATGATGCAGTCTGTTGGCAAATGCATAAAAATTAACAAGCCTAACAAAAATGGTTTCTAGCTATATCTCTATAGCTACAGTATATCAGCAATATAGCTTGGTTGATCTTATAAATAACAATTCATATGTTGCGGTTTTATGCCTAATTTCCTTTTAAAAATATGTTTTCTGACGAAACGCGCTCTAATACACTTAATATCATGCAGCTGCAGACCATGGAAAATGACCACCAGACAGTATCCCTTTTAATAAAGTAACACCATAAACTGTAACAGAGACACTTTTTGTAAATATTGAAACAGAGCCACGCAGTCTGAAGTAGCAGCAAAAGCTTTTTGAAGTGTTTTCTGCTGTTTATTAAATATTCTATTGAGGATTATTAGTCTGTGAACATCTGTAAACAGAGGAAGGACATTTAACAAAGAGATTGGGATTATCTTTGTGGTATTACATGTGACAAACACATAAGTGTTTACTTAATTACTGAGCAGTTTTACCAACAACAAACCATAACCCAACACTACCACGATGCAACCTGACAGCAAACAGACGACATGTTTTATTGATTGTCAGTATAACGCGGCGCCAAGGTAAGTGACCTTTAGTTCGGACTGATTTTATTCTTATCCAGTCAGCATCAAACACCAATAGATCACTGGTGGAGAATGAATTGAGTCATTTGATCTGCACCTGTGAACACGTGGTGAAAACATAATTTGTATATGCTATATTATGCAATTTGAGGGCCACAAAAAAGTATAGTAAGTTCATAAGTGTACGAGTAACTTCTGGATGTCTGTGTAAACTTATTTGTCGTAGTAATTAAAGTTTTAAAGCTGGAAGACAAGTTTTAACTTTGTTGCTTAGATAAACCAGAATAAAACCACTTTGTGTTTCTGTGGGTCTCAGACAGCAAAACGACAACAGGCTGAAATCGGCTGAAATTATGATCACAGCTAACTACGACCGTTATGTACATCATCTGCAAGGATGCGAATTTACAATTACACTGAGCATAATAGAGAAATAAATGAAATCTGACTTTGCAAGTTCTCACTATGTGCACTATAATCAGAAAACAATTTTAGCTGACATTCAACTGTTCAGCTGCTACAGCGATGCCATGTTAGTGGTTAGTGAGGACGAATGGTAGCTAAATTCAATTAAAGCTGTATTTAATTAAACATATCTTCTAGTTGAAGCCTTGCAGTAACCGTAAGTGGTTTAAGAACAGCGGAAGATGGATTTTGACTTTACAGAGCCAGTCAGACTTTTGCGTACCATAAGCTAATCAGCGGGGTGAATGTCGTACACATTTTGGGATTTTGAATATAAAACCATTTGAATGAAATCTTAAAACAAGAATTAGTTATTGTGGCTTTTCTGTAATGCAAGCAGAGGCTTTCTGTATAAGTTTGCATATTGGCATCTACTGTATATTGCCTTTAGGAATAATGTTTGTTTGTTTCATGGTTGTTTCTCTGTCTTGTGCTTGACTGGGAACCATGGTGTGAAGCTTCCCTCTCTCCAAACGACTGAACATGAGCAACAATCTGCCTGTAAGAATATAGAAAATCGATGGATGTCAGTGTCAGACTTATATTTTTATTTATACTGCACACTTAAGAACAAACAAAAGTTGGCCAAAGAATATAAAAGCCAGGAAAAGTGAATACTCTGAAGCCAATTTAGTCTATCTTGCTTAATCAAAGTTCTTGGGAAAGATTGGCGTTCTTAATGATATTAAACCCGAATGACGTAAAACTTTGTTGTGCAAAAATAGTTTGGTTTGACTATTAATAAGTATAAACAATTACTTATTAATAGTCAAACCAAACTATTTATAAACAATTACTTTTCTCCAAGATATAGAAGCTTGTTTCAAGTCAATAATTTCTTAATATTCATGAAATAGTGTACCAAGATATTTGCTTTAGAAACTAGACAAAAAAATACATTTGGTAAGATTTTGTGTTCTTGCACTGCATCACCTTTTTTGGCTTATGCATTAAAATAACATTGGTTGAAGGGATGAGTCCAGCTTCGACATTTTTCAAATCAGGTTTTATGTTTTCAAATGACTCAAATGCACCTTTTAACAGCATGACCTTATTACAACATCCAGGACTAGGATTAGCGTTTGCAAGCCACAACTACAAATTCAGGAGTTGTAAATAAATGCTACCGAGCTCCTCATGCCTTTAGTTACCTCAATTTCACTTTGATTAGACACTGTTGAGCTACATCAGTAACAAAACCTTCGAAATGACGTGTGTGATTTTACCAAGTTTAAAAGGCAGCTTAATTGGAGTGAGACGATAAAGACAATGAAGCGGCGAAGGTAAGCCTGAATTTAAAAGAAGATAAAATGTCATTGGGTGATTCATTAATTTCAAATGGCATCAGGTTCCAGAGTTGTAAGGGGAAAAAAAAAAAATTAAAGGTTCATTGTAGAAAGAGAATGACTAAGCAAGAAAGAGTGTGTGAACACGCTAGATGAAAAAATTTAAGATGAAAGTCTCTACTAAAGTTTATTTTTACAATAAATAATCAAAACAAACACACAAATGTAATACAAATGAATTTTTTCAATTCCTACTTTGTCCCATCATCATCAAAAGCACAGTGTTCTTCTGTTTTCTCCGCTTTTTCTTCTTAAAAGTATCACAGAACCTCATATGTTGATCGTTACTGTTGGAGAAATTGGGGGAGGGGAAAAAAAGAAGAAGTAATGTTAGAAAATTACTCCTCCATTTATATGGCACAGGTTTAGATAACCAGTGTAATCTAGACACCAATTCACTGCCTCGAATCCCGGGACATCATCACCAAGGCGGGTGAAAGGGTACGGCTTCAAAACTCCCAAGTTCACTCATCATCTTTATGGTCGGCCATTCAGAAGACAAAGATGACAGGTTCTCACTCACTTTAACGAGCTGACAGCAACAGAGAGGAAGAGAGAGAACAGAGGGATGAAAGGAGGAGAGCAATAAAACTGAGATGAGAAGCCCAAGGCCAATCCATGCTCTTAGACCTTCTCTCTCGAAGATGAGCCCTCAGGAGGGAGCAGAGTAATGGCAGAGACAGTGGGTGGACTCTGCTGCCTCACTCATATCAGTGAAATTCACAATATGACCACAGCCGAAATTGGGATGTCAAATTATAGTCTCAATGAACAGTTTGGTCAGCCAAAGTTAACACTTTGTCCTGTTCGTTGTGATGTTTCAGTTGCACTTTGAGTTTTTATATCTGGACTACAATCTGTTTAGTCATATTGAAGAGATTACAGTAATTACAGTGAACCCTCGTTTTTCGCGGGGGTTAGGTTCCAAAAAGAACCGTGATAGGCGAAATCCGTGAAGTAGTTACCTTTATTTTTTACAATTGTTATACAGCATAATTAAATACTCTACATTGAAACCAAAGAACAAAACCTGTTTTCAGGCCTAAGCATTTTTTTTTAACAAAAAGAACGCTTTCTTGCAAATAACTACAGTAAAATAATCATTGTAATCATCAATATGAAGTACAGTAGGACAAATTGTGACTCGCGTATTTCACTGTTCGTCTGACTGTGACGGTGTGGCCTGACTCCACTCTCTAGTGGCTTTTTCTTCTGAAGCCTGTGGTGCAGGTGTGTTTTTTCGAGAGAAGAACATAGTTATCGGTAGTTATTGTCACTCTTTTTTCTTCTGGGCAAAAATATTGGCCAAAATTTGCCAAGCTGCATTATCACAAGGGGACTGGCGTCTGTCTCCAGGGGTCATTGGGCAAGAAGCGAGGTTATTCGCTGTACAGGTCACATGGCAACACAGAGGCACACAGGAAAGACAGCCATGCACACACTCTTACCTATGGGCAATTTGGAGTAATGAATTGATTACACAGTCATGTTTTTGGACTGTGGGGGGAAGTTAGAGTATCTAGAGGGAGAACATGCAAACTGCACACAGAAAGAGCCCAGGCTGTCATTCGACTGCAGAACCTTCAGAACCAACAGCGCTACCAACGGCACCACCATGAAGCCCATTTAGTAAAAGTGATTGACTGTGCAAATATTTAGGATTTCATGTGCATTTGTGAGCTCACCGAGAAATAAACATTTGAGAGACATTTAATGCCTTAGTTTTACTTGTACAATTACAAATTTGTACACGTTTCCTCTCAGACCTGAGTTTTGTGCAAAACAGATTTGTTTGTGCATAAATTTACGTCTGCCCCTAATGGGGTAGCGTTTGCATATTAGATTCCCTAAATCAAATACATTTTAAACATACAGATGGGCTTTGCTTCAGAATTTACCCAATGGGGAATCCTTCTGCTGCAGAGTAGGAGCTGGTGCTCAGCGTGGCGTTCTCTGGGTATATTTGTGTTGAGGGGTAGAATCTGTTCATCTGTTTTGTGTAAACTTTTGTAGCAGTAGCTTGTGTTGTTGCAGTAGTAAATGCGGAGATTTTACAAAAAATGACAAGGACCTTCATTGAACAGGAAGTCTTAATAGGGCAGCAGAAAATTGATTCATTGTTTTCTTTAAAGCTTTTAATCGTGAGCTTCTATGGCAGCTATAGGATTTAAACAAGCTTGATGCTCATTGAAAGACTTTGCCACAAGGTATGTACAATCTAGAAAATACAAAGCAAATCCTACTTTTGATACTTTTGGCTCTAATTGCTAATAAAAATTGGAGGTTGTGAATACAATGATAAAAATTATGCTCATGTTTCCTCGATTTTGTTTTACTAAAATAGCTAACACATCCCAGTTGCTTGGTGTAACTTTTCTACATCCCTCAAGCACACTTTGTGTAGCATCAACTCTTACCATGAGTGATCAATGAAAGAAAAGATATCTTATTAATTCACCGGTTACCAAATAAGCTCAAAATGGGGTCTTTTCAGTTGTTTTTTTAAGCCATCTTGGCTAACAGAGTCAAATGTTTCACATTTACCATTATGTGTTAAGGGTCTGTCATGCCCAGTGCCCACACTGAACTGTCTGCAGTTACAAGCTCTACAACTGACATGTGAAAGCTGACATGAATGGATCAATAACTAGGTAATATGTTGGTACAAATGCAGTTAAAGAATGGGCAAAAATTTTAATTAAAATGTCTGCTTCTTGTATTTATATAACGCTATTCAGTCTTTAAAGAAAAGTGTCCTGGACTGGAAAATACCAGCGAACATTTAAATTAAGATACTGGGACAGAACTTTGAATATAGTTACATGATTACTGTTGATTATGATCATTATTTAAAGTTCCCTATATAAAGTCATCCCTCCAGGAAGTTGCGATGGTGCTATCGCAACTCGATGCAAATTCACTTGTCATTCAGAAACTTGTAATTTTCACCAGTCACTGCAACATTTCCGCAAATTTAACCAATCATATTAACGTTTTCTGTACTTGTTTCTTTTCTGTCCACTCATCCCCCTTCTAATTAAGCCTCCTGTTTCACACCGTTTGAAAGCCGGACCTGTAAGATGAAAGTCTTTTTTTTTTTAATGCATATTTTTGTAGGATTTGCTCCAACGGTACACAGTTCATGCCAACTTGAATGAGCAATATGGAATTCCTCTTTTACTCTTTGACAACTCCTCAAGACATGGTTTTACTTGTATTATGAAAACGTTAATTGCACTTTAAATATTAGTTATGTTGAAATCCTGTCTTTTTTGGGAAGGTTATGTGCAGCAATTTCAACGTTTTTGTAAGATCTTGTCATGGCAAGAATAAACCTTAAAAAATGTCAACTTTGCAACTTTTTGGAAGATGCCAAAAAATTCTGTCATTTTAGGACAACAATCTAAAAAAAAAAACAACAAAAAAAACATTGCAACATCTGTGAGGCAGTGATAGACATCTGATCTCTTGTTATTTTGAAACTTTTAACACCTGGTTAAAAGTTTTGTAGTTGAATACTTATAAACAAGCGTGTTCTGTACGAGCGACACAACCAAAATGGTGAGCTTCAAGAAATGTATTGAAAGAGATTATGTCAGACGGAAACAAGGCCAAAATCCATTCTGTTATTAATGGACCAGAAAAGCAGATGTGTTCTATCATTTTTTTTTTGAAAGAGTCATAAAGTAAAAGAGAGATGCTGATCCACTTGTCAGCTTAAGAGCAGCAACATTCAATCAGAGAGGACCTAAGTTACAGAAAATGTCACCAAAGAAGGAGCTGCTGGATGGTTCATCAAGTGATCGATGGCGCATGAAATGAGTCCTGGAGGGAGGCGTGACTCAACATTTATTGCAAAAGATTTTTCAACAAGTGTGTTTTGAGTGTATTTAATGTGGGTTATTGTTTGGTTTGACCATCGCAGAAAGAAAACTGGTGCATTCAAGCTCTGTATTTCACAAACAGTCATTTGTATCTGAACTGGAAAGCTATGTTTAATAAAAGTTGTAAAAGTGTCAAAAATAGTTTTCGACAACAACCTTATGCATTAATAAAAACCAAACGTGGACACGGAAAAACTGCTAAATTGGCAAAAAAAAACCCACACATTACAGTTAAGTGCAGGCTGATAATCACAAGACTATTAACCACGTTTCAAAACATAAACCTTGTGTATTAAAATAATTTTTAAAAACATATTTACAATCCGGGCAGCATAGTGGCGCAGTAGGTAGCACTGTTGCCTTGCAGCAAGAAGGTTCGATTCCCGGCCAGGGTATTTCTGCACGGAGTTTGCATGTTCTCCCTGTGCATGCGTGGGTTCTCTCCGGGTACTCCGGCTTCCTCCCACAGTCCAAAAACATGACTGTCATGTTAATTGGTCTCTCTAAATTCTCCCTAGGTGTGAGTGTGTGTGTGGTTGTGTCCTGTCTGTCTCTGTGTTGCCCTGCGACCGACTGGCGACCTGTCCAGGGTGAACCCGCCTCTTGCCCGGAACGTTAGCTGGAGATCGGCACCAGCACCTCCCGACCCCACTAGGGCAAAGTGTTAGAAAATGGATGGATGGATATTTACAATCCAGAATGTCACATGCCTGCAACCATTCTTCCTAACAGATCTAGAGTAATCAAACACATCCATCTCAAACTCAACAAATAGTCAGTTTCCTCTCTTTTTGTGATTAAAGTCCCTCTTTCATTTGTCTATTTTTGAATAAAGATGATGGCGGTTACATATTTACCATCTAATCTTGAAACTCCCTTCAACCGAGCAAATTAGCGTTCCAGCTTTCTTTCAATCTCTAAAGCCTTCTGTGATCACTAGGGAAAACAGCGCACTCTAGTGGTGGGTAGATCTTAATTTGGCTACAATAGCTACTGTAATAGCACTGTCCGTGGCTCATGAATTGGTGATATAGGCTGAATTTTTTTTCACTACATGTTGAACCATACCATGTCACACACCCCATACCAAACCATATGCACCATATCATATAATATCAGACTGAGATACCATTTCAGACCAAATCACACATATTTAGTTATAAATCAGTATAGAAAACAATGTACAGCCTGACTAAAGAGTCATGTGAAGTGATTGTTCTTGGGCTTGTTACTTCCAAGAGGAATTACATTACAATAACCAATATACCATTTAGGAAAAGTAAGTATTACTTTTAACAGTCAAGTTTAAGACCTGAGTCTCACATTTGGCTGTGGTGTTTTGTTTTGGATGTGGCCGTTGATTAAAAATCAACATATTAAGGCTTGTCCAAGTCCGTCTTCATAACACGAATTCAATATTGGTCCTACGTAAAGTCAGAAGACTTAGTGTAACGTCGATGTTCTTCAGTGGACGTTAAACCTGACAGTGATTTGCATACGAATAACAAAGTGTTGTTTCTTAAAAATAACAAAACAGATGAGTGGATGTAAAGAAGAGAAGCAGGAATGAATCCTTCATGTATCCCCATGTTAGTCCAGCAGCAATTGAGTTACAATTCTTAAAAAAACAAATCTTCTGCCTAATAGCTGCGACCTAAACAACTCCAGAGCTAAAACTTTGATGACCCTCCCCTGCTCCTAAAGATGACAAATCTCATGGTTGACTCGACGGCATCTTTTGATTATTTTCTTTTTTTTCTTTTTCAAATCTAACTGCATAAATAGTACACATACAAAAGACTCCATTGCTAAATTGATGTCCTTAAAGACCTACAGCAGAATACAATCAGTACTGTGGCAAGTGTTAAACCCTAACTGGGAGCACTCACAGGATTGCCTGGTCACGGAGGATGAAGTAAAGTTGGATGCAGACATTCTTTCCAGTACTTTGTTTAATTTTAGGCCGGCTTTTAGTCAACCTTTTCTCGGCTAGAGGAGTCGAGGAAGACGTCTTTTTTTCTTCTTTTTTGTCTTGAGTGGTTATATAGCAACATTTTGTAAAACTTTTTGGAAAAACACCTGAGGTCAATCTGCTATAAACGACAGAGTAAATAAAAGCATCAAGATATGTGGATTAGTCTTTTAAGGTCTGGATGATTTCAGATCTACGTCATAGTTTTTGCCAGTTAGCCTATTGAAAAAGCTAATTGTCCATGTCAATAGGCTGTTAGTAGTAGTAGCTACTAGTTGTAGTTGACTACTAAATGTTAGTAGTTGACATTTAGCTACTCTGAATGTCTATAGCCTTGACATAAACAAATATATTCCAAATCATAGAGAGAATATAGTCATTTAGGCAATGACTAAATGCAGCTAAGTATTAAAATTTGTTACAAACTAAATGTGTTTCTAAAATCCACATTAAAAATTTACAAGGAGACAACAGTTACACTTCCACAACCTTACTTTTTAGTCAAAAGCTTAATGCAACATTTAGCCTGTATCCAGAATTTTACCCAGAGGAAACCTAAAAAGTGATTAAAAAGGAACAAAATAAGGTTAAGTTTCTCTCCACGGCCAAAGGACAAGACCAACCTAATTTTGGATTTGTTTCTTAGAGCAAAAACACATTAGTATTCACAGATGCAAATTTGCCTCTCCTTGCATGCATGCCAAAGCTGCAGACACACATTAAGAGAAGAAATTTTTTACATGAATGTCACACACTGCTTAAATAGCTCCTCTGATTCCCCATCTACAGGAACGTGAGGGAGCGATGGGGAGAACCAGACCAGTTTGAGAAAATCTACCATGCATAAAGTGTTTACTTGGCTTACCAACACTGTTCTTTGTAGCAACCCCTCAGTCCTTTTATGGTGTCGTCTTGCGTCATATCCCTTCATTGCTGGAAGACCTCATTTAAAACCTTGAATTAAACTTCAGGAGAGCAATCCCATATAACTTTTATTATGGCCTCAACACTTTAATGGACGCTAGTAAAACAGTTAGACTGGCACTACTTTAATGTGTTCCATCCATTAACTCTGAATGGAAATTAAGATAATAAGAATTTATTGAATTTTTGGGAAATATGTCACTTATTTTTATTTATTTATTTATTTATTTTTAGAAATATACAACCAGAAAAAATGGTAAGTAAATACAAAACTTAAGATTAAAAACATCTAAAACAAGCATACATTGCTCTTCTGGCAAGTTTTTACTACATTTTGAAATATATTTTCTTCTTCTTTTTATTTATAAATTTATATGAAGTGAGAATACAAAATTCCTTGCAAACATAGTGAATATAATCGAAGAGTCATCTGTTGACACCACTCGCAACGAAATGCAAATGGGCATTAATTCAATACTGCCCATTTGCATATCTTTGCCCATTTGCATTTAAGTAATTAATTTCTTACTAAGTAAGTAATTTCTTACTTCCTACTGTGTTAGCATAATCTCAAGATGAGAAATTGTGGAGGCGTTGAACAAACTCAAAGCCTCATGGATTCCACACCATTGCTCAAAGTGGGCCTGAAATGCATTTCCACAGATTTATGGGCTCAAGAATGATGTAAAGAATTTTGCAGGCATTAATACTGAGGAGGTAAATCAGCAGCTTTTCCAAATTTTGCAGATTCTTGTTATTGTTTCTCTGTTAGCATGTTTATAAAATTGCAAGCCAAAGCAAGTCTGTTTGCACAGCACATTCCAGCAACAAGACAATTCAAAGTGCTTTACATGATGGAATCATAAAACAATCAAAACATTACATTGCAGTGGCACAAAAACGAAATGCAATGACAAGTTCAAGCACATAATAATGTTCTAGTTTATATTGTTCAAAGGTAACTAAACAAATGGGTTTTTAACCTTTGATTTAAAGGAACTTAGCATTTCAGCATTTTTGAAGTTTCTTCCAGATTAGTGGAAAATGAATGTTTTTTGGTGCTAAGCCATTAAGTGTCTTCTAAGCTAATAAATATAATATAAAGTTTCTCAGTAACGAGGAGCCTTGAGGTGATGTGCTCCAGTCTGCTAGCTTTAGTAGAAATGTGAGCAGCAGCATTCCCTATCAGCTTTAACTGTCTTTTTTTTTCTTAAACCTAATCTGTGACTACATTGTTGTAGTAATCAGGGCGACTAAAGATTAACGCATGGATGAGTTCTTCTAGATCTCACTGTGACATTAGTTCTTCAATCCTGGAAATGTTCTTCAGGTGGTAGAAGACCAACTTTTTAATTGCCTTCATGCGTCTCTGAAGGTTCAGGCCTGAGTGGATCACTTTGCCTGGATTTGGGACCTGATCAGTCATTTCTAGCCGTAAGAACTGCAGCTGTGTGCTGACGCTCCCCCCCCTTTGGTCCAAAAATCATTACTTGAATTTTGGCTTTATTCAGATAAGACTGATGGGGGATATTTATCAAACCTGACAATCACAAATTATCCCATGAATCAGATCAGTGAAAATACACTATGAATGGATTTTTCATAATATCCAAATGCAGATTTAATATCTGCATGTCAAGGCAGCACAAAAAGCATGTGCTTTTGCATAGATGTAAGAAGTAACATAATATGTAGATAACATTCAGATATAGCTGCGTTATATCTGCATCTTGTATTGAGCTATTGCCTCTTTCACATGCTCTCTACTGAACTGTTTTCTTGTTTCACCCACTGCACTTTGTCCCATCAGCGAAGTACTCTGAAAGCATTTATTATTGCTGCTGAGGACGGCACTTGTAACTAAAGAGGACATCCTGTCAGGAAGTGATTAAATCAGTACATTTAAATGAGCGCATTAATTATTAAGGGTACCTAAGAAGAACTCCTGCTGGTTTTGGTGGTCACAAAATTACTTGGTCTGATCAGGAAGAGAGACGTTTGCAAAAGACAATTAGTTGCCCCCCCCCAAAAGAAAACTGATCAATTACACAGAATTAACATTTGCCACCCACAGGTCAGCGAGGAAAAGGAAACGGAAAATGGTGGCACTGCCATTAGGTTTTTGGGAACGACGTGTTCTGTCATTTGGTGAGTAAAACCTGGGGTTGATTTAACCGCATGGTTAATGCAGAGACACTCGGACCCTTTTAATCTTCCTCCGTAGGACAAACACAATAAAAAGTAAGCACACATGATTTCTTGTGGATAAAAAAAACAAAAATTCTAAATTTATCTCAAATCAGTTTCTATTTAGTTTATTTTCTTCTGAATATAGAAATAAATACTCGGAAGTTTTTGTTTTGTTTTTTCTTCTAGTTGTCACACAGCTCTCTGTCAATTCTCCAGTCAATCATTTAAAACAAATAACCCATGGCCACTTTTTCCAAATGTTGTGGCTGCTGGCACAACACGTAGAGTTTTAAATGGCTTTGTGTTTACTACCTTTCCTTTCCTCAAGTTACCTTATTTAAGAATTAAATTCATAGACACGGCTCTTGCGTAATCTCCCAGTACAGTGTCAAATGAAGTCAGGGGAAAATAAATCGGAAGAAAGGTGTGCAAGTCATAAGCTATACATATTATGCATTGAAAATCATGCACAATATTTAATATTTGTGAGTCAATTTTATCCTCCATGCTTGTTTTTTTCCCCCATTTGGTTTACCTCAGTGTATTTCCTCCTTTTCCTGCCTCAAGCTCAGCTTGTTTACACATTTAGACTTGGCTTTCACTCAAACCAGTCAGATAACTGTAAGCTTAAAGTTTGTGCAGTTGTAAAAAAAAAAAAAGAAAGATAAAGCTCCCTCCTCTCCTGCTCTCAGCCATCATTTCACTGCATGTCACGTCGCTCCAGTCATAAGTCACATAAGTTATGCGTCACATCTCATCTGTGGCTTTTTAAAGCGCTGCTCCTCATTCGATCACCAACACGAGTACGACTGGCTATGCTCTCATTCACGCTCGCGCCGCAATACCGCCCTGAATACGATGACTCCTCACACACACCTTGATGTCTGAAAGTGTGTCTGCCACTGGCCTGTACATCCTGGCCTTTTTCTACTTCCAGTAAACATTAAATTATTAACAGTTCAGCTAGTTGTGGGTTGTTTTTTTCTTCACATTTTGTTTATTTCAAGGCAAGAAATGGTGGACTGACTTCTTGAGGTTAAGTACAACTTGTTTTAAAAGTTTTTCGCATTATTTCTGGTACATACATTCTATCTGATACAGGATGGATGGAGTTATTGCTGAGATATTTTTAAAATGTCAGATCAGAAACCGAGTCGTCCACACACATCAGTGCCATCATCACTGCACACTCTTAACAAATCCTACTGCATCTGGAGCCATTATGTTTCTCAGTCACATGAATAATAATAATAATAATAATAATAATAATAATAATGTCTCATTGGTGAAGGACTAGTTTAATGCATCTCTTTTTGAAAAGATGCTCCATAGACTAAAAGAGTGGAGATGCTTTTTAAGTGGTCTGATGTCGCGCCGTCACTCTTCATCCTTGATATATTTGACATGAAAAGCCGGCCAGCTGTTAGGAACTCTGTTGGTTTAACAAAACAAGAATAGTAACGGCATACAGCTAATGGAACAGGACAAAACATTATATTGAGTTTAATAAAGCTAAATCAGACAAATTCTTTTTGAAGCGGTGAATGCCTAGTGTTGTAATAAATAAATAAAATTTTTTAAAAATGTAGCTATTCACCGACTGTTTTAAAGAGTTTGTTCTGTGCATGAATTATTCCTGTCCAGATTTGACATTCTAATAAAAAATAAATGCTCCCTTTTCATGTTTTCACAATCTCAAAATTGAAAACTTTGGTAAATTAAGTGAGAAATTAAGTTAGATTTTTTTTTTTTTTTTTTAGTTCATTAAATACCGTTATCATGTTTATGGGCATAAATTTAATTTCCATAAAGTTTCCAACTAGTTTTACTTTTGTATCTTGTTTTATACATTTGCTTACACTGGTTAAGCTTTTTATCAACTTGAAATTTTAACAGGTACTCATACAGTTTTGAGATCCAATGTCTGTAAGTGTGCAGGTGTAGCAGCTTCTCTCTTTTTTTTTTTTCCTTAGTGTTTCAGTATCTTCCTCATCTAAGTCTGTCTTTTCAAACACCCCACAGCCATGGAGCAAGCAAAATGCACCATTTCCTGAATCAGACAAGTGTTTTTAAATATGCTGACCTGCATCCATGCAACAAAAACAATCTCCTCTATGAGCTGGATTTCAGGACAACAGCTAACCAGCAAAACTGTGCTAGATACCTGAGACAGAATCCCTCATTTAAACATGCTTCACTTTTTGTCCCTCTTCACCCTAAATCCTTTTTCTCTCCTTTACTGATTTCTTCCATGCAACTCCAAATTCTGTTGCTCACTCAGACTCGCACATAAACACACAATAGGCTTTCGGTTAAGCAAGGCACAATGAGACTTTGTGTAGTCACGAGGAGTGAGAGTTGAAACAATGTAGTTGGACGTAAAAAAAGACAGTGACCGAGAAAGATGGGGAGAAAAAAAGCTTAATTCCAGATATCAGCCAATAAAGTCTGATTGTGACTCAAAGGACGTTCCAGGCTTTTAAGGAAGACGTTTTGAGTCATAGCTTGAAAACCCAGATGGTAAAGGGGAATTAGTGCGACAGTCAGAGACGGGAGACGGGGGCTTTTTTTTATATAGGTTCATCTGTAATGCAGTAATAAAAGGTTTTTGTCTAATTCATAAAAATATAAACTACAGATAAATTAAATTAAAAGCATGGTTTAGACATAATTTGTCAATTTGGAATTTGGTTAGCAAAGTTTCACACCAGCTTGCAAGTCAAAGTTTTAATGACACAAAACCTGCAACATGAAACACATTTTTGGGAAAACTAAACTTTTTTTTCTTAAACTAAGAACCCTTCACCTTGTAGGAAGGTGCTGGGTTCAAATCCCAACCTGGAACAGTTTCTCAAACTGACACAGTTTGAGAAGCGCGGATGTAGAAGAGTCTACCCCGGTCCAGTTTTTCCAGGATTGTTTAATTAAAGGCGCTCAAACAGCTCCAGTTTTGTGTTTTCACCAAACTGTTTACAGCATGTGTGTATACTGATCCAGTATCAGATCAAGTACTTTATATTTTGCAATGGAATTATGTGGGCTTAAAACTTGGACTCAAAATAAGCTAAAACCCTTGAGCTTAGCCTGGTATGAAGCTCTAAAACAGATGCTAACTTTAGCGTTGCTGATGAGGGGGCTAGCTTGTAGAGGAGACGCTCCATATTCGTCACAGCTTTCTGAAGTTCGACTTACGACCTCAGGACCTTTGTACCTTTGTACCCTACTTCTGTTTCTGCTTATTTTAAGTAATAACTGTGAATAACAGCCCCTTGTGGTATAAAATCTTTAAAAAAAACCCACCTGTAGCTACTTAAGCTAACAGTTAGCAAGAGGCTATATGCTTCCAGTGGTATTCAAGCCTTTTCTATGTTGTCTGTCTCAAACAGACAATTAATTGGTCATTTGTTTGACTGGTGCTTTTGCATAAGTAATACACAGTTTTAGGCATTTCCCTGCTGCCACACACCGAACTAAATGAATGGGTGATTAACTTTTGCAGCACAATTTGGCATGGAGAGGAGCTAATGAAATCATTTGAATCAGCTGTCCTGGAGCAGGGAGACTTTTAAAACACAAAGAACTGATGGAGAAACTCTGTGTTATGGTATCAGTGTTTCGTTTTTTACAACAGGAATTATTACATAAAAGCTAATGCAAAAATTTTCATTTCTGTGGTGCAGTCGCGTCCAATCAGTCATTCATCCCAACACACCGACCCATCCCTGCCAAATGCACATTAACATGCATCACCAGATGCTCAACCGTGTTTGCTGATGTTGACTGAAATTTACGGTCCGCATGAGGTTAAACAAAATTAAACACTGCTGTTACACAGAGAAGGATTCTGATTGGTAAGCGGACAAAGTCCTATAAGTGAAGGCGAAAAAAAGGCAATAATTTAAATACTTCACTTATTTATTGAAAGAACAGTTTATGAATCTAATGTGTGTACTCATAAATCCTAAATTGATCAATTACTTTAGGTCGTTATTGTGAAAGCTTATTAAAGCATTTTCATATTTTGAGTTAGTCTAACAGTGAATTAAAACAATACATTTTTTTGAGGTTGTAATAAAACTTAGAAATATTATTAATTCCAGATGATTTTCAACCTTAAAAATAATCAAAAAGAAAGCGCTTCCTTTGTGTAATATGTATTCAGCTTTGGATGAGGTCAGTAGAGGCAGCGCCGTTATACTTTACAGACTGAGTAAGTAGTAATATTTTTCACTGTGTTTAAGGGAATTTTTCATAAAAGTTTTTCCTGTTCTCTGGTAAAAAAGTTGTGAGACAAGAACCAAATGTTTTCTCCTTAAGTGGGACATTTTGTTTTTAAAGATTTGTTTCTGACTGCATCTCATGGCAGCTTGCATTGCAAAAGCTGCTCAACTACATTCTTGACGAAAAAAAAAAAGGTCCCAATATATTCTCCGTGATTTGTGTGGTGTCAAAGCATGAACAAAGTCAGAGATGCTCTGGTTTGGAGTTCAGTTTCCTCCGTAGTTTTTCAATTTGAAACACTCAAGACTTAATGAATCTGTGAAGCGAGCTGGGTAACGAAATCATCCACTCATTTGTTAATTTTTTTTTTTTTATTAGTTGCACTTTATGCTCTTGTGGTATGTTTTAAATTTAACACAGTTTATTTTTCTGCTTTTATTTCAGGTTCGGAAATGGTTGAGGCCCAGTGTCAGAGGTTCGAAGTGAAGAGCGCTGATGGCGAGAGAGTTCTGTTTTCTGCAGACGAGGAAGAGATCAGCATCGGAACAGAGAAACTTAAAGTCACAGGTAAAGTGTATACCACGTACTGTGTAGATTGCGGCATAGTTTTTTACACTTTCACATCGTTTTCGTCTTGTGGAACGTAGCGATATTACTAACGCAGAATAACGTTGGTGGTGGGACTCCATTAAAGATTTTGATCGAGTCAATTTGCAGGGTCTAAACAAATTTAGATCAAAAGCAACATTTTGACAAAATAAGCAACATTCTCAACTCAAAACACCTCTTTTGGTGCAAAATTATTAAATATACTGTACAAATATGCGAGCTCAACAATAAATATACAGATTGTTTTTAATCTTGTATAAGAAATGATGCAAAGTACTGGTATAAACTTTCGATTTTCAAATATCTCAGGTACTCCTGATTGTTCATGTAACTTGCACACACTAGTCTTCTCTAGCATCCCATCAGATTTTTTTTTTCTTTTTCATTATTTTACCACAAACATGATGGTTTTCTGCTTTTCTTCACCGATTTATTGTCTTTCTGAAAGGAGCGCTCATGTACTCAAGGCAGCACTGACTGTCATTTGTTCTTGTTTTGTTTTTGGGGACTTAAATCAGACCATTGACGCTGCTAAGAAAGTATGTATGTTCAACCTCTGCACCAAATTATAAAATCCACCAGTAGCTCAGTTTTGTTTGATCTTCAATGATTGAAACTGTTTCCAATCAAACGCTTGAACACTTTAAATTGTAGACGTTTTCCGTCTAAACACCTTGTAGTTCAGTTAAGATTTTTTTCTCACTTTTTCCCAATTTTCCAAGAGTTTGCTTTCGAATGTTTTCTGAAAAATAACTCATGCACACTGTGAGTCATACGAAGTCATGACTAAACTGAACATCTGTTCGAAAAAATACGCTAAGCTCCCAGGTTTGCACTTGTCATAAAGTGTGCCAAAAGTAAATGTGCCAAAAGTAAATGTTCATTGATAAGTGGAAAAAGCTAGTGTTCCACAGGGAATAGCAAGTAGAAAAACCTTCAATAATCACTCTGAACTCATTTTGGTTATGATCTTGGTGACGGGTATTCAAAATAAGTCTTCGCACGAACCCCATGAATTGAAGTTTGAAGGTGAACTTGTGCTAAATCCACTCCCACAGACTCATATAGTGCTGAAGCCAATTTGGGAGATTTGTCCATTAGAGTCGCTCTGAAAGAATGAGGGCAAAGAGGTTTAGGGCTTTAGGTGATTGCGTTTGTCTTTTCCTGGGTGTCGGAATGAAGAGAATGACCGAACGTCCAAAAGAGTCACGTAAACCTCTAAGCGCAGGCTCATCGTGTCACTGTTTGAGTATGCTGGTATTTTTAAAGTTTAAAAAGAGTGACATTGCTACACGGATTTGTCAGAGTGAAACCAGCTGGCTTGCCAGTTTCGGGTCACCGGCTGCGCTTTGAAAACACACCCTGGGTATTCTGAACGAGGAAAGGTGCCGCCAAGCCGACGGTGACGAGCTCATAAACATTTCATGCAAACAAGCGAGAGGCGACAAAATCCCCAAAGCAAGCTTGGAAACAAATGCCAAATTCCTGCTGGCAAGATAAGCTGCATTGTGCGGAGCTCAAACGATAGAAAGCCCACACTAATATTCATAGTTTGTAGAAAATTGAGTTTTGATTCTCAGAATTTCCTACAAAGGAACGCCGCCCGCTTCGGCTATGAACATCGACTTGGTCGTCTCATTATATGCGGGCCCGCCGGTGACTTTGCCTCATGCAGTATTAAATTTGCTGCGGTGCTGAGCTTTCAATATACCATCTATCGTCTCAGCAAGAGCTACTGCCAAACATCTGTTCACAGCTGCAGAGGTGGCTGCTGGACACAGGGGGCTAAGCACGTCATTTTATCAGAGCCAGCCTGTTTTTTGTTTTTTTTTCCAATAGGAGGAGGAGCATGTTGGGAGGAGGATAATGAAATCTCAGCAAAATTAGTTGGGACATATTTACCCCCTTACTTTTAGCATCTCGTTAAATATCCTGTCTGCATCAGCACCGACTTGGAGAACAAAAAATGTTTAACTAAAATAAACTTTCCAGGATCTAACCTCCATTTCTCCACACTGCTCCTGAAATTAACACAGGGCCAAGTTTTACTGGAAATGCAAAATGAGTACAACTGACATTATTTCCGAAAAGTGTGACCTCCATGGAGCAAAGACTGTATGAAGAAGTTGGTGTCATTTGATGTCAAAATAACAGTTTTTGGTTTTACTCATTTTACCCTTTTTTCCTCTCTACAGGGGATGAAGGAGTGGTTTTTAGCCATTCTGTCGAGACTTCACATGTCAGGGCAGAGCCATTTCAGGACCTTAAGTAAGTACTTCAACTATTTGTGTCTGTGTCATGGAAAAGTTAATTTGACTAATTTGACAAATAAAACAGTGAACCTCACAGACAATTGGACATATTTTTAAGTGTTTATTTAACCGATTACGATGGTTTACACCTAATGAAACTCCAGATAGAGTTTCTCAGAAAACTTGAATATTGCGTTGCACTCATTAAAAATGAAACTGAATACAGAAATGTTATGTTCTGGCAATGATATGCACTGAGTGGAGTTGTCTGGTGATTTTATATTTGCCCATCGGGGGGTCTCAAACCCCTTTTGACCCAAAGTTCTGGAATCATATGCTCTTGTCTTCCGTTTATCCTGTATTCCCCACACGGTTCATAGACCCAATGACTTTCTTACCTAAGAGCGAAACCACCAGCCCAAATTTCTTGGACCTTTCCACTTCATTTCCACATTTATTTAGATTCCCTTTTAGGTATGAATCACGCACACAGTAACAGAGGTGTTAATGTTGTAGCTTTTGCCAGTGCATCAACTTTACATTGTGACAAGTTTAGATTTCAGTTTCAACCTTTAAGTCATGGGAAAAGAAAAACTGAGACTTTGAAATGCTGAGGTACATATTTAGATAATTATCAGTTGTATGTGAAGCAAGGTAACGGCTTGCTTATTAGCGCTGTCAATCACCCTCATGTATGTGCTGCTCACACCCTCCCCCGTGCACTCAAATAAATTGTACTAAATTTTCTCCCGTCAGTGGAGCCTGTGGCTTATTAGCTAGCTACCATGACCCCCGATGATGACACAGATGAAGAGTGTTTCTGTAACGTTAAGTTGTTTCTCTGCCATTAACACTGCTGCAGCACGTACACGTGTGTGATTGACGAGTGTCAATCACACCAATCATGGTTCCGATTGGTTGTTTTCTAACTGAGCAGGGAGGAGGCAGTGGAGCTCAATGTTTTCACAGGTTATCTGTCTCGTGCTGTACTTCCACATCATATAGACAGTTTTAATAAATGTGTAAAAAAAAAAGTAATGTTAGTGGTGAGAGTTAAGGGGTTTTAAAGAAGAAAAGTTATCTAATAATATTGTGGTAATGACGGGGACCAATCATTTTACTTTTATTATATGTAATTCAAACATTTTCATAAATGTGGTCAGTCAGGCTACATTTACAATCCCCATGGAAATCCCTGTAGGATATAGATGTGACTCAGCCAGAGCCTCCCTGAATTTATGATGTGACTAATCTTGGTTGAGAGAACATGGTGTCAAAAGATTCTCCCACAATGGAGTGAAAAAAAAAAATTTTTACAGTAGGAATATAAAGACATGTAGATAGGAGAAACACTACAGAGGCTCTGCAAGAGTTAAAATGTGGGAGAGAAACCGAGGTACTTATATGTTCTCAGGTAGGTAGTGGAAAAAAAACGCTGGAGAGTGGAGACAAAAAGGAGTGACACTGAAATCTGACACTCAACAAGAGTGATAGCGGCAAAAGCAGGACTGGGGCAGGAGGTGATAAGGACTGTCAAAAGAGAAGGAAGTGAGAAGACAAGACACTGACAGAGAGAGAGAGAGCGAGAGAGAGACAGAGAGCGAGAGAGAGGAGAGAGGGAGAGAGAGGCAGAGAGCGAGAGACAGAGAGGGAGAGAGCGAGCGAGAGGAGAGAGTTTCACCGTGGTGGAGAGAAATTAGAGCCAGAAAAAATAAAGTCAGTTGCTTCAGCGAAACTGAGGTGCAGCTGAAAAGCAGAAAACAAAACAACCAGAGCAGTTTTTTTTTTTTTGATAAAGTATGAATATTAAAGTGAAGTGTGGGACCAGCTGTTGGCATAAAACCAGTGGGTGATATGTGTGTTTGCCTTTGAATGATGCTAAGGGAAAGCTGTGCATTGCGTATTATTCTGTGTGACCTATTCTGCTTATATTTTTACATATAATCACTTTTTTTTGGTTGACATGTTTTTGCACAATGTGGTTTTTCTCTATTTTTCATTGACTTGGATCGATGTAGTTAAATGTAATCCTATCAAAGATCAGAGGTCTTTTCGTGGTTCAGTTACCCTACACTTGGTATTTCAGAAATCAAACGTAGGATTCCAGCTTTTATTTCCAGTGATTACAATTTTATTTCTCATTAATAAGTTTTAATGAAAACACGGTGAATACAGAACCACATATGTGCTCAAAAGTCAGAAGAAATCTGAAGGTTTAAAAAATGACAGCAGCAATAAAACCTTAGAACAGGAAGAACCATTCAGTCAGTATCTGTAATGTGCAGCTCTGGAAAAAAATTAGAAACCACTTAATCAATTTCTCTGATTTTATTCTCTATAGGTCTATGTTTGAGTAAAATGAACATTGTTTTTTTATTCTGAACTACTGACAACATGTCTGAAAATCCAAGGAAAAATGTGGTATTTATTTTTCAGAAAATGAGAAATGGTCAAAATAACTAAAAAGATGCGGAGCTTTCAGACCTCAAATAATGCAAAGAAAACAAGTTGATATTCATTTAGAAACAACAATACTGAAGTTTTAACTCAAGGAGAGTTCAGAAATCAATATTTAGAGGAATAACCATGAGGCTTTCAATGGGGTTCAGTGCAGTGGGCTCTTAACTTTTTCCAGAGCTGTATTATTTCAAAAACAATTAAATTCTATTATAATTGCAGGTCCTGATATTTGATTCAGTCATTTGATTCAGGTGAGTTGGACCAGGGAAACATTTAGACGTTGCAGGACATCTGGCCCTCGATTATTGGGATTAAAGACCCCAGCTGCAGACGATCAGAAACCAGAGCAGCTGTGTTTGCAGACAACTAACAACTGTGGCATCAGTGTAGAGTTGGAGAATTGCATCAGGCCATTCAAATTATTCATGTGGATTGCAAGAAGTGGTGACTTTAAAAAAAATGGGAGCAGCAATGAGGGAGTTTTGCAACAAGAAAGATGATTTGAAAAGCCGCCAGTGGCTTTGTCTATGAGGCCGACATCAGAAACCCTGTGGCGTAACAGGTCATGATCCACAGAGTAAATTGGTTTGGACAAGTCTTTAAAAACGATCATCAGATCAGACCCTGGCATTCAAAGCTTCCACCGAGCAATTTAAAACGTCTGTAGAAGCAGCGAAAGTGGTATGTTTACCTGAAACCAGATTGACTGAAGAATAAAACAAAGTCCAAATGTTTCTGCTGTGGTTCATATGAAACAGGAAGTAAGGTTATTGCTGATGCTTTCTCTAAGGCCTTTGAAATTTCACTGAGAGACTGTGGAGAGAGAGAGAGAACGGTCTTATTTCATAGTGGTCACACAGGAAGACAGTGAAACTATTACAATTTAAATTTACCGCTGGCTTTTAATGGTAATGCACTATTTAAACCAAAGCGCAAAAGTTTTACTCATTTTTATTAGTAAAAGAATTTTTGATGAACCGACTCATATAATTGGACATAAATAATTTCCAGTGACGAATTTGATTCCTCTTGCATTGGTAGTCTAATAAAACCTCACTGAAGTGTTAAGCTTCTGAATAAACTCAAGTGTTCACACATCACACCTTTACAGAGTTACACTCTTCTGCTTTTCTTCAACCCTGTTCCCTGTTTTCGGTCCCTAAGTCAATGCTAAAATTAAAGGTAATGCAGAAATTGCAATCATGGCCCCTATGATCTGAAACCCTTTATTTTACTCAGAGCATAAAAGAACTGACTCTCAGGTGTTAAAATTGTCTTTGTTAAATTTTAACCCAAACAATAGAGCTGTAATTTCATTATTTCTTCATTGAGAATGAGAACACTAACAAAACTGTCAAAAAAACAAAAAAAGTTTCAGCATCAGTTTAAAAATTTTGAGGTAAGATTTAAAGAACGTGGGAAGTTTGATGCAAAGTGCAAAGAATAATCTAATATGGTTTGTAGTTATGTTAACACAAAAATCAATCTGATGCTGTGAGTTTAATCTTTGTGTTTGAATTTGATTTGTTCTCAAATGCACCTCAGCAAATTATAACCAATTCTCAGTGATTGCTTGTAAGGTCGGCCAATGAAACTCAGCTCTTCCTCCACCAAATCTGTACTGAAACGCTGTTAACGGTGGTGATGTTTTTAACAGGAAGTCATCTCCTAAATAATATTCTGCCTAAGGCCCCGATCAACCTTGGGTCAGCCCTGCTTCTACTCATATTCTGTGAGCCTAGTGGACTTGCTCAAAAAGCGCCTGAGGACTCATCTAAAAACAATAGGATAAGGCAAAAACACGATAATGAGGTTAAAAACATCATCAAAAAATAAAGAAATCTGCCCAAATCTTCTCTTTCATCGCTGTGGAAGTATTTGTCAGATTCCCAAAGATTTCTCATAATTGCTTTGTTTTGTGTATTCTATTAAAATACAAAAGTGTCTTTTCAGAGTTTTTAGTCGATATATAAATAAATAGTTGAACACTGTAACAGTCACCTTTAGACACATAACTTTGTGTTATGCCTATTTGTGTACAGTAGTGTCGGTGTTGCCTGTTGTCGTTGCCATTCTGTTTACACCTGCTTGATGTCCCTCACAGCTCTCCAACAGCTCCCGCTGCTCTCTTTTATCCCTCTTATTAAGAAAAGTTGAGTGTTATGCAGTGAAGGTAAATGGGACATGTAATGAGTGGACTGAAACCCATTTAAAACTAATGAGCTGTCCAGCAGGTTATCGGTGGCATACGGATGGGGGAAAAAAGCTGGAAGCATCGAAAGAAGAGGTGCACACGTAAATCAAAGGATGAGAAATTACTGGAAATAAAGATGGTGGACGACAAGTTTAAATATCTTACATCTTCGAAGCTTCATTCACTCTTGAGATTTCTTCAAACTGCCATTTTCACCGACCCACCTTCACTTTTGTTTGGTTCTTATAAACTGCTGAGTTTTTTTTTGTAGCCACATAATGAATGCATGAGACGTTTTACTTGCATGTTTGAAGGTGAAGAACCTCCTGGAGAGTGGAGTCTAGACTGAGCTGTTGAAGTTAAATTTGTATCTTGGACTTCATCTTGTCAATGTTTGCTTTCTGTTTGTCTTCCTTAAGGAAGGAAGACAAACAGAAACGTGGCTTGATAAAATGTTTTATCTCTATCCAGAACCTGCACAAGGCTTTCTTCCTAAAGAGTTTCATTTATCAGCTTGAACAACTGAATCTTAACCTGTGAAACTGGGTCTTGTGCTAAATGCTTGTCAAGTTTACCATTTAATATCATAGATAGATAGATAGATAGATAGATAGATAGATAGATAGATAGATAGATAGTGAGAGAGAGAGAGAGAGAGATAGATAGGCCTGTCATAACAAATTTAGCTGGCCAATTCATTGCCCCAGAAATTATTACAATAATATTGTTGTTTTCAGACCATTGTAAACTAATTGCATAAAATGGCATAATAATGCAAGTACACACTCTCCAAGACCAATAAACTAATCTCTAAAGAACATTTTACACTGAAACTGAGAGACATTTTAAGTATCCAAAACACATAAAACCAAAAACAAATCAAATGGATTATGAAGTCGTTGGAAACAAACATGCCCTTTAAGATATATTAATCATTGCACTCAGACAGGGAAAACAGGCGATATTGTGAAAAAAAGTTTAAACTTCCTGCGGTTACTGGGTATCAAATGTGTGCAGCATTTTTCAAAAATACTGGCTTTTCAATGTGATTAGAGGGGCAACATCTCTTTAGCTATCAAGACAGTCTGCTTTAGTGTGCTACATTTTGCATTTTGTTGATTAAACACCCCAGTGATTGTGGACTGTCAGTGAAATGGAAACAGCTCACTGGTTGTATTTCTTTTTCTTTTCTTTTATTTTGAGCTAGGAAACATTTTAGGTGCAGATATGTGTTTAATTGCCACTGTTATGCAACACAGCGGCTTCACAGGCTCAGTGGTTCATCCCGGTCATTCGGTTTGAGTCCCAAGCTGCATCTGTCATGATCGGCTTTTGAACCAGCATTTCTCTGACTCGCTCTTCCTCATGTGGCGTTCATGCTACCCTCTGAGGAGACCAGGAGCATAGCAGGTAACTGATCGAAGAGTTCACTCCTCCTTATCGGCCCAGCAAACGGAGCGGGCAGCGTCGCTCTCTCTCATTCATTTCCTATGGAAGTTGTGCGATTAAGGCGACAATCGCTTCACTCTCCAGCCAAGCGACTAGCAAAGGTCGTGCATGCATATGCGAGCTAGCGATACAAAACAAGTTGAAAGATGTTCAACTTTTGACGCGGTCTTCGCTATCGTGTCCCATGTATTGGGCTTACCCCACGTGGCCCATTTTATCGTTTCCTGTATGTCCAGACCTATACACCAAGTAATTGAGAAGGGGAGGAGTCACTCAATCCACTGGAGTCAAGTTTTTATCATCCAGGCTGTTTTGTAGAAACGGACACGATGAAAACAATCACTCATGCAACTGGAAGTCATCGACCACATTTTAAGTGATCATGCGACTAATGAATTTATTGCTTAGTGTGACAGGCCTGTCCATCACTGTTGGTTTATTCAAATGCTACTCAATTGTTGCAGCTATGACCCCAAAATAACCAGTTTTATGTATGAAGCCACAACAAACATGGAGTCTTTACGCACCTAGAAAGTGTTGCTCTCCTTGCTTAGAAACATAACAATATAAACTGAAGGTCTATTCCCTAATATCTAAACTATTAAACTGAACTTCTATTATCTATGACCTTTGTTATTCTCAGTCTAAATGAGTAGAGGTTATGTATGAAGTCTAACCTTTATCTCAGGTCACTGTACAGATATGTTGCTGGCATAACACAGATGTCTTTCATTTACCGAACTGACAGGTTTGTCATCTGATGTGATTGATCAAAGCAATGACCTTTACATCAATCTTGTGGTGTTTTGAAGGTGAATGCAGTTACATATGTGCTAATGGAGCAAGAGTCAGTCAAGATTTCAGTTTTCACGTAAAGAGGAAAACGCACAATCGCCCACGTACACAACCTGGCAGTAGACGGCCGCGACCTTGGGAATGTTTAAGCGGTGTTTAGGCAGCGGTGTAGGAGCATGAATTCATTTTAACATGGGTTGAATAAATTTAGAACCAGCGCTTGTGAAATTGCACCACAGTGGTAACAACTTCAATTTCATGCCACAATATGTAGCCTCTCTGCATGGCAGTGGCGAGCAGTGACTCACTTCAGCTTGCTGAATGTTGGACATGGCTCTAGCAGGACGGGAGACCAAACAGAGAACACTGAGCTGGAAAAATATTCAGCGTAGAAAAGAAATTGAAACGAACGAAGCGCAGCTAAAGGACCGTACTCACTCCTGACCCAGCAAACTACATTTTACACCCTTCATCTTGATGCACAAACACTATATGAAACAGGGATGCATGTTAAAATACGTTTTATAGTTCATCTTTTGCAAAATGAAAATAATTTAATTCCCAAGGACAACAATGCGGGGCTGCACAGTGGTGCAGTTGGTAGCACTGTTGCCTTGCAGCAAGAAGGTCCTGGGTTTGATTCCCGGCCCGGGGTCTTTCTGCACGGAGTTTGCATGTTCTCCCTGTGCATGCGTGGGTTCTCTCCGGGTACTCCGGCTTCCTTCTACAGTCCAAAAAACATGGCTGTCAGGTTAATTGGTCTTTCTAAATTCTCTCTAGGTGTGAGTGTGTGTGCATGGTTGTTTGTCCTGTCTGTCTCTGTGTTGCCCTGTGACAGACTGGACGCCCGGAACGTTAGCTGGAGATAGACACCAGCACCTCCCGACCCCACTAGGGACAAGGGTGTAAGAAAATGGATGGACGGACGGACGGACGACAATGCTTGGGGAAAAACATATTCTAGGAAATTTGGAAACTAAGAACAAACTCCAGTTCAACTCATCTTTTTTTAAAAGCAAAGAAAAAAAAAGTATGTAGATCAGACTGACCAGTAGGTAATTTTGTTTTTTATGGGACTGAAGCTAATAAATAAGACAATAACATAGAGATCCGTAATTAGGTTATCGTATCAGTAGACAAGGAAAAAACTGAGCAGCAAAGACCTAACAAAAGCTACGCTATGGATTGCCATGTCTGGTTTGAAACCATCCAGAAGCCATGTTAAGGCTCATATATTTTGTTTTCATATCGCTTTGAAGCATTTTAGCAGAGTGTAATTGCTTTAGAAAAAGTGCCGTACTTTGCATTTCTTTGACATCTCCCTTTAGCAAATGACTGACTAAATAATACTGAAATGAGAGGGTAATGTTGACTAGCTGCGTCTTTCTGTCAAGAAGAGCAAACGCAATGAAAACAGAGAATTATATGGATGGAAATGTTCTACCAACCTCAAGTGTTTTGGCTTTGTTGTTTCAAATATGCAAGATCTTCCAAACTTCTGCTGTTTTCTAATAGAAGCAGAAAGTCATAAAAACAAACCTGGCTTATCCAAGCAGGAAGCACTTCACTACAGAAGGAGAGTAAGAACAAAAAAACATCAAATGAATGCTGCCTTTGAAGAAAAATAATTACGGATGTACAATGGCGCTCAAACTAAATTGCTTTACAGAAATCACCTTTCAAAATTGTGGTGCTACTTATCTTTCAGTGTTTTCTTTCTGCGTCTGTCCCTAGAAATATGATGTGATGCCTTGATTTGTAAGTCAGTGGGAATTTTTGTTGTATTTTTATGCACAATTTTTGAATATGATGTATCACATGCAAAAATTTTCAGTATTTTTTTTTTTAAATTATTATTATTGAATAAGAAGTTAAACTTCATCAACATGAAGCAAACCAATGCCAGGTGTATGGGATGCAATAAGGGAACAAAACAGAGGTTAAAGTTTAAAGCATTTCATTGTTCAATTTTGTTTCTTCTAATTTCAGGCAGGATTATAAAAACATCCACTTCATAACCATGAATAAGACCCTGCGTGTGGCAACAGGGCTTTTGTCGACCTGAACAAGAACTTAATCAAATCCAAATCAAGACTAAGCACAATTTAACAAATGCAGTTAAAGACAAAAGCATTAAAATTTATTGCTATTCTTTATTGAGACACCAATGAATGATGCTCCCAGAATAGTGTGTTTTTATGTCCAGTGTGGATGAAACTTCCTGATTTCTTCTTTCAGTCACTCACTATTGTCTGTTAAAGAGAAGAAAGATTAACACACATTTGTCTTTATATGAATTACTCCTCTTTTTTTTGCAATTTTATTTTTGATAGCTACCGTGGTTCTAACTCTTTATCCATTTATTTATTCTTATTGATGTGCTGCCATTTTAGAAAAACAACCTTTAATCTGAATAAATTCTCCAACTTTAACTTTTTAAAAATCTGCTAGTAGTTTTAAAAAAATAAGCCCAAAGGCAAGAGGGCCCAAGGTTAGACAAAAAGTCTTTAATCTGTTTCTGATTATAAAATTTGCCAAATTTTTGTGACTCACCTTTAAAGAAACCTGTTTGATTATGTTACTGCATTTTAAAGCAATCTCTCATCCATCCATGTAAAATCAACTTTTTTGAGCTTTACATCATGTTAGAATATTATGCCCTCATTAAAAAACATACCCTGATTATTTCTGGCATGTTTTTTTAGAAATCCTTTGATCTGCCATGGCAACCAGTCAGCTGTGCAAAACGCCTGGGTGAACTGAGCGCCGCCTTTGAGGCGAAGCTCCTCCTCAAGCTGCAGTTTCCAAGATTCCCAGCTTCCACCTCACAAAGCCATCTTCTCCCACGACTAACCCCAGTCAGCTCCTTCAGACTAGCAAGCAACAATTAGCAAACACCATGTGGAACTGCAAATCCCTGCCCATTATATAAGCTACTTCTCAGTACAACGCTGGTAAAAACGTTGAAGGGTTTATGGAGAAGTGTTGTGAAGACTTCCTGAAGGCGGAGTTTCAGAAAGAGCAGGAGTTTTTAAAGAGACAGAGGCCCATTTTCAAGGCATTAAATTGTGACTTATACTTTTATATTTGATATATGAAGCATTTTTATAACAACTGAAGGTAACATAGTTGCTTGATTGAGCTATAAATTAGCACTATGTACCTGAAAAATGCATAATACAGTCCCTTTAAGACATAGTGTCATCTTGTATTACATGTTTTTGTTTTTATTAGCGAGATTCAAGCTTTATGTACTCTTTCATGTATTTGCTTTTTAGGCAGAGTGCTAGCTATGTAGAAATATCAGAACACCAATTTGACTAAGAGGGCAGAAAAATAAGCAGAAGAGTGAGAGAAGTTCCAATCAGCCAAATTGCTGTGCCGATGCTATAACTCTGGCTTGGTTTTAGAGGTCTTCAACACCTCCTGAACAAGCCATACAGCAAAGATGAACTATATTCTTCAATCGATATTGCCTCCTCTTTCATCTTCTTATCCCTCCCTATGTGCCGCCTTCTCTCCATCAATACCTTGAGGTGAAGTCTCCTCAAAGAGGCTTAGCCTTCAGCCAGGGCAGCAGAGGAGAAATCGTATTCTTTGCCCCTTCCCACTCTCTATCACACTGCTTTAATGGAGCTACCTATGCTTGTATGTTAGAAAGCTAAAGTGAATGCAGAAGGAAGCAAAAGCCCTTTCAAACTAAGGGTCACAAGAAGGGGTTTTATGTGAATTGATTATTTTAGTTAGATCAGGTAGGGCAATTGGCTGTTTAAAATAGGGCTTTTGTAGCAGGAATAAGAGTACAAGTTATTACATTTACACAAAATAGATAGGAGAGGGGAGGTTTATTTTATAGAATAATTTAGTTAAATGACACATTTTTCAGGTTTGGTCGATGTGGGTGGAATGTTGCCGGAATGTCCAGAAGGAAAATCAAGTCCAAGGTTCAGATCGACAAATTACAATTATTCTCTTTAGTAATTGTTTTTCATAGCTACTTCTTTCATTTTAAATATTTTCCTCTTTCCGTTAGAGGTCAGGTGTCTAAAGAGACTAACAGTTCAAAATTGCCTAGGACAATGCTTGTACTTGTAGTGACAATGCTTGTGGTGTATTGCATATATGACAATTCACTGGGTGATTCATGTCATATTGTAGAAGAAAATATGTCCCTTCATTAGTTGACTGTCAAATAGTTACAAATCAAAATGTGTTTTTCTGTCTGACATTCCTTTGCTAATGCTCTCCCAGCGCTCAGCGGACATTTGTTTTTTGTTTGTACATTTCGTTGCAAGATTACTTCTACTGTCATACCATCTCTGGAATTGAGTTTGGATTTTCCAGAATTTCTTCAAAGGTCAACATGTAGCTGAGCTAAAACCTAAAACAGTAATTTAGAAAAAAAAACCCGCTGCTGCCTTTCACTGAGTGCAACGGTTGACTGTGATGGAGACTCTGGATGCAAACTGGTGGAGAGACACTGCTGACCAAGTAGTCACAGTCAGTCAAGAAATGTAACAGATGCTGCTTTTCCGCCAAGCGTTATCGATCTCCTGAAATCAAAAGGAAGAGTACATTTTGTTAAGTTGTACATTGTAGTGATGTCCTGGCCCAATCCAAGGTATTAAGTCCTGATGAAAAGATCTATTAATGACTGGCATTGCATTAGATGACTCCACTCAACTACAGATCTCTGTTGTTCCATTTCTGTGACTGAATTCAGCTTCAGCTAATGCAGTTGCTGCAACATGTGGTGATGGAGCATGGCAACTGTTGTTGCCAAAATTTTTGCAGTTTTGAAATGTGGAAGTACAGATAATAAATCTCACTTTCTTGCCACTTGCAACTTTGCAAATAGCGTGTTTCACACCGTTGTAGTGAAAGGAGTTATTGTCAGTGCCACCAATTTAACTGAACAGTTAAAACAAATTTAAATATTTGGCAGAATACAATTAGTTCACTCAGCTAAAGTATATAAAAAAGTCCATTTGGAGGAAACTCTAGACAGAGTTCCCAAGATGGAACAATAAGGACAGAAAGATTTACAGCTGATATAACTCTGGGTGAACAACACATTACTGTGGTTCAGAATGTAGATTGTAATGTTAATCTCCAAAAATTTAATTAAGTTGGTTATGCATGAAGTTGAACATAGATTTTCTACCTAGTTTCTCAAAATGGTCTTCAAAATATCTTCAACGTAATCTCCACCAACCTTCAAACGGAAAATTCTTTAAAATGATAAAACTGTAGGCAACAAAACTAAATTGGATAAAGTATGTAGTAAGGACGCAATGTTTCTCTAATTACCTAGAACACAGACAAAGCAAAGTTCACTACTGTCTAAATATTTGGAAGTCATTAAAACCTGGCTTGAGGCAAAGTATCTTTAAAGTGTGGCTCTAGAAGAGCAGCCTGCAGAGCTTTAAGGGTAATTTTTACTTGTTAGACACAACTTTAAAGTTCCTCTATTAATTTCTCTTGTCTAGCAGTTTTGCTCTTGATTATGTTCTAATATTCTACCATTATATTGGTGTTTATATATATCAACTTTGTTTGATTGTGGGTCAAAATCCTTTTATTTTATGTCCTTGCTGACATACTAAAAACCCATCACTATTCACTTTAGATATATTGACAACTTTCCAACAGTAGTTTTCCCCCAATCTAAAGTGTGTGAGCAAAACCCCATTAACCCCATTCAAAAAGCACATAATCTTAGTGTTTGCTGTCTTGTGATTGGATTTCCGATGCACTTCCCTTTTCCCTGGAACACAAAAAGGACAACTAGGACAATTAGCCCTGCCCCGTTTCATCTCTTATTGATTGGACACAAAGGCGAATCACTGAGAACAAGAGGAGAAAGGGAAAGCATGCCAACTAACAAGCAACCTTGGTTATGGGAACAATCTATAGCATATTTGAATTCAAGTTTGTACTTTCCTGTGTTGCTTGGAAGCAGCATTTTTAACGACAGCATACCACTGGAAATAAGTGCTACAAATTTCTGAGAGACAATCAGATGTGACGCTTATTAGGCTGGAGGAAATGTACCAATCAAAACTCTTGTTACTGTAAGAAAGTGGACATGGAGAGGTATTGCATTTGCTGGAACTGGAGCCAGCTTTAAACTTACACTTGCAAATGATCACACTTCCATCCTTTCAAAGCCACATTTGCTGCTTCTTACACCTTGAAAATGTGCAGACTTTTTTTTTTTGACTGGAGTTCACTCTAGCCTAATGGAAACAATGAAGAGTGGTTGGCTTTTGGGGGGGGATTTTTCTGCTAAGGGTACAGTGTTCCTTCATCACATTCAGGGGAAAGTGGATGTAACGCTGTGACCAACACATTGTTCCAGGGCAACTAAGGAGAAGCTAAAGGAAAACCACATGAAGACATAGAGGGATGTATTCCATTTTTAAACCTGAATTGTACAGACAAAAATCCAAAAACAAAAATAAGTTTCGAGTTGGAAGCGCGAACACCTCTCAGATGTTTGCTTTATGTTCTGAATATTTCCATAAAAGTTATTTTACCATAAAATAATGTGTTTGTTGAAGAGAAAGCGCCACAAATATGCTTATATACCAAACTGTTAAATAAAATGCATTATACAAAAAAAAATTGCACAAGGTTTGGAAAAAGGAGTGGAAAAAAACAAAGCATCAGGTTTGCAGAAAAATGATGGTGAATCATAAAATTAAAATTAGAATTTTACTGTTTAAGATTTTTTTCAATGCAGAGGGATGCAGCTGATGAGAAGAAGAACAGGAAAAGTTGTGGTTCATGAAACCAAAACGCAAAAAAAAAAAGAAGCCAGAGATGCAGCTGTGATGACAAATGGGGAAGAAGATTAAAAGGAACAACAATTAATGTCATCAACTGAAGTAAGAATGTGACGAGATCTGTAGTTAATCTCACAATTAGTACCAGTTCTTCCTGAATAGTTTTCCATGCTTACAATCTTTTTTTTTTTTTCCTTTAAGCCCTGTGTTGTTATGTGGAAGAGATAAAGCAGAGCAAACCCAACAGGTAAAGAGACAAAATGAGTCTCTTAAAGAGCTAAAATAGCAACTAGCAAGTTAGAGAAGACTACAAATTAGAGCTGCTTGTCAAACAATATAAGGCCCATAATCAAGCTCATAAATAATACCCCTCTATCCTCCTGCCAGTCTAAAAAGTGAATTTCAGGCTCTGCTAGTACGTATTGTAAACATGTTTTACAATGAGGCCATGTTATGCTGCGCTTCTAAATGCGAAATAAAAAACGTGAATAAGCCTCGTTCTATTCGAGACTAATTACAAACAAGTCATAAAACGAGTCCAACACTTTACTGATTCTAAACATTTAAGAATCTCAAGTGTTGCTGCTGTTATTGGTGTTTGTGTAATGTAAAAGGTTGTTAACTGTTCCCCCCTTTTTTCTTTTTTGTTCGATTAAGCTGATGGGTGTCCATGTCATTATGTTTGACATTTCCTGTACTTTCCTATTTTGTTGACGGGGCAAAAAATAAAAAAAAAATAAAATAAAAAAAAATTGAGAAACCTTTTGAGCTCGCACCATAACATGTAATTCAAATGCAATGAAATGCGTAATAGGCTGCTTGTTGTTGTAGAGTACCATTACAAAATTCACTATTCCATCACATTAGCAGCAGGCGGCATGTTTACTGTTTTAGAAAAGCAGATAATGGAGCTCTGGTCACGCTGAAGGTATTTGGACCTGATGCTGAAAATTCTGTTTTTCATTTTTTCCAAAGGTAATTTTCAAATGTCAGTCATTTAGCTGCTGCAGGTTTTTAAGTCGGGTACACGAAGGTGAGCTTGGGATCATTGTCATCTGGGAAAACCCATTTGTGACCAAGTTTAACTTTCTGGCATAAAGTGGCAACATGTGACATGTTTTTTGAAACTGTCATTATCCATGACAGTATAGTTGAAGACAGATAATAAAACTCCTCTGCTTTCTTCCTGTGCTAACTAGAAGCAACCAATCAGAGCCAGCAGGCGGGTCTTAGCGCTGTCAGTCATGACACCTCTTCTTCTCTGCTACGATGCAGCTTCTCCCTGTCGGCAGATCCTGTTGTGAATGCTAAGGCTAGTTAGTGGTGAAGGTAGTAGTGGCTGGAGATGTCGTTGTGATCACTTTAAAAAGAAAAAGGAAACATTATGTGGAAATATTGTGGCTCTTAAAGCTGCAGCATGTAACTTTTATATAAATAAAATTTCACACATTTATGAAAGCTGTCACCATGTTGTGACAGTATAATATGAGACAGACAATCTGTGGAAAGATCAAGTTTTTCCACTTCCTCTGAGTTAGCACTGCCATCTGAAGATACAGTCAAAAACAACCAATCAAGCCAGAAAGAGGGCCTTAATGCTGCCACTCAACCTCATGTACTCGCTGCTAAATGTGCTGATGGCAGAGAAACAACTTACAGTTACTGGAAAACCATTTATCTAGTTAGCATGGGGGGCCATGCTAACTTCTGTTCTTTTCACAGCAAAAAACATGTCCGTCTCTGGAACAAAAGGCCACAAATAGACAATTATCGTAGTTAATCATTATGAAGAACCGTTTTGTTTTTTTCCAGCTTTGACATTTATAGTTCATTGTAATATCAATGACTTGTAATTGATTATGTTTGCAATTCCCCCAAAAAACTAAGGATATGGACTCGTTTCATTGTGGATGATGACAATCTTAACCGAACAAGGTGTAACGTGGCGCCTTCCTGTAGTGTCACCTAATGAGGTGTTTCAAAGACATCTGCACTTTCTGGGTTCACCAGAATAACCCGGGCCACAGTGTCGGTGAATGGGCCCCACACCAGCAGTAATCAATGCGCTATTAGAGTGCCTAATGCTTTCTAGAAATAATTAGTGATCTACAACAGGGTGTTGTAGACGTGGCTTTTTGTTCGCCTTGCAGCAGCTCTGCATGCTCTGGTTAAGGCATTGTTTTTCTTTGCTGATTGTTGTTTATCTTTATTTATCACCTGCTGTTTATCATCACTTGCCATTGTGCACATCTTGAGCAGGGAATTCGGCTAAGCAACAACAAGTAAATATTCCACAGGCTTGCCATATTGCCACCCATCTGTTACTATTGTGGAAATAAGCATGAGTTATGAGTGAATGTGTGTTGACTGTTAAAAAAAAAAAGAGCAGCTGTTAATATCAGATTGTGACTGGACCAAATTGTTGTATGTGGATGAAGACGATTAGAAATGCTTTGAGGTTGCTAGGCAGAAAGGGGAGTTACAGCAGATTACAAAACACACACGCACTTACAAAGAGTGTGACGCAATATCGCATAAATATAAACATGTATGGACTGAGTTGCTTCTCACCAAAGCAAAGAAGCAGTACCAGGGTTTCCCACAGTATATTATAAGCCTGGCGGGCCACCAGGCTTTACTTGTGCCCCCAACAAGCTTGGCAATGTTTATTTATTTATTTTGTTTTGTTGGTGTTTTTTGTTTTTTTTATTATTGCCTTTTTTAGAGATTTTAATGTTGGTGTTCAGGTATTACTCTTCTTGTCATCCAATAATGCATAGTGATCAGGTGATAGTTTCAAATTTTCTGTCAACTTTAAACATTTTTTAACTGAAAAACATGGCGGCCAGCTGGATGACTGCCCTAGCGCCCCGGGCTTAGAAAGTTTTCTGGGGGAAACCCTTCAGCACTGTTTTGTTTACGTTCTTTTTCTTTTCAATAAATAAAAGAATATGACTCATTGCCTGCATACAAAGTAATCTTGGGCTTCCGTAGTTATTGATATGTCATCAATTTGTAAAAATGTTTCACTGGTAACACTGTGCTGTGCAATGCCCTCCAGTAATAATAAAGTAATCACAGTTCTCCTTATTGAAACTTTAGATTTTGAATTAGTTTCATGGATAATAATGTGGGCCGTTTAGCACCTGTCCAAATCAAGACATTTATGAACAGACACTTTTCTTTGGCTTTGACTTAAATTTTCCAATATTCCAAATGTTGGTTTCGCCATTTTAAGACATTATTTCTACTGAAATAAAAGACGATTCTTAAAAAATAGTTTTAGCTATTGATTTAATAATAGAATTACATGGTGCTGGGATAGTAGAAAAATAAAAGAATTAAGTTTTTTAAGAAAAACTATGGGAAGGAGATCGAATTAATGAACTTCTAGTTCTAACATGGGAGCGTGTTATAATGCCTTAGGACTCTGAATTTTGAGATGTAATGAAGCCGCTCATGCAGGAAGAGTGCAGAATTTACACTGACTTTTATGAACACCATGAAAAACAGCTACGTATGAAGTCAATAAAGAATGTGGGAGGCTGTGGGATTTTTTTTTTTTTCCTCCGCTGTGTGTCTGTTTTTATGTTCCCTGCTCAGAGTGAGCACAGCGAGAATCCACCCAGGAGGTAGGGCACGATCAGGAGGGATGAGAGAAACACTGATAGGATGGCTGTAGGAGGGCAGGCAATGAGGCAGAGAAATGAAGGAAACAAAGTCGCTGATCGTACGTCTGCTGGCTCTGCAGAAGAATGTCTATCATACCTTTTCAATGGACTCCTTTGTTGTTTATAATGGCCTCAGTCTGCTAGCATTTTTTCCTTATGCATCTTCTTTCTGTCCACTAGAGGGAGAATATGAGCCACTGTCTGTGTACATTGTTTTTACCTTCTTTTTCTTTAAAAGAAATTCCATTTACATAAATGCCCATTATTTCAGGAAGCAGATCTTTTTTTTCTCAAATTTGAAAACGGTGTGAAAGCATAGTTAATAATTTGACTTTTTTCATAATGTAGGAAAAGGGATTGGAGGGGAAAAAAAAGAAAAAAGTGTTCTTAAAGAATTTTAACGAAGTATAAAATGACAGTAAAATGATTAAGCACATATCTACATGCTTAATCATCGTGTATCGATTACGTCAGTATTTTTGATCATCTTTGAAGATAAGAAATCAGAAAGTTGCTCCAATGTATTATACATTCTGTATTTATCTCTGAGATTTTTTTAACTACATTCTTTTCCGTCTGTGAGTGACTTCCTTCCTTCTCCTATTTATTCAAATAACATACTGATTATATGCAGTTGTTTTGGAACGAAAATCTTTCAGAATGTGGCATCACACAATGGCATCATTGTCTGTGCCAGAATTGTGAAAATTAAACATGAGACTAAGCCAGAAAATGAATCCTTGTCAAAGTCAGAGATTCAATAGAACTCGTTACAATGTCCAGCACAACATTTTTTTTGTTCATTTCAATATGACCCAAATGAACAGCTCATATGGACACAATGCCATTCATCATTGGGTAGTTGGTGTAATTAAATTCATCAAAACGTTTGTTTTGTGCTTTGCTTATACTTTTCCAACTGTTCTGTTCTTTTTTCTTTTTTTTTTGTCTATTTGAATTTTTAGAATATATTTTTCTAAGTCAATTTTCTCTCTCTCAAAAAACAACAATTTAATGAACAATGGGTAAAATGGCTAAAGTTGTGGAGTAGTCAAGCTAGTCTTTTGCTACTGATTAAATTATCAGCCTTGCACTCCATTGGGGGCACGAAGGCATGAAATTGCCTCACTTTTTTCCCTCTGTGTGCGCTCCGCCATTATGCGTTTCCTCAACTACATTTCATAGCGAGAAGAACCACAAGAGTCTTGGAATAAACATTCTGAAGCATAGTCTTAGAATTTGTCCAGTCAAAAGTTGTTTTCAAACAGATGGATGCTGCGAATTTTAAATCAAACCGGCAACGTGGTTTTATAAACACAAGATCGAGCTGATGGAGTCGTGGCAGGTGGAACGATCTGGGGGATTTCCAAAGGATCTTTAAATTGTCTCTTTATATATATATACAGTACAGACCAAAAGTTTGGACACACCTTCTCATTGAATTCAATGAGAAAGTGTGTCCAAACTTTTGGTCTGTATTGAGTACAGACCAAAAGTTTGGACACACCTTTTAATTCAATGAGTTTCCTTTATTTTCATGACTATTGACATTGTAGATTCACACTGAAGGCATCAAAACTATGAATAACACATGTGGAAATATGCACTAAACAAAAAAGTGTAAAACAACTGAAAATACCCCTTATATTCTAGTTTCTTCAAAGTAGCAACCTTTTGCTGTGATTACTGCTTTGCACACACTCTGCATTTTCTTGATGAGCTTCAAGAGGTAGTCACCTGAAATGGTTTTCACTTCATAGGTGTGCCCTGTCAGGTTAATAAGTGGGATTTATTACCTTATAAATAGTCATGAAAATAAAGAAAACCCATTGAATTAGGAAGGTGTGTCCAAACGTTTGGTCTGTACTGTATATATATATTTTTTTACATATACACATCAGAACATAATGCCTTCATGACGTACAGCCTTACAAGAAACACACTTTCAATTAGGAGGTCAATATTTTAAGTTTTTGTTAATCTGGTGTTTTTTTATATATTTTTACAGAATTTGTTTGGTAATAACAGTAAAGCTAAAAATTGGACAACAATGGGAAAAATAAAAGTCTGATCGCTGGATCCCTTCATATTTTTCCCAGATTTAATTTTTTTTGCATCTGACTAACATGTTGAAGATTTCTGAGGTCTTGTTTAAAATGCACCACTAAATGGATTCCCTGCTGCAGATAGCGGATAATGTCTAGGTAATGTTCTTCAGGTATAATACATACTGACATTTTGTTCTTCGTATTTAAAGAAATTCTGATCTCAGAAACATCTCAGCAGTTATGGCAAACACTTAACTTTTAAACTGTACGCATCATATTTACACCTGTGATGATTATTTTTACATGAGAATCGGTGGTAAAAAGTAGAGAAATAAAAATTTTGACATTTTATAGTTGCTGTAGTTGCATATAGAATAGTATAGATGTGTCAAAATGTAACTTTTGTAAGATTTTATTTTTAAGCTTTTTTATGTTTTAGAAACCTCACCTGTTTTACACAAGGGGGGGAGGGGCACTGAATCATGCCGCCATTTTCTGTGTGAAAGAATCAGACTTTTTTTAATTTTTTTTATCAGACAGTTTTATAAAAAGAAGCTTAAAAGCTCTGTAGGAGCAACATATAACTGAAATGATTAATATATTTGTCAACATTTTGTATGAATTGTAATTAATTTTATTGATATGTAGGCTGAATCTGTCGTATATTTTAATGATTTCTATTGTACGATGTGTGTTGTTAATCATGAAGCACAGGAAGAAAAGCTGAACATAAGGCAAATAGGAATCCTAGAGAAAAAGGCACAGTTGTCTACTTTAATACTTCATATCTGTATGAAAAATAAAGTTAATGATGTTGCAGAACAACTATGACGACTCCTAATGTTTTGACTGGAAACAGACCTGCCTGAATACTAGTCTTTGTCTGTTTTCTGCCTAACCACATGACCCAGAGATGTTATTGACAGGTGAATCGCCGACCAGTGGCTCATGTTGTTTACAGTTAGCAGCCAGCTTTGCTTCTGTTCATCTTTTCATGGTGTGACCTGCTACCTCAACTGCTCAAGATGCATTTATTATGAAGTGTTTTTTGATTTTTTTTTGTTCTTTTTTGTGGTGTAAGAGACAACATGGTGCTAACTTGTGCTGCTGCAAAGTTGTAGAAGTTGAAGTTTGTATTGAACTCTGTATTGAAACAACTTTCAGCAGGAATATAGAGATATTCATGTTCAACTGTATGTCTAATCAAAAATCGTAGCGTCAGTGTGCACACTCTGAAATTCTGCTACCAGAAAACACTCCCTCAAAATTTATCTATGGGCGCTATCAAAGTTATTAAAGTGATGTAATCCTCAACAGCAGTCCCTGCAGAGACTCTTGGCTACAAGATGATGAAGGAAACAAATCCCACATAGCGGTTTTCCCACTGAAAGAAAAAGATTGTAAGGCAAGATTAATGCAATTCTGACAACAGTTAGCCTTCAATCAGAGCAGCTGCAAGATTCAGTGAAGAAGAACTTCACAGAAATACAGTAAACTAGCTATAATTAAGGCACTGGAGACAGCCAGGCTAAACCTGGAGCTCTGGATATCCACCTGAGGAGCAAGGGAGGGAATAGAGGCCACAGATATAAAGACATTAAAGCTTTCCTCAGTATATGGAGAGCTACACTGAGAGTTCAGAACTGGGAGACAGTATGATAAGCAGGAGTAGTGAGTGTCAGAATGCCAAAACAAAGAAGAAGCATCTTAAATATTATTCTCATGAAATGAAAGTCACTTGCAATGATCTAAAGTTTGTAATCGTTAAAAGTAAACATAGTCGTCATCATCTTTTTGACCTTTAAGAAAATTGGCCCACAGTTTTACTCAAATCAGTAATGCATACATTTTTCCCAGCTCTGCTTTAGTAGGTTGCTTGTCGACTTTATTTATTTTTTCACATGAAAATGAGTTTTTACCTCATCATGTTATGACAAAGAAGTGGAATTATGTAACTTTGATAAATAATACCACTAGCAGGAGTTTACACAAGAGTTATTTTTGAAATGTTAGATTCTTGGAAAGCATGTTCATTTCTATGCACCCAATACTTGGTTAGGGCTCATTTCGCATAAGTTACTGCATCAGTGCTCTGTGGCATAGAGGTGGTCATCCTGTGGCACTGTGTAGGTGTAACAGATTGCTTTGATAGCAGCAATTTGTTACACGCCTTGCAGGGTCTGGTGTCTCTCATCTTCCTCTCGACAATACTCCATAGATTCTCTTTGGGGTTTTTGTCGGGCCAGTTTGCTGGCCAATCACGCACAGCAGCACCATGCTCACTGAACCAGATGTTATTGCCCTTGGCAGTGTGGGCAGGTGCCAAAAAAGTGCTCTAAAGTCTCCTGGTAGATGACAGCATTGACTCTGGACCCGCTAGGTTTGACATGGCACCACAAATCATCACTGACTATGGAAATGTCACGTTGGACTTTAGGCAACGTGGATTCTTTGCCTCTCCACTCTTCCTCTAGACTTTGGGAACTTAATTTCCAAATGAAACGCAGAATCCTTTCATCTCGCATGACGACTTTGGACCAGCAGTTCTTTTCTCTTTAGCTCGTGTGTATAATACTCCTTGATCGCTCCTCTCCCTTTGAAGCTCCCCCAAAGTCTTGACTGGATTTTGCTTGGTAAGAAATATTGAACTGTATATTTATCTCTATTATTTATCAAATATGTTGAACTACCACAAGAAGTACAGGGATATGGAAAAGTTAAAAACACTGAAACAACAGTGGTGGTTTAGAGCTGATAACCAGAAAAGGAAAGATCAAAATGTGGGAAATGGAGTACAAGCAGGTGAATGAGTGAACTGAAGTGGAGCCATTTTGATCAAAGTCTTTCACAAACATTGAGTTGAGGACTGGCGCCTTGCAACACTCTGGTTTGCTTGTATTTAGCAACAAACTTAACTTCACAAATTAACCAAGCCGACATCAGGTTAGTAGGTGTTTGTGCTGATATGATTTGTTTAGTTTGTGCCATACACAGATCTGAACATTTCCATAGAGACATTGCTCTGGAAGCCTGGGGATGTGTTTAGATGTGCCTTTGTAAACCCAACGTTTGCTGCCATGTTCTGGAAGCAAGCCCTTCGGATTCTGTGCTTTGGCTCATTTTCTTTCTCTTGTTTTGAATAGAAACTTTGCGTTATGATGTATTCACGATTTCGAGACCATGTATGGAGTTTTAGTTCAGTTGTTCCTCTATAAATTCACACATGTAAAACATCAGAATTCAAAGTGGAATGTGTTTATCTTTTATCTACTCCATATCTACATTTATAAACAAACTTTTTTTTTCTTGCTTCACTTCTTCTTCACTTGCTTTTCTCAAAGAAATATGTACATTGACTTCCTCTTGCCCCACCTCAATAGCTTAGGAAGTTTTATAACTTCTTTTAAAAAGATGAAAAGTTTCTTTTCTAAGCTTTTCGTACCACACCTCAGCATTCATGCATCGATTTAAATACACAACATCACACTCACTTGGAAAGGTTTTTTTTTTTTTTTTTTTTAGAAATGCCACTTTTTTGCAATCTGACTCAATTTAAGCCTCTAAAAGTCAAAAATGACACTTTTCCTGTCTTCAAACCTCACTCTGCGTATAAGTCAGCGGCACTTTTTAATATTTAAAAACTTATTTCAAGTTTTTCTTGGAGGACGGCAACAGGGGCACTGAAGCAGATGATGGATCATTTAGCGTGAAAAGGTTAAAGGTTCGCATCCGAAATGGCAGGTTGGCGATAAGGTGGCTTGGCCTTCAACGGTTCTAAAGAAGAAAAGGGCAGGATGAATGTCAACCAAGTCATGTGGGGGAAAATAAGTCATGCTGAAATCCCTGAAACTCGAAATGTTTCCTTCAAACTTTCAGCTCAACTTTTGAAAAGTGGCCAATGCCTCTCCGTCCCTGTAAATACCCAAATGATGACTACATGAATCAACTTTTTTTTAACTTTTTTTAAAAGATACTCGTTTATACATAGGACTTTATCTATTTTTCAAAGCTCTATGTTAAATAAGTCTTTGCAGCCCAGATTAAATAACAGTTGTTACAGCCTTGCATGAACACACTCAATTTAAATAATCTTTTAAAAAATGTACATAAATTTAGATTTTGAGTAGCATATTGGACAAAAACATACTAAAAACAAGAACAGTGGCATTCATTGACATCGAATGCCACTCTTTAGATTATGTTTCCTTTTTTCCTTTTCACAAAGTGTAAACCTACTTCTCTCCTGTCTGTTTCACTCTCCTATCTGTTCTAACCAGAAATGTATTAAGATAAAAACCATTTTGTGTTGATATATTCCTGTCCTGCTTATCTTGTCAGGGTGGACAAATATGGATGGTGCATGAAATGGCCTTGTCTCAACTGAAGGTCAAAATGGATCTATGAGCAAGAGGAGAGAACTGGGGATTATTGTCATGGTGGTGATGGGGATGCGAATGGGGAGGGAGGGAGGTGTAAGACCTTTTTTTTTCTTATAATAATGAATTGAAAAGATAAGAGCTTTGCTGCAGACTCCTGCTATCTGTACTGCGAAAGGAAAAACACAACCTTGTGAGGGCCTGACCAGAAACTTGATGCGGGTGTGTGTGTGTGTAAAAGAGAGGGCGGGTGTTCCTGTGTGTGTGTTGGTGATTTACTCTCACTATGGGCTTTAGACTTCAAATAAAAGAAAAAGAAGATGGAACGCTTAGAAATGTAGTGATCGTATATATTTATATGATCTAAATTAACCCTTTCTGCGCCGTAGCTCTTTCCTCTTTATATGTGTTTTGTGTTGTTAAAGTACAACATGCGTATAACCTGAATGTCGATAAGTATAGTTTATGCAGTGAAAAGACCGACTGGGCTGCAGTGACAAAAATATTTTACGTTCATTCTGGCAAAGTTTTTAATTTCTTAGACATTTCATGTTTTAGTTGGTTGATTTTGGTGGTTGATTGATTTCCAAATGAACAGTTGTGGAACAAAGTCCTGCATGTCGTAGTAGCGTCATTCAAATGTGGGCAGATTTTCAACAGTTTGAAATTTAATACTGTACAGTTGCTAATTTACACACAGTTTGAAAAGTTTGCTCATTTATCTTCATTGCTACTTGAAGAGTTCAGTTTGGAGCTTCATCTGTGAGACACTCTGTTTCCAAAGTAGTTAATGGAAAAGGCCAAATTAGTACAACAAATATACAGTAGGTGGCTATATATTTTACCTGACTAGATTTCCATGATATCATTCAGAATCCAAATGTTTCCAAAGCACTTTCAGATTTCAGACCATTTCCCCTAAATATTATTGTACATCCACTTAAATGACTTTGCATGCTCAGCTTTAGCGAGTCTGCTGAACATTGAGGTTAAACTAGTTTACCTTGGCATACGTATGGATGTATGGATCTTCTACAACCACACGTATGCAGCTGACTCATAAAAAAAAAAAAAAAAATCAATTCAGTTGTTGCTTTGTTAAATTTGATCCCAGAATACATTCATCAACTTTTGCACTTCCGTGTCCAATGCCATGCAGCTGAATCAGTATCATGAAGATTAAGACAATAAATTGCATTTCACTCTCAAATCCACTGAACTTAATATGCTGCAACCAATTTATGTCCATAGACATGAGACTAAGTGGAGCCTCATCATTCTTCAAAGAGCACTGAACGACACCACAACCTCGCCAGACTTCACTAAACCTCGTCCATATAGAAATAGTATTTTGGTGTGCCACATTAAAATGTTAATTTCAGTGGTCAGTGTGAATTATTGTGTTCATATTGCTGAGATCTCGTGACCCTGAAAGGATGGACACTGTGGAGGCAACATTAGCATTTTAGCTTCTACTAAGCAGAGAGCACAATCTAATGCTAGCTAGCACCAACAGTCTAGCTAATGCTAGCTGAACTAAGAAATTGTTCATAAAGTCAAAAGGGAATATTTAACAGTGTGAAGACAAAATACTTGAAAGTCATGTAGGGTTCTTTTGTCCTGAAATTGAGGTCATTTTAATGTTCTATGTACAGAATATTTATTTTGCTCCATGTATCCTTCTGTTGGTCATTTTTTCCAGTAGAAAGCAAGTGGCCAAAATAAATACTCAGCCACACTGTGTATACAGTAAAAAAAAAAAAGTCTTTATTTTAAATGACAAAATCAGAAAAAACACCTAATTGTCGCAAATACACTTGATCTACATCAAGGTAGTTGCTGATTAAGCAAACTAATTTCACCAATCGGATAAGTCTCCAATCTTTTTTTATGTTTTTGATGTTTTTTGACAATGAAATTCAATCCAGCATGAACTGCTTCATATTTGATCCAGGAAAGGTTATATGTTCTTGTGTATCTTGGGTTCTTCTGGGTGTGCATCTCTGCTGGGGCCATCAAAGTTAATTCCTAACTTGGTATTAAGAAACGTTGTGGGTGAAATGTTAGAAGTTTGTGAGCGAAAGCTTTGAGGGTGGCTGAGAGAGTGACGGGTATAAAGTATTAAAGTGTGTTTGTATGGTTGTTCACGAGCATATACACTGTTTTCTGAACACTCTGTGATTCTCTGTTGTCAAACTGACGTTTTTCTAATTAATGCTGGTAACCACAACATTAATTCACCCTCCACCTCTGTCTTGTGATTTGTCTCTCATTCAAAACCAGCACTGCCTTTTGTTGTGTTTTCCTACTTTCCTTCCTTTTTGTTTTATTTCTTAACCTCTGACATGTCCAGTTTTTTTTTTACAGATCAGTAAGTCAGAGCCAGTGTGAAGTGTCTTCTTCGAAACACTTATTATATCACTTGGATGCTCAGCACTGCACAGTGGCAAACCGTCCATCACATTATGTCTGCCTCACTGCTCCTCCACTCCACAGTCTGAGTCTGACATTAACATGGACTCGTAATAAGTGGAAGATGCTGGTGTTGCATAGAGAAATTAGGAATTATTAAATAAATAGTCTTTAATAAAAAACAAATATGCAGCTAAAGCAAAATAGCACGTGATACCTACCGTAATTATATTATTTAGCCAAGAGTGATAAGTATTTTATTAGCAAAATAAGATGTATTAGAAATATAATAAACTGAAAAGATTGGACCAAAGAAGATCCTATTTTCTCTTCGGGAAGACGAGCAAAAGCAGAGATGGAATGGCTTAGTTCCCTTGAAAGTGCTCTGCTTCGAGCAGTTTTCTAAATCAAGTGCCACTGTTAGCGACTTGCTCCACTTCAGTGTGTTGTCATCCAATCAGGGAAATGTCTAATGTCCGCCGAGGTTGCATTTAAAGATAATAAAGTTAACTAAGATGTCTGCGCTAAAACTTTTCAAGAAAAACATAAATTTCCTCCCCCAATAAGGCGTCTTTTTTTAATGTAAAACCATGACGGTGTGATGTCTGATAACAGATGGAGCAATTATGAGATACAGCTATAATATTAATGTTAATTGTATTTTTTATTTTTTTTTTTTACTTGTAATTCCCCAGTTATTCAGGCTGGAATCCTGAGTTGAGCAATTACATTTAAAGCACCGGTTAGGAGCATGTAGTGAAGGACATTAGAAGAGGAAGTTGTCTGCTCATTTTGAGCCAAGTTGCCTTTGGTTCAAGCTACCAGTGTTTGTTTATGTAAGGTTTCTTTTTTCTTTTTTTTTTTTTGGGCAACATCCCAAATGCATGGCATAAGTTCAGCTGATAAATCCACTGGATTAAATGATTTGTCCCTTCTCAATAGGGACTGAGAAACCAACTTGCTAAAGTGCCCTTCATCAAGCTGTGCCTGGAAAAGTGCCCTTACGCATTGTATTATTTGATCATTGTTGTGAGTGTTTGGTTTAATCTGTTATAACTCCCACTTCATAAACCGTAATTCTTCCAGCTTTGCTAAAAGGGCTCTTTATTTAATTTCATTTCCTATCATGCCCTTGAGTGAAGCACAAGCGCTTATCTAACTCCACCAAGCTGTTTAATCAACTCATTTTGTTTTTCCCACTTTGAGTCGCAGACTGAGCGACTGACCCTTTTCGCTTCAAGGGCAATGATATCAGCCGTGACCAAAGCACTTTAAAGCTGTAAATTGTAACAATTCTTTTCATTTATGGATGCACATTTTCAAGAGAAAAATGATTTGTGGTTGCTAGAAAGAGAACAAAAAAAAAAAGACTCCAGACAAAAATAGATGTGTCCATCTATCCAAAAATAATTAAAAGGTAAGGCAAGACTTCGTTGTCTCCAATGGTTAATTTGATTTACAGATGGTAGTCTGGTCAGGTACTAAACATAAAAGATAAATTTCAGGCTAAAATGATTAATACCTTTGAGGGATTTGGGTTCAAAGCAATCTTTTGCTTTGATCAAAATGTTGGGAAAATTAATGTTGTGGATTGGTCACCACTTTTAAGTCTGATGCCCTCGCTTTAGTTGGAGCTAAAGGTCAGGATGATGGCAAGGAGGCGTTCCAACCTCAAAGACTTGCAGCTCATCAAAGATAAACTGTAAACAGAAACCTGTTGGAAACAGGCAAAAAACTGCTTAGTCATTATAAGGAGGATTTCATTGCTGTCATGCCAATAAATGTTTTACACTGTTGATTGAGTGAGGTATAGATACAATTTGATGCAATGTTTTTGTCTTATTGAAATTTAAAGAAAAACAAAATTTTGTTTTCAGAATTTAACTTTTTTTTGCATTTTTCTAAATGATCTTTTGTGAACTATTAACTGTACCTGTTCTGTTTTGCATGTTGTAAGACAATTGTTTGTAAATCCATGTGCCCGTTAAGGACATGGACATTTTACCTGATCTTTCCTCACCACATCACAAACTCATTTTGGGGAGCGACCAATTATTTGTTCTGAATGGTGCAGCCACACATGCTTTTTGTTGTAAGAAAACAAAATCATAAGAGGAGAATGTGAAGTCAATGGTGGTGGAAATTACAAGTGTAATACGGGGAGTTTTATTTTCCAGCAGGACGTCTGTCATCTGCCCACACTACCACAGCTACCGAAAGCTGGTTCAATGACTGTAGTGTTCCTGTTCGTGATTGGCCAGCAAACTGCTCTGACCTGAACCCCAAAGAAAAATCTATTGGCTGTTGTCAAGAGGAAGATGAGAGACTCCAAATCCAACAAGGCAGATGACCTGAAGACGGCTACCAGAGCAACCTGGACTTCCAATACAGCTTTGCAGGCTGATCTCACCACATTGATGCAATAGTTGATGCAAAAGGAGGTTCAACCAAATATTGAGTGTGTAGAAATTTAGTTTCCAGGCGCCTGATATTTGTGCGTACAACATCTGTTTTGGTTGATTTAGTGTGATATTCTAACTTTGAGACACTGAATTTTGGGTTTACCTTAGTCTTTTAAGTTGCAAAAAGTAAAAAGCTTGAACTTTTTTACTTTGTGTACTTTCTGTAAATTGACCGTTTCACTTTCTGGAATGACTGGCAGGGAATATTGCACTTTTACACAACATCCTTTTCTTAGATGTACTGGTCCACCGGTATAGTTGGTGTGTTGGTATGTTAGTCCAAACTGAACTAAATTTAATATAAAATCTGTAGCAAGACTTTTCAAATATCATCTCTTTTTTTTTGCCCAGTCTGGCTGATCTAGTGCTTTCTCTAAAGAAACAATTTTGAAAACTGTCATTTATTCATCTTCCTTAAATTTGACCCTCGAACACAAATTTCTGTTGGTCTAGCACATGTTTGTGTTTATGGCAGTCATGTAAGAAAATTACAAAAAAAGTTAAAAGTGACTATAAATATGTTTTTAAAAGACATGGTGTAGAACTGCTATGTTCATAAATCACCAGTTCTAAAGCATCTTTGCTTTCCAAGGAGAAAAGAAGTGTGTGTTTGTGCAAACTTGTGTAATTATTCTACAGTGCCAACAGAAAGCTTTCTATCATTGTCACTGCAATTATGTGCGGCGTCAATGAAGGGTCTTTCTGCTTCTGCTGTGACTAAAATCTGTTTGTTGATTTTTACAGACTAGAGTCCCCAACTCGGACCTTGACGCTAGAGGCTCCCAGGGGGGTAGAGGTCAGTGCTGGAGTGGGCGACTTCACGGCTTCCTGTAGGAAAGACCTCCTCTTGCAATCCTCAGACGGAGAGGTCAGTTTGTGTTTACATTTGTTTTGGATGTATGCAGGGCGGATGAAGTCTTCTGCAATAAAACTATACAGCTCACAACAACAGTGTCGGAAGTTGAAAATGTAGGAAAATATAAAAATGTTTGTGCTACCGTGTGTGTGGGCAGTAGACTGTGTTGCACTCTATTGTAGCGGGCCAGCTTCATTAAAGTACCTTATTAAGCTAATGAGCATTATCAATCCAAGTGACCTTGTCCTCCTTTCCTCCCCTCCTCCTCTCATCACTGCTTTCTTGCTCTCTTCAATTTGGGAGAAGTGACTTCATTAAAGTTGGTTTGATGAGGTTCCCTGTCAGTTGCTGCTGCTGCTGCTGTGCGTGTGTGTTTGTGTGTGTGTCATTGTTAGCCTGTTATCTCACTGTCAAGCTCGTCGCATAGCAGCCTGCCACTTTTTGTGAGCGCCAAAGCAGACTTTGCCATTATCCCTATGCGTGCTCATAAGTGTGTGAGTGTATGTGTGTGTCAGCCTGCCATATTGCTTGTCCACTGGAGCATAGTGTGTCATTAACTTAGTAATTAACAGAAGAATGACCCCCCCCTCGAGTTGCACGCACTGTCATTGTCAGTCACACACAAACTTTTCTTTTTTTTTTTTACAGCCAGCACACACGCAAATACTTATACACACACTGATGCAGTAGCGGAAAACACTCAAGTCTTCATCCATCCATCCGGGAGGCTTTTCAAAGCCAGTCGTCAGATATAATATGAGTAGACTCAAGACTTCCACATGTTAAATGTCAAAGAAACCTGCCTTTACTGCAGAGTTTACAAAGGGTTTCCTTCATATACTGTGCATTTGTAGAGTGTCTGACCACATAAAGAGTCTATACTCTGTACAGACTATCAACATACAAGGTATGCCAACCCATTCTCACTCCCAACTCGTCATATATTGACGCATCGGACGGTCCGTCCTCGTCACATATTGACGCGCAGGGTACCCCTTTCACATCAATATGTGACGCGAGGGGTTTTACCCTATGCCTTACCGTAATTTTTGCCCTAAACCTAACCAAATCGTCGGGTCTTGAAGGTTCGGCAGCGGTTGCGAGAACCCTTCGCGTCAATAATCCACGTAAAAGACGTGACCTTCCCAAATCATCAACATGTGACGCTGAAGGACCCTGCCCAAGTCACGATTGACACGAAGGGGGTACCCTTCGTGTCAATATGCGACGCATGGTCAGAATCGTCCCAACTTGTCAATATATGACGAGTCGGGAATGAGAATATGTTGGGTATGCAGTGACAACTCTTTATTTTTCCTTTTTAAAAAAAAATATATATATATTACAATTTTGCAATGAAATAAAAAAAGCAATTAAAAGCACACATGCATAATTTTGTACAGGATTAATCATAAAAATAAAAAAAACATCATCTTCCTTCCTACCGTCTTTTCCCCCAATGGTAACATCCAATTGTTGGGGACATGACCCGTGTGATGTGAAAAAAGTGTTTTCGTTGTTTTTCTTATTACCTCACCTGTGTCATTTCCACAAACTGTGTAAAGCATCTACATCTAATGCAAGTTCTTCCCCCTCCCCCATCAGCTGCTTTGTGTTACCTTAAAAAGGTTTAGATTGACAAATGTAAACTTGAGTCCAAAGTTACTTCTGACTAGAAATCATATAGTGCATTACTATCCAATCATCCATACCTGCTTGTATCTGGAAGGTTGCCCATCACCCTCACCTGCTGTTAGTTCTGCATCATATTTCTTCTGCTGCTGCGCTAGAAAACCCACCACTAATACTTAAAATGTGACAGTATATAATTGCCCTGGTGAGTTTTCTTTAGTCTTCTCTAATTTATTTCAGGATGGAAAAAGTTTTAAAGCATTCTTATCTACATTTATAGTTTTGCTACAACCCTGCTATTAAAAGAAACCCCGTGTAAAGATGGATTCAGACTACTTTATAGGCTATGGTGTCCCCGGGGTTTTTAACTTTTGTAGCATTTTGAAATGTGTACCGTAAAAACTGCACAGGTTCTAAAGCAGAAAACATGTTCAAAAACTTATTTACCTCTGCACATTTCTCTCCCTGCTGAATTATCTTTGCTTTTGTCATCTCCAGCACCTTTTTTTCCCCTCCAACTTTCCAAATTCTCTAACCCGACTCATTTTTGTCTCTCTCTTCTCTTCTTGGAGTCTATAACATTCCTTTCTGCGTGATTTTGTCAACCTCTCTTTCTCATCCACTCCATCTGAGCCTCTCAGGCCTTCATCTTTCCAAGAGTAATCTAATTAACTTTCCATTGCCAGGGTTATACATCACTAGAGCTCTCACTTCACAAGGAAGAACGGAGGTTTATATATATAATTTTTTATTCTCTTTCTGCTTTGTCTCATTGGCATTTGTTCGACCGTCGTCTCTTTCGATTTTTGATGTTTTTCCATGTCGTTTATGCATAAATCGCTGGCTCCCCACTGATGAGGAACAGTAGCATCAAGCACAGCGCAACAAGGGGCGACGGTGTGGGCCTGCGACGAGGCTTGAGATCATGAAAGGCGTGAGAAAATTAAGCATTTATAGTGCTCTGCTTCTCAACCCCTGCTCCCTCTTCTACAGCGCTCTTCAGCCAGACACACATACAAAAAGAAGCCTGTGATCACCCCGGCACAGCTTCATAAATGCCAGGGAAGGCTTATCAGCATGGGTAAATGTATTCACAAAAGGCTCCTATTACCCCACATAAAGAGAGAAAAAAATGATCAAAATTTGAAAATATCCTGGCCATTGGTATGCAGCTTGTGTGTGCTTTTATAAGAAAAAATAAGTCTAGAGTGTGGTAGAAAAACCATTTGCATTCACTTGATTTCATTATCTTGTTCTTCTGTTGTGTAATAAAAAAACAGGTACTGAAAATGTGCAGAGAAATCACCTGTTGCCCAGAACTGGACAGCCTTACCCATGGCTAGCTTGTTAGCTAGACGCCGATGGTCAGCTAGCCTTTTAGTGAACATTGCGTAATCAGGTTGGAGTAGACTACACTCATTTGAGCGGATGTTGCTGCTGAATGACAATTACCGTATTTTCCGCACTATAAGGCGAACCTAAAAACCTTCAATTTTCTCAAAAGCCGACAGTGCGCCATATAATCCGGTGCGCCTTATATGTGGACCAATATTGAGCCACAACAGGTCTCGCAACTACGGTAAGCAGATGCCGACTTCATTTTCCCTGTAGAAGAAGAAACGGGGAAAAGCAGACGCCGACTTCATTTTCCCCGTAGAAGAAGAAACGGGGGAAAGCAGCCGCTGATGCAGCCAGCGGTGCACGCTGGGTTTTGTGTAAAGACTCCAAAATGGCTCCTATTAAGAGACACGCTTATGACGCAGAGCTTAAGCTCAAGGCGATCAGTCACGCAGTAGAACACGGGAATAGAGCAGCAGCGAGAGAATTTAACATGAACGAATCAATGGTGCGGAAGTGGAGGAAGCAACAGCTGTTTATTCATTTTGGGAATGAACGGAGTTTTCAGAACGCTGGTTTTAATCTATTAATAAAATTTGACTGACCTATCTGACTATTTTGTTGACATTCCCTTTAGCGCAGCTCCATCTAATGGATGCATAACGTAACCCCAGCCTCTACTGTAGCGTCTATTCTATGTGCCTTATAATGCGGTGCGCCTTATAATGTGGTGCGCTTTATAGTGCGGAAAATACGGTACACAAAATTGGCCATTTTCAGTACCAGTCATGTTTATCTGGAGTCAGAAAAATCACAGATGTAAAATTTGTAAAGGATTTGAAAGGTTTTGAGGGAGCAGGTGAGAACAAGACTTTCAATTGATAACAGAATTAAAAGTCTTTTTAATAAGATTTTTTTAATTCTTTTAAACTATCTGCTTGTCTTTTTGAACACATTAGGATGATGGACCTTTTGGAAATTTCACAGTTAAGGTTTACGTTCTCCGGAGAAAACAGGCTACAATTTTAGTAACGCTAGCTCTCCTATTCAGTTATATTCTGTTAGACAACTGTCATATATGCCACATGAAAAGAGATACATATTGTTTTTTTCTCACCGTTTGAAGCTAAATCAGACCAAACTTTTGTTCTGAGTTAGTGTAGGATTATGGATATTATTTCCATTTGCCAGAACAAGAAGATCTTTAGAATTTTTTGTAGCTTTCTTCAAAGATGCCTAATTTTCATTTTGGATCAAGCTATGCAACTTCATGAGCATTTTAAAATGCTCATGAAGTTGCTGTTACTTTTTTTTTTTTTTTTTTCCACCTTACATATATTCCCAAGCTCATAACTCTAATATCACATTCTAGGCTAGAAGTTGTTTTATAATGTTTCAGTCTTTGCAATTTTCTGTTTATGGATCTTAATACAGCATCTATAGACAAATCTTCACCTAGTTCAGAATGCTGCAGTAATCATACCAATAACATTTGGTCAATTCTGCCACAGGCCTTGTTCTACCAGTCAGTTACACGATTCAGTATAAAGTTATGAAAATTAGATATGGAGCCATGCTTGGTCTGGTACTGGACTCTGTGTGTCTCTGACCTTGTCCCTGAGTTCAGCTGATCAGAGAACACCAGGATTCATTGGCACCTTGTGCTCTTTAAAGATAAAAACAGGCTCATACTGAGCAGATCTGATAGATGTGCCAAGGTCTAGAGACTCATTGAGGTTGTTACACTGCCGACAGAATGACCAGTTTGGCAGTGGGTCAGAAACTGTTTGGGGAAGCAATTTTTTGGGGGGAGGGCTAGAAAGCCTCCCTGGGCAAAAGAAAGGGGTAGCCTGACTGCTGTCATTACATACCTGGATGAGATCCTCAGACCCATTAGGCCTTTTTGCTCTGGGCCAGGGCCCTCCAGCGCCAAGGAGATGTGTTGCACTGCATGAGGCAAATGATGCTCACCCCAGATACGGACTGGTTGGCCTTCTGTTATGGAGGCCTCAGACACACGTGTGCAATTACCATGCTGTCTAATCAGCTACCGTATTTTTCGGACTATAAGGTGCACCTAAGACGCAGTATCAGTGAACGGATCTATTTCCATATATAAGACGCACCGGATTATAAGGGGCATGAAGAGAAACAAAATACGGTAGTCAGATAGGTCAGACTTTATTCAAATCATTAACAATAACTGTCAATATTACACAAAAAAGTAAACAAAAAAGTTCAATCATTCATTTTCTACGAATCCATCAAATTCCTTGTCTTCGGTGTCGGAATTTAACAGTTGGGCGATAGCGGCATCAAGCAAGCCCGGATCCCTCTCGTCATCATCCGATTCAGTCTCATTGTCTTCATTGAGGATTGAAGCACCGTACGTATCAGGAAAAGTGGTTCGCCCCAAAACAAGTCTGTCTAGACAGCATAGAAAGCTGACTCCACGAGGTTTCTGACCAGCAGCGGTTATGCTGCAACAATCAAGGGGAGTGGCTTCGTTGCTTACCAGAGTTGTAATAAAACATACGGTACATTGTTTATACATAAGGCGCACCGGAATATAAGGCGCATTGCCGATTTTTTTGCAAATATAGGGATTTTATGTGCGCCTTATAGTCCGAAAAATACGGTACTCAATATGCAACACCTGCTCACTGACAGATTTAGACAGGTATTTATAGCAATAAAACATATACTATATATATATATATAAAAAAAAAAAAAAATTCCCTTCTCACCCACCGCGGGTGGTTCTTATCCTCTGAGCTCGGGTCCTCTACCAGAGGCCTGGGAGCTTGAGGGTTCTGCGCAGTATCTTGGCTGTGCCAAGGACTGCACATTTCTGGACTGAGATGTCTGATGTTGTTCCTGGGATCTGTTGTAGCCATTGGTCCAGTTTGGGGGTGACTGCCCCGAGGGCCCCGATGACCACAGGCACCACTGTGGTCTTCACCTTCCAGGCCCTCTCCAGTTCCTCCCTGAGGCCCTGGTATTTCTCTCTCTCTATATATATATATATATATATATATATATATATATATATATATATATATGTGAGAATATATAAATGTGTTTATAGAAACAGTCCTGGATCTTTGAGTTCAGCTCATGACAAAACGGGAGGAAAAACAAAAGTGTTGCATTCTGTATTTTTGTTCAGTGTATGTATTCTAGTGCAGGTCATCATCATCATCAGTTATTGGTCTCTGAGTTTGAAAATATACTGTGGTCATTTAAAAAGATGATTACACTGAGAAAAGCAATAATAAAGTAACAATATGAGAAAAACAATCATTAAAGAAAAGAAGAAGTAACTTTAATTGCAGGGCGTAGAGGCAGAAAAATACTGTCTACCATCTAATAGTGAAATATAGATGGGTCAATAGTATACCACTTTACATACAAGGGCAGAAATTAGATCTCTACACTTGAAATTTAGAGATTTATGACATCATCATTTAAACTGTTGCCTGTTTAAAATGGCTCATTTAGGAAATAAGTGTTAATCTTTTGCTTAGAAACCCCCATCTGTTATGTAGGTGAAGCATTTAAATCTTTATAATTTTTTTGGGCATGAATGTGGTTTGTGACGTATTTCTACATAGTTTAATTTGGGGGTTCTACTGCTTACTGTAATAAATTATAGGAAATAGCTTGTCACATACAATGTGCAAAATTTGGTCGTTTTCATGAAGCCACCTCTAGAAAATTAGTGACGTTTTCAGGAAGCAAACAGGTGACTAATCAGCTAACATCTCACTAACAGGAGAAAAAACAAAGTGAGACTGAAGTCCACATGAAATACATGACAGTGATACTTGGCATGATTCAAATTTTTCTCAAGTTGTGCCTTTCATTTCTTTTTAGCTTTGGTTTGAAGTTTGAAAATCTGTTCAAACGAAAACAACAAAACAAAAACATTAAGTCATAAGAGAACATCAAACACAGGAAAACCTCAACTCATAAAACTCACGCCTCATGCAGAATATTAAGCATTCCCTTTTGTTCATTTTTTTAAAATAATGGACAAAAGGTTCATACTAGGCTTTTTTTTGGTTGACTAGATGAAAGGCTTGGCATCATCAAATATAAAATGTTCACAAATGCACATGTACTCTAGTTCTCTTTTGTTAGTCTTCATTAAAGGTTTATATAGAAAAAAAAATTAGGACAGTGAAATCAAGGTTTTAGTTTATCACTGAATAGAAATTGAAAAAGATAAATGCTCCACTGACTTAAAATACACATACTGTACATCTTCCACGTTATGGTCTAAAGTGGATGGATTGATTATAAGCATGTTTGAGAATTCTGCATAGACTTAGTATGGTTGTTTATTAAAAAAAAAATTAGATACTCTTTCCACTTCAACCTTTTTCAAATATTTTCACTTCACAATCACAAGTTTTAATTCATAGGAGTCTTTGTGAGTGTATATATATATATATATATATATATATATATATATATACAGTATATAACCTGCCCAAGCCGAGGAAAAGCTCCCCCGCAGCATGATTCTGCTACCACCATGTTTGGCAACCAAACACATTCTCTTAATCTCATTGATCAGATTAATTTATTTGAAACGTAATCGTTGTGTTTTAATATGTCCATTAATACGAGTCATATCTTTATAGATTTTTTATTTTTATTCATCCAACTTTCTTAAAATGAACTTAAAAAAGTACATTTTAGTGTTTTGAAGAGTGTTTGGGTGGGTTTATATTTTGTTGAAAAAAAACTAATGCTTCCACAAGTAATCTCTTGACATAACGAAAAGCAAAATAAAATCTGCCATGCTTGCAAAAGACAGATGTAAAAAGATGAATGACCAGAAAGGGCTGGGCATTCATCATATCAATTATAATTTACCGTGAGCCTTTTGTTTGTTTCATAAGAATTTGAAGATAAATTCATATCAATGTTTAAAATCTCCCAGAACTGTCCATATTGCTGGAATTTGAAATTATATTGAAATGTGGTTACTTTGTGAAGTCTAGTGATACAAATCACACTTCTTTGTGTTACTGGTGTTCTCAAGAAGCATATTACAAATGGTATGTTTTTTAATCGCCAACTTCTGCGTTTGTAGTAATGTGATTGTTGTGCCATGCAGACACAGTCATACAGTTACCTAAAAAAGAAGTAATATCATATCATAGCACCACAAAATATTATGATGAAACCTTAAGTCCGTATCGCTACGACCAATAACGTCCACAGATTTCTTTTTGAGCAATATAGTATTTGGATGCAGCACCAGATGCTGTATTGCTACATACACAAAGCAATAAACAAACACGTTTGTACAGACTGCAAAGGTTTATATTTCTGAGTTCAGACCACATCTGTTTAAAAGAAGAAGCAATAATAACACCCAGACCGTTTCCTCCCCTAAAAAAGGAAAAAGAAAAAAAAAGCCACACACCTTATCGAAATAGCATTCTTTTCATCTATTCTCATTCTCGACCGCTGACGCCGTCACATAAACGGAGGAGAGCGGATGAAGGCTGGATAGAAGGAGGATCAGATTAGTGGGAGGTGGAGAAGGATGGGAGAAAATAGATGTTTCTGTCGATTTTGCAGGAGAAAATAAAGGCACGCAGGACAGCAAAGCTTAAAGCCAAATCAATGTTGTCAGCAGCTGGCACTTAAGAAGGGACCATTAAAGTTTAAAAAGTTTGGAAAGCAGCAGTGGAATTAGGGCCAAATGGGTTAGAGGTAGGCTAGCGCTGGCTTCCATTAAAATCAAAGCCAACCAGAGCTGACAGATCCTCTCAGGCTTTCTTTTTTTCATTATTCTCTCTCTCTCTCCATTTCTCTCTCTCTCTGCGTCTCCAATCATATTTTTTTTTCTACAGTCACCTACTCTCTGGGTGCCCTCCATTCATGTAATTTTTGGCTTGTTCCCATCTCCTCCATGACCCAGAAATTGCTCTCACTTTAGCATCATGGAGGATGTTTCCATTCCTTAAATGTATTGCAGATGGCAGGAGTGGCGAGTAAGTGAGATCCTGGAGGAGTTTTGAGTAGAAAAACACAAAGTGTCACATAAGCCGAAGTTGTTTCTTAGTTGTTGTTTTTTTTTTCTATTTCAATAACGTTTGGCGAGGAAAACAAAATAAATACTGATACAAAACCGGGAGCGCTGATCTTGAGAAAGGCGTGAACGCCAGAACAATAACTTTTAATGAAACACACATGAAGTTGAAGTGTGCGAGAATGTTTTTCAGCTCGTTAAAAAAAAATAAATTAAAGATTTTGACATTGATTGATTTCTTTATGCACTCCTAACTCAACGAAGCAATCAGAAAAGCATCACCCCAGTGAAGGTAAATCATGATTTAATTTCTTGTTGGATGGACAATTACACTAAAAAGAAATTATAGTGGAAAAGGAGGGAATGATAGTAGGGTCCAGCTTTGGTATCCAATATTCATGTCATTTATGCTTATTTGAATTTTCCACCAATGAGTCATTTAAGAGGTTTTATGTTGTGTTCGATGCACTATCATAAATGTTTCAAGTTCATCTATAAATCTTGAATACTATGTGACCTCGTTTGCTAGGCTGAGACATTATTTATTTTTAAAATCGAGTCCAAAGAAAACAGACCCTCTTGAAGCTGAAATGTGGAACCATTTTCTAAAATTAAACAATTCACACACATTATTATTATATTACATTGTCATTATTATAAGAGTATTTTAGAGTCACAAGCGAATGTCAAGCATCAGAGAGTTCAAAGACATGAGCTGCTTAATTTTTGCTAGTGGTGGGACTCAATTAAAATTTTTAATTGCGGGGTTTGTAATTCATTAATCGCAATTAATTGCATTTTAATCAAACTATACATTGACAAGATAAGTAATATTTTCAATTCAAAACCCCTTTTAAATGTTAAATTATAAAGCAAATACACTACGAGCTCTGATCATTCATTTGACTTTGGTGAAAATATACCACTTTAAAAATGTGGACTGTGGATGCTGACATAAATGTCCGGGACGTCTGGGCGCGCTCCAAATGTTTCGTATTGAGATGGTATTTTGGGCTTTAATGGTTCCGGTGAAAAGCCAACTGCTTTTTGCACAGCTTGCACACGACAATAGTCTTTTCTAACGTTCCAATCAGATTGTTTTTTTGAAGCACAAATTAACGCCCAGCGGTCCGAGTGAAGCGGCTTTATTGTTTGCAGATGTCACTTGTGCGTCCGAATTACGGCCGTACCAGAAACACGCAAATAGAAAGATTCCAGCTAGAACGCTTCCATATTACAAAAATACATTTAATTGGGCTAAGAAATGTTTTGAGTTAAAACAACTGTTAATAACTAATAATCAAAGTCCTGACCATAATCCCCATCTACTAAACCGTTAAAGACAATGAGCAAATATCTTGCATCTTGAATATTTGTTGAGCTCTCTTGCACGTAAATTCCAATCCAATGTTTAAACATGTGCAGTATATTTTTGTTTACTAACAGTTTCGACTCGACAATAAAAGGTCTATGTCCAGTGAAGCAAAAGTGACATGCCTTTACTCTTTTTGTTTTTAAAATAAATATTTGAGGGTTTTTCTGTATAAAGAAGAGATCATTTGAAAATATGCGCCAACTCACCATCGACTAGAAATGAGAAATATCCTAAGTAATCAAATAAAATACAGTCGGACTTCTGTTGTTTCATGAAGTTGTTTCACCTCACATTCAAAGGCTTCTTCAGATAAAACACAGATGGAAACAGGCTTATAGGATGTAATCAAAACACACACTAATAGGGCCATTAAGGTCACTAATAGGGCTATTAAGGTCACTAATGGGGCTATTAAGGTCACTAATGGGGCCATTGAGGACACAGTTCAGTTTTACGTTTGGGTTGTTGTCCTTTGATGATCCAAGCATTCCCTAGCGATGCCATGGCAGTTGTTTTGGTCACATGTTCCCAAATTGGGAATTGCTGTTAAAGTGCTGAGGTAGAGGAGAGAAGGCTGTGATGCTCCCTCATCTGTTCAGTGCTGAAGATGCCATTTGGATGACTTTGTTTTTAATAAAGCGAGACTTTCTTCCATTTTCCGAAAAAAGGGAGGGCCAATAATAGACATTCAAAATCACTTACATTCTCATTTGGATGAGAGATGTAATGTGTTTAAGGAACAAGAGAAGTATTTGAGATCATACGTTTTTTGAAGATGGACTAGCAGAAGTCTTTTGTGGTACCACAAAGGCTGTGTCACACAAGGCGATGAGCAATAGCACCATGTTCAAAAGCCAACAGCTCTTTTTTGCAAATATTTCTAGAATCCAGCTGCCTTTTATTGAGCTTAAGGTGTTCTCAAATGATGTAAAACTGAAGTATATTTCTCTCATGAATAATGCCTTAAATTTGTTTGAATGCCACTACATATTAAAGGTTGCAAATTCATTGCAAACGAATTATTAGTATTTCCCCACTTCATTTCGCTGTCAACCTCTATGAACGGAAATCGGATTAATTACAGGAAGTTTTCACAAAAGTTTGGCTACATTCAAGTTTTGTTGTTTGTTTACACAGTCCTGGGGTTCGTTAAAATGTCATAGCCTCGAGGCGTTACAGGGTGCTATACAGGGACCGGCTTTTTTCTCCTTGCTTGTTTTCTTTACCTGCGGGTAAGGCAAGAATGATGAGTAAACAAAAATGTTGGCAGAACGTAACTCCCTGTCATAAGAGCCAATAAGCACACAGACACAATAACGCAGAACATACAAATTACACAAAGCACTCAAATTCAAGCCGAAGAATAATTACATACAATTTTGTGAGTACAAACCGCCCCTACTGCACACACTACAGAAATAACAAGCTTTATCCCCTGATATGAGTGGATATATGCACGGCCGTCACAAAAATATGAACCAGTGTGAACTCAAAGTGCACTTCAACAGCTGCCACTACTTTTTTCAATCTCCAGAGATTTTCTGTTTACTTCTAAGTCTTGTTTTCATCATTCAGCTCCACTTAAGAGACTGCATCTATGTGTACGTGTCTATGGGTGCGATAACAGATTAGCAGATACCTGCCAATGGCTAAGTGATGTGGAGGATTTTTTATTTTTTTTTAAAGGTGCGATTCATGTCAGAAAAGTTATTAGCCTATACTTCACACTCCCTGCGGTGGCTTTGCCAGATAGGGGTGCATTTGTGATCCTGTCAATCTGATGCAACTCTGTCTCAGACTCTTATTTTTCTGGGTCTTATTTTCATTGCTTTTGAATAATATTTTAGTCTTAAACCATTACTGTTTAAAACCAACAACATCTTCTGCAATACAGTTCTCGTGTCCTTCGTTAAAATGACCTTCGGGCATCAAAATATATTTAGTTTGAATTTTAAGTACAAGTCGCAACTCAAGCAGCTCAGCAGTGCAGTCTAAAGGAGAAACCAAAGGAAGTTGGGGACCTTACATATTTTCAACATTTTATAGTCAAAGAGTTAATAAATGCTTGAGACGACGTGGTGGAAACGTGTTCTTCAGTATAATCCCATTCATTCATTTTTTAAGGAATCCTTGATTTACTTGTGGCATCCATTCAGGAGTGTCTTAATACCTGCTTCTGCAGTGCGTTGCCTACTTATCCAGTGCTTTGTCAAACATGGAGAGTCATAAGAAACTAAAGGAACAACTAATTACTCTTATGTTGGTAATGTAAAACAACAGTGCTAACAACTGGGCCACATTGTTGCATTGAGGTGGCAGCAGCCTAAGCAGGGAGGCCTAGACTTCCCTCTCCCCAGGAATTCCCTAGGCGTTCCCAGGCGAGCTGAGGAACATCGTCCCTCCAAACACCCTGAGGAGAAAACTCATTTTGGCTACTTATATCTGCGATCTCGTTTTTTCAGTGACGACCCAAAGCTCATGACTATAGATGAGGGTAAGAACGTGGATCGACCAATAAATCAAGAGCTTTGCCTTTTGACTCAACTTTCTGTTGACCACAACAGACCAGCACAGCATCTGCATCACCAATCTGCCTATTTATCTCTGACTCCATATTTCCCGGGATACTCCTCCACCTGAGACAGGACCTCTTTCCTGACCCGAAGAAGGTTTTCAGGCTCAAGACCACGGTCTCAAATATAGAGGCACTGATTCACATCCTGGCCGCTTCACACTTGGCTGAGAACTGCTCCAGTGAAGCTGTAGATCATGACCCGATACTCTCGTCAGGTTGCGATCTGCAACGTGATGCGAAAAGCAGAGACGCAATCCTAAGGCCACCAAATGGATCCCCTCACCACAGGATCGATGATTTAAGGCAGCCTTGGCGGAGTCCAACTATCACCGCAAACGAGTTGGACTTATTGACCAGACTCTGACACCAGTTGTACAGAGACCTGACAGCCCGGCTCAAAGAGCCTGGTACCCCGGTCAAACCCCTTCTACAAGTCCACAAAAGACATGTAGACTGGTTGGACGAACTCCCATCACCCTCCAGGACCCTGCTGAGGGTCCAGTGTTTCACAACCAGGACGTAGACCACACTACTTTTCCTGAATCCGAGGTTCTTCTATCCAATGGATCCTCCTCTTCAGAACCCCGGGGCACTCCTGTGTTGTGTGTAAATACTTTGATCACGTAACATTGTGGTATTTTTTACCAAGGATTCTGATTACCAAGCTTGTACCTTTGTGAAATGTACTTTTTTTGTCTGCTGTAGATGCATGTTTCCATGAATATGTTTGCATACAACCACTGTGCTTACCTGGTACAGTATTGTTGACAGTTTTCTTTCTTTTGGTGCCTCTTTGTTTGGGTTATAAACCTCTTTCAGTGTCTCTTCAGCCTCAGTCATTTCATCCATTGTCAGCTCCCATTCCTGCTTGTGTCCATTCAACCAGGCTAATGGTCTGTGTAATACACTCAGATTGCTTCACCACCACCCACCTTTCTGTGTGGCAACAAGAAAAGAAAAGAACAAAAAAGGCAAAAACAGAGGGAAGGTTAGCCATGGGGAGACAGTCATGAACGGTGTGGACACAATTCAGGGAGTTTGTGTGTGCTGAGATACTTTTGCTATTGTCCTTTCGACCTCCATTATGCCTCTCTATACCTTTCTTTTTTTCGCTCCCCGATTCTTTCAATGTCTCGGCTAAAGATTTTAAGCTCAAGCTTTTCTCTCTTTGGTTCCTGGCAGTCCTCTAAAAAGTAGTCGTCAAGTTTTTCTTCGTGAGAGCCTGATGTGAGGATCAGAATCAGTCTGACATATGTCGACTAACAAACCTCAAAGTTCCAAGAGTTTGTTATGATTGCATCAAATCAGCCCCTTTGAGATTCTGTTAGGGTAAGCAACTTATATTTCAGCATCATGGTGCTTTCACATTTTCTGATTTAATAGAGATATTCTGATAATGTAGATTTTTATATGTAATGAAACCTTTCATTGTTAATATTTTGCTCCCAAGAGGCCAGAATTTCTTCTCATATTTTTAATGAGGGCTTCATCAATAGTTCCTACAGATTTTTAAGGCCTTATAATGTTTTCTTCTATCATTTTTTTGTGACTCTTAGATTTTTTTTTTCTTCTTCTATATCTAGTATTTGTACTTGACCAACTGAGGACACAAAGCAGAGTTTGCATCTGTAAGTAATATCTTTAAGAACTTGGAAAATTCTCACTGAATATCAGTCAGAAAACCTGAGAGATGCAGTTACTGTAAATAAAGTTTTCTTATATCTTCTACTCAAAATCATATTTAGAGTTAGACTTGCCTTATTGTCAATGAACAAAGACATGATAGTGAATTTGGAAGTGAAATGTTGTTGCTTGGCTTGGAGTACACAGAAAAAAATACTGAAAAACTATAAATACATATGCATATATACAAGTGTGACTGGTGCATGTGAATAATATTTATGTGAATAGTAATTGTGAAAGGTCAATGTTCATATACTCTATGAATAAGTTGGCATTGTAACAAATGGTAAACAATTTAAAAAGGCGTTGAGTAATTAGGATTAGATTTACAAATCATGTGAAAATGATACTTGGGGGGACAAATCAATAAATCAACTATTTATCAACTAAGTTTCATTCTACCTGGTTACAAATTTAAAAATGGGGCAGGTTTCCTTGTTTTTTTTTGTTGTTTTTTTTACGTTGCCTCTGAATGTGGGTCGCGCTAACCCCTCCGCCACCACGGCACGCCCGCAGGTTTCCTTGTTCACATTTTCAAGAACTAAACTTCTTCCCCTCTGCCCTCAAGTTCATAAATACCTGACTGCATAAAGGCTTGCTGCTTCCCCTGAGATCTGTCTTTCTGCACTCAGATTTTGGAGGTGACCTGTGCTTTAACTCGACCTTTCCACCTGTCACTCAGCCATGTCTGTTTGCGAATTTTCACATTTTGCTCTCAGATATTTGTAAAACAAAAAGAGTCCTTTCAAAAATCCCTGCCATTAAAGCGCCAAATATGACCCCGACCCCTCCATTCACCGCCACCACCTTCTATCAGACCTCGAACTAAACACAAAAAGCAGAATTCGTTATTCGTTTGTTTGTTTATTTGTTCTGAATCCAGAATGTCAGCTTAAATGGAAGTGTATCTGGGAATAAAAACGCCAGTCACATATTCACTGAGCATTTCAGCATGTGAGAGCAACACTTTGAAATTGAGCTATCTGGGTTTGGAAACTCTTGGAGACTCAGCAGGAGTCTCAGTAAAAGTCTTAGAGGCTTTAGAGAGATCAACAAGCCTCCAAGCGATGAGGGGAAACTCATACTGCTTACAGGGCATTTTTTACAGAAGAGATGCAAGTTACCTACCGTAATAAACAAGCCAACAGAAACCGGCTGCCAGCATGTACTTAAGATGATGGGAGATGCCAAGATGAAGGTCAAGTCGGGAGACCTTCCATTAGGCTATCACTACCAGCGTCTGTGGTTTTTCTCTATCTGCCTGTCTGTTATTAGAGGCTGAAAAATAGTCAGTGCAGTGCAGGGGATTCATCATCATAGACTCTCACAAAATCAGTCTATGGGAATTAATTTATCTATGTAACACACATTTTGACAGTTTTATGTTCTCCGGCTCCTCCTTGGCAATGAAGGATAACGCCAATGAATCGGCTATGGTAGATCAAAAGTGCAAAAATTAAAGATGCCGATCAGAGATTTTGTGACTCAACCACATGGCAACAGCTTTAATTGATTCTGACATGTCTGTTAGTTAGAATTAACAACAAAATGCAGTTTTCTATTATGTTGAAAGACTGAAGACTTCCTAATGAAGTCAAAACAAATATATTGAAACATCTAAGAGTTACATGGCTGTCTAGTTTTGCTGTATTGTTAAATCCGTCTATCTCCAAATCTATACTACTGAAATCTTCATTAGAAAAAAAATATATATATATAATGTGCACTAAAAATAATAATTTTTCTTCTGTTTCTTTTTTTTAAAAAGCATCAGTTTCAAGCTTAATATTTGTGAGGAAAACATTGACTTACTGTTACGCATTAGATCCTAAAATTGTTCAGGAATTTATTGTAAATATACAGGAGCTTTCAGCACTGTCATTAAATATTGATACATTTGCCAGAGGCATTGTCACACCATGTACATGACATATAACTCTGCATTCAGACTGGATTTCACAAACATTATAAAACAATGGAAATCTATTAGAATTACCATTTTAATCTGTTTTTCTGTATCTTTTCATGAGTTATTAACATCATTTGGATAGGGAGCATGTTTAGCATGATCTTCTTTTCTTTTTTTTTTTACAAAGCAATTATTGACCTTAACTTTGGCATATCATATCTTAAAGGTTGCCAATGTTTCCTGAGCCAGCATGTTCTGTGACAAATCCAACTCGAGTCATCAAAGAGATGAAACAAAGCAACTTTCCAGTAAAATGTTTTCTTTCCTGTTGCCTGCTAACATTTAACTCCTCATTATAGTGTCCAAAGGAAGAAAAGAAACATATTTCTTCCTAGAAGCTTCTAACGCCGCAGAGATGCTGAAAACAAATCACTGAGTCTTCATCCCTCACTGAAGAATGATCTCACTGCTAGTCAGCTAGTTGGGTTTGTGAACAGGCCGTTTCTGGTTATCATCCAAATATATGGCTGCATCTCTATCATTTTCGTTTGTTTGCTGAGAAGAATGGCAACTATATCAGAGAGAACTCTGTGCAATAACTGAACAGAGAATCAACCACATGCATATCAGCATTTTCATTTTTGTGTGAACCAGTTAATTTGAAACTTTACCACCATCAACCAGTTAGCTAGAAGAATTCATGAAATCCTGTCCTGGCTACCTCCACCTATGTCTTTGTCATTTTTCATTTAGCTCCATTTATTTTGTAACAAGCAACTCTGGCCAAAACCACAAAATTATGATTATTTTCATTCCTTAGAAATGCATATAGCCTGACCTTTTTCTGTTTAGTGCAATCCTATTCTAAAGAAAAACCAAGACGATTCTTGGTTTTCATGCACAAAACAAAGAAAAAATCTAAACATTGGCACGAAAGAAGCCGAAGTGTAAAAGATTCAGTTTTGTGGCGAAAGCAACAGAATTTCCCCCACATGTATTTCGGCTGCGCAGCCGGGTGTTACCAACCTAAATTAGACAACTTAAATGTACCAGGCATCTTTGCTACAAATGAGAGCAGAGGGGCGCTCTTACTTTCTCCCCTTCACATCCTTTGCTTACGTCTTACTTCCACTTCCTTTCTCCTTTCATACCAGAAAAGCGCTATTTCTTTCTGAGCTGCCGCCCCTAGTTTCTGAGAAGTCACTCATCTCCCTCTTTTGCTGTTCATGGCTGTGCCAAAGGAAATCATCCATGAAAAATGCTTTGACCCTTCATAATTGTGGCTCTCTGCATGTTTTCCATTTCCTTGGTGCCAGAGGGGGGGCACGATGGCGAGCGTCTGGTGGCCGGGCTTTTACCCATGGAGCCCGGCCGGGCTCAGCCCGAAGAGGAAACATGGGCCCCCCCTCCCATGGGCCCACCACCCGTGGGAGGGGCCAAAGGGGTCGGGTGCAGTGTGGGATGGGTGGCAGCAGAGGGAGGGGACCCTGGCGGTCCGATCCTCGGTTGCAGAAACTGGCTCTTGGGACGTGGAATGTCACCTCTCTGGTGGGGAAGGAGCCGGAGCTAGTGCGTGAGGTCGAGAGGTTCCGGCTAGAAATAGTCGGTCTCACCTCGACGCACGGCTCTGGTTCTGGAACCAGTCTCCTTGAGAGGGGCTGGACATACTTCCACTCTGGAGTTGCCCAAGGTGAGAGGCGTCGGGCAGGAGTGGGCATACTTGTTGCTCCCCATCTCGGCGCCTGTACGTTGGGGTTTACCCCGGTGAACGAGAGGGTAGCATCCCTCCGCCTACGGGTGGGGGGACGGGTTCTGACTGTCGTTTGTGCTTACGGGCCGAACGACAGTTCAGATTACCCACCCTTTTTGGAGTCCTTAGAGGGGGTACTGGAGAGTGCTCCTCCTGGGGACTCCCTTGTTCTGCTGGGGGACTTCAACGCTCACGTGGGCAATGACAGTGAGACCTGGAGGGGCGTGGTTGGGAGGAACGGCCCGCCCGACCTGAACTCGAGCGGTGTTCTGTTGCTGGACTTCTGTGCTCGCCATGGATTGTCCATAACGAACACCATGTTCAAGCATAAGGGTGTCCATATGTGCACTTGGCACCAGGACACCCTAGGCCGCAGTTCGATGATCGACTTTGTCATCGTTTCATCGGATCTGCGGCCGTATGTCTTGGACACTCGGGTGAAGAGAGGTGCGGAGCTGTCCACTGACCACTACCTGGTGGTGAGTTGGCTCCGGTGGTGGGGGCGAAAGCCGGTCAGACCTGGCAGGCCCAAACGTGTTGTGAGGGTCTGCTGGGAACGTCTGGCGGAATCCCCTGTGAGACGGAGCTTTAACTCCCATCTCCGGCAAAACTTCGAACACGTCCCGGGGGAGGTGGGGGACATGGAGTCTGAGTGGACCGTGTTCCGTGCCTCCATTGTCGAGGCGGCCGATCGGAGCTGTGGCCGCAAGGTTGTCGGTGCCTGTCGCGGCGGCAACCCTCGAACCCGCTGGTGGACACCTTCGGTGAGGGATGCCATCAGGCTGAAGAAGGAGTCCTATCGGGCCTTTTTGGCCTGTGGGACTCCGGAAGCAGCTGATGGGTACCGGCGGGCGAAGCGGCATGCGGCTCGGGCGGTTGCTGAGGCAAAAACCCGGGCGTGGGAGGAGTTTGGAGAGGCCATGGAGAAAGACTTCCGTACGGCTTCGAGGCGATTCTGGTCCACCATCCGGCGTCTCAGGGGGGGGAAGCGGTGCAGCACCAACACTGTTTATAGTGGGGATGGTGTGCTGCTGACCTCTACTCGGGACGTTGTGGGCCGGTGGGCAGAGTACTTCGAAGACCTCCTCAATCCCACCAACATGCCTTCCACTGAGGAAGCGGAGCCTGGGGACTCTGGGTTGGGCTCTCCAATCTCTGGGGACGAGGTCGCCGAGGTGGTTAAAAAGCTCCTCGGTGGCAGGGCCCCGGGGGTGGATGAGATCCGCCCGGAGTTTCTTAAGGCTCTGGATGTTGTAGGGTTGTGTTGGTTGACGCGACTCTGCAATGTCGCATGGACATCGGGGGCAGTTCCCCTGGATTGGCAGACTGGGGTGGTGGTCCCCCTGTTCAAAAAGGGGGACCGGAGGGTGTGCTCCAATTATAGAGGGGTCACACTCTTAAGCCTCCCTGGCAAGGTCTATTCAGGGGTCCTGGAGAGGAGGGTCCGTCGGATAGTCGAACCTCGGATTCAGGAAGAGCAGTGTGGTTTTCGTCCTGGTCGTGGAACGCTGGACCAGCTCTACACCCTCGGCAGGGTCCTGGAGGGTGCATGGGAGTTCGCCCAACCAGTCTACATGTGTTTTGTGGACCTGGAGAAGGCGTTCGACCGTGTCCCTCGGGGAGCCCTGTGGGGGGTTCTCCGGGAGTATGGGGTACCGGGCCCTTTGATACGGGCTGTCAGGTCCCTGTATGACCGGTGTCAGAGTCTGGTCCGCATTGCCGGCAGTAAGTCGGGCTCGTTTCCGGTGAGAGTTGGACTCCGCCAGGGCTGCCCTTTGTCACCGATTCTGTTCATCACTTTCATGGACAGAATTTCTAGGCGCAGCCAAGGTGTTGAGGGGATCCGATTTGGTGGCCTTAGGATCTCATCTCTGCTTTTTGCAGACGATGTGGTCCTTTTGGCTTCATCAGATCGTGATCTGCAGCTCTCGCTGGAGCGGTTCGCAGCCGAGTGTGACGCGGCCGGGATGAGGATCAGTGCCTCCAAATCCGAGGCCATGGTCTTGAGCCGGAAAAGGGTAGAGTGCCTTCTCCGGGTCAGGGGGGGTGTCCTGCCCCAAGTGGAGGAGTTTAAGTATCTCGGGATCTTGTTCACGAATGGGGGAAGAAGGGAGCGGGAGATCGACAGGCGGATTGGCGCAGCGTCTGCTGTCAAGCGGGCGCTGTACCGGTCCGTCGTGGTGAAGAGAGAGCTGAGCCAAAAAGCGAAGCTCTCGATTTACCGGTCGATCTACGTTCCCACCCTCATCTATGGTCATGAGCTTTGGGTCATGACCGAAAGAACGAGATCGCGGATACAAGCGGCCGAAATGGGTTTTCTCCGTAGGGTGGCTGGGCTCTCCCTTAGAGATGGGGTGAGAAGCTCAGTCATCCGGGAGGGACTCAGAGTAGAGCCGCTGCTCCTTCACATCGAGAGGAGCCAGTTGAGGTGGCTCGGGCATCTGGTCAGGATGCCTCCTAGACGCCTCCCTGGTGAGGTGTTCCGGGCACGTCCCACCGGGAGGAGGCCCCGGGGAAGACCCAGGACACGCTGGAGGGACTATGTCTCTCGGCTGGCCTGGGAACGCCTCGGGATTCCCCCGGAGGAGCTAGAAGAAGTGGCTGGGGAGAGGGAAGTCTGGGCCTCCCTTCTGAAGCTGCTACCCCCGCGACCCGACCTCGGATAAGCGGAAGAAGATGGATGGATGGATGGATGGATGGATGGTGCCAGAGGCACATGCTTGCTAAACTGGTGTTAGAGGAAGATGGGCTTAGACGTAAATTCACGGTTTATGCACATGTTCAGGCCCTTGTGTGGACTCCCACATTTGTATTCGCGCATGAGTGATACATACAATACAGCCGGATTCAGTCTGTAAGTAATTTGAAAAAGGCGATTTTCAAAAGTTGCCCGGCTAAAGCAAATGATTGCTTTGACTCTACTTTACCGATATGGAATGAATATTAAGTTTGGCCTCCTTAAGGCTTAAGTTCCAAAATGATTTCATGTTCACTGGGAATTCCGATGTTTTTATGTCTAGCAAGAGGAACATTTTTGCAGTGAGCCAAAAAGAAATAGCCAATGTGTTTTTGAAGAAGGGGCCAGCTGGGGTTTGAAAACCTTGGTCATACTTGACGACCGTTTACTTTTGGTACATTATTTTCCTACTTAGTATCTTAGAACTAAGAATTAAGAGGCCCTACCAGACTTCATAAATCATCTATTTTAACAAGATATGTTCATTGCCTGACATGCTAAATTACTTATGACTTTCGTTTACTTGAAAAACCAACAAGTTCCAACATCCAACTTAAGGTATTGTTGTGCCAGTTTACTCTTAACCACTTGTTCAGTTCACACAGGTTAACACTGAATTATCTGGTTGTGAATACTTGGATGACAGTCTTTTTTTTTTTTTGCTATTCCATTTTTAATAAATTTGCAAAACATTCCAAATATTCCATGTTGTCATAATGGGGCAATTGTGTGGAAATTTTGAGGAGAGAGATTCATTTAAAACTGTTTGAAATAATTCAACATTTTGTAACATAACAAAATGTTGAAAGAGTAAAGTGCTGTGAAAGGGAATACTTTCCAGATAAACGTCTGAACCGTGCAAAGAGGCACATGCACAGAATCATAACGCTCTTTTCTTGGGAGTACATGTTAAGACAGTTGTGAAAAAAAGAAGCTAAATTTTGTCCTACACATTTCTGAGACAGAACAAACCATCGATCCAAAGTACAAAATTCAAGTTAATGCTAAATGCTTATTAGCAGTATTAGAATTAAAACCAAAGTTCACCGATTTACAAAGTATGATGGTTAGCTTGATCTTAAACAGGCAAAATTCTTGGAATAAATCACCATTGCGATTGAAATAATTGAAAGACCTCGTCTTAATCCCTGATCTATGATGAGTGAAATTACTCCTACAGTCTGGTTTGGCTAAGAACTTCCTCACACTGTTGGGGAAGTTAACAGTTTAGCTGCGCAACTGAGATATGCTTGCATTGACATTACTAACTTTAATATTGGACCTTATGATGGAAGAGTTGTTTACATCCTTCCCTGAATTTTACAGCACAAAAGTTGATATTAAGTCAGTGTCTTTTTATGATATGAATGTAGGTTTGAGGGTTTTTATGTTGTTGTTTTGCTGCTAAAACATATTTTTATTTATACCAATACTACATTTTATTTTTTAAATTAATTAAGCACTAAGCAGTTTGCTGAGAGTCCCTTAAATTCTTGTTTTTGTTCTGTCATATTATCCCACCTAAATGCTTGGAGGAAGATTTCTCAGTAACACTTTATTTGAGGGGGTATGCATAAGACTGACTTCATACTGTCAAAAACATAATATAACACCATGAACGTGAATATTTATGACTGTTGTCATGAAGTGTCACTCAGTAAATAACGACGCTTTCAATTCAGTTATTAAATGGACTTTTAATGCCAGTTTTAGCAACTTTGCATTGAAAGTGTCAATATTTACAGAATGCCACTTCAAAGCAGTCATAGACATTCATAAAGACTCCTTCATGTTTACAACTGGTGTTATATCATGTTTATGACAGTGTCATGTCAGTCTTATGCACACCCCGTCAATGAAAGTGTTACCGATTTCTCTTTTGGTTTTGATGCTGAACTGAGAGATGTTTCCTGACAAAGTTATAAATAAGATAATGTCTTTTAAATGCTGGCCAGCAGAGTCCCCCTTATTGTCTCCTCTAATCTGAACAACCCTCAGGTATCTGTCAGAGCTCCTTCTGTCACATCTAGTTTGTTCTGAGCTGAGAAGCGTGACCACTGAAATCTATTTTATTGAGTTACCTACTTGACTGGCTCAAAGTGAAAATTGAATGCAAATCATATGCTTTATCAGCTACATAACTCTTTTTTTAATTTTTTTCTATCACCAATGAGCAGTGGACTCATACCCGGTTTGAAATCCACTGTGTCATAATTTCATTGAAACTGACTGCACTGAATTATTAACAGTTCGAAAGGATTTGAGTTTATATAATTGGATTTGAATTTGAGTCCGTCTCTAATGAGATCATTTTACTTGTTTGGACTGATCTGAACTGTGTGTCTTTGGAGGTAGAGCGGAGCACTGAGGTTGCTTTTTTGTCGGGAATTGGGTAATTGATGACAATATGTCAACCTGGCAGTCAAAGGCACTTTAAATCTGGGATAAGCGCAGTCTGTCTGGATGGAAAGCATCTGTGAAGTTGAACTTTGAAGTGTTGCCAGAAGATTCTCAATTGGATTTCGACCTGAGCTTTTACTGCCGTTCCGAGCATCGCATTGTAGTTCTGCCTGTACGTCCAGGGCTGTTGTCCTGCTGGATGGACGACCTTCAAAATAAGTGGACAATTAGTTCAGTTTAAGACATTTTGTGTGGTCTGTCCTGCATTTTAATATCTAAATGGCTAACCCTTTTATGGACAGGCACATAAAAGTACATTTGAAATAATTTCACTGCCTTATAACATTCTGATACCTCAGAAAAAGGCATTTAGCATTAATGTGGCACTTTATTTTATTTATTTATTTTTTTTATAAAAGGACCTTAATTTTTCAATTTAAGGTTTGAACCCCCAGGACACATTGCCTTCTACAGTTAAAACGGTCAACAAGATAAAAAATAAAAAAATTTAATATTTGTGTAATGTCATACAATAGACATTCTACGCTATGAATTAGCTGAATAAATTTATAGCTTAGAAATGTAAAACATTTTAAAATGTTGTTTTAAATTTTAAAAAAGTGCCACAGAGTCGACTAATTTAATTCTGGAAAAGACATCCTGATTAAGGAATGAATTTCAGTTCAATTATATAGCAGCAGAAAATTGGTTCAATCAAGTCCTGGTTATTATTCAGTCTGATAAAAATCTTTCTTTCCAGGGAAGTCTGTCTATAGAAGCCCCTTTATTAGCGTAGCTTCATCTAAGCTAAACCGATCAGCTCTGACCAATTTTCATGAAGGAGAGGACATACGGTTACACGCCACAGACTGAGAGTTAAACATAGAGAGGAAAAAAAAACCTTAATGCAACAACTTGTATAGGAATCTCATTTCACCTGCATGCATCCACCGTCTTGTTGTAACGTAAATCGATCGGCAAATCGAGAGCTGCAACTTTTGCCTCGGCTCTCTCTTCGCTACTACAGCCTGACATGATGCTCGCTTCACTGCAGATCCATTTTTCTCTCATTCATGATTAAGACCTCAAGACACTTCGACAAATTACTTTTTTTCTAATAGTTGATGAATATTTCCGCAGACGACCACGTTTGAACCCGTTTTTATCGCAGTCCAATGCCCTCCCTAAATTAACTTTAGGCTTTTATTTCTTCAAAAAGAAGGTAGTTAGAAATAAATTTGAGTTCTGGTGCCGAATACGACTGAATCCTTTCACCTTTCAAAGCTGCGAGTGAGTCACAGCAGCTCTTATTAGGGAGATAGAGAAGATGACGAGAGAACACCAGGGACCTATTAAAAACATACCTTGACATTTTGAGATGTTTTGTGTTTTTTTTTTTTTTTTGGTGTATTTTTCTTTTCTAGCCATGTGTGAAAAAGGTTTACTCTTTTTATGAGCAGAACTTTAAAAAAAAAAAAGCCACCTAATTCTGATAGTCACTTGCATGAAACAAGTGAAGAATGTGATCCGATGGAATCAAATACACACGGATTTGTGTAACCAACACACAAATGTATGTTAGAATGAAATTTCTTACATGAGCTGGTGAAAAGATCAGTTTTAAAAATGCAGACAAACATGAAGTTTGAATGAAGTCCATGAACAGATTCAGTACTCTGAAGCTGAATCCTGATTGGGGCGGATTAGCATGTTCAAGATTCAACAAAGTCTAATTTATTGATGTTACCGAGTTCAGTCTCAGCACACCTCTGCAAATTCACAAAAGACAAACCGAACCTTTACAACTCGCTGCAGTGTTTTTTTTGGGGGTTTTTTCTGAACAGGTCCTTGAAGACACAAGACGGGGGGAAAGAAAACAGCTCTAAGCATTTGGGGCAAGGCGAGGTACAAAGAAAACTCCCCGGAGCGAGAAGGACCCATTCTGATGTTTGGCACTTCTATCTTTAGTGTCGCTGCAGAGAGATTAGCACACAAAACAGCAGGAAGGGGTTTCTGTGAACAATACAACTTGCAAGTATGGGCTCTGCGTGTGTGGAACATCGTTTTTCCACAAAGACGAAGGAAACCACCAAAAGGAAACTCTCTTCACTGCAAACTATTACGACTAATGAGTAGTTTGTGGTTAACGTGCTCCGGAGCTCCAATGTGTTCACAGCGTAATAATAAATGGAGCCACAGGTGCCACAGACCACCTGAGATCCCCCTTCAAATATGGCGAGAGTTATTGGAGCTGAGTGCGCTCTTAATCTGTCCGGAGTGTGTTGTGTTCACACCTGTCCATTTGTGAAAAGACCGCCATGGATTCTCGTTAATGCCAGGTCTGAGCAGGACTTCAGTCCCACGGGAAAAGAAAACATGGAGAAGCAACAAATTTGTGGTTTTTACAGTGAACACCTGTTGAAATAAATCAGCCGAGGAACTTTTTCTACAGACACACATGAGCCTTAGTACAGATCTAAGAACAGCTAAAGGTTTGTGTATTTAAATGAGACACTTTACATGACAAAGGCATCATGCTATTGCATATCTCTCCTCCTATTGTATGGTATCAATGTCCGTGGCTGCAAAAACTGGTTAAAACTTTGTATAATCTCCAGCAAACTCTAATACTAAAGTAATACTTTTATCGCTTCGGGATGCACTGAGATTTTGAACGCAGCATTGACCTTTCAGCCCGATTCGGTCACGTGATTATCGGTGGTGGACAAAGACAATGTTGGGATCGACCAATTTATTTAAGTTCTCCGTCTGCCGGGGCTCACGCCGACTGTGTTAGAGCTGCCGCAACATGTGTGAGACGTAAGCAGCAGCGTGGCAGCGACATTCAGGAGACCTTTTCGGAGTCGGAGTGTTTCGCCTAATAACGGCAGTGTTGCTCTTGTAGCATTCTGCAGGTTGCGTTGCTAGACTTCATTTGCCTTCATGCTGCTGTCAAACGAATGCCTTGCTTTTAGTCTACGTTTGTTGAAAGTAACATTAGTGTATGTGTGTTTTCCTTTTTTTTCAACAAATACTATGTGGTGATGACCCACAGTATGGTCGTAGGGTTTGGGTTAGGCTATAGAAATGGATGAACAATAATCAGAAGACCATGCAAAGTCTTTGTGTGTGTATATGTGCCTTGTTTATACAGACTGATGTGTACTGTGTCAGCCATTGTGGCATCATTAGTTAAATTAGTTGCTTCCTATCTTTGGAGGTATCCGAACCCTTTAGGTATGGGACGTCTTTTGTGCGAGATTTAACTCATTTAACTTAATTTATGTCATCCTTTTTTTTTGTTGAGAAAACTGTTTGTGTTACCGTTTCCTCTCTATCGCCCCTCTCACATCTTTCCATCAGCTCTTTCTCTCCTCATTGTCTCTTTCTTTCTGCACTCAAAGCAATTTTTCCTCACCCATTTATACTTCCCCTGTCCTCGTTTTTAAATTGAAGTACATGAATAATGGGGATACAAATATCTGCTGAGGAAACTATCCAGCCATGGTGGTGGGAAAAAAAAAAAGAAAACCAAGTGTGTGAGGAAACACCAGAAAAAGGAAAAATTAAGATCTGAACTTCCCTCAAACACAGGAGTAAATAAGTGAGGCAGTCAATAGAAATCGAGATTTCTATTGACTGGATGATTCCCATCCGATCAGAGGGCAGAATTAAGGAGACGGGGGATTTACACCCAGCAGGGCATGAAGAAATTGTTAAGGTTAAATTAACAGAAAGGAACTTTTTTTTTTCTGCAGATTTTAAATCCAAAAGCATTATTTTTTGGGGGTATATGATCCATTGAATTTTTTTTATTTTTTTTTTCAAGACTGTCTTTATCTGAGATCTGAGTTTTGCCTACGTTTGCATATTTTGGTAATTTTTTTTTATTTGTCAATTTTGTATTTTGATTGGTCTCTCCTTATTGCTTATGTTTAGACATTTTGTGTTAACTTTTTCCCTTCTGTTGAAAATGTTTTTCCAGTTCCCCACTTAGTGCTCTCTCTCCGTTTCTCTCTAAACTTCAGATTGTCTATTTAGGCAAATTACTATTTTGATAACTTTTCCATGTTTTTTGAGGGAGAGGGGGGAAAGCATATATATATATATATATATATATATATTTACTAAGACCTACATTATAACTGTGTATCTACTGTGCATTTGCATGGTTTAGGAAAACTTAAGACTTTCATAATTTAACGCTAAATCATTACCTTCCTTTGTATCTAGCACTACAGCATAATATGCTAATTGAAAGTCAAGCCAAACCGTTCAATTCTGCTGCATTAGCATGGCCACTCTGAGCAGCTGAAAATGTTCCATCTATTCTTCCCTGAAATTAAATTTATGAAACTATTATCAAATTTAGCAGAAATCACCCAGTTATAGCAATGCTAAAATGTCATGCTAAGCTATGCAAACGTTCCATCTCCACCAACGAAGATCAAATGATCCATAAAAAGAACTGTTGAGCTGACGGCAGCATAACCCAGTTTCTGATTAATTCTGCAAGTAATCACTTAACCACGTGGCGTCACTCAGATAGTCTCAGATGGTCAGTTGATTTTTAAAATAGCAAAAAACATAATAAATAAACAAAGTCCTGTTCTCGCACATTAGACAAACTGATTTTAAGTCAACAGCGACATTCATACTTTAAAGATGTAACATACCTGAAGGTTCCACTGAATGTGCTTCATTTCTTCAGGATTAGACAGGTATAGCTCACATTTTCCAATACAACAACATTCATAGCCTGTAACCAAACAATTTTACTGCCTCTAATTTCTTTGTATATCCTACTGTCTCTCTTTGCCTACACTCTTCTTTATCTTTTTCCACATCTAACTTTCCCTTCACTTATGTGACTTACTTTTCCTTCCCCCATAAAAAGAAAAATATTCCTAAATAAACATTTCCTCCCGACCTCTATGGAGTTTTAATGACAATCTAACTCGGTGAGAGTATAGTCACTGCCTACAGCAGCATCCTTCCTCTGCTGCACCAAGAACAATGTTTGTTTTTTTTATTCTCTGCTGTTTGTTTGCATGTTATTTTAGGAACACAGAACAGTCCATGTCAGCTCAACCCCCCTGCAGACCTCAAATCAGCATCGATATGTATACGTACATGTCTTTGTTCGTATTGGATGGTTGTTGACTGAAAATATTCTGTCGTCTCTTTTGTGTTTCAACAGATCTTTCTAGATGCCAACACAATCAAGCTGGGCAACATCCCCCTCGGCAGTGCCATAGACCCACTGGAAGGGGCCCCTCCAGGCACCACATACACCAAACAGACTGTGTACGAGCTCTGTGCCTGCGCTAATGGCAAGCTCTACCTGTCCCCAGCTGAGGAGGGATCCACCTGCCAAACCACTAGTAACTTTTGTCTCTGGAGTTGAAAATTAGAGGCTCGTAAAGAGACAGGACATATGGACTAACAAGCTTGGAGCTGACGCTAGCCAACAGACCGCAGGACGAAGGAACGTGTGTGTTTGGATTGAAGCCATCGACAGCTAAGGGTCGGAATCAACGATGACCGACGCATGGCGAAAGGGTGACGCATGTTCGGCAATCGAGTGACACGGATTCGCAAATGGTAGGGAGGTGACGGCTGCTAAGGGATGGGATCAACAAGAAATGTGGGGCTCGGTATCAAGGAACAGCCCACTAAAGGACTGAATCAACATGGAAAAGAGCCTGTGTGAGGCCGGTGCCAGCAGCACACAAATCAAATTAATAAGGATTGGTCTGTGGCCAATGCGAGTAACAAGGATGAATGACTTGGCAAGACACAAAAGATGGTTTTTATACTAAGACCACTCATGGACATAAATGGGCAGTCTAAGGCTTGAGTCTTTGTTGGCCGTCTCTTCCTTTTGCATTTTGCAGCCTGGAGAGACCCTTCAAGTCCTGAGGATTATTCATGGGATTTGCATTGTTTGTTCACTGTTTGACCAAACTATCAAGGAGAAAAGAAAACAAGCTTTTGTTTTGTTTTGGGTTTTTTTCGTTTGGTAAACAGAATAATTGTAAACTGAAAATACCACCCGGGGGAGGTGGACATGTGCTCCTGGTTAACATATCAGTTGGCTACAGTGACAGACGTGAGTGAACACGTTGGCTCAGCCCAGTGGGTAGCTAATAAAATTTAATCAGACAATGGGTTTTGTCTTGTGGGAAGCTAAAGGCTGCCCAATGGACCAATCTATACCAGAAAGGCCTTCCCCCAATGCCCGTCCCTTTTAGTCTTTCAACCCAACATTGTTACGTGAACCTTTTGCATCGGTGTACAAATGATAGTAACAATGTTCTCCAACCCCACTTTCCCTACTGGATAACCAATGCAAATAATTGCGCTTTAAATCTTGCATTCACCAAATTTTTTTCTCATGGATTTTCAACTCTTTAATGTCTTTTATCACCTTTCGTTGTTTTTTTCCCCCCGAATCATGTCTTTTGCTGGTTAACCTCTTGACATCCCTTGTAAACTTATGTTCTCACCCATCTATCAATACATCTCCTCAGCTTTTTTCTCTGTCCATCTTGTTTTCTATTTATCCAACAGCGCTTGACCACTAAAAAAGGCAGATCGTGAAAAATGACGGGGGCGGGGGAACAAACGTCATCTCTTTACAAGTGAATCAGTTGTACTATAAATCCTTGACCTCAAAGTTTTGAATCTCTTCCTCTTCTCCCTCTCTTTTTTTCTGCATATTTTAAATCCAAAAACATCATCTTTTGGGTACATGATCCATTTGAATTAACTGAAAATGATAGAGAAATGTGAATCTTAAGATAAATTGAAGTTCTTATGGGTGCTATAGGGAAAAAAGACAAGTTTTTGTAACTCACTGAAAATTCCAGTAAGAGATGTCAGTGGCAGATGACGTTTAGTCGTATTAATAAGAATGAAATATTTTCATCATATTTTAGAAACCTTTTGCTGCTGTACTTCTTTTCAAACACTCATTGTTCAGTGAGCTCAGTTTTATGATCTTTACTAGGCTTGCCTTTGTCTGCAGAATATCTGCTTTCCCTCTCTACTTCTCGTCCATCAGTAAGGACTCATCTTGTCTTTTCATCACATCTTTTACTTATCAATCATTCAGTGACATATCTTCATATTGTTTCCTCCATCCTATTTCTTACATGCTCATTCGTTACTCTTTTCTTCTCTTTTTTTTTTGACATTGCACGCTTTGATGCCAGGAAATCTGACCCCTATTTTGAAACCCATTTTAAAAACTGCGGCTGTATCACAGGAGAGGTTGGGAAACCGAAACACATTTCTTCAACACTCTGAATGATTTCCAGCTGACTAATCTTTCACCCATCATTTGCGACAATTCAAAATGATAATAAGCATTCACGTGTGGTAGAAACCTAAGGACAATAACTGTGGATGGAGGTTGGTTGTGTCTGTGCGTGTGTGTGTGGGCGTGTGTGTGCGTGGGTGTGCGTGTGTGTGGACTCAACTGGAACAAGGCCCTGAGGCATTCTTTCTTTTTTCCTTTCTTTTAACAAAGTTATACACTGGTGCCTTTGCTACTGTTGGTAAAAGCACATCACAGTTGGAGGATTCACACTACCCTCAGCGGCCCATCCGTGTCTCTGAACTATTATCAATCTGCCTACCTATCTATTTAATTTTCTGACTTTTTTCCTTCCCTTTTATCCTCATTTTGTAGAACTCTCAGTATATCCACCAGACAAAAAAAAAAAAAAGAAGAGGAAAACAATTCAATAATAGATAAAAGTTTGAATTTTAATTTCCTGATGTGTTCCCTTCTGGTTTATTCTTGATAGTAAAAAAAGCACAACTTATGCCATGTATATAACAATACCAATAATACAAAATAAAATATTGTTTTTAAAGAGAATTCCTGGAAGGGGTGTTGTCATTAAATCTTTTTGACTTCAGTTGTTTCCTAACACTTTTTCCTGACAGTATAGGTTATTCTAATCAAATTATTTTTGCGTGCATACCTTTGAATGCTTAATTTGACGGATATGGCATGTGGACACTGTTTGCTTGATAGTGTAATAGCCATTTAACATCCATGTTGTGCTAAATACAGAACAATGCCATTTTACACTCTAGTCTAAGTGGATCCTAAACATAGAAGGGTATTACATGTAAGAAACGGTGTTGTTTTATTTTTATGATGGTGTAAATTACTACATTTATAGTGTGGTAATGTTTTTTTCTTCTTTAAGTTTTATGTTGAGGTACTAAAAACAGAAACATTTTGATCCCATAATAATAACACTGAGTAGCTCTTCTCTCCTTGATCATTTTTGAGAAAACATTTAAAGTACTTTTCCACAACAGTCGTAGTGCACATGAAATTATAAATGTATTGCACACTAAGTTCATGTGAACGTATTCTAGCATAGAACCACCAACACAGATGATGGTTTTTCGACTTGGGTAAATTCAATTACTTTTCTTGCTTTCTGTTAAAACCTCAAAAACTAAAGTTTTATTTCACCCATCTGATGTGCACAAAAACAATATGAAGGTGTTGAAAATATGTCATATTGATTATTGACATATTGTGGGTTACTTTCCATGATGCTTATGATTGAATTTTAAAACTATGTTATTTAAAATGCCCCATCCCTACTGGAGATTATTTATAGACCATCATAAATCCATAAAACCTGGTCCATAAAACACAAGCTTTCAAGAAAGATTTACAAATTGTTTAGACATTTATTCAAGGCAAAATACACAAATTATGTTTTCATACATTATTCTACATGTAATGTAGAGTAGCACTGCTCCAAACTCTGCTCACTCCAGAACTTTGTCTAGTGTTTTATTAAAAGGACTTTATACTGTGAAGCCTTTCACCGTCCTGATCCTCGTCTGAAATCTTTTTTTTTCTTTTAGTACACTTCATAAACTGTCTTTAGGCTCTGTATTGTAGAGGAAACAATATTCACATGAAAGTTACTTGTCATCCAAGCTGATATGATTGCGGTTCAGTTTACCATTTATAAAAAAGTATTTCTACGCTTTGGAAATCAACGTCTTGATGGAAAACCTTAAACCTGGACCCTAGGACTTCCCAAAAACATTTTCTATGTATGTCATAAAGAAGTTGTGTTTATAGTGAAATAGAGCGACATCAAAACACAGTTAAAGCACAAAAATTGGTGACTTTGAAAACAACAGTAGTGGATTTATTGACTGCAGCAATGTAACAGTAGTGTCTCTAAATTGTAAAAGTATAGAAGAATATAATCTAGGGAGCCACATTAATGCACTCCCTGTTGTTACAATATGTTGCTGATACGTGTACCTTGATAATTTTGGTCTTTTTGACTTGTTCCGATCACGTTTCCACCCACAGCAGCACATCGAAGCAGCAGAGGTCACCTTGGAAGTGGAAATGCCCCCCAGTAGCCGTTCTTGTTGGGCTCTGAGAGCGAGAGCAGCTTGATGTTGTTATTGTTGTTAGTTTTGTGTTGTACAGCAGCCACTGGAGGGAACGTGAACTGCCCAAGGGTGTTCGATCTCTTTTCAATGAATGCCAATGACACTGAGGGCATCCAGGGAAAAAAAGCACCAGCAAGATTTATTTCTCTCGTTCAGCCTGATAAAACAAACTCACTCATTCATCCATGAATTAATTCTCAGAACGGAGAGTTATTACTCAGATGATGAGATTCGTTGAGCTGATTCGCACTTCTTAAAGTTCCTGGTAAACTACGCATAAAATTGTTGTGAACTGTTAAGATCATCTGACGCATTTGACATTTACTTTATGCTGAGCTAAAGACAAGTATCCACAAACCAACTTTTCAATGTGCTATTTGTTGGGTACAGACAGAACATACATGCACAAGAAACATGGAACCATGAAAATTAACAGGACAACAAAATTCTGAGAGACTAATTATAAAACTGTATCAAAAATAAAACTGTGTTGCTTGACCTACCTTGAGGGTTCAGTAGTACAGCATATTGACTTCTTGGAAACAAACCACGGTTAAACAAACAAACTAGAACTCTCACTAAGATCGATTTGAAAAAGTGAATAAGATTTGGGACAACATGTTTCCTGAATGAAGACTTTAAATGGTTTCATGGACTGATTAGCTAACTAATCAAATGAATGGCATTGATTGGTATTAAATCACTGTTATTTCAAAGAAGGTTGATATGGCTACTAGCTTTATTGCTTAGCTTCATCTATCAAACTTCACCTTTTGTTTACCTTCAAGAAGTCAAACTATTTTGCATATTTGTAGTTGGAAATAAACATGGGTAAATCTGTCACCCTACAATATTTTCTGCATTTTAATTATCTAATTACTTCCACCAGCACCTGCCTATTAGCTGTGGATAACTTTCTTTTCTTTTAACAATGTGTTTTTAGTATTATATAAATCGTATCTGATGATACATTTCTGTTTCCAAATAAACCTCAACCAGTCTATCCATTCATCTGTCTATTGACCTCTGCTTGGTGATGTCATGAGGGTAAAATTCACATTTAGCATGTTTTTATACTTCCATTTGGGTCTCTACTTCTAAAAACAGCTGAAATGCTTTAAAAAAGCACCTTTTGGGGAGGATTAAGCTAATGTTTTTTGGTGTCTGGAAAATGAGCCCTTTCAAAAGCCTTCTGAATGTAACATCACAAATCAGCAGCCACTGCCCATTACCTAGCAACCACAACAAAGTCCCATTACCTAGCAACCCCAGCTGAACTCCATCATATTTGGTCACTTGGTTTTACCGCTGTATGCACCGTACAATGGCTGCTAGAAAGGACAAGTGTTTCTTGTAAGTGACCCTGTTTATAGATGGAGGTCATTTCATTTTTGACCTCCATCTATGTTCATGAGATTTGAATGAGTTTGTTGACAAAATATATTAACTTGAAATGAACTACCTCTATAGCAGGGGTGCCCAAAGAGGGTCCTGGAGGGCCGGCATCCTGCATGTTTTAGTTCTCTCCCTGGTTTAACGCACCTGGATCAAATGATGACTCATTAGATGGCCTAAGAAGAACATTGACATGCTGAAAAGATTGTTGGTACCACCAGGGAGAGAACTAAAACGTGCAGGATGCCGGCCCTCGAGTACCGACTTTGGGCATCCCTGCTCTATAGGGTTGGCTGGACCAGACCTTTAAAATAGAATGAGAAATCTGTAGCTGCTCTTCTTCATCGAAAGGGGCCAATCGAGATAGTTTGAGCCTCTTCCTCCTCGGTCTCCTGCGTTGAGAGTTTTTCTGAACTCACACTAAAAGGAAAACCCCAAGGCAGACTCAGAATTCACTGGATGGACGATGAATCCCTCAAGACCTGGACATGCTTTTGAATACACTAAAATAAATAGTGGAACATCACTGGGGAGAGGGAAGTCTGGGTTTCCCTGCTTAATCTGTTACTTCTGCTGTCTTATCCTTGATAAGTGCACAAAGTATTCCTTCTCCGGATGAGGGATTGCTGCAAAGTCAATGAGTCGGCACAATTGTGTGAGCTTCCTTTGATGAATAACCTCATTGTATTTATGCAGTTTTAGTCAAGATCCAATTGGAATGTATGTTGCAATTCAAAACTATCTGATTGCACTTTAATTGACTTAAATCATATATTTTTGAATATGAACACATGAATCTGTTCATCATGTAAAGTTGTTGCGATTTGGCATAATATAACTTCATATGGATCTTATTGAGTTGATTTAAATTGAACTGCATTGAATGGAAGAAGTATTGCCAGACCAGTCAGTGTTTGTCTGTTTAAAGCTTTTTATGATTAAAATGTAACAGGGGAGAACATTAGACATCCACATATTTATGAATTTAAACAGCCAATACTAAACTGGCAGTTAAATGGAAATGTTTAGCGTTTTTCTGAAATTTCTACACATTTTTGTTTAGCAGCCTCCAAACGTCATAAGACATAATATTATTTGATGTAAAGTGTTTGAAACATTATCATTCAACACTATTCCCCAGCTGGTATACACTGATAGCAGGATGTACCCCTGGGATTCTATTTTATTTTTTTACCATCTAACTTAATTTTTGTTACATTACTTCAATTTAGCTGGTTCAAACTATGGACCCCTGTGGTAAAAATGCCACGGAGGCACGGAGGCAAACTAAGTTACCCATCCACCGTGTTGCTGAAGCCACACTTTTATCTTTAAAAATGCAGAGACCCAGGGCTCGGCTTGCCCTATGACTCACCCCAGAGGTTGCAGGGTAAATCGTAATGCCAACCTTCACATCCACCGCATTAATCATTTGTCTCTCCGGGAGGTGACACGGAAGACAGCGGAGGGACAAAATATGGGATTTGTTGTGAGACGAAACTCTCCCTGGGTGCCCGCTTCCTTCTCAGGAGTTTGTTCCTTTCACCGGGGAGTAAATGGCACAAAGTATTATTAAACAGCTTCTTCTCTATTCAGATCCCCACTTTGCATGGGGTTTGCTTGGTGCTCTGTTTATGGTTTTTAATGAAGTTATAATTGGCTCTGTGGCACTAGTAACTCAGTTGCTACCAATTACCACTGAATCCCAATCATCTGTGTTTGTGTATGGATTAGTAATGTCTTCAAGGTGTATCCCATGGTGTTTGGATAAATTTTCCCGGTTATGTAAAAGTGATTGAGATTCGTTGTAGGCTACAGTAAGTGCTTCCTTGTGTCACTAAGCAGTGATTTGTGTTTTCATCTTTTGTTCATTACCAGCCAACAGTCTTTTGGTCAACGCCATTAAGCCACATCGCAACAACAGAATCCTCTTCTATGGAGATTCAAATGTTTGCATTTATTTGTGTGTAATGTAAAAAAAATCAACTTGGTGACCAAGGCGCTTTTATTTATTTATTTTTTTTCAGGCAAAAGTTGAGTTTATTTAGTTTTTTGTCTCAATACAGCTAAGCTTCCAGCCGATTGTCTTACGAATTTTTAGCAAACTTTAGAAATGTTGCAAAAAAATTTAATTATCTATGTTTCTATCTACTGGTTTGAGGCCTTTGTGGATTAGGTTTCCATGTCCTCCCTGTCCATGTGTGGGTTCACGTTGGGTACTTCCTCCCACAGTCCAAAACCATGACCAGTATGTTACTGGGCCTGTCGGGGTGTGTGTATGTGTGTTTTCAAAATACATGAGATCCCTGATCTTAATTAAAGGAAATGTGAAATTGTGGAAAACTGTGGAAGGTCCGACAGATCAGCGGGTGCAGAACCAAAAGAGACAAACTTCGGTTAGAGAGTTGTGCTTCAGGGCAGCTCGTCTCCTTGGCAACCAGGGTCTTGGAGAAGTTGGGCATTTCTGTCAGTCGAGGCTGTGGAGGAGAAGATACCATGTTGTATGATTAAATCCTTTTCTTACAATAAATAATCAGTAAGTTTGGCTCTTTTCACAGTTAGGCAGTCATTTTTAACTGTTGTTTTTTCTTTCTTTCTCTTATTTAGTGTGACTACAGAGAAGAGAGGGGCTGTAAACCTCTAGTGCAGCATGAGAGGTAAGAGACAACATTAAGATGCAGCTACTCAGACTGAGGAGAACTGTAAGGAATAAGACAATGATTCTATTACAAGCCTGTGTTGTAAGGTTAATTTCTCTATGAAACAAAACTTGATCATCCCATCTATCCCATGCTAAAAGCTTAAGCTTAGGAGTAAGAGTGAAGTTTAAATTAGGGCCTGCATATTGTTAGTTATTCAAATTAGTCAGAGCATTTATGAGATATAAAACTATGTTATACCTTAAAGAAACAGTTATCCTTGCTATTGGCCTTTAAAGTAATGAATGAATTTATTTCGAACATGATAGAAGTATAAAATCACACACGTGAACAAGGAATGCAAGTTAGTGGATACTTTCAAAATCAGTCATTGTTGAGTGTTTAGACGTGACACAATAAATTAATAAACAAACAGATATCTAAAACCAGCAGTAGAAAGAGGCCAAGCTCTGTGAATCATCCTCGTGTACACGCTCAAGAATGCCAGATGCGGCAGCTGCAAATGGCGGAGAAACAACTTAGTGTTTATCCACGGCCATCGGTGGTCATGCCAACTAGCTTGCGTGTTCACGGCAGGCTCCGCTGTCAGTTTTACTGTAGCAGAAAGCAAGGAGGAGGATGTGAGCTGCACATACATAAGTGTGATTGACAGTGCTAAGACCCTCCTCTTGGCTCTGTTTAGTTGTTTCTAACCGGGTGCCAATGACAGGAGGAGCTTGATTTTTATTTATTTTGTCACAGATCACCTGGCTGATATCGGACATCAGAACAGTTTTAACAAATATGTTAAAAAAAATCAATATATTTTTAAATAAAAGTTACATACTGCAGCTTTAAGGGAGACATAAAACAAGAAGAGAGTTATTGATATAATGAATGAAATTTTCTTTCTCCTGCTTGCAAGCAGTAGAAATTGTAAATTTTTTGAGAATTTTGTTTTTGTCGTATGCCACTTTAACACGTAGATCTGTTTTTTCCTTTAATATTCAAATATATTATTATTATTTTAAGGTAAAAATAATCTTTTGTGCTTTTTATCAGACGCTTCAAAAGCAGAAACGCAGCATGACAATGTCACAGCGCTCAAAACAAGTCCAAATAATCATCCGTTCGCCCGTCATATCTGCACCATTAGCTCCAACCTTGATCTGCCGAGTGAAGTCGTGTTTTCAAATCAAATTTCAAAATTTCAAAAAGCAGGTTAAATAAAAATGTGACAATGGCATGCAAAACATTTCCAGGCAATTCACTTGATGTGGTCAGGACCTATTCAAGGTCAATGCATTTTTCTCATTTTAGACCAAATTCTGTTGAAAAGGTTGCACAAAAGTTACAGAAATACCTCAGCTAGTGAGTCATAGCAGCAAATGCACTACAAAAGCCCATTTGCGATATTATGCAAAGTATTTCACGTCAATTCTCCGCACGTCATATGTCCTTTGGTGTGGTAAAACTTATTCATCTTTAGGTCTGGAGCCAGACATTACACAAGCTTTGCTGCTCTAACGGCACATGAGGGGTTACAGTGTGGGTCGGCCTGCTTCGGTCATCTATTTTCATCGGTCTAAGTGAAACTGGTCAGCTGTGCTTGTCTCTAGGAGGCGCAGTGGAACCAATTCTAATAAATATATAGTCTTTGATGTGTGAAAAAAAATCTGGGTTTCTGACATCTATAGTTTGGTGAGTTTTTGGGCACATTCAGGCCCCCATAAATGTCCTGCTTTTCGCCAAAAACGACAAAACAATGCAGTTTCTAATAAATGTGATTTGCTTATAAATATTTACTCCACCATTAGGTTAAGTCCTTCAAAGACAAATATGCGGTTTTTTAATACATTAATCTGTTAGTTTATGACTTTCAATTCTGACATTCCAAATTCACTAAAGATCGACAACAGATGAATTTTATATTACCTTTGAATGTCTGACTTTTCTGTATGGAAAATATGACAAAAACATGTTTAAATTTAAATTAAATCACTGCTATTTTGTAGACCTTGAGTTAGACAGAAGGCTTGAAGTGAACAATAATAAAAGCCAAAGCTGGAAGATGAGTGAGGTTTAGGGAGACAAATAAACTGTGATAATAGAAAGTGATGCTATACCAAAGAACCCTCATTAGCCACTCCTTTTTTTTTTATCCAGCTGTGAGCATTCAGCAATTTACCCCAAAATAAAGCAGTGGACTGAAGAAAAGGAGAAGAAAAGAAAGCAAAGGCTCTTCATTTAGTTTTCCATCCAGACCTCATGAGGAGGAGAAATTGGAAACAGAGACATGTCTCTGGAGACCTGGAGGAAATTAAATACTGAATTCAATGGGCAGACGGACTCAATCACACCACACTTTTGTAAAATTACTTGGGAATTGAATCCCTCGCCGCTTAACAGGGGATGTTATTGCTCTTGTAGCTATTTCTGTTTAACTAAGCCTGGGCAGAGGCCGGGTCACACAGTGTACGTCCAACACATCAGGCGTCAGCTGACTTCCTCACAAACAAATGATCTCAGACGGATTCATTTTATTGCTACAAGGACCTGTCGAATTCTCTCCTATGTCATAAACATTCAAATCTGAATGTAAGGAGTTGTGTGCAGAAATGCAGACTCTCAGGATTACTGCATACACACACGGTCCCCACAAGGAGCAGTGGGTCCCCGACATAGTATGTGTCAGGAGAATGGTCCCCACAAAGTATTACAAACACACACACACACATGCCGGCCCACACGCGAGCACACACACACAGCATATTGCTTTGCTTTACAAAGACACAGAATAAATGAGTTTGAGCCTCTGAACTCATTTTCACTCTTCCCTTTTACAGCATGCATGGATTTATTTTAAACAATATAGAAGTAGAACCCTAATTATTAATCTTTGAGATTGGTAAAACTTTCATTTAGAATTATCTTTAAGACGTTTTCTCTTAAAATATATTTTGACTGAATTAAATTAAATTAAGTTGAACTTATTTTGCCTCAGAAAGCATAAAAGTTGTGATCCTGATATCCGCTTTCCTTTCTGGGTTTTTTTAAAGCAGTCTTTTCATTAACTACTCGCTCAGGTCAAGCTAATTACTTCAACTGAAGGCGTAAACTACTTTTAAGTGAACATTTCATTTATAAGCTTCAGCTGTTCAGTGTTTTTGCTTTCTGAAGTTAACACTGCGCTTTACGAAATGACGACCTACAGTTTAAATCTCAGATGGATTTTTTTTTATTATTGAGGATTATGTTTGACTTTTCGAATTCCAAAATCTTTTTCTAAATTCATCTTAGAATAGTTTTTTTGCCCCCACCCCACATTTCAACACATAACACTTCAGTCAAGCATGTGAACTGAGTACAACTGCAACTGACAATTATATTAGTAATCCATTATTATGTGGATTATTCTGCTGATTGATTAATCGGATAAAAAATAATTGCCACCATTTTTTTTTACATTATTAGAAATACATTAAAAGATGCAAATGAATAAATATTTCCATTTCTTCTTTAATTAAGACAATAAACTATTTATTATTGTCTATGTTAAACATAGTATTTCTGTAGAGCACTGTAAAAAAATAATCTCCAATTTATGGTAAAATATATATTTTACTGCTGTTATTTTACGGTAAATTAGTGACTTTTTAAATGATTTTTTTTTATAGCGTGCAACTGAACTGGGTGAAACTACAACTATACCACTTTATGAGTTTTGGGGAAAACATATTTCCAGACAGAAATGCAAAACGTATTTCTATTTTGTACAGTTTTGGCTTAATTACGACTCTGGATCTAATGTTTTTTTTCAGCAAATGGCTTTTTTTGTTTTTTTTTATTCTGTATCCTCCAGTTAAAGATGAATCGATTTCTAAATCAGTTGACGATTATTCCAATGATCTATGTTGATTGTGGGAAAACGATATAATCTGATTCGGCTGATGATTGTCTTGTTTGATTGTGGATAGTGACACTGATGTTCTTTCAACTTCTGCTTTAAAATAAGCTTTGGATCTCGGTGGTTCTTAGGTTGTTGCTGAACATAAACCGATTCCCTTTCTCCCGTAGGGAACAGTTTGAGTTGGATGACTGGAATTTGGATGCAATTTAATTTTCCGGCAGGATACGGACCACAAACTTAACGTTCAACGAAACATTCTCTTCGGCTTTGTGTACGACACACACGTGGAAAATCTTTGCGTTTTGTTGCTGCAGATTTTCCCTTCATTTTTCTTGATATTTTGTCTGAAAAGGACAGAATGACAAAACATTTTAATGAAGACAGAAAAACATAAATCCCTTTTTTTTGTCTTCTTTATTTTGCTGCAAGCCGCTGGCCGCGAGGGCAGCGTATCTGCAGAGAAACTCAAATCGAAGGAGGCAGCGAGGGGGAAGCTGTGTTACAGATTGAGTTTGTTGTTGGGCTTTACAATTCTGTGGGTTCACCTTTCTCTCTTTGGGTGTGTGTGGGCGTGTGTGTGTGTGTGTGCGTGTGTGTGTGCTACTTCCCCCCACATGGACACATGTATCCTCTTCCTGGAATTTGCTGCCCCACCTGTCTGGGGAATTTGATCAATGTGGACACCATATGGCGAGGCTAATGATTAATGTTTACCCAGGCCGGAGCACACCTACACAGCTTTCCAGACACACGGGTAGATATAATCTGAGCAGATACGGAAGCGCTTGCCCTGGGACAGAGACACTGATACATAAGATTCTCCAACACCCGCAGAACGGTGTAAACAACAAACACGTCTGAAACTTGATTTTCTTTCGTCTGCGTTGGCCGCTGAAACTCAAACCAAGCAGAAAACCAAACAGCGCCGTCCTGAGCCGTCCTTTGTCAATACGTCTAGTGAGAACTGCAGACGTAAAATAATTTGGATATTTCACCACATGTTAGAATGTGTTTGATTATATCAGTAGACGCTCCTGGAATTTGTTTATTCGGCTTGTTCTGTTTCGCTCCGTATAGGTAGTGAACTCGGCTTTATTCAAGTCCAAACAACTGTCTTTCTCTCTCTGCGTGTGTGTGTGCGTGTGTGTGTGTGTGTGTCTCAAACGGAAGAAATTGTAAAGAGAACAAGACTAATTAGGCCTCTCTGAATTCTTCTGCATTAGTCGAGTGTGATGACATCCAGGCCGCGCTGCTCCATAATGAGCTTTTTTTCTGGGAAAACCTTCAGATGTCTTGCCAAACAGGAGCACAGGAGTTCTCGTATACCCCGGCTTCAGCTGTGATTTTAGGATTACATTTTTTGCACTTCATTTTTCTGCATCATAAACCTTGTCGGATTGAATTATAGATGACCTTATTACGCAAACAACAGAGTAGAATACTTCAGCAATAACTCGAGACTCGAATTTTTAAAAAGCCAAATGTTTTTAAAAGTGATCAAGGCCGACCTTAGCTGCTTTAATATCTGTGTCTCTAAGGGTTTTAGGCATTTTAGATTTAAACAATTTTCGTTGTTGTGGGTCATTTATATTGATGATAATCTAAATTTTAACGTCAGAAGAATAAAGCGATTAAAAAAAGGAGGTAAGGACATCATAAGAAGAGAATCTCCATGGTAACCTGTCCAAATAGTAGGAGGGAGTAAAGTTAAAAGCATTCTGTGTCAAGTTCAGTTTACTTCTACTGAATAATATCTGAGAATATATCCAGTGTTCAGCTGTGTGGTCATTATACATTATATCAGCAAAACACAGCAGCAGTGAAAGGAAGCAGCTGAAAGTCCCTCCTTTCCAGACTTAGTTTGTGTTTTACTCATAAGGATTTATTATTATTCTTTTTTAATTTTTTATTTTGTTATAGTCCAGGACAGAATTTGGACAAACCTCATAGATGTCTATAAAATAACTTAAGAACATGATGCACAGAAACAACAGAAAAACAAAACCAATTTGTGTGCAATTAGTTTTTTCCTAAATGAACTGCAAAAAAATCTTACATTGAGAACAAATCAAAACATATCTTTTGAGCTGGAGTGGAGAAACTGAAATTGTAAAATAATAAACGTTTCAAGAAGGAATCTAACTATTAATAAGTGTCCTTATGATAAAAAATGTTATGCTTACTACCGGTTAACTTCGTGCTGACTAACATATGGCAGTTTGCTATGATAAACACTGTCAATATTGTGTTGACAGTCAGTTCATTTAGATAAGGAACGTTCACTTTCTGACAAATTGCGACAGCCGTTTGGTCAGTTGCTGATAAAAGCCCTGGAATGATTGGGGGAGGACTGCTCTACGTGTGCATGGGGGCGGAGCCGGCATCATGTCACGGAAGTGATAAAACGCATAGACAAAGTTCAAATCCTCTTGCGTGATTTTTTTTTTTTTGAACTCACTATATAATAATTTGTTTCTATTTTGTGTCTTTTGATGAAAATGCTGCAACAACTACACATAAGTAAGTAATGTTAAATCAGAAAAAAGCACGAAACAAATTAATATTTTCTGGGGGTGCTATGACTTTTCCAGGGGGAGCTATAGCAACCCCTACTGCCTCCCTGGTGCCGCCACTGCCTCCCACTGACAAAAACATGCAGCGTAAAAGTGGACTTTTCCCCCCTCTGTCAGCTCCCTCTTCTGGAGACCGAGACGCTGCAGAAGCCTCGCTTCATAACCTGCGGCAAGAAGTTTATTATTTAAAGGGTGACACGGCTTTTTGGTGGCTAAGGAGCGGTCCAGCCTCTCCATTTTGGGGAATCGTAAATATTTTCCTGTGTGGCTGGATTTTTGGAAAGCATCGATTTTGAAGTTGTTGTGAGATAATTATCCATCGGTGGTGTCCGCTGTGATCTGTTCTGGAAACACTTTGATGATAAAGGAAATAAAATTAGTAACAAGAAGTAGCGCATGGATATAATTAGCTTGAGTTAGATGTAAGAGGGTTTTTTTCATAATAGAAATCTTTGAAAACCTGACAATTTATTTGCTAAAACCAAATAAAGTGGTATAATATAAATAGGAAAGCTTTAGCTTTTTGGTTTGGTGAGAGAAGATTTCACATTTTAGTTGGTAAAGCAACATGTTTGTTGTCATGTTTAGAGACAGAAAAGCCTTTTTCTTTACTTCTTTCTGTATATTCATGGAATTTTAATTCAACACACAAAAGCTTTCAGCTGATATGCTCAATAATTTATATTTTTATATTCTATAGATCATTAGTGTTTCGATTCATGGAAACATTTCTCAGAGGACATCGTCACTCGTTTGAAATGTGGATAAAAATTCAGATAAAAAGAGCAACTAGTTAAATATATATATATATATATATAATAGCGCGACCTCATTAAATTCACTCATCGTCTGTCTTTGTCACACATGTTACTGTGTTGTATTGCTCATATAAGAACTCATATATTTGCATTCTTGTAGACTTCAGTAAACCTGAAAGGCTTCTTTGAACATGAACCTCCTGCTGTAGGCTCCAGGGGGCATCTGGAGAACACAGCAGCCATGATTTTCATAATTTTATGGTATTTTTTTATTTTATTTTATTTTTTTACCTCTGTCCATATTGAATGAGTTCAAGCAGAGGGAAGCCAAAAGAATTATATCTCACTCAGAGCAGTTTTTTTTGGTTGTTTTTTTTTAAGTGTTGCTGAGCCCACGCAGAGCTATCCACAACAGTTTCGGTAGTGTGTGTGTGTGTGTGTGTGTGTGTTTTTTTCTTATGCACTGATGCCTGGGGATGCGAGCTTGGCTATTTAAATATTGGTTTACACCCTCATCCTTTGCTAAGAAATCTCCACCTTCCCAGATTGTTTTAATAATTTTTTCAGGAGGTTTTCCTGCAACTTTACTGATGGAAATATTGCTCTGATTTCAGAGCAATTTATTTATTTTTTTTTTTTAAGTTTTACGACTTCTTCTCTAATGGCCTTCTTTAAATGTTTTGTTTTTCTTCTCCACTATCCCTCTGCATATATAGTCCATTTTTTTTTAAAATCTACTCGAGCACATCTTTCAATTTAATCAACAGTTTAACACATCTGCATATCAATTCTGGCAGAGCCACTCAAAATGTACATTCTTCCTGAACTTCTGCGGAGAAGACGGTACTCTCGCGGCATTGTAAAGCACATTTCCATACGCTCACACAGACTCGTATCGAGGGCACAGAGAGGTTGGCTTCCATTTGCATGTGTCTTCTGCTAAGCTGAAAATTGCATTTGTTGATGTTCCTGGATTAGCTTATTTAGGATTTACTGGAAAGCGGTGGGTTGTCTAAACAAGCCAGAGAGGATTTGGCTGTGAAGCGACGGGGTGTGTGTGCGCGAGTGTGTGTGCGTGTTTTTGCATTCGTGTGTGCTCCATGTAAGTGTGTGGGAGTTTTTTTTTTTCTTTTTCTGAATGCATGTGCATTGATGTGCCTGTGTTAACTTTTCAAAGCTCGCTCTCTTTATGCGCTGGATTATCCCATGCAAAGTTTGCCATTGTGTAACAACGCTGTGCCAAAGTTAGGAGTGATTTTGTACGCGTATCGATACACGGTGCGAGAAAGCGAATGTAGATAAATGCTGGATGTAAATGGTTCTCTCTGTAGTACTATATCATCTTGCCTCACACGTTCAGCTGGAGCATTGATCATGTCACAGATCGTTTTAAGTGCTGTTATTCTTAAACAAACACCTGTGAGCCTCTGCTAACATCACCAGGAAGGATTTGTAGAGGCATTGTTTAAATCCATCAGACTATCATATCACTTATATTATTACAGCACTTTGCTAGATGACAAATGGTTTTACATTTTTAGACTAACGTGAGAAGTGTGGCGTCCATTTTTAGTCAGCCTCTCTGAGTTAATGCAGTACTTTCCAGAGCCACCTTTCACCGCAATCGCATCGTCTTGTTGAATATGTCTCTTTATATATATATATATATATATATATATATATATATATACACATTTACAGCAGTCTGCCCTGCGACAGACTGGCCACCTGTCCAGGGTGACCCCGCCTCTCGTCTCTCTGGAGATAGGCACCAGCACCCCTGCCAACCCCACAAGGGACAAGGGTGTAAAGAAGATGGATGGATGGATGGATGTAAAGTCCTCACGCAAATCACTATCCCATAATGCACTGCATGAAGAATTTTTGCTGCTGAGGACGGAGGCGCAGGTGAAGGAGTTGGTATCAACAGAGAAACCTGTGGTGTATTCACCATTTCTAATAAATAACCAATTTTCTTTTGTGCAAATTTTGCAGATTTCTATGGAAGACCCACGTTTTTCCTCCTTCCGTCCCTCAGATGGTGGACTGATGCCGGTTTTCCCATCTTTTCCATTTTTGGTATTAAATCCCTTCGCGAACATCTGTTCTCATTGATAAAGGTTCTTGATTTCCGATCAGATCAGAAATCCACACCAGTATGCTTAACATGTCATGAAGAACATGAATAATTAAATATGTGCTTGTTGATGTTTTGGCTTCCTCTCTGATTGACGTTATCGCCTGTAATCCAACTTAATTTTGTCTGTTTTTATTGGCAAGATCTCTTAATATCAGTCAGATGGAAAAAGAAAACGTTGCCTTTTCACATCAGTCTTTGAGTCTTACCACAAATTCTCCTCTACTATGAAATCTGGACTTTGAAACATAAATAAATAATTGTTGTATGTTGGTTGTATGTTTAGGGTTGCTGTAATTTTGAGATTTTCTTTCTGTGAGGATTTCTTCCCATCAGTTCTGACAAACTTCCCTGTTCCTGCTAATAAAAAGAAGCTTCCACCTCAACTTTATATGTTGTGTTTAAGGTGATGTGTTAGTTTTCCAGCACTCAGTTTTTCTACGTAGCCCAGAAAGTTGAATTTTTGGTCTGATTTTGGTTCTTTCTTCCATATATTTGCTGAATTGTGGCAAACAAGACATCTCATGACATTTTTTTTAGCGATGGTTCTCTTTTTGACACTTCGGCACCACCATAACCTCCAGATTTGTTTAGTTTATAACAATTGGGTGATATAATCTGAGCGGTGCATTTACAGCCACTTAAGCTTTATTATAAGCTCTTTGCCAAGAATCGCAATTCAGCTGGACCGTATCAAGGCTGCCACACATTTAAAAGTTTCATTTGTCAAAAAGAAAACTGCACACTTTTTCTACCACTTTACGACATATGCGGCTTTTTGACGGTCGACCACATAAAAGCCCAATAACATGCCCAGAAGTTTGGGTATGAATGCTTTTACAAGTCACAGTGTAAATTAATGTGTTATGAATCAAGGATACATTTAATTATCAGTGTTTCATTCGGGTGAAATTCTTTAAATTGCAATAAATAAAACAGAATTTCTGTGACTGGAAGGTTTGTGTTTGATGCTGGTTGTGATGTTTTATTTATTCTGAAGTTTTTCTTGGAAATTTTTAGCATCTCGAGAGTCCGAAGTGTTACTTTAGAAAACGCATCCAGCAAATATTGATCTTTCTAACTGTGGGCACACAAAGCGCAACTTGTTCCAAGCAATATCCTAGTCGACCATTTTTCGGAAATCCATCCGTCACATTGAGAGAGAGTCAGCAAGCGTTAAATAATGCAAGCCTGTGATCAGATCCATGCTTGTGGATTCTCATGTATGCATGTTTTATTTACACTCTTCTCTCCGTATCCCTGTTGGAGGAGTTATCTGAGGTGAAAACCCGACTCTGGCTTTTCAGCCGAAGAGAGATTTGTTGTTTACGGTGCTCTTTTGATTTATCCTCCAGCTGTATGTGCATGCATGAGCCCAATTTTTTTGCTTTAAATGCATCTAAACGTTTCCTTGCTTAATATTTAGCTTATAAAAACATTGTAGCAGAAGTAGCACGACAATAAAGGCGTTGAAAAAACAAAGGCGCTGATTCATTAAGAGGAAAATTATGATTCTGATCATTCAAGTCTATAAAATAAGCAGTGCTTTGACATTGTTATTTGTTCTTTTCCATTGGTAAATTAATAACACTTAACAACAACTGGAAAGTATAGTAAAGTCAGAGGTAACATTAAAGGCTGAGTGGGTCGCAGTTATTCATGAGTATTCACCCATGGTTATGATAAGTGACATGTTGGAGTTACTGTTTACAAAAAATGGCACTACTTGAGCAAGAAGTACATATTAAATGCAAAGCCATAATTACACAGTTTTAGTCTGTTAGCCTTCTTTGAGTCATATTTTGGGGGGAATGCTTTTTATTTTTGTTGGGGGGTTTTGTTCAGCGGAATAAATGCAAATAGAAATGAAAAACTGGTCAATTAGACAATAATTATGTACATATACAACAAGATCAAAACATCATCTACACTACATAGTTATTTCTTTTGTTGTTAGTCTTCCTTGAAAGACATTCTTAAAGATTACTCCCGTTTTTAGTAGACTGACCGCTAATGGAAACTGTATTTTGTCAGCAGCTGTGAAATGTTGTGACTGTTAATCTGCATCCGCAAGTTTATTAGCAGTTTTGTTTGTGAAAAAGTGCCATTTATTTGTACCCAATTTCTCTACCTTTATAAGTGTGGCTCAGAGAAGCCACATTGGTGAGAAGGAGTGGAGCATAAAAAGCACAGCAGTTAGCATGGCTGCTTCAAACTTTGTTGAGATGGGCATTATTGACCAAGAAGTTTTCTAACTTGAGTCTTTAGTGCTGCTATTTCTTGTTTTCTTTGGAAATGCGACCCATTCAGAAGGAAATGTTTAGTGAGAATTACAATGCTAATTGCTAATATTGTTAGCAACTTACAAGCTAGCTTTTCACTTTTCAGTTTTTAACAACATACCGTTTTGACATTCTCTTTGTTCACAAGAGCATAACCCATTCCCTTTAGTAGACTAATGCTTTTTTGGCATGCTAAAAGACTAGATCATTATATGAATTATATTCACTCTTTTAAAAGTTTGCGTTTGATGCACACAAGCCGAGCAAGTGGAGCGGCCATGGGCTTCACAATACTTATGTGTGAAGGGGAAGTGTCACAGTCACATTTGAAAAATTACTTCCCTCAGCACTGTTTTTTTTTTTTTTCCAAGAAAGAATCCATTCCACTTGATTTACATGCAAATACTGATACCGCTAAAACTCTGCATGCTCCAAGCATAAACAATAAAGTGACTCGCTAGTGCAGGCTGGTGAAAGCTGGACAAGGCCATGTCACAATGTCTAGATGGATAGATCACCAGCTAATAATATATGACTTATTCTCTAAAATAACACAGACTATGGGTCTTTGTCCTGCCTGTAAAAGAATAATTTGTGTTTAATTTGTATAAATAATTCGTATTTTCCTCCTTTTCTAACCCAACCTGTCTTTCACTTTTCAGAATTAGACTTTAAGGCAGAATTTTGGCAAATATTTTCTGCATTGTGTGTTTCCTATCAAAGCTCAATAGCAGCTTTACGTCAAATAAAGCACAAAGTAATAACTCAGAAAACAGAAGTGTCACAATCCTGACATTAAAAATCCCAATGTTGTTTCTTCTTGAATATGTCTTTGGAGGTTGAATAAATTGTCTGGGCCAGTGTTGAGAGTGAGTCCGACAAATGTGAGGTAAGGTCTGACTTGAAGAATATGTCTCATTGGTCGCAATATTACCGACGACCAAGGCTGAACGGCAACGTGCGCTGGCAGCCGTAGCTCAGGTAAACAAAATACACAAGGATGCTGTCGTGAATAGTCAAAGCCCGGCTCGTCACTTTTAATTACAGTTTTAATTTGTGTGTGAGCCGCGGATGCATTGTGTTCAATTTATCGCAAAAAACGGATAAACATATCCGTCAAATTAAAAGGGATCAGAGGAGGAAGAAAAAGCTGCACCTTTGTAGAGATGAATCCCCCTGAAAACCTCCTTCCTGTAATGTAATGGATTTGGCTTTAATTACAAACTTGTTCTCTCTCCCTCACTGACTCACACGCTCACACACACAAATGAGGTAATAGAACAAACACATCCCCTGTTTGCATGAGCGCAAACAAAAAGGAGAGAGCAAATCTTGTCCCTGTTTGCAATGCAGCAGTGTTGAGGACAGGAGGCATAAGCAAACAGTTCAGCACAAGCATTCTGATCCAAAACCACAATTTGACGTGAATATTTAGAATTAAGAGAAATGTCAAACGTCTTTTCCCACACTAATATGGCATATGGGGCCACAAAAGTGATTAAAAATATTTTCTCCTTTTTAATTAAGGAGTTGACGAGAAGTTCATCGGCTACATGGACCACTGCACTGAACCCCATTGAAAGCCTCCTGGTTATTCCACCACATATTGATTTCTGAACTCTTCCTGAGTTAAAACTTTAGTGTTGTTGTTTCTAAATGGATGTGAACTTGTTTTCTCTGCGTTATTTGAGGTGTGAAAGCACTGCATCTTTTTCGTTATTTTGACCATTTCTCATTATCTGCAAATAAATACAAAATTTTTGCTTGGAATTTCGGAGACATGTTGTCAGTAGTTCATAGAATAAATGAACAATGTTCATTTTACTCAAACATAAACCTATCGAGAGTAAAATCAGACAAACTGATCATTTTAAGTGTTGATTAGGAATCGTCTTTTGTTTAAAATACGTTTAGAGGAATAAATATGTTTTATTGGCTATAATGTCATTGGACTAACTTCACAATAATATATTGCCTTTTATCTAAGCTTTTATGAGTGATTTTGTTATCTTTCAAAATCAAAACAAGGTCTGCAAGGTTTTATAAATGTATAACATATATTAACACTTCGTTTTTTCCCCACTCTGCCGCATATTTTGAAATGAGTGATGTGTGATAAAAAGCATCCTAATTACTGACCCTGATCCTCAACACTCTTTGACAGTGAGCGCTCATTACAAGTGGAGTAATTCTCTCCTGCAGCGTCTCCCCTGTCTGATAATAAACCATGAAACAGACATGATTTAATGTCACACTAATACAACCCTTTGCTCCCTGCGTCTCTCCTGGGAAGTCATTTTGTTACACGTTTGCAAACTAAGTTGCAGATATTATGTTCACACGGCTGACTCAAACGAACTCCATCGGGACGACATTTTTAGCTAGAAACGGACGACTCGGGAATCAGGTTTTGAATCAAGAATTTGTTTCTTGTTTTTACTTTTTGTCTTTTTGAAACAAAATACTTATTTAAATAAATAAAATACATTTATAAAGAAAAGGAGCAGCCAGTTGCTGCCATTCAAATGCAGTTGATGGCTTGAATGCAGCTCAGACGTGTGTGTTAAAATGCCATAATGGAAATAAATCAGGCATTAATTAAAGAAGCATTTGTTGAAGTCATTCAATCTGCGAATGAGTCGGCAGTCATTTCCAATTAACATGAACTCGTCTTTCTCCACTGTGAGAAACAAAGGAAAACACGACTGTCGCCAATGATTCAGATTTATTTTGTCACCACATCGCTTGGGACGATTTACAGTCATTTAGTCAAATAGGTTTTATTTCAGCACTTTTTTTTTTCTTTTTTTTTTTTGTCCTGCAAGCACAATATTTCACAGCGAGGCTACAAATGTCGGCAGAGGCCCTGAAAGCTGCCGTCTAGGAAGAGAGGCGATGCAAAGTTTGACAAGATCGATGAAACTCCCTCATGCAAACATAATGTCTGTGATGAGCAGCAGGTAAAACGTAAACCCTTTAGCCGCATCGTGATCGCCTGAACGCTGAAAGACGTTTTCCTTCTGTGCTTCTGTCCAGCCTCGTCGGAGCGAGTCTTGTCGGCTGTGACACGCTTTATGTTTCTGTCTTAATATGGTGTAAAGAGGGTTTTTATTAAATTTTCCTTTCAGCGCTCAGCAGCCTAATAGCGTCGTGAGAACGTTTAAATCAATACCGGAGACCTTTCTTCTGCTGTAGATTAAAGTTTTATGTTTTTCTTAAAACAGTGTTAAATTTTGTTCTTGGCTTCTGTTAAAGTTTAATTACACTTTCTCTACAATTTATTTACTTTACTGTAATAGCACGTCTCTTATGCAGCAGCGTTTCTCATATGGAGGGGTAGATATTACTTGAAAGATTTGGAGTTAACTAGAATTTAACGTTCTTTCTATTTCAGTGGGATTTCAATGACTAATGGGAAATATCTGGGTTATTCACAGAGGATGGGTTTCTTCATGTCACAAAGGTGCCAAGGATCCTGTAAGCGAACACAAAATTATATCAAATTTGTGCAAAATGTGAGTTCATCTATTTAAATTGACTGAGTTTTTGGTGTTAAACTGAATAAAAACCTTTAGCTGTTATTGTGACAAGTTAATTTTCTAAGCTATAGGAGAGTAATTATTAGAGATGCGCTGACATCCAATAATAATACTGACTAATATACTTACCAATATCATAAATATTATATGTTCCCTGCACTTTTGACACCATGTAAAAGAGAAGTGACCACCTGCACTGCTTCTGTTCTTCAGTTAAACATCCCATAATGCACTGCTGCATCACTATCAATTCCACGTGATCAAACAACCTCCCTCCTAAAATCAATACTCTGAAATGGCAGCAAGATGGAAATAAACCGTTTTTCATATCATATTTCAAACAATATGTTGGAAAATGACTAACATCGACAGATGCCAACATTGATAGCAATACATTATGCATCTTTTGTTAATTATTGGGATTATTATTTATTTCCACATATTTCAAAGTCATTTTTTAGGACTTACTGAATATTCAAGAATTTTTAAGTATTCTTTCTAACCACAGAGAGGGAATATTTTAAGATAAAAAGTCTTCTTTAAGTAACCAAATATGATCAAAGTGTTTTTGGGTTGGGTGAAAGGTCTGTGTTTTATTTTATGATTATTATATATCCACCTTAGGGCCTGAACTTTAGCAAAAGTGACCAACTCTCCCTTGTAAATGCAGTGTAAAATCAGTCTTAGGAAAATTTATGGTAACAGAAATAATTACGTTACAAAAAAGAAAAAAAGAAAAGAAAACTCATTAAAAGTTGGAGAAAAAAAAGGTTCATAAATCCTTAGCAATTTATCTCTGGCTGTTTGAAATTTAAGTCAATAATATAATTAGCAGAACCCTTCTCCTATTAAAGACTGCACTACAATAGGGTCACAAGTTCCCTCCGTGGAACATAAAGTAATCCTAAAGTGTTTGAGCCGAGCTGAAAGCGAGCTGTGTGCTCCAGCAGCAGGTGAGCTGCAGAAACAGAGTCAGGGACCTATTTGCATATTTATAGGTTCCCCTAACTGAATTAGGCAGAGGTTTAGAGGAACATCTAAGCCGTTTTAAAGGCATGAAGGGACTGTTTCCATGGCAAAACTTCTAAATATGTAATTTTGATGAAATGAGATGAGTTTATATGGGTTAAATCAACGCCAGGACAGGGACTTTGGGTTTCATCTAATCTTGGATCTCACAGTGTTTCATTTAGCAGCTCTACAGGGAAGCTCGACATTGGCAAAGGCATGCATGGTAAAAACCAAGCATTTTTTCAATAAAACGTCAGAGTCGAGGAGCAGCTGCAACAGGCTTTAGAGGTGGATGTTTTGTTAGAGTAAACATGGATCAGCTGGAAAGGAGAAGACAAGCAAAACAGTCGGTGTTTTACTTTATTTGTGGCATTCGTCTTCCTCTGTGTTTGGTAGGTGTATTTACCAGGAGCATCCAATCAGATTTTTATCCCTAATAGTAACATGCGTCATCCTGTAGCAGGGATTTGCCAACGCTGTAATTTTCGTTAAGTTAAAAGTCCGACCCAACTACATGACTGGAACGTGGGTAACATTACAGAGCAAAGAAATAACACATAACAACCTTAATCACCAATGACATTGGAGACGCTGCAGGCTCTCCTATTTTACTTTTGCTTGACCGTGTCAAATATGTCGTTCCAACCAGAGGTTTTGCAGTTAGCCTCAATGCACTGCTTTGAAAACCAGCTAGCTCAGTTATGAAAGCTGCTGTAACGTTATGACAACATGTCACCTAAAAATCACGTAGTGTTATCAAATGTCTCTGGTTGTATATCTGACACAATAATTATAATTATTGAGCTTTTCATCCCATCAGTGTTTTATCCAGCGTGCTACTGCTAGGCTAACATTAGCATGTCTGTTCTCTGTATTAGTTTATCCCTTAATAATTCCTCGCGCAGCATGTTCTAGTGTTTTTCCCATTAATTGCATTCTCACAAAGTTAACTTTTTATGTGACCTCTATATTTGACCTTAACTCTCATTCACAAGAGAGACCTGGCTGTTCTGGTCCAGAGACGCCGCGCCTCGCTCTGGACCTGATAAATCCTCAGTCTCATCCACTTTCTGGACGGCTCCTTCTCTGACAGCTGTCCTTGTGTCTAACTGATTCCAATAGACAGAGCAGGTCAGACGACACACACAGAAGGTGGGCCTGTACATTTTCTGTTTTGTCCTTGGATACAGAGGACAAAATGCAGATTTGATCAACAATGAGAGAAGGACGAAAATAAAGAAAGTTTTGCAATCTGTGCACAAGAAAATAACATGATTGCTAGGGGAGCAGCTTAAACTTTTACAGACGATATCAGACCAACAGTTGGTATGTGAAGTTGGGTTATGTCAACCATTTAACAATGCCACAGTCTGCATGTTGAGTCAATACCTGGTTTTGGACTGGGCCATTTCCATGAGGCAGTGACCCAATATGGACTGTCAGAATGTCAAAGTTGATGTAAACTATTTTTATCTAAACTGTACTTATTTCATAAGTGTCGATCAGATTATAATGTATGTTGAAGAGAAGGCATTACATGTAAAAAGATCTCAGCCAGAGTGTGAGCTTTAAACTAGTCAGTTCAGGACTTGGGTGAAATTCATCCATCCATAGATCTTAACAGGTGGAAGAGTGGAAAGACCCTGTTGTGGTCCCCCTTTTTAAATAGGGGGCCACCACCCCTATTTGGTGGCCCCCTATTTAAAAGGGGGCCCAGCCTAACAATCTAGAGGATTTGACCGGACCACTTCTATGAGGCAGTGATTGGTAGACTGGTAGTCATGGTCTATCAGGATTGACAGACCAATCCTATCACTCCTGGTAGACCCTGACTATCCACATGTAGTCAGGGTCTACCTCTGGATTGGTACACCACGACTACCACGGTCTACCATGACTAAACCATGGTCTATCAATTCCTGCCTCATGGAAATCGCCCGATCAAATCCTCCGGATTGGTAGAAAATGCCTGAACCACTCCCAGTGATAAACCATGCCATCCTCAGACCCAACAACTTCCTCCCCCACCCAATGCCTCAAAGCCAAAATGAAGACTCCTATCCCAAAACAACACATGCTTACATTCACCTCATGCAAACTTTTGCCAACAACAGTTTTACATAAAAATACACGCACAAAATCCAGACCAGGAGAGCACAATGAATCAGCAACTGATTTATTTTTAATCACTGTTTTAGGTTGTACTGGAAATTTATTCTAGGAGTATTTGTGCTTCTAAACCAAAATACATAGTAGCATGACTTATAACATGACGAACTCTGAAAAGTAAATGTTCCCATTTCATCTCTGTGAAATACATTATTTTAAGTTAGAGAAAAAAGATCACACTTTGCATATCTCATCCTTATATTTACTGCCTTCTTCTGCAAAAACAATATCATCCATAGTACTGAATTAACATGACTGTGCTCCTGGAATGTCATGACTTGTAGAGATCACTGAGCAACAACAACAGAATACACAACGTGCAACAATTTAGAGTAATTGATTTTCAATTTTAGCCCAGTTTTTTGATTAACTTTTTGGAAAAAAAAGAAAGAAAACCAAAAATCTCTACTTATCCTGTAAAAGAGACACTAAATAAAATTCATGCTAAAAGTATACTTCAGCATTTTAAAATTCGCCTGCGCGTGATTCATCATCCTTAAAACGCTGCGTTTGCCCTTGAGGTTGTTCCACGACTCCCCGACGTAAATGAAAAGGGCAAATCAAACATATCACCAACAGAGTTACCTTTTTAAAAGAAAAGAAAAAAAAATAAAAATTGGGTTCTGTTTTTTTTTTAATTTTCTAACTTTTAAAGAAAGAAAGTAGAAACTCTGTCTGATGTGGGTATTCCCTCTGCAGTCAGCGTTGTTCTTTGTTTGAGCAAAATGCCTGCAGGTGAGACTGGAATGACAGCGGCTCAAAAGGAGGAATACCGCAGAGAGGCTTATATAACAGGCTCAGATGATATCCAAACAAATCAAGAAGGCAGAAGGAAGCCTTTATTATGGGGTGGGTAGTTGTGTGGAAGATGCTTTTAGGACCTGATGGTATGGGACTGCGCCCAAGCACTCCTCAAACACAAACAATTTTGCAGGTGTGCATGTAAATAAATAAACATATAGACGTTATTCATTCTTTTCTGCCTTCCCAACTGAGGATTGAGAAGAAAGGGGCAACAAATTGTTGGCTGCAATTTCAATGTTCGCTTCTATGATTGCATATGTATGTATACGTTATGTTAGACGTGTGTTTATGGAGAGAAAAAGGATTGCCCCCCCACCCGATGTAACGTGTCACAAATACATCCTGTTCCAAATCCGTCACGATAGAAATCCTTCTGATCTTTTATCATAATCTTTGAAGTGTCTGAGTGTGAATGGCTGAGAATGCTGTTTGCTGCCGTCTGTCCTCTTTTAGAAAGAACGCGTGGGCCAGAGGAAAGAAGAGCAGCTAGTGGCCGTCGAGGTGAAACCTAATTTCTGATAGAAAGTAATGAATATGTACAGTAATAGTAATAAATTGCGCACACTAGATTTTTTGTTTGTTTGTTTGTTTTATGAAAGAAACCAATGATGCCCAATTACCTGTAAAGTCTATTCCAAGAAATTCAGTCTTGGTATTTGTGTTTGTTGGTGCGATTACCCTCCTCCATGGGCTGCCACCTTATCGTGGTGGAGGGGTTTGAGTGTCCCAATGATCCTAGGAGCTATGCTGTCTGGGGCTTCATGCCCCTGGTAGGGTCACCCAAGGCAGACAGGTCCTAGGTGAGGGACCAGACAAAGAGCAGCCCAAAGACCCCAATGATGAAGGAAAACTTTGGACTTGGTGTTCCCTCGCCCGGACGCGGGTCACCGGGGCCCCACTCTGGAGCCAGGCCTGGAGGGGGGGCACGATGGCGAGCGTCTGGTGGCCGGGCTTTTACCCATGGAGCCCGGCCGGGCTCAGCCCGAAGAGGAAACATGGGCCCCCCCTCCCATGGGCCCACCACCCGTGGGAGGGGCCAAAGGGGTCGGGTGCAGTGTGGGATGGGTGGCAGCAGAGGGAGGGGACCCTGGCGGTCCGATCCTCGGTTGCAGAAACTGGCTCTTGGGACGTGGAATGTCACCTCTCTGGTGGGGAAGGAGCCGGAGCTAGTGCGTGAGGTCGAGAGGTTCCGGCTAGAAATAGTCGGTCTCACCTCGACGCACGGCTCTGGTTCTGGAACCAGTCTCCTTGAGAGGGGCTGGACATACTTCCACTCTGGAGTTGCCCAAGGTGAGAGGCGTCGGGCAGGAGTGGGCATACTTGTTGCTCCCCATCTCGGCGCCTGTACGTTGGGGTTTACCCCGGTGAACGAGAGGGTAGCATCCCTCCGCCTACGGGTGGGGGGACGGGTTCTGACTGTCGTTTGTGCTTACGGGCCGAACGACAGTTCAGATTACCCACCCTTTTTGGAGTCCTTAGAGGGGGTACTGGAGAGTGCTCCTCCTGGGGACTCCCTTGTTCTGCTGGGGGACTTCAACGCTCACGTGGGCAATGACAGTGAGACCTGGAGGGGCGTGGTTGGGAGGAACGGCCCGCCCGACCTGAACTCGAGCGGTGTTCTGTTGCTGGACTTCTGTGCTCGCCATGGATTGTCCATAACGAACACCATGTTCAAGCATAAGGGTGTCCATATGTGCACTTGGCACCAGGACACCCTAGGCCGCAGTTCGATGATCGACTTTGTCATCGTTTCATCGGATCTGCGGCCGTATGTCTTGGACACTCGGGTGAAGAGAGGTGCGGAGCTGTCCACTGACCACTACCTGGTGGTGAGTTGGCTCCGGTGGTGGGGGCGAAAGCCGGTCAGACCTGGCAGGCCCAAACGTGTTGTGAGGGTCTGCTGGGAACGTCTGGCGGAATCCCCTGTGAGACGGAGCTTTAACTCCCATCTCCGGCAAAACTTCGAACACGTCCCGGGGGAGGTGGGGGACATGGAGTCTGAGTGGACCGTGTTCCGTGCCTCCATTGTCGAGGCGGCCGATCGGAGCTGTGGCCGCAAGGTTGTCGGTGCCTGTCGCGGCGGCAACCCTCGAACCCGCTGGTGGACACCTTCGGTGAGGGATGCCGTCAGGCTGAAGAAGGAGTCCTATCGGGCCTTTTTGGCCTGTGGGACTCCGGAAGCAGCTGATGGGTACCGGCGGGCGAAGCGGCATGCGGCTCGGGCGGTTGCTGAGGCAAAAACCCGGGCGTGGGAGGAGTTTGGAGAGGCCATGGAGAAAGACTTCCGTACGGCTTCGAGGCGATTCTGGTCCACCATCCGGCGTCTCAGGGGGGGGAAGCGGTGCAGCACCAACACTGTTTATAGTGGGGATGGTGTGCTGCTGACCTCTACTCGGGACGTTGTGGGCCGGTGGGCAGAGTACTTCGAAGACCTCCTCAATCCCACCAACATGCCTTCCACTGAGGAAGCGGAGCCTGGGGACTCTGGGTTAGGCTCTCCAATCTCTGGGGACGAGGTCGCCGAGGTGGTTAAAAAGCTCCTCGGTGGCAGGGCCCCGGGGGTGGATGAGATCCGCCCGGAGTTTCTTAAGGCTCTGGATGTTGTAGGGTTGTGTTGGTTGACGCGACTCTGCAATGTCGCATGGACATCGGGGGCAGTTCCCCTGGATTGGCAGACTGGGGTGGTGGTCCCCCTGTTCAAAAAGGGGGACCGGAGGGTGTGCTCCAATTATAGAGGGGTCACACTCTTAAGCCTCCCTGGCAAGGTCTATTCAGGGGTCCTGGAGAGGAGGGTCCGTCGGATAGTCGAACCTCGGATTCAGGAAGAGCAGTGTGGTTTTCGTCCTGGTCGTGGAACGCTGGACCAGCTCTACACCCTCGGCAGGGTCCTGGAGGGTGCATGGGAGTTCGCCCAACCAGTCTACATGTGTTTTGTGGACCTGGAGAAGGCGTTCGACCGTGTCCCTCGGGGAGCCCTGTGGGGGGTTCTCCGGGAGTATGGGGTACCGGGCCCTTTGATACGGGCTGTCAGGTCCCTGTATGACCGGTGTCAGAGTCTGGTCCGCATTGCCGGCAGTAAGTCGGGCTCGTTTCCGGTGAGAGTTGGACTCCGCCAGGGCTGCCCTTTGTCACCGATTCTGTTCATCACTTTCATGGACAGAATTTCTAGGCGCAGCCAAGGTGTTGAGGGGATCCGATTTGGTGGCCTTAGGATCTCATCTCTGCTTTTTGCAGACGATGTGGTCCTTTTGGCTTCATCAGATCGTGATCTGCAGCTCTCGCTGGAGCGGTTCGCAGCCGAGTGTGACGCGGCCGGGATGAGGATCAGTGCCTCCAAATCCGAGGCCATGGTCTTGAGCCGGAAAAGGGTAGAGTGCCTTCTCCGGGTCAGGGGGGGTGTCCTGCCCCAAGTGGAGGAGTTTAAGTATCTCGGGATCTTGTTCACGAATGGGGGAAGAAGGGAGCGGGAGATCGACAGGCGGATTGGCGCAGCGTCTGCTGTCAAGCGGGCGCTGTACCGGTCCGTCGTGGTGAAGAGAGAGCTGAGCCAAAAAGCGAAGCTCTCGATTTACCGGTCGATCTACGTTCCCACCCTCATCTATGGTCATGAGCTTTGGGTCATGACCGAAAGAACGAGATCGCGGATACAAGCGGCCGAAATGGGTTTTCTCCGTAGGGTGGCTGGGCTCTCCCTTAGAGATAGGGTGAGAAGCTCAGTCATCCGGGAGGGACTCAGAGTAGAGCCGCTGCTCCTTCACATCGAGAGGAGCCAGTTGAGGTGGCTCGGGCATCTGGTCAGGATGCCTCCTAGACGCCTCCCTGGTGAGGTGTTCCGGGCACGTCCCACCGGGAGGAGGCCCCGGGGAAGACCCAGGACACGCTGGAGGGACTATGTCTCTCGGCTGGCCTGGGAACGCCTCGGGATTCCCCCGGAGGAGCTAGAAGAAGTGGCTGGGGAGAGGGAAGTCTGGGCCTCCCTTCTGAAGCTGCTACCCCCGCGACCCGACCTCGGATAAGCGGAAGAAGATGGATGGATGGATGGATGGATGGTGCGATTACCATCGCTTCTTACTCAGGGATCAATCTATGCCACCATTTCACCAAATCTGATTGGTACAAAGGCTCGGGTGTTGATTACTTTGGACTGGGAGAGGGAGGTGCGCCACCCGGTGGCGAGTTCGTTATCGCACATTCAGCAGAGGCATTATAGCTGTGGGAGTGGAGACACGCAGCTGCTGCTTCCGGTTTCGGTTGAGGTCGATGTGCGTTCTTCACTTACTGTGAGTAATTGCTGTTAAATGTACCAAGGGAGTTCATTTAGTAGTTCCGTCTGTATCACATGTTGATGTTGTATTCGTAAGAGTCGCCGGTTTAATGCGACCTTTTACTAACTCCACGTGGGTTAGCCTGTTAGCTATCGGTTGTAGCATTCGATATACGTGTAGTCGGTTTGTGGCCAGCAGATGTCACTATGGCAACTTGTGCTTGATAATGTGTAAGGTGAATTAACGTGGGCTTTATTTCTGTTATGATTCAGACCACATCACCTCCACATCCACATCCACACATCTCCAACTCCAAGCCGACCTTCTGCTGCACATCTGTACTACTGCTGTAACAACAAATAAAGAGCTTCTCAAACAGGAAATCCCCTCCTCAGTTTGTCCTGATGGACACAGTGGCGAGTGTAAACATCCCACCAGCCTCAAGTTTAAAACGTAGAACCTTCGCTACACTGATTATAAAAACTACCCTCAAACTTGGACTTAACTGGGATTTCAATGGTTAAAAAAATTTGCAAGCACATTTTTTTCTCCCAAAATTTTAACTGTACGCAACATAAATAATTTAACACTTGAAAGAAAATAAATTGGAAGTAGTGCAAGTAGTTTTGCTTTGCAAATACACACCAATAACTGAGGTGAGACTGAATCTACCGAGAGTAAGATTTTTCCTTTGCACTCTTTGCCAAATAGCTGAAGCTCATTTAGATTACTGCTAATGCAGGCAGTCGTTAAGTATCTACATCCTCATCTTTATGTGGCATGTAGCAAAACGCTTTGAAAATATATGAGTTTGTTAAGAAGAATCTCCTGATTCTTTCTTGGCTTAAATATTTCTATTCGTGTACCTCCAAAGGTAACATATTCGGTTTTTACCTGCAGCTCCGCTTCCCCTGCAGGAACTCAAGTTGGAGGTGCCGTAAAGTCAAGATCTTTATAACTTGTGTTGCATGAGTTTTTGGAATTTCACACGATTCACTTGTTTTTTTTTTTTTTCCTGTCTCGGATCATATTACCCCGCTGTTTCTCCTGAACCCAATCTACAAGTCTAAGCGCTAGAACATTTCCCCCACATGTAATCTGAGTGGTGGCATGTAATCTAGATTGACGTTTAAATCCATTGGATTGATATTGGACAACAATGTCAATTGTTGACATTGGACTGACATTGGACAACAATGTCAATCCAGATTACATGTCACTCAGATGTGGGGGAAATGTTCTAGCGCTTAGACGTCTGAAAGGCATATTTTGGGAGTCAGTTGAGCAGCTAATACGGCATCTGCGAATATTTCTGTAAAAAAACGTTCATTGTGACCTGATCCAGGCCGTTATTTACCCCAAATCATGTTGTTTATTTTTTGGGGTTTTTTTTTTTTACATTTGTGTGAGCTACATCTTCATTGGACATTTCAGAAAAAAGTAAAAGTTTTGCAATATGAGAGAGGCAGAAGTGTGGAGCTCAGCCTTCTCTGCTGACTAAAGCGACAGGAACAGAAACTTTAAGCGCTGCTCTTTTTTTTCCATTTTAAACCAGTCTCTGAAGGAAACGCCGAAAACACTGCCTCACCGTAAACAGAGAGGTTTACTACTTGTAAAACCTCCATTAGCTCGGCACGCCTTGTAAAGCACAAACAACACTTTCTACCCTTGCCCCAACGCTCCACGTTGAGTTCTGTCGTGTTGCACCCAAACACAAGTTCTGAGGAGGAGAAGCGTGCGCCTCTCCTTGCTAAGCAATCAGGGCAAACGCCCACAAACCGACATGACGGATTCAGAGCTTTGTGGCTGAGCTCACAGCTGCAGCTTTGTTCTTTATTGGTGCAGGAACTGACGCAGGATTTCGCTTAAGATCATTTGTTAATGATACAAGATGTGATGCTTTTAAACATTATGGAGGAGTAGCAAAACATAAGTGCACAGTGTGTGGAGTTACATCATGTTAGTAATTGGTAAATCTTCATGAAATGTTTTTTGTTTTTTTTTTGGAGACTGTAATTTTCATTAACAAGTGCACTGAATGTGACTTTACAGAACGGGTTTGGAATATAATTGGGTTTAATTGCACTGTATTCATTTGAAATGAATTAAATTAAACTAACTAGATTTCATGTAATTGGATGTGAATAGGAGGAGTTGAAAACCAATGAATAGAATTTAAACTGAGTGGGCACATTTACACGAATAATGCATTCACATTTGACATCATATACAACAGCGGTCAGAAGTTAATGTACGCTCATTAAAAGTGCGAACGCTATATTAACTTTTTTTTAACATTTTATTTGAGCTATTTGTTTTTTGTTGTTGTTTCTTTTTTATCTTTTGGCAAAAATTGGTAGCATTTTAGTCCACAAATCTCTGGTATAATTGAGATGTTTAATGCTGGCTTGCTTTATGTGTTTAGAATTAGTGTGCCTTTGAAACACCAGGTTGTGTACATTGTTAACCATTTGTCCCTTACTTTTAAGAATTTCTGGAGAAACAACTCAAGGTCAGACGAGTTGATTCACGACTGAACTATTTGGCCAAAATGACTAGGAGCATGTTCAAGATGAATCAACACGGGGCTTTTAGGCCTGGATAAACTGCACCAGTTGCCAAGCAATGTGACGGCGGCGTCAAGCTGAGTGTCTGTTTCACTCTTAGTCTTACTGGTTCATTGCACATAGTGGGTGGAATAATAATGCGGGACAATTTTCCAAATTATTCAAGGTCACTTCAAGTCAGTAGCTAAATGATTAAAACCTGGACGAAATTGAATGTTTCAACATTACAAGGAGCCCCAAACACACAGTTTTTCTAATAGATTAAAAAAAAAAATATATATATATATCTTGTGTCAGAACGGTATATATATATATATATATATACAGTATATATACTGTATGTATATAAGGTTCATGACAGTCAATTTTACATAATACCACCACATTGATGTCCAATTGCAGTCTAATTGCAAAAGGACTTGTGTATGCATAAGGTTAGAAATGAACTTTTATGCAAATTTTATGAAAATAAAACAAATTTTCTCCACACACAGGCACTAGAAAGAAAACTTCAAGTCCAAGCACATCTGATAAAACGAACCGTCCTTTCATAAGTGAGAAGTTGCGTAATGAGAAATAATTTCTAATTTTCTCTGTGCTTGCTCTTGTCGGTTATTTTCACATCTGTCTTTTGGACTTCTTAAAGCTGGGAAAGAAAAAAGGAAATCTTCCTCCTAATCCACTAAAATATCTGACACATTGGTCAAGCATGTCTCTAAGGCGCTTGTCAGATCCCTTTGTAAGTATTGTCAGTGTTTCTGTGCTCAGTTTTACTAATTACTCTAAAACCCAGACAAAAAAAAACACACACACACAAAAAACATGTGCTCTCACTTTCTAAAAGCAGCTGGAAGATGTGAAATGAGCTCAGTCGTGTTTGACTTCAGTTAGGTTAATAATGAGCTTAGTCATACTTCGACTCTCTGCCTAATAGATTGGGACAGGTCAGATTGAAAGAGAGGAGGAGAGGGAACGGATTTGAGCCAATGTGAAGAATAATGATTGTCTTCTCTTCCCCAGCTGTCCAGCAGAAATTACAGAAACTGTAAGTCACTAAAGTCCTTTATTCAGGCAGAAGTGAAAGTAGGTCAGAAGTGTGTGGGTGGCTGTTTGTGAGCCTGGGAGAAAAAGGAAAATGCAAAGGTCTGTTTTTGTCCACAAGTACGGTTCACATGATATTTCGTCTGAAATTGCATGCAGTTTGTGCGCCGCCTGCGGCTGAAGCAGTAATCCCCTCTGAGACACAGGGCTCAATGTTGGTAAAGTTACAGAGAAAATCACCACTGCGAGTATACAGTGTGTTGCAGTGCGGGAAACTGTGATCGCAAATTGCACGTGTGCCCTTCTTGTCTCTTTTCTCTTGCTGCTCTCGGCCTCTAAAACCCTCGATTGCTGTTTAATTTAGTTTATTGATCCCTGACAAAGAGGAGAGTGTGTGAGTCATGATGGCCCATCAGTTAGCCAGCGGCACAGGGCGCCCGTATGAGCCCTAGGTGTTTCTCCAAGCAGAATTGACGAAATGTAATAAAGCACTTGCATCGTCTAAAATAAACAAAAAAAAAGAAAATTAATTGGTCAAACGGTGCATAAAGCAGATGATAAGGAATAAGGAAACGGTTCCATCGCTTTAATCGATGCACATTGATTTTTGTGCATCGGTGTGTTGTGAGGATGAAGCGCATGACAGCAAAACAGAAAAGAAAACAGGTTGTAACAGATTCAGGTACATTAAAAATCCTGCCTCATTCTTTTTTTTATATCTAGTCACAAATCTCAAAGCAGACAGTTTAGCTTTCCGGAAAAGAAAAAGAAAACGGCACAATTTAATCGTGAGGTTATTGAAATGGATCATTCGCAAACAAAGCTACAATGAGGCGGTGACAGGATTTCAGGAGATGTGTGGGAAAGGAGTTCTCGCCTCCAGTGGTTATTTTCTGAATCCGCTGCTCTGCTCCAGCAGGCTGATAATGACAGCATCCTGATCCAAGCAGAGTATCAAATTACAGTCATATCATTTGAAGCAAAGCTCACTGTCTTGTATCCGTTTCGGCTGGGATTTATCAGTGTACATCACAATGCTGTAGAATGAGAAAACAATTGAAGTTTTCTCTTTAAAATGACAATGTTCTGCCATTGTATCAATCTATGACATTGCAATAGAGGTCAGTACCAAACTGTGATTTATGTGCACAGCTGTAATGTAACCTAATGTTTGTCTGCTTTGGACTTTGTGAAAACTTTACAATAAGCTGTTATATTTAATTCATTTGCATTTTTAATGGTCTTTTGTGCAAAAGAAAAAAATACATTTGTTTTGACAAACAAAAAAAATTATCTTTACACATCAACAATAAAAGGACCGGAGCAAATTGAATAAATTAACTAAACACCACGTTTTTGTTTAAACATTGAGCACAATTTAATGATTATCTGAATTTTAGATGAAGAGAAGCCTGCGTTGTGTTTAATTGGAGCGCACACTGCATAGTACATGGAGTTTCTGAACAATTTTTTAGTCCATCATTTAAATTTTTATTTGCACCATCGAGATCAACCTTTAATTATCTCCTGGGGATTGGTTTTCATAATCTCTTCAAGCAACAGGTAATATGTGCTCCACAGATCATTACCGTCAGAACTGCCAAAGGTAAATGTCGGGTAAACAGAAGGTCATTTTAGAAAATGTCATTACTATGACAGAGGTCTCCTTAGAAAAAGAAAAATACACTTTTCCCCCCCAGACATCTGCACAGATAACAGAAAATAGCAGTAATAACAATTTGAGGGATGAAGGGAATCTTTTATGCTTTCTGCATTTCGTGAAATAATTGCCTGTGAGAGTCTATTCCTGCCACAATAACCAGAACATGAGATCTAATTTACCAGGTGGGTTAAGAATGTGCTTTGGTTGCCACGCCGAAAACAGGAAAACACAACAAAGCAAATCTGAGGCAGCAGTATCGAATCCCAACAGCATTCTCAAGTCATTTATTAATAGAAAATGTCCCGTGCATACTCACAGCAAGCAAAGCAGTCAAAAATAAAAATAAACATAAAATCAGCTTGTTAAAATGGGGCAGCGTAATAATCTGTAGAGTACCCAACAATCAGCAGAGGAGAAAAGGAAACCATTATCAAAACTCCTGACTCGGTTTGAGCGAACAGAGACGTTCATGAAGCACGTTCCTGGACCTAAAATCTTCTGAAATTAGTCAGGGTGTGTTGTTTAAAGGAATACATAAAGCCAGGGGGAAAATAATCTCATGAAAGCTTAAATAATGCTCAGTGAAGTACTGCTAACTACAACTTGTTGGTAAATACTTGACTCACTTTCCTCTGTTGTATTTGAGCTGCTTTTTATTAAAGGGGCAGTATTTTCCAGACACATGGTGTCATTTTATAGCACAATCGGGTAACTATGTCACATTTAGTTGCTCTAAAAATGCTGTACACATCAAACAAGACTTAAATTTGACTTTGCCATTTGACGTCTTGATACTGGGCCTCTGCCTCTGTAAGCAGCTCACACTCTTCCTTCAGCACGTCAACGCAATAGTGCTTCTCATTATGGCATCAACAGTTGTTACTAAAAGACTGTGCAGTGGTTTGTATGAAGAGCTCAGCAGTTGGCGCAGTTGCACCAGGTGTTTGCTAATTGTTGCTGCCGCTAGTCTGGAGGAGCTAAGTGGGGAGGGATGCCCTATGAGGTGGCAGTAGCTTTGTGGAAATAGTCGGTGCTTTGTGAGAGCAAGTGTTTAACAGTTGCCACCGGACATTCAAGGAATCCTTAAAGATGTAAGAAAGAATCAAAGTAACAATCCAGATGTGTTTTAGATGAGGGAATAACAATATCACATGATATAAAGTTGATTTACATAATAACCTACTTTTCAGAAAACATTTTTTCCCTGTGTTCGTAGTTCTAGAAGTTACTTCTCAACCTTTCCATCATGAGTGATGCACGTAGAAAACCAAAGAAGCTATTTTAATTTTTAACGTAACATTTTTCACTGCACTAGACGGCTTGTAGTTGTCTTCCTCAGAGAAGACGCTTCCTTTGGACACTGTAGTCTTCTTTCCCGAGGTGTTGTCCACCCAGCATGAGTATGTACGTTCTAAGATTTCAGATTTTGACTTTAAAGGCTTTGGAGAATGCCACTCAGGTGGGAGTAAGACATTTTGCCTCCCTCTTTAAGCCCTTGTTCTTGTATGAGCAGTTTGAATGCTTGATGCTTTAATTGGTGCGGCGGTAAAAGAAAAACTTTGTGCACTTCGTGTGGGATTCTGGTGGATTCTCCTTCCTAATCGGGCATGACGTGTTAAAGCCTCCAGGTGAGATTTTCAGATATCTGAACTCCTGGAAAACAGAGAGCCTCTCAACCTTCTCCCTGCAAAATGAACAGCTCACTGTCGTGTTCTTTATTGCATTTTCCTGAAGATTATAATTATTTTTGCTGGCTTTTCTTTGTAATGAGAGTGAGTCATTATTTTCCGCACGGTATCCAAACCTCGTAGGAGTTTACAGGTTATATAGACTTAAATGCGTTTAAATTTATGACTGGAGGTTTTTTTGAAATTAAAACGATATTGCAATCTTCCCAACCAAAAAGCTGTAACTTTTTGCCCAGCATTTGTTTGAAAATGAATCAAACTCTCACCACTGTGTGTTCCCTACGAGTGAATATACCACGACACATTTCTGTTGTTATTTAGTTGTAAATGAGTGTGCTCTAGAATAAAATCAATCAAAAATTTTTTTTTTCATTCTGTGAACAGAGACATTGCAGAAAACTGCTGTCGGTTTGTTTTTTTCTCTATTTTTAACGTGCATTATGAAAGACCTAAAGAAGTCATTTCAAACAGAATTGTTATAAAAACTGTGTATCCTGGCGTTCTTTTACAAAAGTTCAAGCAGAACGAAGATTTTTAATCCCCAACATTAAAAATGCAGCAAGTCTGCTTTGACACAAAGTTACTCCCCGACATCAAACTTCTGATTGAAAACGATGGGAAAAGAAACAGGATCTCCTTTGGTCAGATGTATTTCTCTCTGGTATTCAAATTTGAAAAGGAGCTGATATAGAAAAAGAAAAGAAAAATTGTTTCTTTAAAAGTGCTAAACATGCAGCACGGCCACATGACAACTCCAGCTGCCGAGAGAGATCAGCAGGCAGACAGACAATCACGAGGAAGAGAGATTTACTGAGCCCAATCCGACCAGTTAGCCGTATCACGCTGGCACATACTGGCACATGCAGCACAGCGTAATCACCATCATTTTATTCAACGACAGATGGAAGAAGCAAAAAAATAAATAAATAAACTGCAGCGCTCTGCAGCCAGGAAGAGAGAGAGAATCAAACCAATCACAACTGGAACTCTTGCTCTGCCTGATCTTTATCGCGTTTTTCTTCATCCGAGTTGTACTCCCCGGGAAAAGTCAGATTTACTCTGTGAAAATACCTCAGAATCACAGTAAAAATCTGTGACAACTGGCTTGATGTTTAAAGTGTTCCTTAAACCTCGCAGATCACCGCAAAACCCTCATTTTGATGTGAATCCTCACTTTTTCTCTTTTTTTTTTGGACAGATTTTGCTGTCAGTGAATGGACACAGCAGCTGCATTTCCAGTACAAATGTGCTGAAAACTTTGTCGATGTTCCGCTAAGCTCGGCAACACGCACTGTGGTGTTTCCATTAAATAAGGGACGCGATTAAAATCACACGTGAATAAGTTTGTGCGCACAGTAAGTCACTAAAGAACATCAATCTCCTATGACATGAAAAAAGAAGAAAAAAATGCTTTCATTGCAATTTAGAGCAATACACCTATTTTGGTGCAGCCGAAAAAACAACTCAACCGTGTACAAAACTTGTTATTGAAAAAAGCAACTCAATTTTGCGAATTTTGTGAATTCCAGAAGTCCAATTTGAGCAATTATGTGGTGAATGGAAACGCAGACACTGCGGATTCAGAATGATCTGTTCAAAAACATCATCATTAATTAAATCTACCAATAGAAACACTTTTTTTCCTTTTCTTTTTACCCCGCTGTGCTTCACAGTTTATGACAGGAAACAAATCTCTTAGCCTTCAAAGTGACCGAGTGAAAATAAAGAGGCCCTGAAGGAGTTACAACTTTTCCCGGCTAAGCAGACAAACGCAGCAACAAAGTTGAGGAAGTCTGGAAATTATGAATGCAGACGACGCTAGACGGTGACAGAGACAGACACTCTGAGATTCAACAAACATCATTAAAAGTTTGGAGAGGTGGAGGGAATGAAACGATCCATAAATGAGAATTTAATGAAGACATTTGGCACTCGTCATTTCTGTCTGTCAGCATCTTGGCCTCCCCGTCCCTATTCGTCTCACTTATCCCCCGTTCGCTCTGCTTATGCAGAAGTGTCACAACACACACACTGGGATGTGTTCACTAACAATACAGTCAGCAGCACGCTTCTATAATTCAACAGCACACGGCAAAATAAAAGCCAGCGAAACCGCATAACACAGAGACGTGTACGCTGTTTGGACCAAGACCGTTTTCATTTATCAGTTTCCGTGTTTGTGGAGGGAAACTGTGTTTAAAATGAGAAACACCCCACAGAGACGCGGTAACAGAGTCATCCTTCACACACAGGTGTACATGAACGCACCCACATACCGGAGCGTTTACCCTCGCTAAGAGAAGACTTTACTGCAAAAGTGATCAAAAAAGATATCGGGCACCTGCTGTGATTTGTAATGTAGACAACAGGATTGTACAAAAAAATAAGAAAAAAAAAACGTTCTCAGAGAGACGTGGGAGAAAAAAATGGCAAATAAATAAATAAATCTTGCAAATGAAAATGAGCTTTCACCTAAAATACACACTGCATTTTTTTTTTTTTCTGTGGTGACTCATTCTGCAGCAGTTTGTGAAATAAATCTCATCACCGCCTTTCAGAGGGGATACAAACAAGGCGAAGTATGCTTGAGTTAAAGACTGTGCACGTATTGTTGAAGTATGGTTTCAAACTGGGAATTTGACCTACTGCAAAAAAATCTATTTTGTATTACAACGAAATACAGAAATTGTTATTCCCCTAACAACAGATGCTAAACTCACTCATGGTTTTATTTCCTGTTAACTGCGCAAGTTGTCTAGAAGTGTTTTATATGTAGAGTATTGGCTAAATGTGCTACAGTTCAGATGCTCTTCCTCCATGTTGCCACCGTGGCAGAGCTTACTAAACATGAGCAGCAGGTAGATGTGATTGCATTTACACACACAGTGAGGCAAAGACTTGGGCCTGGGGGAGAAAAAACGGCACCATCAAAACTTACTTAAAAATTTACTTAAAGAAAACAAAGTCCTGAAGAAAGCAGCAAAAATAAATGAATAAAATGATTAAACTTAGTCGGCATTACATCACAACATTTGTGCCACTGTCAAATATTTCATAGGAATGAATTACTACAGAATTGTTGATAAGGCATTCAAACAGAGTAATGGTTGTGTTCATTTAAATAAAGGTAATGGTTGTGAGGTTAATATTGATGATTAATTTAAATAAATTTGACGGGTGTTAAAGAGGAAAGTTATTATGTTAGCTTAAATTTTGGAAAAAGCATGGCTCTCCTTTTCCTCCTGTTAGCCGGGTCGCGAGCGGATGTCATCACGGCTGCAAAAGTACGGCGAAACAGAATGACGTCACAGATCACAGAGTTTAATCTCATACAAAGCAATCGACAACAAAGCTGCAGAGATACAGAGATATGCATTTTCTCATGAAAATAAAAACACACAAGGGAAGACAGACGAACACAAAACATATAAGACAGACAAAGGCGCCCTCGTGGAGAAAAGATGAAAAAAACTCTCTCAGCCCCTCTCCGGTGCTGCCCTGAAATTTTAACCAAAGAGGCGTTTCCCTATTTAATATATGCAAAGAAGGCGTTCTGCTCTTCGACCAATTAGAACTCCCTCAGGCCCCCAAAGAAAGTTGTGACTTCCTGATTTATAGCAAAGGTGTCTGTTTTTTTTTATCTAAGCAAAGGCGGACCACTTCGTGCCCATCGCTGCCTGATACGGAAGATCCCTGGCGCCAAACGTCCTAAGATGAGATTTCACAGACACCTCCGTAGTCCCCACTTCCATTGGAATGCAAATTTATTGCTCTGGTGTGGGGGAGGCAAAGGGCCCTGCTCTGTCTGCTTACCGCATCTCAGACGAGACCTGTTCCAAATAAGAGTATTGTATATAACTGTTACACATGTCGTAGATTAACTGTATTAAGCGCCAACAAATAATCATTTTCCTTTACACGGGCTACATGTAAAAATTGAAGGTAAATGCATTGATCTCTTCGTTATCTGAAAATAAAGCCTAGGGCTTGGTATTTTCTGTCTGCCTACATTCAGCCCCACATTGATTGATCTGTGCAGTCTGCTTAAATACAGTAAACTAATTAAAATGTCAACACATGCTATATAGGACCATTCCTTTCAGTCTGCGTTACATCTGGCGCACCACATTATAAGGCGCACCTTCAATGAATGGCCTATTTTTTTTTCATATATAAGGCGCACCGCATTATAAGGCGCATAGAATAGACGCTACAGTAGAGGCTGGGGTTATGTTATGCATCCATTAGATGGAACTGCGCTAAAGGGAATGTCAACAAAATAGTCAGATAGGTCAGTCAAACTTTATTAATAGATTACAAACCAGCGTTCTGAAACTCCGTTCATTCCCAAAATGAATAAACAGCTGTTTTATTATTTTCCCCGAGGTAAAGTAAGTGACGTGGTATTTTCTTGACACAGTTTATCTTTTAACAACAGCAAGGTATAACATATAGTGGAGGGGAACTTTTCCTTTTTTCAATAAACACATAAAAAACAGTCTGATGCTGTTACGGTAAATCAAACGTTAGTGCAATCACAATATATATCCACTTCCGCACCATTGATTCGTTCATGTTAAATTCTCTCGCTGCTGCTCTATTCCCGTGTTCTACTGCGTGACTGATCACCTTGAGCTTAAACTCTGCGTCGTAAGCTTGTCTCTTAATAGGAGCCATTTTGGGGTCTTTACACAAAACCCAGCGTGCACCGCGCGCTTCTTCTTCTACGGGGGAAATGAAGTCGGCGGCTGCTTACCGTAGTTGCGAGACCTGTTGTGGCTCAATATTGGTCCATATATAAGGCGCACCGGATTATAAGGCACACTCTCAGCTTTTGAGAAAATTGAAGGTTTTTAGGTGCCCCTTATAGTGCGGAAAATACGGTAGTTTCTGGCATTTCCAGGAAATGACCAACCTTTCGATTTAAGACAACAAAACCAAAACACGTGATCACAAAAAAAAAAACAAGAAAAAATGTTGAGATTTGCTACTTTATCTAAAACTATGCCTTTGTTTATGATAAAAGACTTCCCTTTTTGGAAGATGTCAGTGTTGAATAGATCTCTCGAGGGATTTTCTGCTATTTTGCATAGATTACCATTATTTAAGATGAAAAGAGTGTTTTAGTCCATGATCTCTTCAGAGCGAGCTGGATTCAGTACATGCCTGGTCACATCAGAATCTGTACTTCTGTAGCCAATGTTTTTGGCTTTATATGAAACAACTGACTGTTGCTTGGGGAAGTAAGATGCAGAGACATTCATGCAAAAAATGAGAAGACACAAAGCTGCAAAACAAAACGTACTCCGATTGGACAGACATAAAATGAGAAAACTCGACTGGAAGAACCGCATCCATCTAAAAGCGTGTGTGTGATTAAACTAGCAGGAAAGGTTAGCTCAAGACATGCTGGTAAAAATGTCCCGGGACCACAAACCAAACATCTCCGCTCCAAAAGTATGCATGTAAAAATGCAATTTGAAAGACGCTATGCAATGCATTTAGCATTTTGTTTAAATTCCAATCAGCCTGGACGCACGACCCTCTTCTAGAACAAGCGTACCAAAACCAGGAGAACATCTGGTAACACAAGATATGGTAACCTGAATTTGCGGGGCGTAAAGCCTATGTTTGGTGACAGGCATGTCACATTCCCTTTAACATTCACTCGAGGATGCGAGACCTTCTTCTCTGGAAGGCGGGTCACCAGCGAGCGTACAGAACCCACACCAGAGGAACAGGCTGCAAGACGCTGATGACTAATGACTGTAGAGAAGGGAATAGGTACTATCTGAAGACAGCGCGTGTGTTGAGAAGTTTGTGGCGTTTCATGTGAATTCGGGTCGGTTGGAGCTGTAACCGAGATGCGTCAAGAAGAGCTTAACAAATCGTTAGCTGGCTAACAAGTACAGAGTTCTTGTAAAATATTTAGTTAAAACATTAAATCTTCATTGCGTGCACATGATTGGAGTATGGACTATGAAAGAAAACTAGACTTTACAAGAATGTACAGAAATAAGCTTCGTCATAAACCAAGAAATGTCCATGAAAACAGTGGTTAGGCTTTTAAAAGAGATTTTTTTTACTTTATCTGAGAAACTTACATGTAATATCATCTGTCCCAGTGTATGAAGACTGCTTTACAAATGAGCTTGCTCCACTTTGCCCTAAATGACGTAAGTATTTCACAGAAGTTTTTTGTTGGGAATAGGTAGTTGTCGAACTAAATCGCGCTTTTTATTCTGGATTTATCTTGTATGGCAATAATTTTAGTGCCTTTTGCTGAAGGCAAGCTATGCACAGCTTTTTTACAGTATCATCATGAATTTTTATTTTTGTTTAGATGACAAATGTAATATATTGAACTGGTGTATTATTTCACAGTAGAGGTTTGTAAATTACATAATAAAGCAGGGTCAAACTGTGTTCAAGGATTCTGGGCTCCTTGAGGAAGAAGATATTAGGTTTATTGTAATCCTTAAACTCCTGCTTTCTGCACAGTAATTCACTTTACCCAGAAGTCCAGGGCCAAACTGACAAAGTGCAAAAGAAAAGATCAAACAAAGAGATTTTTAAGCTCCTTCTGTGGTTAAAATGATAAGACCTTGGGAAAAAAAATTAACTGACTTATATTTTCAGTGATTTGTTTTTTCATTAAAACATGACTTTTTCATTATTTAAAATATCTGGAACAGTCACAGTATTGTAAGGTGTAGTCTTTGAGCATTTTCTCTTTTTTTTTCTTTTTTGAACTTTTTTATTCAGATTTTCCAGTGCATGTCACATCTCACACATCTTACAGGTTACATGTAGAAATTCACGTTATGTTCTAAAAAAGGGTTTTGTTTGTCCAAGGTCTTGAAGAAAAGACAAGAAAAAACAATAGTAATAGTAAAAATAAATAAATAAAAAATAAAAATACAAAGAGGAATCTCCCATTCATTAATCGTAATTTCCATCAGTTGTGGTTCGAAATGAATGTTTGAATTGAGGACCATTTTTCTATAAAGATATCACTTTTCATCTGAAGTTTTGCCGTAATTTGTTCCATATGATAAACCTCCCTCACTCTATTCTTCCATTGGGAAATCGTTGGGGGCTGAGGCTTCAGCCATGAGACCGTAATCATTTTCTTTGCGAGGACAAGTAAGATCTTTAAGATGTAAGTCTTACTGTGATCTTGGATTTTATTCTGGAAAATACCTAGTATTATAAAGGATGGTTCTAGGGGAATTGTAATGCCCAGGCAATTATTAATTTCCTTTTGTATTCCTTTCCAATATGTTGATAATTTTGGACAGTCCTAAAATATATGAGTGAAGTCTCCAATTAGTCCACAACCTCTCCAACATTTATCAGAAGTGTGGTTAAATCTAGATATAAGAAGAGGAGTCCTGAAAAATCTCATTTTGATTTTCCATTCAAATTCTCTTAACATTGGACTATTTGATATTCTATGACCCTCCCTAAACATTTTTTCCCAGTCCTCATCATTAATTATGATATTAATTTCTAGTTCCCATTTCCTTCTTTGTGCATTTTCAAAGCATTATCTAACATAAAGTAAAGTGTAGTGCAGTTTTTTTTATTTTTTTTATTGCAGTCCTGGTATCCTTAGCTTTGGACCGCAGGTGGAAATTAGCACCAGAGCTACAGCCTGATACAATACATCTTCCCTTTTATATTGCACGTTGTCCCTGTTTTAAATAAATAAATCATAATATATCTTGATTACTTTTTTTGTTTTTACTGAGATGACTATGCTTCTCCAGGAAACAATGTTAGCTAGCAGCACTGCTAGCATGTGCAGCTGGATTCAGATGTTTTAATGGAGCCGGTCAAAAACAAAGCCACACAAATTTCTAACAAAATAAAATGAGTCTGTGTGTAAGCAGCTCTGAAAAAGGGTTAGGAAGGGAGGTGGCCAAAAGGACAACATTAATCTTTAAAACTGCAAGAAATGACACTCAACATACCAATCTGGAGCTACCCCTTTGCATGTATCGGGCGCTCAGTAGGCGGGCCATCTTTACGTGTCTCCACCTTCCTCCTATGTTCTGACAAACCGTATTAACAATATCCTCATCACTGCCTGTCAAATTTCTATATAAATCCTTCACATTCTAAAATACTGCTGCAGCTGCAGTTGTTCTCGATGTCTCGACTACAGGAAGTCATTTGTGCCAGTTGCGTCATCAACACTATATTTCTGTATCAGGTATGATTTTTAAATTAAAAATAAAATTCCATCAACTCAGCAAGTGTCTACTCTGCACCTAAAAGTGCCATATACAAAGTAGTGCTTTGCTATGTTAATTGCCTTTACAGAAACAGTGGAACAAGACGTTGATCAAAACCATTCCTATTAGGTGCAAGTTGTTTACCACTTCTTGTTCTGGTATTTTTTGGTGTGCGTCTTGGCTCAGGAAAATGTCAGCCCAGAATACTCTTTATTGAACATGAAACCATTAAACATGAAAGTGGGAGCCTGTTGAGGCGGCAGCTCCGCCTCTGTCTCTCATCTCAACCCGCCCACTCCGGTTTTCTGGTGGCTGATGGATATAGCAATTTGAAACAGAAACTTTCAAATAAAAAGAAAAGATAAAATAAAGCATAATGCATTCACTATCAGCAAAGATGACAAACAAAATGGTGCTGACAGGAGAACTGTAGCAGAGAACGACAAAAATAAAAATAACGGTTTGAACCATTTACCAGGTTTACACACAAGCTAGCGTTACCCTGAGCGACAAAGACTTACTGTTTTAATGGCATGAGGGATTGCAGACAAATTTGTCTGCAATCCCTCATGTAACCAATACACCAACATATGAGGCAAATTAAAAGCTCACCAACTAAAAAATGGAGAGGGTACATTACAAGTTAGTTGGTTGTAACAGGGGCAAAACATGACTTTGTTTGTCAATTTGTACCTTCTTGAAAATCACTGTTTAACCCAAAAATGTATGCTAAATTTTAATAAATTTTAGGTGGCATTACTTAATGGAGGCTGTGAATAGAGAGGAACAAACAAACATGTTCATGTTAAATAAGATTTAATATGAATAGTTTCTCTTGTAATGATATTGTATAACCACATACATATTCACAAGCAGGGAATGTATAAAAGTGTTTCTTTTTGTTGTTTTTTAATCTGATATGTATTTCTCCCAAATTGCAATTGATATGTTTGTTGTTGTTTTTTTTCAGTCTAAAAACACATATCAAGTTTGTTTTGCTATTGTCTGGAAAACACGTGTGGGAGGAGTAATTGTGCATAATTTGCTAAAGAGACACTGATCAAACCGCTTTCTGTTTTTCTGAATCTCCCAATAGAGAGTCAAAGCTGCTGGTGCTAAGCAGCAAACAGACCGTCAGCAATTTTTCTTGTGAGTTATATGTTTTCACTGGAGTTCTGGTAGGATAAGCACTTGTTGTCAATAGTATTTGTCAAATGTCTAATATGGGACGCTGACACTGCAGCTAACGGGAGTTACAGTGTCATCACCTTCCCCCCGATGCTCAATCGAGCTGGCAAAATATCTTAGCAACCGCCTGAACTCAAAGGACGACCGTGGAAAATTTGATCGGTCACACGAAGTCCGGTCAGATGGAGACTGAAGGAACATACTTTTTGTATATTTTGTTTTTGACTCATTTTGACTCGAGAGTTTCAAAGTGGGTGTGTACGCCTTTACATGGCAAAAAACGAGTAAACGCATTAATTCATGCTCTATGTTTTACTTCAGCTCAATGTTATCGTTTATCCCTGAACTTGACTTTGAGCTTTCCGGCTGTAATTCAATCATTGGCATGCGTTCTAGGGTTTATTCCACTGCACCAGTTTTTATGATAGTATTGTTTTTCCACTGAGGATAATTGGATTTTGCTAAAACAAGAGTCAGTGGCCGCATGGAGACACAAATGAAGGACGAAAGACAGGGGACGGTGTGGAGAAATGGCCCTGATAAGACACCGCCAGCCGATATCTGGGTTCGCGTTGCCACCTCCTGGTCTCCGTCGGCAACGCAGCATGACAAGGCGAGTGCGTCACTCGGATTTTGAGCTGCCTGTGACTAAAAAGGGAGCCAGAAAATAATGGGCTCACAACACACAGTAACAGGCACTCTCGGCAAACAAATCACTTTGACGGTCAGAGAAAACACAGAAGGACTGCTGCTGTTGTCGTTGGCTGAAACTCAAATGGCCAAACAGCACCCACAGGATTTCTGGCTGTAATGTCTGGACCTAGACGCTTAGGGCTGAAACATGCTCTGAAAATCTTATAAATACTGTAAACTGTACATGTAGAAAGGACGCAACCTTTGGCAAAAACATTCCCATCAACCAATGCGAGTACTTGAAAAAGGGTTACAAAAATCTGCACTGATTTGAAGTGTTATAATTGCTGTCACAATGTACAATAGAAGTAAAACAGGCAATGTCCCATGAATATTGTTCTAAAATTAGAGATTGCTGCTGACAGCCTCATCTGTTTGTGATCTCCAGTAGATATCGTTGGCTCTCCTGCTTCGACACCATTTGGTTCAGTTTTAGTAGAGCTGAGGGTCGACTTAGTGGGGCTTTGCTGCTTCCTGCTGTTGTCTTCAAAGGCAAAAAAAACAGGACTATCCAACAAAAAGACAATTAAAATTTTAAATCAAAATGCTCTAGATCTAAATTATATAAGCTCTTAAGAGTAACCGCTTTCAACTACAAACATATTGGATGAATTAGAAGATTACTGAAATGTTCGAGACCTATATTTCTCTTAATCATGAGGATTTTCTGTTTACAGCGCATGAAAAGTCACTTAACATTTAAGATTAGAATGTCATATCAGACCAATAAAGCACTGTTTTTCAAAACAGACATGTGGGCTTATTGATTTTCAAAAGGTACTTTCAAACTGATAAACGAGACTCATCGGGACGTATTTTCAAGTTTAATGAATATGACTGTATGTTTTTTGCAGTTCAGAACATAAATATTTGTTATTAAAAGTTCACAGATCAAGACAGTTGTTTTAATCCAAACTGTTACTACCAAGAATCTAATGACTCCAGCACAATAACCCTTAACTATTCCCACACAACACAAAGTCAGTTTTAAAACCTGAAGGCATTTTTAGGAAACTCAAACAAGCAATCACCCAACAACAAAATGTAATTTCCAAACAAATTAGTGTAAATATCGATAGACTTGTTGAAAGGTGGAGCGCCATTATCTTCCCAGATCCACAGACTCTGCTTGAGGATCAATGGATTTACCAAATATCTGCTTAGATTTTCTTTCATCAGCTGGTACAATGAACTCTGTCTCAAAAATCAATCCCATGCTTTTGTTAAAGTGAGAACCAAATTTGCCTGCACAGCTTTGAATGATCTACACAAGTTCAAAGCTTTAAAAGATCCAGTCACCTTTTGCTGACTCGACACCCTGCCTGAGCCCTCAGCCGTATACGCTCTGGAGAAAACGCTCCCAAACTCTTCTCCTTAACTGAATTTATTGATTAAGTGCATCTTTTTGAGCATAGTTTTTACATTTGCTGAGTAGTAAATAGGAAAGTATCAACTTCCCATTGAGTGGGAGTGACAATAAGCAATAGAAAACACAATTAAGGTAATGTCTTTTTTTACTATTATTTCCAAGCAGTCATGCCTTCCCCTGACAGAACGGCACCCTGGGTAGTGAGCCATGTCACCCATGTTAAAAATGCCACTGAGTGGACGTGTGTAGGTCTGTTTTTCTTCCTTCCAGTAACTTCATTTAGACCAAGGACTCTGGACTTTGTTGTTACCTGCGTTTATGTTCTGCATCCACCAATTCAACTGATTTTTTTTTTCTCAAAGAAGGTGGCACCCCTGAACAGGATCAGTACAGTTGTCATTAAGGTTGATCGGGCTGGAAGAAACTCTTTAAACTTGGATGAGGATACTTGATGCAAACACATCCCGGCATTCTGAACAATTCAGATTTCAGATGTCTGGAGTCTGTCTTCTAAACTCCACTCCTTAGGCTTGCATATTTTTCATCACGCATAGCTTTCTAAATTCTGCTGAATGTGTCTCCTTCAGCCTGATTAATACTTGACATTTCTGTCTGCTCATCAAAAACGTGCCGGATGCATCTTGCGTCTCAAAAACATGACTTTACGGAGCCGTGAGTCTAAATCACGGTGAACACCTCCATTCATCTTCGGTTAAAATTGCTTCTTCTTCTTGCAAATGTAACAAATAAAGCAGCTCGGTTTTGCTTTCAATTTCTTAGACCTTGGCTCATATATTTATTTTTCAATGGATGGTCGCAGCTTTTAAATTTAGAGGTGGGACAAATAATGGCCCCAGCGGAGTCTTTTTGTAAAATAGCACACACTAACTCGCTGGGAAAATTGGATGGATGGCCCATCAAGCAGGGGTTACACTCCCAGGTCGACCATGTCCTGTGAGCCCTTAATTATTGCATGAACCTGCAATTTGTTACCCTAAACGAGCAGCAGGCTTACAAAATCATTATCCTTGTGTATTTGAAGTACTGCAGCGTGTCTTTGACTTTTAAAACTGATGTAAATTTTGGCTTCTGCAGTTTCAGCATTTGTTGTGACAAAGTTCTGAAAAGGCTTTCAGGACATATTGAGAATTCGGTTCACATGTCCGTTAAAGGCATTTCCGCCATTTTCTCATCGTCTTTGTGCACTGACACCACGAAAAGCAGAGCGCTGTAGCGCCACTTTCTGAAAAGTTCAGTAATAAAAACGCATGTCGTGCTTGGTGGTCTTTGAGTTTGGCCACAGCCTTCGACAGAAAACAACTGTGTGATTTCACACGGCGGGCGAAAAGAAAAACTGCTTTGGCTGTATCGAGCGGCGCTCTCGAGGGACGCGATGAAGGCGAAAACCTGCTTTTCATGTTCCAAGTTATAATCAAGGTTAAAGTCTTTGCTTTTTGTCCCCGAGGGAGGCTGGGTTAATGTATTCAGTCTGCTAACTGATGTTCAGGGAAAAAAAAAAGAAAAAACTAAAGTACCTGTCTGTACAGACTGGCAGGCTGCCTTTTTTCCACATGTACATAGGCTGACAACTGACAGGTTCTTCATGTTGTTGCAACTATTTTGTGATTGGTGTGAGATAGATGTGATGTTTAAGTCCTTCTTATCCTCTTTCATTGTGATGTGATGAATTAGTAATATCCATATAAAGCTGGAATATTTAAAAACATCCTGAAATTGCTATAAAAGGCGCCGAGTGGCACTGTTTGCTCTTATCTGCAAGCAAACAGGTCTACCTCGGTTCCAGCTCTAGGCAATCCATGGATCAATCCATCCATTTTCTGTTGCTGCCTAATCCACAGAGAGTTGCAAGTTTGAAGGAAGTGAGATTTTCAGCATCAAATAGGTAAGATGCATCGCTTCTACAGGTTGCTTATCATATGTAGAGTGGAGGACAGAAAATTGGGAGTGTGTGACTAGAATGGAACTGTAGCACTTATGACCAATGGTTGTTGTAGAAAGGTACGAATGTTCGACTTTCTTGCGTTAATAGCAGGAAGCGGACCAAAGCCGAACAGTCAACACACAGTCAGATGGTTAGGGACCGTTCATGTTCGCACACACCTTTCATACAACGGTGCAGACCACCTGGTCACATCCCATCCTGCTTCATCATGCGTCCCACCCCGACCCACCCGGGTTCCCACTTCCTCTTTCTGTCATCTGTTTTGCTTTTACGAAACGGTCACAGAACCATCACAGCGCTTTCATGCAGGCAGCCTCCTCTGGATGGAAACATTTCGGTTTCCATCCAGGAGTTGTTAACCTTTTGCCAGTCTTATTACTATACCGGTTATTTAGTGAAGGACCTTAAAAATTTATGTAATTCCTCAACACGTCAATTAAAGGTTCCTCTAAAGTATTTATGTCTCCTGCAGTGGAAAACCGGAGCGTGGAAGGGAAATGGTTGAAGAGAAATATCAACGATGCTGTGTGAGCGCATTTTTGCATAAAACATGGGAACAAACTTCTGACCAGTCACACAACACTTCGTACAGAACTTTGTTGAAATATTTCGCACATATTTCGTGTCCAGTTCAGCTGGCGGATGCCTCTCTGCGAACAAAATGACGCAATTTTTGTCAATCATTTGAGAGCCAATTTAGGCACTTTGCATACTGTCTGGGCCTTGACCAGTGACAAGAACAACTTGACTTAGCCAGGATGAAACCAACCATGAGCGGACGACTGAAGCCACTTCTTATGTTGTGTAACTTGGGGAATGTCTTTTTGTAACAAGAAAGCTAAAAAGCTGCCCCTGATGCTGTTGTGGCTGCTGATTTTGCTCAGAGGAATATTCAGATCTTAAAAGACAAAGCATTCTCCAGTGAATATTTTCCTTGTTTTCCCACGCTGTCCGTCACAGAACATTTACAGAAATACAGCCACGCACATACTTACATCTCACGTTGGCCCCAGCTATTCTACTCCAGATATTTTGGTAAACAAATTTTGTTTTTTGTTTTTCTTTCTCTGTCTTTAAAATAATCTCCTTCAAAGTTTACAATTAACACAATGCAGTTGGGGCAGGTGTGGTTTTCTTGGCAACTGCTAAACCCGATTCCCACAGGGGCATGATATATCACTCCGGAGACAAGTCTCCTCTGCTCTGGAGTGCAGTGGCACCATGTTTTACAACTCTGCATCTGATGCCTTGAATCACACTCTGTGATGTACGGCTTGGATGTAGCTGGTCAGTCAAGGAAAATTCATTTAATGAATCTCTTAGGTGTTTTTTTTTTTCTTCCTGTTTATGAGAAGAAAAGCCGCCGCCGTTCTGCCAATCAAAACAAAGTTCATGAGCAGGGCGGAACCACTGAGAGTGAGAGCTGAGCAGCAAAAGTGGGGAAAAAAAGTGGGTAATAATAATAAAAAAATTATTTTTTATTATGATCTCTGTTTGTTTTTTTTTTACATAACATAGACCTGAGATTATACCAAGGATGTGTTCATTTTTTAAAGCAGCCTAATGATTTTGAATTATTTCATGAATCAGAACACTTGCTGCAGTTTAAGATGTTTTCAAAATTTTTGGAACATACACTTGATTAAGAGTTACAGTAAAAGTGAAGTAGAATAAAAGTAGACTAGAAGTAATCAGTACATGGACTGTCGGCACTTAGCTACAAAATATCAGTTCTTACTCATGTTTTTTAGCCAGACTAACAATTTTAAGAACCTAAGCATAAGTCATTCATTTCTACAATGCGTGTATTGACGTTACTTCTCACGTTATTTTATTGCAATGTGCTACAGATTGTAATAAAGGTTGTTTGTTGGCCTCTAAAACTTGAAATCACAGATCAGAAGCTTATTAAAATAATAGAGACATAACAATATGTTTTAAGGTTATGTTCAGTGGCTTATTGATTCACAACTATGAAGTGGAACTGGAGAAAAAGCCTCAAAGGAGTTTCTGAAAAGAGCCTGCATGAAACCTACAATTGTTTCTAATGTGCTCGATGCGAAGGCAAAGGAATAAGAGGACAAATGAGAGACGGGGATGTGAAGAGGAAAAAGATGGATGACGAAGGGGAGTGAGGGAGGGAAAACACTGAGATGGAGTTCATTACTGGTGACTGCAGATGCCTGCACTCTTCAGCAATTATCTAGACATAGTGGGGAGGAGGGGAGTGTAAAGATCGCTGGGCCGCTCAAAGGACTGAGAGAAAACTTATGCTGTTCTGATCCACCCAACACTCAACCGTCAGCAAAAGTGTGTGTGAGTGGGTGCACACAACCAGGTGTTGTATTTGGCTGCTTTTGACACTGCTGCAGTCAGGACTAATTGTGTAAAGTAGATCTAGTGTTTGGAGAGCCGGGGAGATTGATTGAAAGAAGAGAGAGTGTAGCGGAAAGGAAAAACAATTAAGACGGTGAGATTGATTGGGTGTTAGCTTGTCGGTGTGTGTGTATGCGTGGGCGTGTGTGTGTGTGTGTGTGTGTGTAGACCTTCCTGTGGTAACTTTATAATCCCCAAATGGCTTCACAAGGTTAGATGGTGAGGTGAAGCACATCCTGGAGTGTTCGTCCTGTGAAGAGAAAAACAACTACACTTGCTCAGATTCACACTAACGTCTTCTTTAAAGCCACCAATTAGCCTAGCACACGTCTTTCTACTTTCTGACTGTGGGAAGCTGGAACATGTTGGTGGGAAGACAACACAGAAAACTTGCAGGTGGTGTCAATATACCTAGTTTTTCTTCCCTTGATACTAACGTCAACACTTCTGTCTGAGCCCTTCGTTGACTATTTTAAAGTTTGAATACACAGTTAGTTTGTTTGCTTCACATCCTGTAAAATATAATTCCATTACACTCCTGTTTATTCATTTCTAAGCCTATTAAAATCTTTCAATGAATTTTAAACCAAATGATATTGAAGATAAAATCTGTCTTGCCCACATCCAATTTTCATCCCTAACTGACAATGAAAAAAAATCCTGGAGGAGCCATAGTGTGAACAGCGTGTACATGAGCATGATTGACAATTCTAAGACCTTCCTCCTCCTGTGTACTTTTGCAGATGGCAGTAGGACCTCAGGGAGAAGACAGAGGAGCTTGATTTCTTTTCTTTTTTTTCATACATTCGCTGTTTCATAGCGAATGTATGAGACAGCCTCATAACTGTGGCAGTTTATTTGTTTAAACTGCCACAGCATAGTGGCAGTTTAAACAAATATGCAAAGACATATTTTTTATGAAACTTACCTACTGCAGCTTTAAAAAGGGCAATTGTGTTACATAAATGCAGACAAGACTAAAAATTAAGACAAAGTTCAACTTTTTTGTTGTAAAGTGAAAAACTTTCAGCTATAATGAAGCCTCATTTTGATTAGCCAGAATCTTAAAAGACTCTTAAGTAGATAAATTGCCCCTTTCCTGGAGCGGAGTCTTGCATTTCTGTCGGCAAGAAAATAAGTCAGGAGTGGTGCTACAGGCGGAGTTTTTCCTCCAAAGATCCACTGTGACAGCTAAACCCAGAGGCAACCTTTGTCCCCACATGGCTGTGAGTCTCCTAATCAACTTTACATTCAGGTCCTGTACAGTGAGGCAGGTCATCTTTTTTTTTTTAGTTATTTCAGGATATTTTCTGCAAATGTGAATGTTAGCCAGTCAGAGCAATAATGTTTTACAGCCATTTTTTTTTTCTTTTGCCCTGAAGACCTCTTTTATAAGCTCTGTGCTATTTCCACACAGACAATCACACTCACAAAGGACACATGTTTATGCTTGGAGCTCCAAAATGTGTGTGTTTTTTAATTAATACAAAAGGAAAAGAAGACGATTCTGAAAAGCAAAGAACTTTAAACAAAGATACCTTCTTCATAAATGAGAAATAATCCCATTTGAGCATTCATTCTAGTCTTAAAAAATTGTCTTTTGATAAAGCTTATGGTTAAAGACACTTAAGTTTTCCAAGCTTTCTCTTTAGTTGTTCAGCTATAGGTACTTTTTGTCACACTCTTTCTGCTCTTAACTTATGCATCATTTGCAGCTATTACTACCATTAACTATGTTCTTTTAAAAAAAAAAAATTATATATTTCTATTTATCTGTGACGTTTTTTCCATCAGCTGAGCTACTGCTGTCAATAGCTTCATATTCTCAGACGATAACCTTGAGGCTGCCTCGCTTTCTTGCTAACAGTCAGCTTTAGATATTTTTTCACCTCACTCCCCAATTTGTGTGATGGGAAGAGGAACTTAGGTCCTCGTTCGACCATGTTTGCCACTGCTCCACTTTGCAAAGCACATTTTAGCCTTTTCTTCATTTATGAAGCACGTGTTTGCCTTTAAACGCCTTATTCAATTTTCTCTGATATTTTGAAAGCTAAGAGAAATAAGTGTCGCTGTTACATTTTTTTTTAAAGAAGTTGTTAATCTAAAAGGTGAAGTATATATTTTTAAAAATGCTTCAGTTGCATTCATTTTACAGTAATTATTAGGTGCTCCATTTAAATAATGGCATTGATTTAGCAAAAAAACAAAAACACTACCTTCCCCCTGCCCAAACCCACACACTAAAATAAAACTGTAGAAGAATATTCCCCTGGATAACTTGATTTCTTTCGTTTTCATGGAGACGCTCTCATTTTGTGTAACATCACCCCACAGCCTGTGAAATACTTCACAGGCTTGAACGCACACATGCGCAGAACGGACGGCTAACGGGCTTATTCTACACATTAATAACGGATATATAACAACAAAAACAGAGGCAGATAACATTGTGTTGTGTTGGACTACTTAACCTGCTCAGTTTAACACAATTTCTGATAAGGAATGTCTGTGTTAAACGAGCGCTTAGTTCTTACTGTTTACAATGAGGTGGAAGCTGAGCGTCAACAGCGCATGTGCGTTCGATGGCATTCTAAAATCACAGCGCCATATAGTGGCCTGGCATGACAACTACAGCTGACTAAGGCGGCTTGGTGGTGCCGTCTGAACAAGGAACTTTTTTCCCAATCAACAACTGAAATTACAGGCAGTTTCCAGGCAGTGGTCTAGTGTAAACGTTATCAAGCTTTTTACACATCTTTACCAGGGAAGTCAACAGACGTGGAGGTGGAAGTGTATGCTAAACAGTCGATGTACATTGTAAAGCTTTATAAAGACAATACTCAGACAATATGAAACTGCACAAAACAAGCGAGAACAGAAATAAACAAAACCGGAGGTGATAAAGAAAGGCCATTTAGGAGAATGGAGAGCAAATCAAGAGCTAAAAAAAAAAAAAGAACAAACACAGAAAAATGATTCTGCTTTACAGAAAATAATACAAGAGAGCGCCTGAGTTAAACAGAAAAAAAAAGAGAAGTCCCAGCAGAGTTTGGCAATTAGGAGCACCTCGTTAAAGAAGCTTTAGTGACTAATGGACATAATACACAGCTGCATACACACATTCACCACAGGGAGTACGAGATGGCCAAATGCCTACATTTAACGACTTCAGCAGTGAGATCTTTTGACTTTCTTTCATTTTCTTCTTCTTCTTCTCACCCTTGCATTATATCCGCTGAAATTTAAAATGCATTAAAGCTCTGCCTGTTGCACAGAAGGCTTTAAATGTTTAAGTTCTAAACATTTCCTCCTATTCACCTAAGTGGAGCGAAGTGGTGTGCTTGGGAGTCAAACAATAAATTAATGATCAAAAACATGTTAACAGATGTGAATCACTAAAGCTTACCAAACAGCTCACCAACGTGCATGAAAAGAAAATTTTCTGTACAAGGTTAGGCTCCAGTTTTAACTGCAAATAAATGATCTCTGATGTGCATCAGTTGTACTTTGGAGTACATCGAGTCTTGATTAGATTATTTGGTATGAGCAAGTCCATGTAATGCATCTACTATGAGTAAACATTGTTCCAAAGCAAGAAAAAAAAAAGAATGTTCTCTGCTACTTTCTGAATCAAATCAGAGTTCCATCTTGGTCGTGTTTGATTCGTCTGCCGTCCAATTTTGTCCGTTTTATCTTTCTGAACACTGAGTCCACCGGGAGCGTGCCTTTTGTTGTTACAATCAATTCACTTGGACACACAACGGCATGTCGCGTCTATATTTATCTGCACTTTTATTCCTCGAGCCACCTGGAGAGGGCTAAGCTCAGTTGTTTGGAGTCAAGCAATTGGAAAAATCACCTCGTGACTGACAGGTCATGACCCGCAGTTGGCGCATAGGTTGGACAGCTTGTATGTTTTATTACTTTTCCTTTTTTCTGCTTTTTGTTTGTTTGAACCGTAGAAATGAGAAACATAACGTACTGGAGTTATACAAAGCGAGGGTGGATGTTTCTTTGTCTAGAGCACTGCTGAGGAAAATTTTCACATCATACAAAGGTGAAAGTAGTACGTTTCATTTAGGCTGGCTGAATTCAATACTGTCATTGTTTACTTGTACTTTTTAAAGTAAACTATTATATGTTCCTTTATTTCACAACATGGTTTCATGTTTGAGTACATTTTAAATCACATGCACTGTGGGAATAAAAAAGGGAATGAAAGAAAAACCGCTCCACAATCATCATTCTGGCTGAATATTCAAACAATCTTCGTGGCAAATAAAAATGTGTTTCTCATGACTTTGGGTTTGTTTTTGCTGTACATTTTACCTACCATTTATGTTTTAGTTCACTCTAAGATTTATTCTTCTTACTTAGTTGTTATCATTAATTTCTTGTTAGAACTTTCTCATTTTTTAATTTTTTTTATTTTAGTCCCTCATAGTGTTTCTAGTCAACTTGTTACTATAGGTTTAGTTAATTATTCTTTTATATCTGTGTTTACGTCTATCGTCCTTTAGTGATTCCAGTTAGGTTATTTCTTTGTTTAGTTCCTCTAATTGTTCTAGAACTGTGTTCCTTAGTTCTTATTATTTTTAGATCAGCCTTGTTTCTGTTTGGTTCTTAGGTTCCCCTTCATGTCTTTGTCTCTTTCTAGTTTGTCATGTTTTCTTTAGTCTTAATGGTTTTGTGTTTTTTTTTTTTTTTTGTATTAGGATTACTTCCAGCTCCCTTGTGTTTCCTCCCTGACTCTTTCGTGTTCCCCTCTACATTTTCCCTGTGCCACCTTCTCCCCACCCCTAAGTCTGACTTCTGCTCCAGCTACTCACCTACAACCAGTTACCTCATTTAGCCAGGTCCATTGTTTCCACTTTCTACCTCCCAGTATTTAAGTTCCTCTATTTCAGTCACAACTCCCCAGTCCGTCTCGTCACAGCCCTCGTCATTCACCTCACTTTGTCCTCGTCATTTTCTTCCTTTCTCCCTAGTTGCTGTGTCTCCAGTTTGGACTTGTTTTGGATTTTTTTCTGTTACCCTGGATTATGCATTTTTGTATTTGGGATTCCTTTTGTTATTAAAATCATTTACTGAACTTTACATTGTTTTGCCTGCTGCATTTTTGTCTGATTTTAACTAACCGTGATAGAGTTGCTTTCTGAAATTGCTTGGTTTGCTGGTACAGACTCAACTTTTAAGCATTGCTCAAAATTATTCTAGTAAAAAGTCTGGTTAGACGTTTACATACACCCATGTCACGTCAAATTAATTTTTTAACATTGAAGTGATATAATGCTTTTAAATCCTTCTTTTTCACATTTCAATAATTTGATGTATATTAAGTGGACTTGCCATGCCACAAGGTCATGGAGCAATCCACTCCATGCAGTATTGACCCACCAGGGCAAAACCAGGAACAAATTGCTAGAGTAGAAAAGGAGAAAAAAGATGAAAAGCCACCAATTTCTGTGAATATAGTGATGATCTTGATTATTGTAGTTTAGCAATTGATGCCTGTCAATCGGCCATCAATTGAAATCGTGTAAATCAGGAAAACATCTAAAACATGCGGGTCAGTGAGCCTTAAAGACCAGGGCTGGAAAACACTTTGTTAGATAGTGGTAAGGTTGCTTCTCATTTCTGTATTTGGTACAGTTTGTGCCTGTTGAAGACATCAACAGATCAACAGTGCATACATGCTGCTATATTGGCAAAGAAGCAACTTACCGTGCCAAGAAAACCATTTATCCACTGTCATCAGTGGCCATGCTAGCTAGCGTTAGCATGCATGGCAGACTGTTGCTGTGAACCAGCTGTAGGGTAACAGAGCGCAAGTGGGAGGATGTGAGCAGCGCATACGTGAGGGTGATTGACAGTGCGAAGATGCTCCTCCTGGCTCTTGTTCTTTTGGACCATAGGGAGAAGGCACAGTTTAGTTTTTTTTTTTTAGTGTCACAACATAATAATTTTCACAAATATGTAAAAAATAAAAAATTTAATAAATGTTACATGCTGTAGCTTTAAGTTACAATAAAATGAATCAAAACTGGTAGACTGCTGATCTCACCCTCAGATGGAACACATTTTTTTCCCACTACGTGTGTTGATTTTAATTCAGATGTTATGGCTAAACAAACTGCAAAAAATTTTAACAAGCCTAAAGAAATACCAGAAACTGTATGGTGCAACTTTGGTTTCCTTTCTGACTGAAATATCTGCAAATTTGACCTAAAATGGCTCGCGAGGCTGACGATTCACACTCATGAAAATAAATCCTCTGCGTAAATGTTCACAAAATTTGAGTGAAGGAACTATGCTGGGGCAGTGGGATTGGAATAATCTCAAGCAACGGTTCTTATTAAACGCCCGGAGCTCTTGTTGAGGACGTGCCATAATTTGCGTCACATCATTCTGCGTTTGAGTTTGAAGTTTTGATTGAGTCCCTCTTTCATCTGCTGACGCAATTACAGTTTTAATAAGAGAGTAAATTGAGCCAACATTGTTCCTTGCATTTAAAAAGAAAACAAAACACAAAATAAAAACGGGAACTGCCTGCCACTTTGATTGAAGAAGAAAAACCCAATTTTCACTCATACTTTTTATCTTAAGCTGTTTATATTCTTCCTTGTTTACCTCACACACTAAAATGAATGCAAGTACTCACAATACCCCCAAGATAAATTCCTATATCCTAATTTTTCTGCAGTCTATAAAGATTTATGTCGTGTAAACTGTCAAATTTTTGTCTTCCGTAATTAGCATATTGCTTTTACTTTATTGTGTTTTTAAAACATGCGCATGTAATGCAACAGTCACCTCGTACAGTGATGGATGACGATGATATAATGTAAGGAGACGAATCAATACACAAAAATTGGAATACATAATGAAAGCATTAGATAAAGAACATGTCTGGGGGGAGAATAGCATAAGAGGAATAATTTTAAAAAAAAGTGTTTTGCACCAACTTGAACAGGTCACAAACATTTCCCCACGTGTTTGAAATGACTTACTTTTGTTTCGGTTCATGATTGTTTCCCATGCTTCCACATTTAGAAGGAGAGTAAATAGATTTTATGGCAACATAAGCCGCATCTGCGTCAGTGAACTCTTAGCTTCACACATTTTTCTTCATCTTGCCCCTCCGCTCGGGCTTTGCCGTGTTGTATTCTCAGAAATGTTTTTGCCCGCTGATTAAACGTGAAATTACTTTGGTTAATTGGTTCTAAGATTAAAAATGATTTAAAATCTTGAATTGATCTCTCCGAGACTATCTGATAAGCAGAAATAAGACAGCCTGGAAGTGTTAAAGGATTAATTAGAGTTAACGTGTGTTCGAGAGAGTTCCTCGAGAAATGAAGAGAGCAAGAGTGGTAATACCCTTGTGAGCCCTTCGTATTTACTGCACCGTTAAGCAGCGTTCATTTATCTTATGAAAAACTCACTACACACACCCACAGACACACATATATATAATGTACAAATGGCCCCGTGAGGCATTTCTCCCCAGACAGCTCCTCTAATTAGCTGCTTCTGAATGAATAGGGTTAAGCCAGCCACTTTTCATAGTATGTGCAAGTCTCACTAATGAAACGCATTTAATTGTGGACCACCACACACAGAAAGTTTAACAAAATGAAAACATTTATATGTTTAAAGCAAAGGCGAGTTTATCTCGTATAAAGGCCATTTTGTCTGGACAAAACCTCCAGTCGTCTGAAGGTTTATTATGTGAGAAAACATGCTAACACTGCCTGGGCACGTAACTCGGCTGCTCCACCAGCTACTCCGCTGGCCTTCAGGAATCTTTCCACTGATATACATTCATATGGATGCAAATGAGACATCAACATAACACAGAGAGCCAATTCTTCATGGCAGAGATGTGGCATCTCTCAGGTACTGCAGATTCCTCAGCTGTATAGCCATGATGAAAATCTCCCGTTCCACCGCATCCTGCAGCTAAGTTTATTGCTCACACATTGAAACCCTGGCGCCTGGTCGTCCACCTCTGGGTCTTTGTAAGTCGCCGTGGATCGCAAGCATGACGTTTCATCCAAAACTGGATGATTTGGAAGGTGTCTTTGCAGAGCAGGAAATGCATTGGTATTTATTTGTCTTCAATGCAAACTTTCAAAAGTTCACATTAAAACTTTTGAAAGGCAAATGCAAAGGTTCTTCATTGGATTGTGATCTAGTGACTGTGGAAGCCAATGGAGTGCGGTGAACTCCTTGTCATGCAAAGAAAAAAAAAACAGTTTGGGATGATGTGATGTTTGTAGCATGATGCAGTAACCATCAAAAGATACAATAGGTACACTGGGATCATGAAAGGATGAACGTGGTCAACATCACTCATACTCTGCCGTGTTTAAACAATTCCCAACCGGTACTAAGGTCCCTGAACTGTGCCAGGAAAATATTCCGCGCACTACTATTTTTATATAATCTCAAACTATTTTCTTCTGACATCAACAAGGCCTTTGTATCCACAAAAATACTACTTACTAGATCTTTTCACTTTGTCGGTTTGTTCCCATCATAAAATGGAGAATTGGGACCCAGTGAGGATTTTTCTTAGAACTGGATCTCCCCCTGAAATTGATGAAAAGAAAACTGGTCGAGGATGCTGCCAAGAGAATCTGTTCCAGAAATACGTCACCGTAACTCATTTGGGATTCGAAGCCTGCTTCTGAACTTTACTAGCTTCAATTTCCTATAGATTGAGGAAATTAAAACAACTCAATTCTTTTTTCAAACTGTGTGTGATGCTAATAAAATACATATTACCATATTGTTTGTATTAAAAGTCTGTCTTCCTCACAAGTCAATTATTTTTAAAGAGTAAAGACAGATCCCCAGTGATCTTGGGTGCTATTTTTTATTTATTTATTGGTTTGTAGTTAATTAAAGAGAGACCCTAATTAATTTTTCAAACATATAAACAAACCTTAACGAGCACACAATTACAGATCTTTCCCTCCTAATGAGCACAAATCATCATCATTTCCTTTCGTCGTTCTTCACTCGCCCTCCAGCATGAATAAGTCATGAAAATCCTTTTTGGCCATGCATGCTCCAATCCAGGTGGCTTTGTGACAGAATATGTGAACCTCTTAAAATATTCAATAGTCTGGTGCTCAACAGCTGTTAACCTCGGTGGGGTTTTTGTGTGTGCGTGTGTGTGTGTGTGTGTGTGTGTGCAGAGCTCAACCTGATTTGAACTCTGATTACCTGCTGGGATGCAACACATATTTTAGATTCTCCCTGATAGAGTCTGACAGTTCATAGTGATGACAACGTTGATGCGATGATAGAATTGAAAAGAATGATGGAATGAGTTAATCTAGCTCGTTCTTCATTTTTCCCGGCCAAAACGATGAACTAAAAACAATGCAACAAATTTGCCTTTACTCAAATCTCTCAATAGAAATCGACCCTGACCTTAATTTCATTGCTAAAAGAATATTCCCTCAAAATTCTCAGACTTTGCTGAGCTTCAACAGAATGTGTGCATTTACTTTGGTAAATGCAAAGTTTATTTATTAACATGTTTTCTCTTAAATGTGTCGAGTTTTTTGGCTCTCGGTAATTAGTTTGTGTTTGTGTCGCAAAAGCAAAAATATGTGAAAAATGTTTAAAGCGGAAAAGAGATGACGTTCCATTTTTAGCACAACACTTGAATTAATCTACTTACATGCACTTATTTTATTTATGATGTCTAAGAATAATAGTTTAATATGTTTATTTATAACATTTTGATATTAAGTTGGGTAATTTTCTTGCAAACAAAAAGCATTAATACAAACAAAGTGCAATAAGTTTGGATGAACAGAAAAAGGGCCATCCACCATGAACATCCAGATAAATCCAGGAGCATGAAACGGAGTAAGTTATTCACTTCCTAATTTTTGATTCTTAATAATTTATACTCAGTGGGAGAAAAGCGCACTGGCTATCTGGTGGGTATTTTATTCATGTGCCTTCACAAAAGTTGGCCGAAATAAGTTTTGTCCCAGCTTCAAATGAAAATCAAAACTTTCTCCTTGCCAAAGTCTCTTGAGCAGTGAACTCCTTTCCCAAGCTGAAATTGCATGAAAATCTCATTTGTTCCAAAGTTCAGCTCTAAAAGCAGGACAGACAGCTAGAGAGTGGCAACAAACTTGCAGAAAAAGATGGCAAGAACAAGAGGGAAGAATTAATTCAAAGGATTGTTGCAGAAAGAGGGACAGCAGAATTGAATTGGACTTTCCGAGTCCTATACGCAAAGTCAAAAAAATTGTTTTGTCCCCAAGATTTGTAGAGGCTGGCCCAGATTGTGTCATCTTAGTTGTAGTAGTATCATAAACAAAGAATGAGCAGTGTGTGTTCACTTCTCCATGCTGCAGCAAAATCCCCATTTATAGAAAACAGCATTAACAAGTAGAATGACTTAAAGCAATAATAAAATAATAAGATCCATCATTTTTTTAAAAAGCAATCATTCTTTTAATCTGATTGGTGAAAAAAATCCAATTGCATGTGGTAAAATATGATTGTTTCTGCAGCTTAAAGTTTCAGAATGGCCATAATTGTGATTTCAGAAAATAACTTTTCTTCTTTGTTTCTTTCTGTATTTCGACCAAACAGATTTAAAAAGACGGTTGTATCTACTGTATGTGACAGTACAGATTTGCTCAACAAAAAAAAATCTTAAAGGGGTAGAATATGGTAAAATCAACCTTTTTTATAATACTATTCACTCATCAAAAACATACCTGGAGTGTTGCCTTGATTCTTTCATGCATGTTTGAGAAATCCTATAATCTCCCATAGCAACCATTCAACTGTGCAAAACGCCTGGGTGGACCTAGCCCCGCCTTCGAGGTGCAGCTCCACCTTGCAGTTGCAATTTTCAAGCTCACAGAGCATCCCTCTAGTCTGGCTACTCCTTCAGACTAGCCAGCAGCAATTAGCAAACATCTATCAGAGCTGCACATCTGCTTAACTCGTTATTCGAGCTACTTCTCAGTGCAACTCTGGTAAAAATATTGTTGAAGGGTTAATAGAGGAGCAAAGTTGTGATGACTTCCTGAAAGTGGACTTTCAGAAAGAGCAGGAGTTTCTTAAAGGGACAGAGATCCAATTTCCAGTTTCTTTTGAAGTAACTGTTACTTAAGGTAACAGTTACTTGATTGTGCTACAAAATGGCACTACGTGGCTGGAAAATGCATAATAATGCCCCTTTAAGATTGTGTCCTCAATTCAGTGATTGATTTCATTAAATCAAGACAAAGTAGGGAGACCACATTCACGTAATTGTAACCTGTGTCTGAGTAAGTTTGTTACCTGGAGGTGCACAGTTGTTAGAATGGCGAGCAGAGTAGAAGGTCTGCAACACACAGCACCCAATAAGAGCAGCGAAGAACAGGTGGGCCCGGCTTTGGAAGGTCTCAGCAGCCCCACACAGAGAGGTCATCAGTGAAGTCACAAATCTGATTTTTTTTTTTAGGGCGGGGTGAAAAGATTGGAAATGGGTCATTCATGAAAAAGTCTGATATTGTTCTCATTTGTCTGCTGTGTGAACGTAGACTTTCACAAGTAAGGAAATGGCTGCAGCCCTTTCCATCAGTGGCAGTCAAAGCAAAAATTAAAAAGCTAAAAGCGAAGTCTTAACCGTGACAGACTGGTTGAGGATCCAGGTTTATGATGCTACCACACTAAGGGAAGGAGTACGTAAGTGAATAAGCAAGGGTAGAAAATAAAAAATAAAAATCTCTAAAGTTTAGTGTTGAAGAACTCCAGGAAATATTTCTCTGTGAGATTTTGCTTCTGCAGTAAAACATCGATTTATTGTAGGGCTTTTCACCTACCTTCAGAAGACATGCCAATAAAAATGGATGGAGCTGTGTGTGCTGGCCTGTTGGAGGCTTTGAACGGCAGCTTGTCTGACTCATGAAGCCCGAACTGTTTTGTAAGGTTGACTAAAGTCAGGTACTTTATTAGCAAGAAGTTTCTGCAAAGTTTCAGTCTCCCCCACACATGACCTTCCTCAGCCTTCCTTGGTCAAGAGGAAAGATACACCCTGAGAAAGTCACCAGTCGATCACAGGGCAAACACAAAGACGCACAAACAATGTATACACAACTATGCATTAAGAGGCGTCTTTTATAAAGTCCATGCAGAAAAATCATGCGAGATTCACTAAAAACGGACTGCACACCTGAAATTCAAACTTAAGACTTTCCTACTGCTGTGTAGCTGCATAAATATAGTTAAAATTGGGTTATTTATCCTAAATTATTTTTTACCTCTGGAATTGTCATCAGGTTTTTTTTTTCCTTTTTTGTTTTTTTTTTTAATTTTCACACACCCTGCGAGCCAAGATAATTTAATTTTTATGCCTGATATGAAACATTTTTTACCGAACAAATACAGCTGGGCTATGTAACCACATTAGTTGGGGGGTTTAATGTAATTTTATGGTAATCACCTTTATTCACTGAGCATCTCATGTTTGGAGCCCTCTAGGTGAGGTTTCCAAATTTGCTGTAATTCAGTGAAGACATTTTCTAACTTTCGCCAAAACACACAGGCTAGTTTTATGTCTTGTAAACTCACACACACGGTGTGTTTTAGTGTTGCATGTGTTTGATTTTATTTAAGTTAAATGCTGGAGAATGCTGTCTCTTTTGCCCCTATACACAGCTGCTATGTGTTTTCATACCGAAGTTCCATTATTTTCCGCACTTAGAGCTTTTTAAAGTCGGCTTTGAAGCTGAAATACCAAAGCAGACTCTTAATGTAATGCTTCTATTTTTAAAGTGTTAACACTGAATGGATGGATAATAAGTCATAATTCAAAAATCATAACACATTATACAACAACAAAAAAAATGCATGTTACAAGTCTTGTGATCTTTCACATACTTAAACATCCATGTCTGATACGCAGCTTCTGATATGGATAAAGTGGGCATATGCCCAGGGCAGCTCCTCATGCAGGGCGGCATGTGCTGCTCCACTAGTAAACAGTTCTTCTGTTAAATCTGCTGCCTATTTTTTGATCAAAATTATTTTTACAAAGGCTAAGACTGTTTTTAGCACTCGTGAAAATTAATTTGTGTTTCTTCAAGAGCATGAGAATAAACTTACCTATTTTCTAAAGGTAGATGTTATTTGACAGTTCTGCAGTGAAATTTACGTCTTGATCAAAATGCAACGGTGGTACACATAATTTCATAAATGCTTGATTAACGGGGCAATGTATTTTAACTGAATTTGTTTCCCGCAGTATTTATTTTTGGTATTTTTATTGTATATTTTTATGGTGTGCATGGTATATGGTGTGTCGGTGCCTTGCTGTATGTGTTTATAACATTATGGTTACACCACTTTTTCCCCCCTTTTTCAAATAAAATATCAAAGTACATTTTGAGTGTGTCTATGAAGCCAAATGACGTCATGGCGGAACATGTTGCCCCAGGGCTCCAAACAGGCAGGGACCGCCCCTGCTGGTATGCCGTATTCTTAGAATTTCCATGTCCCAAATCACATCTGTGTCTTCTTGACCGAGCAGAGCGCGGCAGCATGTTGGGTTCCTGAACATCACCGCATTATTAGTCCAGCGGGACGGCGCAGAAAGAGAGCCTGACATAATCTGCTTTGTATAATTGGACCCTGAGGCGGCATCAGCACAGGCGAGGCTCTCTCTTCCCGTTTCCCGGAGGAGTGTTGCTCCTGCTGCACACACCAAAAGTACAACTGTAATAAAAATAGAGTTGACCAAAAACATTGTTCGTCGTGGCTTACGGACGTCCCCGGCGTTTTCCTGTTTCACCTTTTTTTTTATTGTATTTTATTTTTTCTTGCTCAGCATTTTTTTTTAAAAACTAAAGTCTGCGTACCGGAAAAGTATGCCATACACCAGTGAGACAATGTTTCATTTTTATAAGCTTCGCCTCGGAGGAGTGACTGTTATGGTCAGTCTCGTTTGCAGTCTGTTGGGACTCTAATACTTATTTATTCTTTAGGTTTTTTCGTTCTTGTTCATTCTAATAAATATGCCTGACTTTTTATTGTAAATTTGCCTTTGTGTTGTTTAGGTAAGACGTCCGTAGGCTTGAATCATCAAGCTTGACTACAAAGAGCAGCAGCGATAACACATCACTGACCAACGATGTCACTCAAATCAACTCCAGAGTTCAACTTGCAGCTCTGCTCTGGCTTCAGCTGCACGGTAATTTGAACAAAAATCCTGACTTACTCCTCGAAAAGAAGAAAAAGTAAAAAAAAACCATTGCAGTTATTTATTTTTTGTTGACACTCGTAAAACCTCAAATGAACCCAGTAGTAGTTTATTTACTCATAATTTTTTATCTAATTGTTGATGTGCAATATAAAGAAGTAAAAAAAAAAAAAAGAAGAAAAGCAGCCCTGCTGTTACGGATTTATTCCACAAGAGGGCACTGTGACCTTCCCACCAGTTTCAAGTATCGCCAAATTGTGGCAAGCTCAGTGTGGCTGAGCTTGCATGAGTGAGCCGACTTTTATTAGCTTCTTCTAACAATGATGTGTTCACATTCCTGTTATCAACTGATAAAATTTGTGGGGGGTTTTATAAAGTTTTCAAGGGAATATTTTTAAGAAAGATGAATAATATTATTTGCATTTCTTAGAGTCTCTTCATTTTTTATGCTGAACTTTTTGCAGAGGCCTCATGTTGTATTTAAGTGCTCTTCATAAATTAATGTGAAAGAATAAATGTTGGATTTTGCCTGTATTTGATGTTACAGGCCTCCTTTCATCTCACTTTCATTTATGGTGAGCAGGTCTTTAATAAATCATCAAAAATGATTTTGCACTGAGGTGAATTTCTTCGAGACAGATGACTGAGTTTAAAGCGCTGCTCTTTTCTTATGTATAGCTTTAACTTACCAGTGTTTTCCATGAGGGGGGAATCTATTAACCATTCATTCCGCTTATGTACTGCAGAATATGAGTTGGGTTTTGTTTTATTCACTTTGAGATTACTGAATTAAATACAAAAAGGTTGAGGTAAATTCACTGGTCAAAGTACCTCCCTTCAGATTTGTTAAACACCAGGGGCTGAGGAGGACCTCTGCTGTGAGAAAAGTGATACTGCATAAAATGATCGGCGCTAGAAAGCTGCTGTAATGCGATAATGTCTCTTTAGTTTGGAAGAATTCGCACAGACGGAAGAGCTCTAGTTTTGACACCACTAAGCTATATTTGCAGACCGACAAATGTTCGATTTTAATAGCATATACAAAAACAAAGTATGTTCAATCAAATTCAGTTCAGTTTATTTAGAAAAATTCAAAACAAATGTAACGCCAAGGCACTTTTTCGAGATTAAATTGTATCCAAAAATATGCAATCAATTTAAACTGGTCTGGTCGCGAGCGTCGAAACAATGCATGCAAGTTTAGTTTGTCATGCCTGTTGATGAAAACAAAAAAATATATACCATATATCCCAGGAAACCCACCTGATTTCACAAAGTCGTGGAGAAACCATGACTCCCTTTTAACCTGAAGTCTAACGCAGAACAGATACGCAACAGCCTCACAAGCGCTGGTCCAGGTTTCCATTCTACTAGAAGGAAAAACTGAGTGGGCAAACTTAACAGAAGCTAATTAACTCCATCAGCGAGTGGCTTCATCTAAAACACGCGAACAAATGAGCTCATCGAGGGTAATGGTGTGCATGGGAGGAAAAATAGAGTAAAAATTAGTTTGTGGACAAGGTTGACAGTGGCAGTAATTGCACTGTTGCATACAGGTACAGCAAAAATATAATGTGTTCACTATCTTTGTCATACTGTGTGTAGATTAAATTTACACCAAGTGAGAGATTTTAGGCCTAGACAAAACCTTTTATGGACACCTGAACATAGATGACCTCAGTAAAATAAACAAAGAAAATAACTGTATTATTGCACCTACATTACATTTTTGAAGCAACATACACTAACAATTACCTGCAGGGAAAATGTTTTTTGTTTGCTGTCTTAAAACAGCATAAAAATCATCTGGTTTTCTGCACGCAAATTGTGTGTCGTCACTTAAAGTAAATATTTTTTTTATAAAATCAACATTGTTTCTTATATAGCAGATGTTAAAAGTCATATTTTTCCTAAGTTGGTCTCTTTGCATATTTTTTCTATTTACTTATTTACTTGTTCTCTTTAAATTGGCTAGTCCTTTTATTGCTCTACTCCACTGTACTTTTGTTTTGAATTTTTTATTTTTTTTTAATCAGCTAATAAGAATAAAAAAAATCTTTTTTGGTTTTGCTTTAGAAGCTTTGTAAAACTGACATAATACAATCATTCTTGCTGTGACAGACAAACCTGAAAATACTTTTTTTTTTTTTTTTTTACTATCTCACGTGTTAAAGAAAGCAAAAATACGAAAAATATATATCAAGCTGTGTTTCTGGTGGTGGTACACTAGATGGAGCTAGAGAGCAGCAGTAGAAAAGTTGCTTCCAGAGGATGAGTCACTTCAAAAGAGTCAGACCTTCACGGTCACTTTTTGGTACAACATGATCACATAATGGACGTGCATTGTCTTGCACATCCTTTAGCGAATCAAAACCCTCCACATCCAGAACTTTGCACACAAGACATGCTCTGTTACAAACACGATGAACTGTGTGTCCTTCACAGAGCCAGTGTGTAAGAGCCCTGTGGGACTGAAACGGCTTAAACAGACCCCATGAAGGCGCAGTGGCCTTCATACAAAAGCAACACTTCTGGGAAATGCTGCAAGCGTAACAACAACGGGAAGAAGACGCATTTGTGAAGGGCAGAGAACAAAAAATGAGACACCAGAGAAACAGCACACAGTTGTGGAATGTCTTGCGATGCAAGACCATGTAAGCTGTTACTTGTTGGTGCGTTTATCAGAGCTTACATACTGTGCATATGTAAGCTTTGATAAACGAATTTGATATAAAGAATTATAATATTTTTGCATGATTGAAAACATATATTGAATGTAACGCTTGCCTCTAAAGATTAATCAGATCAATCAAGATAACCACTGATGAATTAGAAATTAATAAACAACTTAAATACTTGCTATTAAGCATCTGATTAAGAGTTTATTTTTGTATTATAATGTAATTGATAACCATATTTTAATTTTGAATTTAAGAAATAGAATAATATGTGTGGGGTTTTTTTTCAGTTTATTGTTTTACGTCTAAAGGCTCAGGTATTGTTACAGCCACTGTTAAGCTAATAAATGTGCTGCATGGCAACACAACAACTTAAAGAAATCTAATTTACACAAAAGTTCAACTTGTCATTTTTACAAAGTGAGCTGTGATCGCAATCAAAAGAAATTTTAGATGATTTGCCGGTATGCCACAGGCACTTTATGTAACCAAATCATCAGTACACTGTCGTCCAAGCAGATTTCCATTATAATTTCAAAAAGGTAAAACCTGAATGTAAAGCTATGTGAAGAAACTATTTAAAAGAACAACAGCAACAAAGCAGGAAAACTAGCAAAGCCTTGACACAAATCAATGCCACTGAGAGAGCTAAATGCACACTGCTCATTTTTTCTCTTTTTCCATTTTATGCAGTTTGTTTCTGCTCAGTTTACTTGTGGCCATAGTAAAAAGGAACAACTTTAGGGATCTCCAGCCCAGCATGAGCGGCCATCTATCATGTCCAACTAGGGATCTGAAGAGAAGGCAACCCCCCCCCCCCCCCCCCAAAAAAAAAACACATTAATCATTGAACATATGTAGAAAATAGAATTACTGGCCAAGATAGCTCAGTGTGGAGTACCCAAACTGCCAAAAGTAAGCATGCATACAGAAATAAAGAGATGGCTTGATGAAATATTTCTTAACAAAAGTGCCAACCAAAAATTAAAATGAAGTAGTTTATTCTGAAATACCATGTGGTGTGAATTAAAATCTGTTTAAAAATGAACTAATTAATTAAAAAGTACAAAAAAAAGTCTAATTAATTGAAAACATAAAATAAAATATGTTAACAGGGAAAAATGTATCAATAAATAATATGTGAAAAACCTAGAGTAATAAAATAGGCAAAAAAGAAATTAGAAAGAAATAAACATGTAAAAAAAAACAAGAATAAAAATGAAACGATAAATTAAATAGACCATGATTATGACCAATGCAGTTAAAAATAAAATACAACTATGCATTTTTACATTATCCTTCCTGATAAATCTAAAATTTCTCTATTTTTCTTTTTTGGCACATTTGTTTGCTGAAAAATGTGTTTATTTCTGTATTCTTTCAGGATTGTGTATCCATACACACTGATCCACGAGTGGCAGATACGCGTTCTCTGTATGGAACCCCTTATGACAATAATCTGTGTGCTTATTTATTTTTATTATTCAAAAAAATAACATAAAATCACAGGTGCAACAAAAACACCATAAAATCAGGACATTTCTTTGATTGCCTTTCTTTGCTGAATCAAATGATCGTCATATTTGTGAGTAAAAAGCTGGATGAAAAATTCAAGACTGATAAAGACCTAAATTTCCACGTGTTAGGACCTCAGAGGAATGACAAAAACCTTTTGAGCGTTTCTTTGAACCCTAATGCTTCCCCACCAATAAAACTGCTAGCAAGACTGTTTTACGCAATGAGTCACATTGCAAAACTGCTGCTTACAACACAAACCATCTTCCGAGTGATAAAAAGATCCCGGCGTTGGCATTTGCATGCGTACGTCTGTGTGTATGCGTGTGATTCGGTTTGTATCACCCTCCCAACTATCACGCATGTTCTGACGCCAGACAGAACCTTGCACATGTATTAATGGAGGGCATCAAGGAAAAGTTTGATTCCAGTCCAGATGTAATCAAATATTCTAAGTTCGGTTTTGCCAACGTGACGTAGAGTGATTCTGCGCTCCAGCGGGTTCTGTAGAGATTAGCTAAATCATGTAGTTGATTTCCCCGGGCCGCAGCCGCCACATGAGAGATTTATTTCTGTCCCTAAGTCATTTGATTTGAAAATCAGCAAACCAGCTTTCTCTGGTGATAACACCCTCAGTCCAGGCACGTGTGTTTGGTTGTGGACATTTTTTCTTTTTTTTTGTTGTTTTGTTTTTTACGTGCATTGCAGGTGCGTGTTACATTGCTGTGTTGCCATTTCTAAATCTTGTTGTTTTTTTTTCTTTACCAACGCTTTATTATTATAATCTTTATTGTTTATTGAAAAACATACGATGCAGTTTTATCCTGACAAGATTTTTACTACTAAATCTCCCACCGAACAGCTGTTGATGTCGGGTCTTTGGCTAAGAGACAGAGCAGCCGTGCCATGCGTCTCCGCCCAGCCTCCCTGCCTCTTACCTCACGTGGATGCAGCAGGAGCAGCATGAGGGAGAAACATAAAAGAGCCTCATCACTTCTTTACTAGGGCAGCTGTGGCAGATTGCTGCTTCCCTTGTTTTTCTCCTCACTCCCATCCCTCTCCTCCCCCGTCCCATTTCCCCTGCTTACCTTTTCTCGTTAGCTTCGCTTGTTTATCATAGTTTTCTCTTTTGTTCTCTGTTGCGTTTTGCAGTTGTTTTGTTTTATGTTATGAAATACCTCCCTCTTTTCACCACTACGTCAATCTTCTTCCTTCATTTTTTTTCATTCTGCACGTCCCTGCTAAATTATCTTGATTTTTTTTTTTCAGTTGTTTTTGTGGCTGTAATGTTATTATAATTTTTTTCCCCCCCTTTATCTCAATGTAATTGAAACCTTCTTTTAAAATTTCCTATGAAAAGTATTGACTGTTTTTTTTAAAAAAGCATATATGAGTTCATTGTAGAGTCTTAATTTAAATGCAAAGAACAATTGTCCCTCTTTCTCTCTGCAGCCGACCTCCTTTGCTAATCAATCTCTTTGCTGTGTCACTCCTCTCTCTCTCTCTGTCAGCTTTGAGGTTTCCCAAAAATAGCTACGGCTTCTCCTTTGGGATTGGCATCTGAGCTCTGCCGTTATAGTCTGCACCATGCAGAGTGTTGAGTGTGTTTGTGCACGTGCATTTGAGAATGCCCTTTCACAAAACTCTGAGAAAGCCCCAACTTTCAAAGGATAAAGCGGTGTTATCTAAGCTTTAAGGGCTGAAAGAAGAGGATGGATCCAAAAACACCGATAGTATCGATATCAAGCTGATATCAGTATCAGACTGATACTAGCGCGGCGATATCGACACTTTAGTTTGAGACTCCCTTTTGAATTTTTTTTTTTGTTTTTGCATTGCAGTTTCTCAACAGGACCTCAAAAAAAGATTTTCTTTCAATTTGCACTCATATGACAATTTTTTTCACTTTGTTTATTTTAAAAAATTGCACACAAATCATATCAGCACCTGTATTAGCTGGGCCTGTACTCACTTGGTATCGGATCAATACAAAAAAATCCTGTTTTTCTATTTCATTTCTAGCTTTGTTTCAGCATGAAATCATTTAAAAACTGGTTAATAGTTCGCTGTGACACAATTCCAAGATTCATATGATGAACTTTCCTCAACTTGGCCTTTCTTTGGGTTGCAAAACAATCAGTTTTAGCAAATAAAAAATGTGAGCTCTGTAATCATAACCCGTTGTGTCATCATGAATTTTGCCAAGTTTAGATTTTCAAAAATAATTTAGCTGCACGCCGTTGTTGAGGTTCCCCGTTGTTATCTTGCCACGTGGTCATGAATTACTTGCATGGGACAGAAAACATTGCTTGATCAGCAGAGGTGTGCAGAGGCCCTGGCGGGAGAAAAACAACCGCGGCAGCAGAAAGAGGAGGGAAAAATGACTGGCAGCTATGCCAAACGTCAGGTGGAGACACAAAAACAGTGCAAACATGGGGATAAAAGGGTCAGACAAAGTAATGAGGTACTGTAGTTCCTCCTATGTTTGCAGTCAGATGGTGACATTGTGAAAGACGATATTGGTTTAAGGCTCATATGTGAGTTTAGAAGCAAGAAGATTTGCAGTGGAAGACAAAGATCTACACAATCCTGTTAAAATGACAAACAACTGTGATGTAAAAAAAAAAAAGATTTACTGTCTTTTTTCTGAAAAAGAATGTGTGTGCACACCGCTAGACGAACGCTTAGTTTACTTTTGTACACATTCAACATCAATAACAGTTAATCTGATTGACCTAAATTAAAATTCAGTTCACCTATTGTTGTACTTTCCCAACATGCACAAAATGTATTATTTTGGCAAAAGCCATCTCTTGCAGAGAGATAACAAATGATTAAATTGATCCCATTGAACAAATTAATCAGTCATAAATAATGTTTAAAAAAAGGGAAGAAATACACACAGAAAAAAATATAAAAATTAGAAATTGCACAAAGACAATGGATTATCCTCACAAGCAACAACTCAATGGTCTTGCTTAGAGGATCTCTGGGTGAAGTACGAGTTCTCACTACGTCCTCTAAATATAGTCTGAGATCCAATTGACATATTTCTGACAAAAAGGCCTTTTTTTTCAAAACACAAACTGTTTTCTGTCTACAGTAATTAAGCAGTATTAGGGCAGTGTACCAAAACTGGATTGTTGGAAAAGTGAATAAAGCAACAATCACAGTTTTCATTTTTGTTTCTGTCTGCATGAGCAAAGCTATGACAACAAGAGGACAGGAAATAATGCTTACTAAAATCTTTGGAAAGTCAAATTTACGTTAGACTAGAATAAACACATTTTTATTATCTATTGCCGATTCCACAAGCAGTGAGTGGACTAAAATAATCAGAGTGAGTCAAAAAACAGCAGACAGACAGTAGCGGAGAGAGAATAGACAGAGGTCAGTGTGGCCGCCAGCTGTTTGAGATGAATAGACCATTATATTGAACAGAGGGCAGCAGATGGCTAGTCAGCACACTGGCACATTGCACACAGACATCTCTGAAAGACTAAATGGGAAACTCACGTGACTAAAATAGCAAATCTGCTGGCTGACCTGTAAGCGCTGCTAAATGCAACCATGCTTCTCCTAAAGTCGGTGTGGTTCAAAAAATTCTCTAACAAAATTATTTATGCGGTTGTTTCACAAAATATTGGTTCTTAGCCCTGTAATGGGGTTATATTGTGTATTTCCCAGGGACATTATATAGTGGCATTTTATAGCACAATCATTCTATGTATGTCAAACATGACTTAAAAGAATTTTCACTTCATAATTTAACCCTTTGAAATTGAGCCTCTGTCTCTTTAAGAAGCTCCTACTCTTTCTGATACTCCGCCGTCAGCATGTCACCACAACAGTGCTCCTCCATGATGGTGTTTACAACCATTTGACTGAGAAGAAGTTAGTAAAATCAACAGATGCACATTTCCATCAAGGGTTTTCTAATTGCTGCCACTAGTCTGAAGGAGTTGAGCGGGGAAAGGCGTATGCTGGGAGTGGTGCTCTGGTGACGTAAAGATCAATTTTATACAATTAAACAATGTTCCAATAATGTTACCACATGTGGTCATCGTCTTGGAGGTGTTTTTGATGAACATTTTTTTTGTGTGTTTCACTCACAGACGTTTTAATCAGCCTGTGACTCACATATCATGGCGGTAAGAAATGACCAAATCTGAGAAGGTTTCACATGACTATTTGAAATGTCATGGCTTATTCTGAGAGAAACCGCTGTCCACAGGATGCAGAAAGAAGCCCACTTCCTTTTAGTCTGCTCACAGCTCAGTCTCAGCGTCTGCGCAACTGTTCCGACACAAACTGAACGCAAACATCCACAATCAAGGCTTTCAACAGCGGAGGTTGTGCGTGACAGTGATGCACCGTGTAAATAGTTTTTCTCTGCTTTATACCCTACCGGAAACTGAAACGAGGATTAGTGTCTTTGCATATAAAGCTACTTCCTCTTCACAACGGGAATAACCAGCGGAGGTGATTTGCAAACCTGATAAAGATGTTGCTTTGGCAGTACTGTTTAAATATCCCAGGACTCTGCTGTAAGTCTGGCCACAGGGTCAACCAACAACGTAAAGGCAAAATGGGGAGACTGGAAGACATCAAAGGAGGCAGAAATGTTTTGTTTTTCCTGCTCTACCTTTCTAAAATAAAAACTAAATATTACACTACCACTTTTTCCTCCTGCAGGTTAAATTGGACAGTCAAATATCATGAGATCACCTCATGATTAGCCAGTGTCTTAATCATGTATGTGTTAAATAAGCGTCAGAGGTTTAGGGTTAGGGTTAGCATGCTCCGCAGCTTAGCATGTTTACTCTTTGATTAGACTTGTTAATCATCTGACCCCTTGTATTTTTCAGTGTGGTTAAGAGTCATTCGAGTATTGACCAAAAAAAATTAAAAGAAAGAAGCTGATCACCTGTTTCATGAACTCAGTCCCAGTTTATGCCTTGAACGTCATTAAACTTATGTTTTTTTTGTTTTGTTTAGTTTTTTTTTTTCCTAAACTGTGCCCTAATGAGAACCCATCATTAAAAAAAATGGCCTAAAATGTACTATTCGTTTTATTCTCTATATTTAAACAAGTCTGTCCCTTGGTGACGTTAAACAAAAACTCAACTAATTATTCAGGATTTAAGGTTTGCTATGCAAGTCGTGAGCGAGGGCAGCCGAAGTGTAAGATGATGACAGGGAGGCACACAGAAATATGGGGCAAAGGTCGCTTCCTTATTATTCAACGTACAATTGTTTTTATAATCTAAAGGTTTTGTACAAGCTGAGGCATGGAAAAGGTCTACACAAGCACTGAAACAATGCAGTGCGTGTTTGTTCACACAGCCCTACTGCCCTGGGGAGCAGTTTTTATTCTAACTCCAACAACAAAATCCAATAGCAATAGTTGGGTAGAGGAAAACGTTGTCTTTTGATAAGTACACTTCGCCACAATGGAAGGCTGAGGAGGAAATTCACAACTTAAGTTATGTGAAAAAGGAAACAACTTAGTTACGTCTTGCCAGATGGGTTAATATCTTGGGTGTCTTGATGGGTGTTTTCTTGTTCATTTCTTATTCACTGACTTTAATCACCAGATCTCAGTTATGAAGCTCAACACTAGCTAAAGCGCTCAGTAACTATAGATGCTCAATTAGCGTTTGCTGCAGAGCTTTTACAAGCCTCATGAAAAAATAAAAAAGACCTTAAATGGGTTAAATGAAGATTTTTTGTACGTTTACGTAACCTTATTTGCGTTGTCTGTGAAAGGCCGAAGAGCTTGACCGAACGTCCTGTTGGGAGGCCAAAAAAGGAGGTGCAGAAGGCCGTGTACGACACGAAGACGTGAAAGTTCAAAAGGGTCAAAACTTGGGAGAACGAAGCCATTTAAGAAAGCTCCACTCCTGGGGAGGAAAAGTAAAGAAACATAGATTAATATCTGAAGCCCAGTGTTGCAACGACAGTGGCCTCATTCAGGAACCGCAAGTATGTAGGTCGTTTCTAGAGGGAACGCAGAGTTAACACAGTTACATGGAGAAATCATTATTCAATGTGAGCTACAACCCACACAAGTGGTGTGTGCAGCGGTCCTGTTTACAAAACAAACCGAATGCGAACAGTGTGTTTGTGAGGCAAACAAAAGCAAACGCACTCCAATAATCACTTTTTTTATTATTATTGTACAATTTAGCATTAATATATTGATACGACTGGCAGCTTTGGGTTAAAAGTAATATACTAAAGTCAAACTGTAGCTTAAATAAATACATAATTAAACTGCTGTGAATGATTTGCCATTGCACAAATTAGGTTTATTGAGAATCCTGAGCCTTCAGATGTTGTCTCTAATCAGGTTTTGATGCTGTTGAATCGCGACTGTGAGCTCGCAGCTGGATGAGATGAAGATCGTTCAGGTTGCTCCGTCTCTCCTTTCGGTTTCCCGCTCCGTTTCTGCCCGGTAACGACTTCTGGGAGCTTCGATGTCTTTTTTTTTTTTTTTTTTTTTTTTTATTGTACTCAGCCAGTCAGTGACATCATTCCCCTTTCACCCAGTTCCGCGGAGGCTGCAGCGCGAGGTAACTCCCGGTCAAACCGCGACGCGTTCAAGGGCTCTTGAGAAAGCTCGGACAAGCACAAACAAAGACAAGAAACGCGAAAACGTCTACGCTGCTCCTCGGCGGCTTCAGAAAAAGAGACATCGTCAAAGCAGAGCACGTCAGATCTGCGAGAAAAGATACATTTGGGATGTTGTGAAATTATTTCTGATCTTAGCAATGTATGCAGATTTTTATTGCATGGTAAATGAATGTACTATTGCAATATGTGTATAAATAAATAGGATTATATAAAAAAAACATTTGTAGATGTTATTGATTGTCTAAACTCAGTGAAGATTTATTTTTACTTTATCAGTATCTTACTGTCTTTTTAAGTTCTGATAGGTTATATGTATTATTTAATGTCATTTTCACTCATTATTATTGAAATTGCAGTTATGATATAGCTAAACATTGACATATCTTTGAAAAATAGTCTTCATAAATGATTGAGGTCACACAATAGCATGTAAACATAGCCACAGTTGAGCTTACATGATATAGGACTACAGTACAAGAGACAGGTTGTCAGATTTCCGACGGTACATGAATGCAACACAAGTCCCAGCATCGCAAGCAGGAGGAGGCCGCTCAATGATTATTATTATTCATCTCTACAGCGTTCAGACATGTTGTGACCATTTTAACACATTCTATCGAAACATTAAAGTTTTTCACAGTACCTATGTTGTTTCCTTTAACATGCTTGCTGTCATTTTCAGAAAATAAAACAGAAAACTAACCGTATCTTCATGTTTTGACTATAAAACCTACTTGGCATTGACATAGTTTAAAAACAGTTGGATGTTTGACGGTAGTCAGATTTTCTTTTTCTTTATTTTTGTGATCAACCAGATGTGACACTTTTTTTTTCTTTTTTTTTTTTTTTGCAGCGTGTTGTTAAATATAGGTGATGTGTCCACCATCCCCCTCTCCTCCAACTCCTCCTGCTCTGCCTGCCTCCATCACACTCCGATCTGGGGTTACTATCGGGTAAATCTCCCCTCCTCCTTCTCCTCCTCCTGCCGGGGTTACTATCGGGCAAACATGTTTCATCCTCCTTTTCTTGCCTACCTTGGACCAGCCTGCTTAATTTGCTGCATTTTGACAATAGATGCAGCTTACGTCCACATATGTAACGTTTTCACCCTCGACAGTGATCGTGTCCTGAAAAGAGGAAATCTGATAGATGCAGCAGTTTAATTAATTCCCGTTGCGCTCTCTTTGTCAGGGTTACTCTCGGCCAGAGGGGAAAATGAGGAGGCTGGTAATTTACACCTTTGCTCCCTTTTAACAATAAAACACATTTACTGCATTTAGGTCATCTCATGGCAGGGTTTGTCTTTTTGTTTGTTTTGTTTTAATTTTTCTTCAAAATGCAGGCTGTTATAAAAAAGACACTAGCTTTAATTCACAAAGATAAGCAACAGTCCTCTGAGATATTGTATTTATTGACATTTTACAAGTTTGTCTTCCTCCTCCTTTCTGATGACAAACCTGAGATGAGTCATATGGTTCATAAAGTCCCCAAGGTACAAGGATGTAAGCAGTTAAAAAGTAAATACTCAGGAATTTAGAAGGAGCTGCTTTACCAGATGACAAGAGAGAAATTATAGACTGCATGACTAAGATTAAATAGGAGTTTGCCTGATAAGGCTTGTTTGTTGCAGGACTATTTTAGCTGAGTGCGGTTGGCCATCTCTGGTAGCTATTAGGCTCAGTTACTTTTTATTCGTTCAAACTAAACCCAGAGGAACAGACTGTAACACATAAATTAGATTTGCAAAAATGTCCAACCACCACCAGACAGTGATCTATGTCTATATTGCTGCCAGACATCACAACATTCAGTTTTCAAAAACTTAGAGCAGTTGTTTTTTCCCCCAACCACTGCTTGACAGAAAGTCCTCCTGACCCCAAACATTAGGCTATCACAGAATATCCATTTTCAGAAAAGGAAGTCAGATGAAGACCAGGCACACATCCAAACCAAGAGCAGAAACACTTAGCAGTCCTTCAGCAAGGTCTGCGCAGAGAGTTAATTGGTAGGCAGGAAGGTGGAATTAGAGACATCAGTGGCGACAGTCAAATGTCTGCCAGGGACCAGAACGGGCGACATCAAAGTCTACCTGACTTTATGTTCTCTCTGTTTTCACGCTTCGTGGAAGCGATCTCGTCTGGTGGTCTGCTTAGCTGTGACACCTTCCTGGAGGGGCGCCATCTTCTGAACTACTTCTGCCAACGACCTAACATTTTTATTGCATAGATAATGCTCTTGGCCCTGTCTTTCTGTGTTTGACTCTGTCTCACGCCTAGACAAAGCTGTTGGGTAACCCTTTGTTGAGTCTCAGAGCTTATCTGCTCAGATGTATTTCTCGCCTCTAATGATGCTTCTGTTTCTTTTTGGTGTGTTTCTGCTCTGTTTTCTGAAACTCCCAGTCGGTTGTGGCAGAAGGCCGCTCGCATTGAGCCAGTTTCTTTTGGAGGTTTCTTCCTCTTAATTCAGAGTTTTTCTTCTGCACTGTTGCTGCATGCATGCTCAGTGGGAGGGATCGCTGCAAAGTCAATGACTTTTACTAGCAAGCGATCGTCCACTGTCGCTACATGCTCGTCCAGGTGGAGTGAATGCTGCAAGTCAATGGCTCTATGCAACCTGCCGGGTTTCCTTAGATAGAAAACTTTGGGAACACTTTATTTGAAGGGGTGTACATAAAACTGACATGACACTGTCATAAATCTGACATAACACCTGTCAGGAACATGAAGGGGTCTCCATGAATGCTTATGACTGTTGTCATAACGTGTCATTCGGTAAATAATGACACTTCTAAAGCAAAGTTGATACCTTTAATGGATTTTTTAAATGCAACTTTTAATGGAATTTTGCTTTTAAAAAATTAATTATTTACTGAATAATGCAAAATGGACACTTTTAATGGACTTTTAATGCAACCTTTAGTTCCACATTACATTAAAAGTGTCATTATCTACCGAATGACACTTCACAACAACAGTCATAACCATTCATGTAGACTCCTTTATGTTCATGATATTATGTCATTTTTATGACGGTGTCATGTCACTCTTAAGCACATCCCTTCAAATAAAGTGTTACCAAAACTTTTTAAAGCAAAGCAAAGAGAGGCGAGACATATTGTTCTTAAAACTGAACCATCTTTGACATAAAAAATGCCACTGCTCTTCCTCCTGGAAGGGTAAATGGCCCACACTTGTACAGCACATTATCAAGCCTACTAAAAGCAGTCATTGGCCCATTTACACACACATTCACACACTGATGGTGGTGAGCTACATTGCCGCCACAGCTGCTTTGGGGCCGACTGACAGATTGGCTGCCGTTCAATTGGTGCCACCCGGTCCTCTGACCTCCAACAGCAGGCAAAGCGGGTGAGCTGTCTTGCCAACAACAGCAAAGAGACCAACTGAGACAAAGCAAGGTTTTAAACTGGCAACCTACCAGCTACAGGATGAACCACTACCTCCCCTCCACCATAAAACTTTAGAAATACCCAAAGTTTGCCCCTAAAAACAGAGTAAAGCGTTCTATCAACCCCAAACAGAAGAATTTAGATCACCAGTCCATCATAGGATAACAAAGAGACACACAAAGTATAAAAAAAAAACATTCATGCATACCAGAGAGCTATTTAGAGTGGTCTGTACTCACACAGTAAGCACGCATTAATCTGTATGATATTATTTCTTTACATTTAGCGTTCTATGAGAATCGAAAAGTGTTTTAACATCCTGGAAGGCATTAATCTCCTGATCCCATTATCGCTGAGTGTATAGACTTTCTCACGCTGCATCAGCCATAACTCACTATTGTTCTCCAGCCTGCTGGCTTCTGGCAATTTGCTTCATAAAACAATAATGTCTTGATCTGTTGAACCACCTTAATAGACTGAATTTTTTTATTTCTCACACAATCAACAGTAATGCGTATCATACATTTGTCTCAAAGTGTATTTTAGGTCTGACTTCAACTGAGCTACAATCTTAAATTTGGACATGAAAGTGAAGTTGTTTTGTGACTTTTAGCGTGTTTCTTTCTGTGCTCTGTGTCAGAGAGAGGGAACTCGAGATTACCCTCGAACAGGACATTTACCAATACATAAACACTTCTTGTCTATCCAGAATGCCTCTGTGTATCGGTACAGTGGCAGATAAAGACTTAGTTAGAAAAACATGTAGATATTGTGCAGTGACACTTCCTTTGGCAGCTTTATCTCCAATATTGCAATCGATATTACACAATAATTACTCTGTTACTCAAATCATACCCGTACCACAGTCAGGCTTTAGCTGTCCACATAGCAACAAAAACAGACAGGAAATGTCACCAGAACAGAAATGCTGTCATGGTTTTCTTTTTTAGAATAATGTAAGAATACATGCATAACTGTTTTAAATAAACAGCTTAGGAAAGAGGCATTTTGTTCATGACTTGGCAAACATTGTTAGCTTATCTTATAAAACATAACAAACAAAATGGAAATGTGTAAATACTGTGGATATAGAAAAAGTACTTGATTTTTGTAATGTAAATAAATGACAATTACCACGTAAAGTTCAGCTTTTAACCTGAATAATTCTAATGAAAAACGAATAAATCTGTCACATACGTAGGCTTCTGGTTCAATTTCAGTCTTCTTCAGTTCATACTGATGTTCAATTGAACTGAATTGGATTAGCCTGGTTCAGTAGATACAGCCATAGTTTGCAGAGAAGTTACAAAAGGTCAACTGGGGAACATTGTACACAGTCATTAGTCAGGAGCAGAGTACCTCCAGTCTAAAACAAAATAAATTTGGTCTGATTTAACTTCAAACGGTGAAGAAAGCATGTGTGTCTTTTTTACTCAGTATATGCAAACTTCTGGTTTTCTGGATTTTAATACCACCACAGCAAGATCTTCTTTGGATTTTAGCCACAAAGTAATCTCCAACTGACCTTCTACAGTATATTCTTGTGTGTGTGTGTGTGTGTGTGTGTGTGTGTGGTGGTGGTGGTGGGGAGGGGGTGAGTGTTTTTTTTTTAACAAGATATGTTTCACTTTTGTTGTATCTACACTGAAGTCAGGGTTTGAGTGCATGACATGAATAACCACTATTATTAGCAAATGCACAGAAAGAAGTGATTTAATGTGTCTACATATCAAATTCAAGTCCAGACTGTTATGCTTTGTGGGGTTTTTGTGCTTAGACACATTCTGCTTGCTTCATCAGACCATTTATTTATGTGCAGTGTAGAATAGATAATCTATTCATGCAACAACAAGAAAAGAAAGTAAGAAATGCAGCTTTCAAGAGTTAATGAAGCAGTACTTGATTAATTTCATTACAGATTTTAAAGATTTTAAAACCCCACATAATGAAAACATTAAAGATATCACATGCACATTTTGTACATTTTTAAATTAACCAACTCAGCTGCACAATCCTTTGGATTAGATAATAACTACACCGCATTTATATTTAAATTTTGCTCTTTTAAGAATATAGTATTCTGTTTTCATTCTTTATTCTGTTTTTATATGTTTCATATTCTATCACTGTGTGAATTTACTTGCTTTGTCATTTTGCTGCTTTTGCAAGGAAATTCCCCCAACTCTATTCTATTCTATTCTATTCTATTCTATTCTATTCTATTCTATTCTATTCTAAGTTAAGTATTATGTAATCACTGAGTGAATTGTACATACAAGAGGGTTTTGTAGGTGATGTACAAGTAATTCTTTCACATAACCTTCTGTAAATAATCAGTTCTTGCCTTTTAGCTTTTAATAAAATGTTGAACATCTTAAAAGGCACTCTATTGTGCGTTGCTCTTCGGGTCGACTGGAAACAAAAGGAGAGATTTTAGAGCGTGTTCATGTCGGTTGATTATCGTCATTCTTTATTGGTGCAGGCAGATTTGGGGGTCTTTGATGGATTAAAAAACTAATCTGTCTGATTGGGGATTGTGTTTTAATTATGCCCCATGCTGGAAGAACTTACTGTACCCCATCCACACTGGAGAAAAGAACATTTCTTAATGAACCATGCTGCATTCCAGTTTTATCTTGTTTCAGCTGTCAGTTCCACATAGATCCCAATGTACAGAATAGTTTAAGAGATATCACATTTCCTTATTTTATTTGGGTGAAGTAAAAGTGTTGAAGTAGGCACTCTAAAATAATGCTCTGTGTGTCTGAGAGTAGCAGTTATTGTTGTTTTAATATAACATTGTTTCGTTACATTGTTTTAAAGAAATTGTCACATTTGACCATGCACACAAATGAAAGAAAATATCAGAAAGATCTCTAAAATAATTGATTCACCTGGAACAATGTACTGACGCCAATGAGAAACCCTAAAGTTTTTATTTTTGGTTTGAATCTGGTGCTTTGAATTAAAATTAACTAAAGATATCACAATTAAAATGACAGTTTGAATATTTTTAATGCATTAATTGTGAGTGGGTAAAAATCTAAATTCAAGGCTAAATATTTAAAGCATTTTTCTTGCAAATTTAGAGCACAATAGTAACTTTTGCTTTAAAAGGGTAGTGAAGATCACCTCCACCAGGAACTTGCAGTTCTGGTCGTCAATTTTTAATTTAACAACTAAGAATTGTGGCATACTTTCATGTCAGTATTTTTACTTCAGTTAGTTGCACATTCAAAGACTGAAAGTTTGCTCTTTTTTTCTTTTCATACATCTCAAGCTCAGGATGCAGTGCATTTGTGAAAAGAAATGTTGCCATGCCTCTTTTGTTGCTTTGGGCTTTGGATTCTGACTAAGTGAATTCTTACATATTAATAAGCTCTGACCTAAGCCATTCCTTTTGGAGTTCTGGCTGTATGTTTAAGGTCATTTCCTGCTAGAATGTGGACATTTGCCTGAGTTTTATGTTTTTTGTCCAGGTGTTCCTTGTATTTAACTCTTCTGGCCCATCTGTTTTCTGATGAGGTCACTTCTGAAGGCAGTTAATACAAATTTGTGTTTAGGATAATTATAGTTACAGCGAGTACAAATGAACACCAAACTTTACTGAATCTTTTTGAAGTTTTGCATTCAGCTCTACTTTGTGTACTCCCAACAAAATCCAATAAGATACATTGAAGTTTGTGGTCGCAATGTGTCTAAAAGTGAAATAGTTCTGGGGGTGTGACTATTTTTTGCAAGGCACTGTATAATTTCAAATGTTCCTTGCAGTTTTTTGGCTGACATCATCCTCCCCTACGCAACCTAACTCATCCTAATTTGGTCTAAGTGCCTATGAGGCATTCAAACCAAAGCACACGCTGTTAAGGATCCAAACACTGATATCTGAGGACATTAAGTGTTGACAGCCGCTTTTGCACAGAGTATTTGTCGGACAGTTGAGAGGTCTGGTTAAACAATATAGTAAGTATTTGTCATTGTTTAACCTGTTGTCTCTGCACAATTTGGGACAGACTCAGTGATTAAGCAACAGAACAGTAGAGGACAGAGTGCATTTTAGAGACAGCAGAGTTCAAAACAAGATGGATGAGTTATTGGGTTAACTTGTTTTCAGTTTTAAAATGCAGTAGACGAAACAGATTTAAAGGTTTTCATCAGTCAGGCTCTGATGACTTGACGAATTGATCGCAGCTGTTGCACTGATTACATTTTTTGCTGAACAATAACATGTTGGGCTGTAAGTGACAGTAGAATATGCTATTAAACACTCTTGTAGTTGTAAATATCGGGACAGAAATTATTACGTTTTGTAATCTTTTGCAGTACAAGATGTGAACGGTAGCTTTTTTAAAAATTCTACACAAAGAAATCCACCAAAAAGTAGAAAATGCAGTTTAACAACTTAGAGTTCAGACCTCTATCCATCAAGATGTTACTTCCCATGACTGAAACCTGTTGTGCAGAGGACTCTGCACAATAATCATGCAAAAAAAATAAGGACACCATATTTAATTATCTACAATGATGTAAAAGGGTAACTTTAATTTTAATATGTTCATTCAGTTAATAGATAATCTACAGAAGAGGATTAGGGCCACTGAAAAAAAAAAATAAAACAGTTCTGACTTTAATCTCAGAATTCTGAGATTAAAATCAGAATTCTGAGATTAAAATCAGAATTCTGAGATTAAAATCAGAATTCTGAAATTAAAGTCAGAATTCTGAGATTAAAGTCAGAATTCAGTTTTGCTTTTGTATGTGGGTATTCGCTCAACAGTTAGTGCTTATTTTCTACACCTGTGAGAACTTATGTTATTTTTTGATACAAGAGCATTATTGTTATCTTTTATATTGAATAACTGATTTGTAACAAAAGAATGCTTTGAAAAGTTGGCTCATTCTGATGACCATGTTATTCGAATTAACAATAAAATGTTTAATCTTTGCAAATCCATAGCCTTATATCTTGCCTCCAATATGTATTTTGCTGTAAATTCAATATTTTCATGTGCCTTGTTTTGCAGTGATCAAATAACACTGATCAGCTAATTTAATTGAGAAAATTATTTCATTTTACAGGATAGTATTTAACCACAAGGTAAAGTATTCAGAGATCTGAAAATGATGGAAACAGAATTCAAGGAACTGCCACAAATGAACTCAGTCACATGACAAAAAGCCATTTATTTGTCTTTTCAAACATTAATTAAAAATAGTTAAAGAGACACACTTAATAATTATACATGGTCTCTTACACTTATAAATGTCATGAGACAATATCATGGTACAGGGCACGGTTCTGTTTCATAGGTGCAGTGATGCTACAAATACAGTTCAAATTATGTTGGATATTTGTTTCTTATTTTAGTTCTGTCATATTAAGAGCTTTACCTAAGTCAGCTAACATAGCATCAGTTTGGTTATGAGCTTGTTAATTTACATAAAAAGCTGCTAAACTATCATAAAGTCATTACAGAGCTGAAACACAAAATGTGATGGATCTTCACATGGGTGATGATTACTACAGCTTCCCTTTACTTTAATAGCACTAAGCATTCCCCAAAAGGCATAAACACTTCAAATATTTGCAGAAATACAAGTTTGTAGAAACGCTCTGTAGTTTCAAAATGTTAATTTAATTTGGGGTGACCAAGTCCAGTCCTCCAGAGCTACAGTCCTCCAACTTTAATAGGGATCCCCACTCCAGCACACCCTCATTAGCAAGTCATGCACTTCTATAGAGTTATGGCAACAAGGTCTTCATTTGCTTCAGATATGTTGACATAGAGTTATGCCTAAAGATTGCAGCAATACTAGAAGCTCTTAAGGGTTGGACTTGTCCCTGAGTCAATGCATGAGCGGTTTGCTGAAATATACGAAGCTTACATAGCTTTAGTCCAAGAAATCAGGTTCAATGGGCAGGTGAAAGGTCACCATTGGCAACATCTTCACGCATTTCAACATAAATTAGTGTTGTCACAAGATGCATAATCACATTGGTTGACCTACGAAGTTTGGAAGTGAGATGAGCACAATATAATCCAGTATGCTAAAATTGCAAGTATCTATTTGGTACAGAAAGAAAGTTTGTAGTTCAGGCTGATTAGGGCATCCACATCTGACACTGTAGGAATTGTCTTTCACTTTTACAGGGGATCTCTCAGCAGTTGTCCTTCTTTTCTTTGGAGCTGTTGTTTGCTTTTGAAAAAAATTGCAGACGGCAATTCAGTCTCTGTGAGAGGGGATGTAATCTGGCAGTTTTGTCATCCATCAGCGCTATGACATCACAGCCAATCTGTAAATAGATAGAAAGAACAATTATTTTCTTCAATGCACTGCAGAACAATAACAAGATCACCCAAAATAATGAGCCTTTAGTTCACTGCTTATGGCAGTAAGAAAATACTTATTGTAAGTAACATAAAAGCCATCTACTGTATTGGGGCAGAAAGGACGTTCGCCTTTAAAAAATAAAAGACCGGATTGATTAGGATATTGGCACTAACACCGATTTATGAATGCAGTTTAATTATAGTAAAAGGTATTACACATGGCACATACAAGGAAACATTGTGTGGAACAACAATAGGGTCATTTTGTTATTTTCATTATTTATCTATTCATTTGCCTATTTATTTACATCCATCCATCTATCACAACATTCTGCATTTCTATTGGTTGTGCAGAGAACATCACATCACATCACCCTCTGGTCAAAGTTCAAGGCGGGAATGATCCTAACCAGGACTTTTTATTTTACAAATAACTTTAAACATTAACTTTGATTTAGTGAATTACAACTGCAGCCTATAACATTTCCGCACCTGGACGGTAACTGTGCTATTTGCACATGGTATGTGATGAAATTTCAATCTTGAGATTACACATACCATACAGTGCAGGAAAATGATTTTGTGATTGTGAGACAGTTTCCATCTTTTTCCAACATGTACCACTGACATAGTAATGCACATCAGTTGGTGTTAGCTAAACGGTGAGGACGTCCCATGTTCAGAACAACCGAGTAACCTTTCTCCCTTTCGCTGAAGTAAACGGTATTGACACGCCAATCATATTGGTCACTATATCTGTAATATAGACTCTGCTTCATTTTCTCGGAAAACATTCAAATAAACGAACAATAAAATCAAACGAAACAACCCCATCAGGGATAATTCCAGCAAACAGCTGTTTACACCATTTATTAAACGTGTGTGATGTAACATTGCAAGACACGTTAATTCCTCCGTCGATGAAAGCTAAAACCATGCTAACAGCTAGCTGGAGCCGTTATACTTTAGACATTAAACTATCCATCTTGTTTTATTCACCTTTTGTTGTTTAATTAACGAAATGGCATCTTCGAAAGACCCCTCGGACATGGAAAAGCTGACTTAAATCCAACATGTTCCTCCAGATATTTCGTTGTCCTCCTGCACAACTAGCATGTTGGTCATTGAGAAACTTTAATCTCAGATTTCTGACTTTCATTCAGTCTGACTTCAGACTTTAATCTCAGATTTCTGAGATTAAAGTCAGAATTCTGAGATTAAAGTCAGAATTCTGACTTAAATTTTTTTTTTTTTCCAGTGGCCCTAATCCTCTTCCGTAGATAATCACATTTTAGCTAAAGCATGATTGTTTTTCTGAACATTCAAAACAGGAATAAACTAGTAAAAAATTAAAATAAAAAAATGTTTTAAAAAAATTCATCCACCCCATAATAAAGAAATACAAACACAGCACAGAAAGGAGTTATGCGCTACTACTTTATGATAGAATAAAGTACTGGGGGTAATTTTTAAGAATTTCTTTATCAAAAAAAAAAAATCCATCTATCATTTAAGACGGCTTATCTTTACAGGGTCACAAAGGGGTCATTGGGCATTGGGAGAGAGGGGTAGATTCAGGACAGGTCGTCAGTCTCCACTGAAACTGTCAAATATAATGTACATTTCAAAACATTTTAAGGTGTTAAATATAAAGGATAGTGTTCTCATATCCTTAAGTCATCTCTTCCAATTTCTCCAGTTTTCCAGAAAACAACATTTTTCTAAGGATCTATGTCTTTTTATACGTGATGGGTTATATCAGAATATGCCTTTCTGAGAGTACTGGAAATATGACTGATGCAAAACAAGAAGTTAACAAAAAAATTGTCAGGATGATATCCTGTTTGCGATTCATTGTGCAATAGATTTCACCCATATACAGAAAAACAACTAGCTGCTCTGTTATATTATTAATTTTAGGAACAAAAAAAGAGGAAAGGAATGTCAACTTTAGACATTCAGTTGCTAATATTGCGAAACCTGTGGCAAATTTGACAAAAGTGAATTATGGGTTCAAAGTTTCAATATATACAATAATAACGCTACACAATCAGTTCATATATTGTTAACCAGTTGCAAAACAAACATTGATATTCTTCATCCAATAAACAAATATATAAAAACGTAATCAAATAGTCAGTTGCATTATTTACACAACCTAATTACAAGGGGTAATTGAATATGTGCTCTCCCTTAATTGAAAACCAGCGCGGTAAAAATGAGGCTGGCCCTTTAAGAGATGTTTTGCTGCCGCACGTGCTTGCCTTATAAGGGAGCAGCAACAAACTGTGACCGTTAGTTACCTTTTGCTGCGCTCCGCATCGAGCTGCGTATAAAAGCCTGCCTGGGGAGAAAAAACAGTTTTCCTAGACACTGACAAAGAACAAGGAGGACCGCGGCGTCAGAGGGACGCAGTTGTTAACCTCGTTTTTCGCTTCTGTTTGAGAAAAGGACGTTCAATTGATGAGAGGCAGAAGAGCGAGTAAACACATTAAGATTAAGGTTGGTGACTTCACGTGCACTTCTGTGAGTTTTACGCAAAGATTTGGAATTTCTTTGTTAAGACGAAAATGCCGCACCACATATTTCATCGCTTTTTGTCTTGTTGTTAGCATGTTGTTAGGCTAATTGTGTAAATCTGGAACTGAGAAGAAAAAAAACCCCAGTTTTTTATGTCGTAAGGAAAATATGGTACTTTAATTGAACTAATGCAATTATCCGCAACTTTTCGTCATTTTTACGTCTGTAGCTTAAACCAAGGGTGCAGTTTACTTAAAATTAGGACGTTTTGCTACTATGATGATAAATGTCACGTTTTTCTTTTTCCTGTAGTCTCTAATTTTCTATTTCGACAGCGTCTGAGACGGACTCGACTCTGGGCTGGAGTCTGTTAGAAAGTATAAGCAAGTAGCATCCGGTGAGGGATTACAAAAGTAAAAGAGTTTCTGTTGCAAAGTCTTAATTTGATGCTTAATAACAACCTCATAAATGACCATAACTTGAAAAACAATGGCTGTTGCTGCTTTGTCTATTTACACATTTAGAATAACACGGTCTAATAAGAGACAGACAGGAATAAATCGCTCATACGACATAGTTTATGTCTGGTGTAGCTTTATTTTGTAGGTTCATTCGTCTTTTTTGCCGCTTTATTTTGTCTGACTTGACCAAGCTGTTGGTCAGCGCCGCTGAACTGGATGACCGACAGTAACCCCAGTTCAACAGAACAATGAGATGAAGCACAAAAGTCAGTCTGGAAGACGATTATTTTTTTATAATCTCATATCCTATTAAATACACCTACCGAAAACATTTCGTCAAAGGCGTTTGGCTCATGTCTGCTTTTATTGATCTTACATTTAAGTAATTTCCACTCGATAAAAAACTCATACAGAGAATGTCTTTGTGGGTTTTTTAAGATCCTTCTTTTAATTTTTTTTTTTACCCCCCGCCCCGATATTTTTGTTTGACATGCATGCCTTATGCGATGCTGCCACGTCGTTGAAATATTGTGTTTTCAGATGTGCTACTTTGAGCCAAGAAAGTCGTTTTACATACAACATCGATGACTATACCCCCTCTTTTTTTTATACAAGAAAACGAAAAAAACTATGTTGATCAGTTATCATTTTGAGGCGCTTTACGAGAGCTAAAAAGACAATGGCGTTGAAGAACGGAGGAAAAACATTCTGTCTTAATGTGATGTAACACGTGAACGAGGAACGATGGTAAACAAGCATAAATGTGATTTTTTTTTTTTTGCCATGTTTTATACCACTGGAGGCGCCCTCGCTCTGCACCAGTCACTGAGCTAAATAACCTCCATCTTTATTCTCTGCATACGACGTGTAGATTTCGACCCAGTGTTTGTCTCGTTCAGATGCGTAATTTTGTCGCTGCGTCAAATAAAAATTAGTCTTATGCTACGGTGGAAATTAGTAGAATGATGGCAATACATTCATCTTTGTTCTAAGGGTTTTAGTTTAAAACGGCTCGGCTCATACATTGAGAAGAAAAAAACAAATTCCGCATTTTATCAAGACACGACGAGGGATTGTTAAATAAAAAAGACACGGTGCCTGATATGACTTGCTTTGTTATTCATGCCACATGACGCAGTAGCCTAAAATATGGCCAGATTACTCATTTACAGAGATTTATGGAACAGCTTTGCTGTGATTAATTAAATATAATTTTGCTTGACTTGCTTGCTTAGTAGTTGTTGCCACCAAATCAAGTGACTCACTGAGGGGTGAAACAGATGTACCCGAGCAACAGATAATGTGGCTGGATCGCTGTGTTTGTTCATGGATCCCAAAGTTCCTGTTAGTTTTTATTATGAAATGTTAAGCATTTCAGTGGATTTTGTTATACTTTGCACATTTTGTGCAATGTCCATCTATATATATATCTATATATGTCCTAAAATCAATTCCTACTTTGCACATTTTGTGCAAAGTAGGAATTGATTTTAGGACATATATAGATGGACATTGTTGATCTATTAGTCTTTTTTGTTGGTTGGGGGAATTTTCACATCTGTTTCCCTTCAGCATATTTGTATCCAAAGTAATAAGTTGAAAATGATTTAGTGCTAAAAGCAATCCTTGCATATTTTCTTTCCCTCAGTGAGTATTTATCCCACCCTGATGGTGGTAAAAAAAAAAAAAAAAAAGACCAAAGTTATTTGATTTGGTCAAACAGCTTTGACCAAAAGTTATTTGGTCAAAGTTATTTGCTTTAAGACTATTTGTAAAATATTTTTTAAAGTAATAGAATGTTAGATTTTATAGCAGATCAACTAATCAGTATGACACGTTGTGTTTGATCATCACTGTCCTTGACTTCGCTGTGCTATGGGCCCACTGTCCACTGCAGCCAATCAGCTTTAATCTGTATAAAGGACATTATGCATGGAAAATAGGACGGCCTTGATTTTTCCGCCAATGAAACGTGAAGTTTCACCACCTAACTCCAAAAAATTTGGAACGTACTGAATGAAATACAGTCTGAATTTGTACAGAGAGAGCGTTCGGGTTTGCTTTCTAATTTTAAATAAATTTGATCTGTGAGACGCATTATTTCTCTGGTCTAAGTGAAAGGTCAACATAATGTCAGTGCCACATACAAAGAGTTCTTATTAGAAGAGTTTCTAGATTGATGAACAACAAAATATAAATCGTTTTCAAAGAAATGAGACCAAATTTCACTTTGTAAATATAAAAACTATAACAAAGGGAAAAAAAAATAAAGCTGTTTAATTATTCATTCTGTAAAGAATAAACAAGGAGAAAATAATGAGCTGAAGTCATTCCTAAATTTTGAATTCATATCAAATGGAACATCGTGTTTGATTCTGAGGTGTTATCTGGCTGGAGCCAGTGAAGATAACAGAATCTACTGAAAACCTTTCATGGGCTCAATCCTCCTCCCCCTCCTGCGTGCTCCCCCATCGTCTCCCCACCCACTCATCCTCCCAGATCAAGTGCTTGAACTTTGGACAGAAGAGTTTACATTAAGTGGAGCTAAATTTGCAGGAGTCGGCAGCCGTCTTCCAGTCGGTTGGCTGAATTTTGCTGAGCCTTGCTGTTATTTTGGCAGCTCTGTGTTTCAGGTCAGAGGAGTTTTGTTCCAACAGGTGAATGTTCTGGCATTTTACTGTAGTTTGCCTCTAATGGTTTAATTTTGGGATTATTTACTCTTTCAAGAAATGCTTGTCATCCAATTTCAGCCTTCCTCTTGCTGTTTTTTTCCCCCCTCTTATCGTTGCGTGTCTTTGGTCGTCTTCTATTGATGTTATCACTTTCTGTTCTGTTTTCAATTCCATTTTTCTGCGTGAGAGCGTCCTCTTTAATTGACCACTGTTTTATTTCACAAGAACACAGCTAAATTAAAGAGGCTTAACATGCGTCTGTTATGGCTGCATAACTATTTCTCCACAACAAGAATAGTGTAAATTAATGGTTTTGATATTTGTTTTTGAGTCATCTCTGTGTTTTATGCTTGTTGTGTTTGACCCTATGTTTTTTTTTTGCGTGTGTGTGGTTTTTTGGTGTTTTCTCAGTGAGGAGCTGGCGTTGGCTTGTTGAGGTTAGGAAGACGGCAACATGGCAGTCTCCACTCAGCTGGGTCTACTGCTATGGAAGAACTTCACCTACAGACGAAGACAAACCGTAAGTAGTCTGTTAATCACTGATTTGAAAGAATCATAAACTCAGCTGTAAGTTATGACTGATTATTACATCTGTTAATTTTCTAAATACTTCTCTTTCTGTGAAATTGTAAATTTTTTAGCACACATTTCTAAGTATATCTAATTATGTATATATTATGTAATATTTAGAGATGCAACCGGGGCAATAAATGTGGAGACAAATTTTGCTCTGATTTACCTGTGGACAGCTGAGTCAATATGAAAAATTAAAATATATTCATTTGAACACATTAAACTAAAAACTCTCCGTTGACAGTTTCTAAACTGATCATTTTTAACAGTTTCTTACAAATCTAATTGAAGTTAGGGACATGCTTGATGTTTCTTTCTTACATTTTAAATAAATCTTTGATAAACAAGATGTAAAACCTGGATTGGGCAAATCAGACTTTAAGAAATTCCAACATATGCATGGGGAAAGAAAAGTTGATTAATCTCTACTAATATTATTGTTATTTAAATATTTATACAAAATGTTGGAATAATTTCCCAACACTGTTTGAACTCATTCACGTTTCCAGCTGGTTGACTTTAAATCCAAAATTTTTTTCTTGTGTGCTTACTCACACGTATTGTTCCCATAAGTGGGTAGAGAGGGAGTGACGTTATTGTCTTCTGAGACATTTGGATTGACAAGTGTTACAATGTGGAGACTGACTGAGATGGATGTGAGGTTGACACAATCATCGGTTAGATCTATTTATCTGGCTCCTATCATGTGCCAGTTGATGCCCACACGCTCAAAGTTATGCAAATTAAATTCAGTCTGACAAGTTGACATAAGTGCTCCTTTATACAGAGGGGGGTGAGTTAGTCTGCATACAATTAGGTCACTTCTCAGCTCCTCGAAGTGGCAGCTGTGGCCGCGTGACTTCCTGAACAATCTGCTTTGACAAAAGGGATACAGTGCATATTATTGAGACAGCGGCTCTGTTCTTCAACCGTCACACTGCATGTCTGACCCGCTGCTTCAAGCGGGCAGCTGAAGCTCAAAGGCCATATGGTGCGGATGGAAAATCCCATACAGATCTCCCTGTCTCTGTCTCGCTCTCTAGCAGCTTATTAATCAATTTACTTTACACAGATTCATGGTGAGATTCAGTGTTTGTAAACTAAAACAGTCAAATGTACTCGAAATGTAGCTTTGCTTGAATCAAATACTGGAAATGAAGCAAAGGAATCTGCAACGACTGAAGAACAAATGAAAAGAATCAGTCAAGAGCTGATTAACTCATCAGTTGTAAGTGATTTGTGTCTAGGAATGTTTAACGCCTTCCCATCATCCTTTGTCCCTTAGATCCAGCTGCTGATTGAAATCATTTGGCCCTTATTTATCTTCTTCATCCTGATATCAGTCCGGATGTATTATCCTCCCTATGAACAACATGAATGTAAGTAAAAAGGAAAGTTTATATGGAAACTTTACTCAGAAGCTGTAAACCTTTTCAGGGAAATGCAATGTTTTGCTATCCACACAAAAGTAAAATTTTAAGTCTTTGACTCTTTGAAAAATTTGAGGACCTACTGTAGAACCTTGTAGTACATCACAGGTAACCTTCAGTGAATTAGATTAAACTTTATTCACTACCAATATTGTACTAACAAAACACATATTGAAGAATGTTATTTTTAAATGATAAAGAGGATGCTGTATCACTGAATTGTTCCATTGTGTTATTTTTAGGCAAAACATTTGATTCTCAGAAAGATCAACATGGTAGTCAACTGAGGTCCTTGTTTTTGACGCACAAGAAGCTCTCCGCTTTGTCAATATTTGTTTGCACTATGTGAATCTGTGACTAAACCATCAGCTGCAGGAAAAGTGCAGCTGCTTTCTCAACCTTCTGCCACGTAACAGTTCAGCGAAAGAAAGCATCTAAAAGTTATTAAAATGTTTAATACATAGTATCTCAAAAAGGCTCCAACCTGTAAAATTAAACCAAGCCAACAAAGTGAAGGAGTGTCCTTTCTACTATTTTAGAAAGTAGTCATATTTTAGAAAGTGTCATATTTTATTTGTACATTTGAAACAACTGCTACTAAGAAATCAAAGAAACTAAACATTGAGGTTATTTGCGAGGAATACCATGTATCTCATTATTATTTACAGTTTGCTTATGTTTTACCTATTCTGGAATTTAACTTATCGTGAAAAATGTTTGCTTTTTTCCCCCCAGGCCACTTTCCTAACAAGGCCATGCCCTCAGCAGGTACCCTGCCCTGGGTACAAGGCATTATCTGTAATGCCAACAATCCCTGCTTTCGTAATCCGACCCCTGGAGAAACTCCAGGCATAGTTGGAAATTTTAATGACTCCATGTAAGTAAAGTGGCTAAGAATTTTTTTTCTTTATACTGTTTTGTATTAACACTATTAACATTTGATCAGAACTGTAGAATTTGTTTGTTTTTACTATTTAGAAGACGTCTTTGTGTCTTTTTGAAGCTTATAAGAGCGTTGTGTAATTGTGTTTTTCCTCTTGCTGTCGTCACCAGAATTTCCCGTCTGTTTAACGATGCCAAGAAGATTCTTCTGTACACCCAGAACGATAAGAGCTACGAAGGCTACCGGGGAATGCTGGGAGCCCTCAGAAAGCTTCAGAAGAACCCTGCTCGTAAGGACACGCCTTTAATTATCCTCTTGTTGCGCCTTCCAGTTGAAAAGTGTCCTACTTTCAGTCCCACTGGGGACTTTTTATCGTTTTCTCACCATTCATCAGCTGCAGCACCTGTGTACTAACTCAAACTTATTGGAGCCCAAGGTTATGAGTCTAATCTAGCATTCACTGTAGGTACAAATTAATTGCAATGAATAGTGTCATATAAAAGATAGACTAAGTTTGCGGTTTGGCAGCCAGTGTTGCAAGTAATCACTGCCATACTCCATCAACATTGGTGTGCTGGTAGGGAGGGACAGTCTGCTCGTACGTGCTGTCAGTGGCACAGAACAGGAAATATATTAAATTTTAGACTCCACCCTGGCAGACAAAATGTAATCAAAGCATAGATTGGGTAGTTTGTTTTCTCTACAATGTCCCTGCTTCCTGTCCCAGTTTAGTTACAGACAGTCTGCTGTAGATACTGTAAACACTTTCTTCTAAGCCATTCAGGATTTTACTGGAATAATTAGGATTTATGATGAAAGTAAAATTAAACACATTCAATCTTTTTTTTTGTCTATGATTTAAACTGTTTTAGTTATTTTAAATTAATTTAATCAACAACAATGAAAAGAAGAAAAAAAGAACTGAGGATTTGGGTTTTTGTGTGTATTTTGGTGTTAATTGAGTCTCTGTGTTGTTCTGTCTACCCCTTGATTTCCAGCTGTCCCTTGTTTCCCCCGATTATCTTCTGTATATTTAACCCCACTTGTGTCACCTGCTCCCTGTTGTGTGTCTAAGGTTCTGTATTCCCAGTGCTACCAGTGTCTGTGTTTCCTTGCCTCATCATTCACCTGTGTTGCCTGGATTTCTGTTCTCCTTCGTGTTTGGCATTAAAATCATCATTTCTCCCAACTACCGGGTTCCACTGCATCCTATCCTCACCATCTACAACTCCAATTCATGACAAGAACAATATGTAAAATGGTCTTGTAGAAATAACATGACATAATAAAAGAAGATAAGAGAATTTAAAGTGTAAGACTATTAAACAACAAGGATGGAATAGCTAATTGTTGCTTAAAACTATATTTATACCACATTCTTATGCCCGTCAGTATAATTCCTCTATATAAATGAGAGGACATTAACATTATGTCTCATAAGACCCCAATTTAATTTTATACTGAGCAGATTAGTTCTTCCTTTAGAAATTGTGCAGCTAAATTTTTTTGGTAGTTGTTTTGGCTGCATCTTAGTTAGCCCGGAGGTAAAGCTAATTGTATAATCACTTCTTGGAAGCTTTTCTAAGTTTTAATCAAGAGAGATATCTCTTCAAAGCAAAAGGCCAAAATAGGATTTTTCAGTCATATAGTTAATGCATAAAAAAAGTTTCGCAAAAGAAGATGTTAGTTTCCTGTTTCAAACATCGTCAGATCCTAGTTATTGATTATCTCCCACGTTTGAAATGTGTTTCGTTGTAAGATGTGAAACAAATTGAGCAGAATGCATCTGAAATATTTTTATTGGCTCAGAAACCTTCTGTGCACTTGATCACAAACGATTTCTAAAGTTAAACCATATTTCTTTCTGCGTTTGTCTTGAATCCGTGAGGGAGAATGCACTTGTGTAGAGACATCTCTAACATAATGCATCGCTAAGCAGCTAAAATGGGAAGTTATCTCGGAAATAGCAGCCTAGATCAAAGGGATTCTGCATAATCTCACTCACTTCTGTTGCTGATAACAGCACTGGGTCACTTTCAAGATGCAAAAAAAGAAACAAAAAAAACACATCACTTGTCAACATATGCAGCACATTTCACACTTACTAGCAGCCCTTAAAGAGCTGCACTTAAAGAGATTAATGAATCTTTCATTACAGAAGCATAATCTCACACAATTTATATGTAAAATAAAGACGTTAAACTGAAAATATTAGTCTGTAAAAAAAATTCATGATGACTCCCCTGGTGATTCTTATGAAATACAAGTATGTGAAATGTTTTTATATATGTTTTTATATTTTTACCAGGGTATAACTATAACATTCTACTATTCAAAATGGGAAAGACAAGAGAACATGCAATTTAATTAATGTTATTAGCTTCAAGAAAGAAGCTACTCACCAAGACTTGTTCACTTTTACCTTGGAAGCAAAAACTGAACATTTTTAAAATAGCCAAATCTGAGGCAAGACTTAGAAGACTCGGGTTTATTTAGTCACTGAGCATTGTGTGAAGGACGGTACAACTTGTCCACAGCTAACAGCACTGTCTTCAGTGTTAGATTATGCTTCAGCAGTGAACTTCAGTGTTTTTAAAAAATTTATTTTACACATATTTACAGAGTCGCCAGTAGATGTGGAGTGCACTGTATGGAAATAAAGTAAAAAAAAAATATATATTTCATCACAATTATGCTGACATGATCTCCTGAGTAATCGTGTAGTTCACTGGGAGTTGCAGCTTCCCAGTGGGACGCTGATTAGGCTCCATTAAAGCTCCCTGACCGTTAACCACTGAGGGTTTAAGTCATTAATACTCACACAGAGCTGGCAGAGGCACACAGGGACACATGAACAGCTATATTTGGAGAAGAAATCTGATGCCAAAGTATTGACGATGCTTAATCTTTAATCAGAAATTTCAAAGGACCCACACATCTCAGGACCATCTCAGGACCATCTCAGGACAATATTTTTTTCAGTCACATGTCTCTTGAAAAACACTCTGTTCTCTTTCATTTCCTCCCTTGGGTGTTTTAGTTAAAGCCAAGTGTTTCCTGTGACTGTTGGTTTAGATGTCATTTGATCTGTATACACAAAGGAACGACATGGAAAAACCATAAGCAGTGGGATTGGGAGACACATATGATTTAAAGAAAAAGCATGCTTTAAAGCTAAAATATAAAATTTTATTTCGTACAGTACTACAGAACATCAGAAAAGGAAGTATAAGAGTAGCAACATCTTCTCCTTTTGCGAAACTGTTGTTTATGAAAAATGGCTGTTAAAAAATCTGTTCCTCTTTTTTGTGTATAATTCTCCAAACTGTCCTCATAAGTCCACAAAAAGAAAAGAAAAATCACTGGAGGGAAAGGAAATTAAAATGGCTTCCTCAAGAAACGCTGCATGTAAGAAAAGTTAGTGAAGAAGCCAGTTTGAGACAGAAGGGATAAAGTATTTGGAGGAAAGTTGGACGCCCCGCAGTAACCTCTGCAGACTATTAAATTCATCGCTCCGTGGAAGCGGGAACAGTCTGTATTTTTGTGTGCTTGTGTGCATCTGTGTGAGTTTCTGGTACCGCTCAGCTGACTCGGGCCGGTTTCAGGAAGGGTTCGGCTTCTTCGGAATGCAGCAAAGCACAAAGAGCTTTCAGACTGCGAGGAAGATGAATTGTGTGTGCATTTGGAGACTCATCAGTATTCAAATGCTTGAAGTGGATCGCAATCATAAGATAAAGTCTGGGATTCATTTCACATGTTGGCTCATTGTTGATGTTACTCCCCATTTCATTTTGCAACTTTGAATCCCCTCCCCCAAACATTTGGACAAACATTCTGTCTAGTTGAATCTGGCAACTCCCTTTTATGAAATACCAATAATATCAAAATAAAAACATTTGCAACTTCCTCATGTTCTCTCTTCTATTGTTTCCAAGACGATTTGAACTCAATCACCTTTGCAATTTTGTTTGCCCTCCTCCCCAGGATTCAAGCTGAAAGACTTCTTGAGAGACGACGAAACGCTTTCTCACTTCCTGCACCACAACGCATCGCTCTCTCATCACACGTTGAAGCAAATTTTGGAGGCTGACGTCAATTTGGAGAAGGTAAAATATTAGGATTGTTGCAGATATTCACAGCGGTTGTGCATAAATCTAATGACCTTGGCTTTGCGGTATCTGTTGGACCAAAGGATTCAGCCAGAGCACAGCTAAGCCCTTAATACCCTGGGGGGTGGACGTACATTGAGTCGGGGGATGGATGGATGTACAAGCTACTGAGCAGTAGTCCCTCTCCCATTTGTTTTTTTTCCCTGTATGTTTATCATGGTTTTTGATATGATTTTCCCCCTCCTACATCTAATTTTCTGTTGTTCCCTTAGCTGAAAGGATAAATTGTTATTTCTTCAGCGTCCATTTTTTCTTGTTGTGTGTTAAAAGGACATTCTCTAAACCTATCCTCTTCCATCCATATGAGCTATATCTGAATAACTTGAACCGCATTCACTGACCGATTCTCCGGCCCTTCCTTCGCCTCTGCTCTGCGGCTGCAGTCACATGATTGCTTTCATCCCTCCCCCCTCCCAGTTCCCCTCACGTGCAGAGACAGAGGCTTTAAATCAAAAACACGTTACACCATCTGATTCTACACAAACCACCCCCTCCTCCCCTTCTGCCCCGTCTACCAGGCGCTCATTGATCACAGAAGGGAACGTCTCATAGATCACGTAGCTCGCCAGGATCATCGCTCCTTCGTAGGAATGACAATTATGAGACTGTTCACATTGCTGCACCAGTTTCTGTTGACATATAATGTAATATAATACTTTATTCTGCAGCGAAAAGGTGAATACACACACAGGCCGATGTTACGTTTCTCAAAGGAAAACATGTTTTGAATTCTGTCAGTCAATTTGTATGATTCCCAAACCTCCCAACTGGCTTTAAGCCCTGATGTTCTCCAGTGAACAGATTAACAGCTGTGTTATGCGTGTGTTTGTGCAGGGGTGCGTGTGCGTGTGTGTGTTATGTTGTCTAATAGATGGGATAGCACAGAGCGGTCAAGGACATTTGGAGGCAGGCAAAGAACACACACATCTTGACTCTGTCGCCAAAGAAAAAAAAAAAAGAGCCTCTGTTCCCTGTAGGCTCTTACGTTCCAGAAAAGGACATTTTGTTACTTCACCTCTCTGCAATTTCTCCTACTAAAACATAACACTTTTTTTTTCTCCAGAGCAGGGGGGAAATAAACAGTAACAAAACATATTATGATGAAATTGGTTTCTTGGAAGTCTGAGTACAATGTTTGTCCCATTATTTATATTACCAATTCTTACTTTTTGCTGTTTTCTGCTAGTTTTCTTCAGTCTGTCCAGTCTAAGGACGTTTTTGTCCTATTAGCTAAAGACAATCTCCAAGTAAGCTACCTATTGAAGCAAACATTTTGATGCAATATTGCTTTCTAAAACATGTGACAAAATGTTATATTAACTGCTTAATATTTGTGTCTCTGAAATGTAATTGAAATAGTAGTTGACTGTAGGCCTAGTTTAAAGCTACAAGTAAAAATTTTTGTAAAATCAACATGACTCACATTAGACAGTCTGTCATGTTTTATGGTCAGTTTTTCTTTCTGTTTTGCTATTTAGTTGTAAAACCTTAACTATTTAAAATAAAAAAATGACACTCTTTAAAACAATCTTCCAGGCCCAAGTGTCCCTGGTGACATCACGTAAGGCATTAGTCAGCTGACCAGTTTGTTGAGTGCCTCCATTTGTGTTTTTTATAATTTGTTTCATATTTTTAAATGTTTTAATAATAATAATTCTTAATAAAATGTGTTTATTTGTGTTATATAAATATTCGGAACATTGTCCAAGTCATTTTTGATAAATTGTCTTGGATATTTGGGAAATTTCTCAACAATAAACTGTACAGAGACCATATGAAGATTATTTTGGCAGACTGGAATGGAATTTAAAACTTCCATCTGTATCTTAAAATGTCCAAAATGCACTGCATGTTGTGGAATCCAGCAGTTTTATTATTACTAGGTGAAAAAACACAAGTTCGTATTACATAAAATGCATAAATAAAGGCTATTATTTATGTATTTTAAGAGGAATACATTGGACTATTTTTGACCTTTTGAATTTAAATAGTTTTGTTTTTTTCATTTCAGGTGCTCACAAAAGGTTTTGGATTCCATCTCAGAGATCTTTGCAACGTAACACCGCTGGAGGAGTTTGTCCACATTGCAGACCGTAACGTGTCCCACTTGACTCAAGAGATCATCTGCAAATCATCCAGTAACTGGCTGAACAAGGCTCAGAACCACTTCCTCTCCAATTTGGACTTTCTGAAACCGATTCGAGTGAGTTCGATAAATTTTTTGAGTTAATTTCAATTTGATTTTTGACATACTGATTAAAAACAGTTTTTTTTTCTTGTTGATAATTACGAGTATTTATTCTAACAGCCAATGGGTTAATAATTTTGTGTGGTGCAGTAAAATGCTGTTTTTTGGGGGGGGGTTGTACTTCAGAGTCTTATCATTATAAAGAATTGGCCCAGATATATATATAAAAAAAACTCCTGACATCTAGATGTTTTTCTTGTATAAGCAAGGTTTTCTTTACAAGAATTTCCTCCCTTTCCTGTTTGGTGTCGACTTTCCTCTGTTCACAAACAGTCTCCCCCTTCCCATAAACTTTTGAACTGTATACAAATCATTATGAGGAAGGATGGCAAAGGGTGAACAAAACAGTTTGCTGTTCAGAACTTAAAAGCAACAGCGAAAAGTCAAGAATTTCTTCAAAAGTCAACATAAAACATAGTGATGCTCATTATGCTTTGTTCTTTCAGGTTTCTTATTATTTCAGCATAAAGAAATATATATGCCTTGTTGATGACATGCGAACAGGCACTGACTAATATAGGATATTATTCCCAGAAAACAAACTTTGTCCTCAAAACTGAGTCCAAATTTTGCGAAACCCTTTTTTATGCAATCGTGGGCAATCTTTTCAACATTGGCAAAAAATGTTACTCTTGCAACACTCCCAAATTTTCTCCCATCACTTTCCTGATTGTGAGAATTTGTAACGGGGAGGAGGAGAGAAATAATAGGTTAGAAGTAAGACAAAAGTGAGCAAGGTGGGGGAAAGAAAGTTGAGAGTTCACTGGAGTATTGTTGGTTTTTCCCTAGAAGGCTGTTCTCTTTTCATTGACACCTGTGCTTTATCAAATGTCTGACATTCCAGCACCCTGCTGCCTAGAGTGATACATGAGAGCTCTCAATCACACATTCAAACACCGGCGTTCCCAGATAGCACAGAAAAAAAGAAGAGCTCAAATCCCCTTAAACTTTTTTTTCCCCTTGCCTTCCTGTCTTTATGATTTTCATTATCACAACCTTCATTTTACCTCACTTCTTACAATTTCATGACAGTTATCTCGTCTAATCGAAAAAACCATGAAAACTCTTCCTCCAGAGAACTTTGTAGTAAAAGAAAGAAAGAAGTCATTATTTAAGAAAGATGAACTGAGAATTATCCATTCTCTTTGGCAGAAGGATGTGAGTTCAGACCCCAAAGCTGTCCAAGACGTCTCAGCTGCAACCAACAACCTCCTGGAGAGCCTCGGCGCACTTGGCATTGAGGTAAATGAACTGCTGACATGTACAGAGAGCACCACCCACACAGTGCCACATGCAAACACGACATCCAAATTATTTGTATCCAAAGTTCAGTTGTCATGTTTGTGACTGAAATCAATTCCTAACCACACAGATAAACTGTCAGAATTCAACCAAAGGTTATGGTGTAGCAATTTGTATGCACTGTATTTGGGTAGATTTGGCCAATATTTCTGAGTAGAAACGATGTAAAGGCCAAAAGGCACGTAAGTTCATTAATCCAACCAATCCAACCAATTAGCCCCAGCCCAAACCATTTTTATGATCATTTTGATATTCTGGTTTGTAATTTATATAACTGAAATAGTGAAAAACTCGTTAAATATATTCCAACAAAGTCGAATGTTAACCTTTTGCCTCACAACCACAGCTAAGATGTCCCCTTCATATGCAACGGCTGCCTCAAATATTGGCTTTACAATTAGCCTTTTCGCTAAGCTAGCCGACCTCCAACACAGAAACTCAACCACATGACTTCCAGAAGATACTAACGATACCATATTGACATATTTATTGTCAAAACAACCAGCAAAACCTTATACCTCACCGCATAATAGAAGAAATGAGACAACCAGAAGCAGTAGCTTACATTTTTCACACTGCTAAAATAAAAATTAAACCCTTTTAATGGCTAATTTTTAATACCCTCTTAAATCAAGAGTTAACCTGACAGAGAAGCATCTACAACTGGAAATGGCAATATGTTTTTTGTTCTTCAAAAGTAACCGGAGTACATGACAGACTTGACTCAGTGAAACATCAAGTGTACCTTCATTGATGTTGCACGTAGCAGAAAACCATGAAGAGCCGCATGTCTGACCCCGACTAGTGTAACTGAGTCTGCAGTGTTGGAGTGCAATGAGAAATCAGAGATGCAGGAATTGGTTGAGCATGCTCACCAAACGCAACACAACCCCCTTTTCTCTCAGGCTCAGGCTCTGCTGATCTGGCAAAACATAAAGACCCAGCTGTCTGTCTGCGTGTGTGTGTGTATGTGGGGGGGTGCATGCGTGTGTGTATGTTGAGGCTTCCTGTCTAAGCAGCTGACGGATCCCTAAAGAACCACTCTTTTTTTCTTTTAACTGTGAAAATGTTGCAACTTTGAGTCATAATTTCCTTTTCCCTCTTTGCACAATATTTGATTCCTCTTTTTGATTGGAACAGTGTTAAAGTTGAAGCGTTTGCCATAATTGTTAGAATAATTTGAAAATTAAAAGGTCTATGTTTTCCACAAATAAATAGCTGTTCTGTGGACATGGTGCGGCATCTTCGGTTAAAATGAATGAGCAGCCATGATCAGCTGGCATGCAAGCAATGGCATGTTGTTGCTAAGAAAATGCAGGAGACCAATCTAATTTGTGGTGTGTGCTTTGGTCCAAGGTTTTTTAATTAGTTGTAAAGCAAACTACAGCCGTAGTGTTGTTTTTTTGTTGTTGTTTTCTTCAGAACTTTGGACATGAGCGAAAGAGAATGTTGTCTAGAAATATAAAACTATGGCATTATTTTATTTTCATATTTTATTAAAGCTGTCAGAATAAACAGGAATATCTTCCTTATAGGAATAACAAAGATGTCATGCCACACATTCAGTTCAGTATTTCTTTAAGGTACATAACACGATTAAAATCATAGGAAGCATCCTTCATAATTCTGGCACATTTAAATTTGCAGTCATAATATCAAAATAATGTTCTTAGCTGATTTATATGTGACTTTTCACAATTCTAAAAAAACAGTGTTATTGAAAACAATTAAAAAATGTTTGATTAAATACTTTTTGAGTCCTTTTTTAAGATTGTCATTCTTGAAATTTACGACTTGCATAAATTACCAAAAAAAATAATAGTGAGAGAATGACTTATGAATTGTATTTTTTATTTATGTAACTGTGTCAACTTAGATTGGAGGGTTTAATCCATGTGAATCTTGTACTTTTACATCTTAAATATCTAACTGCAAACAGTTCCTCATAGTTTGCAGTAATGCTGCATAGTGGTCACTTACTTTAGCTATTATTTTTATTTTCAAATTGCACCATTTCAAGAAAAACTTTGTTAAAAAATATGAAGCAATAAATAAACAAGCCTACAAGTTTAAGATGCAACTAAAGTCATATTCAACATATTAGAATATGCATTCATTTGAAGATTATTTATGAAACTAAAAGTAACATTTAAAAATAATAATAATGTATTGAACAGTTCATTAAGTCCATTCTGCATAATTAAATTGTTTATTGGTCTGATAAAATATTCTAATCGTAAATATTTTTATTAGCTATAATCAAAAATCATCCTTATTCATAGAAAAAAGCTTGAAAATAGAAGTCTTCGCATAATTAATCAACAACATGTTTCGCTAAGTGAATTGAGTTACTGAAAAATTTACTTTTTCAATCATTTAAGAAATGTTTGGACAGAATGCTAGACATTTCAGGGCTAACCAAAGAGATTATTATAAATCTTTTTAACACCTTGATGAAGCCCTGATGTATAAAAAAAATACTCAACACAACGTAGATCAATTCCAGGGTCAAACTGGTTGTTTTCTTGCGATCACGCGTGTGTTGGGACTTCATTCAAGTCATCAGGTGGACATTTTCCAGCCAGCCACCCCCTTATACAGCAGTAGAAAGGGAATCAGTGTTCAGTTTTTCTGCTGACCATTATTTTGCTTTCCTCACTGCTCTTCTTATCAAAACAACCTCAGATAGCCTCATTTGCCATTCCCGGTGGGGAAAAAAAAATAAAAAAATTCCCCCACATCGCATCCTTTGCAGTTTTATTGCATTTCTAGCAAAAATCAAGCCAAAAAAGCCTTGCATTCTCCAAAACACATCAAAAGTTAATTTAATATACTCTGATTTCTTGGAAAAATGTGTTCAGTATCTGATATACTTGTTAAAATTTTATTGTGTGATCAGCCTTTGAGCTGCTCTTGTCTACATAGCTGTGTGCTGGAGTGGAAACCTGAACTTTAATAACCTCACAGAGGCTGTGTGCTGAGGTTACTCTGGGACAATTCTGTTCTTCTGCCTGCCTGCCTATCTGCATCCCAGTTTTATTTTCCATGTGCGTGCGAGTGCAGCACATCTGCATTCTTGTATATAGCAGGTATTACTCATCCTGCCACCTCGCCAAGTTAGCGTGGGTGTTCGTCATGAAGGGAATGACACAAAATCGTTTTCATCCCAAGAAAAACGCTCATTCACACAGACCTACAGACCTACAAACAGGTTTGGTATCCAAAGTCACCTACATGCACATGGTGATATAGAGATGCGTCACTCAGAAGGTTGCACTTTGTTTGTTTGAGAGAGGTTGTGGCGAAGAGGATGTTGGCACCCTTAAGTGGAACGACAAATGTAAGCATCTGTCACAACACACAGAAAACCTCATGAGCAGCGAGTGTAAAATAGCATGCAGCATTTGTACACACACGCACGCACCCATGCCATGCACTATTTCAGATGAAACTGCAGGAAACAATGTTACCCTGATGTAGCTGCAGACTCAGCTGCAAGGTGAACCAGGTTTAAACAGTGAAAGTGAGACTTGCTCTCACTTTCTCAAGTTTTGAATATCTGTTTTACGAGCTGTGGGCAAAAATAGACCCATAAATATATGAATACATAAACAACACTGTTTTCTGTTATGCAACAACCAGGATACGGTGGATGTTTGCATATCATCTTGCCAATATGTGCCTGTGCTTGCATGTGTTTCTTTGTCTGCAGTGAGGAGTTGTGAATAAATGTCAGGATAATAGCGCTCTACTTGCGGAGCCAGCAGAGGTTTGCCTGTTAGAAGAAATGACCGAGAGTAACCTCTCTTTGTTCTCAAACCTCCCTCTGTTTTCACCTCCTGTTTCTAACACAGCCACTTTATTTCTTTCTTTCTCTCTTTCCTCTCTCTGCCTCTCTTTCCATTTTCTTTTTTTTCACTTTTTCTCTTTCCTCTGTCTTTCTTTTCTTTCTCTCTTTCCTCTTTCACTCTCTATTTCTTTGATATCGGGTATAGTTTTTACCCCTCCATTCCTCCACCAATACTTGCTAAATGGGTGAGGTCTCCCTTTTATTCATCCTTCTTTCATTCCTTTCTTGTCACGAGTTGAATCCCTGATTGCATGTCTAGTTGAACCGCTAGGAAACACAGTTAAACCTGTGCTGACTTGTCACTTGACCTATGGTAACCTACCGTGCGGCGAACCCGGTGATGTCAGAACGCATATGACTGCTGAGTGCTGACGGTATAAAACACCGCTTCCCATTTTTCACACTGAAGAAAACCAAAATGTGACAAAAACTCAAATTGCTTTCTGTTGGAAACAAACACAGCTACAGAGTTTATGCCAATTTCAGACAAAGGTTGCAATTCAAACAGAAGTTCTTTTCACGCATTATCAAGAAATCCCTGAACAAAGAGGACGGCTGTGTGCTGTTTTGTTCCAAACCTCAGGATTCTTTCCAGTTTTTAACACGCATATTTCTGCCACTGCGTTGGCCTGCATGTATCAGTTTGTGAGTTGTTGATTTGCTGCAGAGCAACAATGTTGCTGCTCTGGCATAAACACTCAGCATGATGGCTGTTTCTGATGAAAGACACTGTGCTGACTCGCATTACGCGTTATCTAAGCTCTTCCCTTAAAAGCAGCGCAGACCCTCTCTCACACACGCATGCTTGGAGGACTGGGAACAGCAGTTAAATTTATCTTAGTCGGGCAGACGGTCAAGTGTTAAGTGTCTCCACCCCTCAGAGCAGCACTTCTCTACATGTATCGAATGTACACTCACTGTGCACATGACGACTGTTTTAAATCGAGCTGTGGCAAACGATAACCTGCCAGATGTGGGTTTTTATGTCTCGCATCTTGACTGCCAACTCAGTACAGGAGAAACTGAGACTTTTGAGGTTTCCTGAAGGTGTGAAAAAAGGTGTGAAAAACTGAGCACAGAAAAAAACAGCTATATAGTCTTTTTTTTATGCCCAAGAGGGACTAATTTTGGGCATAAATTTTGACTAAAATCGTCTATTTTTCCCCAGATATCTGTAAAAAAACAAAGGGCAACTGAACAACAAAACCAACTGCCTGTGGCCATGTATCTTTCTTTTTGTAAAAAAGTAGGAATCTGAATTTTGTGTTAGATTTTAGCTAATCTGCCACAAAAGTTTTATTTTTAAAAACATGGGGGAAAAAGCTCTTAAAATACTTTTCTAACCATCCTGCTTTAAGGGATAATTAATTATTAATTATTTTTATGTGGTGCAGAGTCCACTTCACACTGTGAATGTAAGACAACACTTGCTGTTAAATAGCACTTTTCTAATAATTTACACTAAGAATAATTACAAAGTTGATGTTTTAGATGATCTTTAGCGTTGTTAGCAGGGGCATCATGCAGTGCTAACTTTACTAAAACAGCAGTCGGTGGATATTGGATTTAGACAGTTACCTTTATTCAGATCTCTAAACTGCTGCCAACATTTGAAATGTTCCAATTTTCCTAAATAGATTTAAAACTCCAAAGGATTAAACAGCATCCTAATTCAGCCTTCTGATTATCTGCTGACATCCTGCTCTAATTTTAAATAACTTGGACTATTTAATTAAAATAATTCACAGATATTGAAAAAAGCAAACTTTGGGTTTTCTATCAGTTGTTCATATTAACTCTATGGGGTGCAAAAACTGATCAGAAAAATATCTGATCTCTGAATTTCCAACCGGTCGGTCAAAAATAAGTTCCAATTGTGCTGAAAATGACCAACTTAAAATCACAAGTGAAAAATAGCTTCCAAGTGAATCCATCTGGTTTAATATTTGGAATTAGCTTTACTCTCTCCCTGAGCTTAATGTTTGTGTCTCTCTCTCGACAGCTTGCCAGCATGAAGAGCTGGAAAGACATGAGAAAGGAGATCCTGTATCTGACTGCAAACTCAACAGGATCTCCGAAGCAGATGTACCAGGCCGTGTCGCGTATTGTTTGCGGACATCCAGAGGGAGGCGGCCTGAAGATCAAATCCCTCAACTGGTACGAAGACAACAATTACAAGGCTCTGTTCGGACACCACGGCAACGACAGTGACAGTGAGCCCATGTCCACCTATGACAACTCTTCAAGTAAGCATCCTTATATTTTTTTAAAATATAAAAGAGTTGTTTGCTCCCAATTTTTATCTGTTCAATACTCAAACTGCGGTTTGTGTTTTTCTTTTAGCTCCTTACTGTAACAACCTAATGAAGAACCTGGAGTCCAGCCCCATTTCCAGGATGATTTGGAGAGCCCTCAAACCTCTTCTAATGGGGAAGATCCTGTATACCCCAGACACTCCAGCAACACAGAGGATCATTCACGAGGTACAACAGATTCCGCACAGAAAAGCCCATTATCAGAATGCCTCTAGTGAGTTAACCTAAAAGCTTGAATTTTGCAGGTTAACAAGACCTTCCAGGAGCTGGGGGTGCTGAGAGATCTGGGCGGCATGTGGGAAGAAATGAAACCTAAATTTTGGAGCTTCATGGAGAACAGCGAAGAGATGGACTTAGTCAGGGTGAGTATGTACACTGACATCATTTCTGTAGACAAAATATGGCTGTGTTCCCAGTGTTCCTTCATGTGTAGCCTAAAAAAAATTCAGGCAACTTGAGGGCATGTTTGTAATTATTTATCCTGAGTGACCCGCACAGAGAGTTTGTTTTCTTTTTGGGCCACTTTCAAGTTCTAGGGCAGCAAAGAAAGATAGACAGTAATAAAAAATAAAATAAAATAAAACCAATCCTAAAAAAAGACATGTTCCAAGTACAAAATCAAACCCTAAATTCTCTGAACACATTAATATCAGAGAGTCAACCACACAAAGCTATTGCACTACTTCCTCAGTTTAGATGAGCAGCTTTTAGTGGGCATAGAGCTCATAATGTGGTTGTTTTATTGATGGGAACTTTAACCCAATTTTCACCACCTTCTTTCCTTAATAAACTGCTTAAACACCACCTCCACCTAGTGGTGTATGCTTGTAAATTACCTTGTACATTTTTCTAGGAATTAAAGATAACAAACTTCTATTATTTTGTTTTTGTCCATAATGTATTTACTGTAGAAGCCCATACCCCTGGGGCACTTTATTTAACATTCAAACAAAGATATTTTCTCAATAAAAAAAAAAAAGAACTTGTGAAAAATACTTTTTATTATATTTATGAGAACAACATGGCAATCACTTGCAATTGGTAGAAAATGCAGGTCAAAAACAGCACAAAACAAATGCACTCTGAAACCAAAAGGCTAAAGGATACAGTAGCTATTCATAAGTTTTCCTTTTTTACACTGCTGCTTGACATAAATCATCTTTCAATCATTCTGTTTTTCTTCCAGTCCTTGCTCCAAAGCAATACCAGCGCTGCTTTCCTGGACGCTCAGCTCAGTGAGACCGAGTGGAGTGTGTCCGACGTGGCGGACTTCCTCACAAAAGCCTCAGAGGACCGCAGACCTTCGGGGTCAGCTTACACATGGAGGGAGGCGTTCAATGAAACCGATCGTGCCATAAAGACTATTTCACAGTTTATGGAGGTTAGTGAGTTACGAATGCTGTGGCTGTTTTAATTTTAATTTTATTTTTCCATTGCAAGGCAACAAAACAAAAGAAATCTAGAACATGACATTACATTTTTACGTAATCTTTTTTTTTTACCTCTAGGGTTTAAATGGCAAAAAAAATATTACTGTTAGTTTAAGATCCTGTCAGTTAATCTGAGATTCATGGCTCTTGATTTGTTTTATAAAATCGTTTTCTGTCTTTGGATAAAACCAATAAGAAAAACAACGACTGGGAGAAAGGGCGTTAAATGCTGATTATTTTTTTAGGTCATCTCCCTGTAAAATCGTTATTAATATTTCCAATGAGTTTGTGTGCTTGACCTCAAATACCAGCACAGCTATTAATAAAAACCTTGAAATTAAATGTTCTTTTGCTTCACATGCTTCATCAAACTAACTCAAAGCCATGTGATCTGTATCACTTAAATAAAACAAGGTCAGCCATAAATCCTCCCTCTGTTAGTCAGCGCTGATTCTCTGTACTTGTTTTGTTCTCAGTAAAGTTCTTTAAATATCCGCTTCCACCTTCATAATGATCTGATTTCTATTATGCCGTCTGTTCTTAAAGTGATAGGCTTCTCATGTCATATTTGATCACGTATATTATAAGTTATTGTAAGTCTTCCATTTCCTTCTAACACTATAGATTAAAAACAAATATAATCAGTTACGTATCCATTTCACAACTTTTACAACCTCTCTGACTAATGTTTCACTCCAAACAACCCAGTGACCGACTGACTTTCTTTAAGGAGATCCTATAATCTATATGCACAGTTGTTTGTTGCAGTAAAATCAATGTTACAGCTCCAAATAACCATAAAAGTTCACCCTTCAGTGTTTTCTACGCTGTATTTGATTGGAATTTGCTTTTCTGAATCTTTAATGTTTATCAAAGTTGGGATGAAGGAATGAGGTAAAATTCAGCTCATGTTAGATAAACAAGTGAAAGGTTGATCTGTGGGAGGGCTGAACACATCGGGTAAAAAATTCTGTGGTTATTCAGTTTGAACTTAGTGAACTGTAAAAAGTTCATAAACTGTTTTTCATTAACAAGATAACAAGGATAACTCAATAAAATAGGTTAAATGGTAATAAAAGTCAATCACCTAACAGTTAATTGGACCTCTTATAGTTTTATTGGTACAACAATATAACAATAAAAATTCTGAATCACTGTGGCAACATTTTCTCATTAAATCCTTTCCCTACTTGCCTGATTTCTCTGGCTCTTTTTCTAATTTCCTCTTCTTTTAGTGTGTGAACTTGGACAAACTGGAGTCAGTCCCCAACGAGGAACGCTTGGTCAACAAGTCCATGGGTCTTCTGGATAACCAGAAGTTCTGGGCGGGAATCGTGTTTCCCAACATCGCTCCCAATAGCACTGACCTGCCTCCCAACATCAACTACAAAATCCGCATGGACATCGATAATGTGGAGAGGACGAACAAGATCAAAGACGGGTGAGTGGCGACGGGAAAGACGATTTTATCTTGGGTTGTTTGCTTGACAGTTTTTACATTTTCTTTTTTGTTACTTTACAGATACTGGGATCCTGGTCCCAGAGCGGACCCCTTTGAGGACCTGCGGTACGTCTGGGGCGGATTTTCTTACCTGCAGGACGTCATTGAGCAAGGAATCATCCGAGCCATCACTGGTACTGAGGAGAAGACGGGCATTTACATCCAGCAGATGCCCTACCCTTGCTATGTTGATGATATGTAAGTGATTGCATTATAAAAACAAAACTTTTCCTGTACAAAGATCTGGTAGGATTGTACGTTAAACATTTCGCTCCTTTTTTATTTCAGATTCCTGCGAGTTATGAGCCGGTCGATGCCTCTCTTCATGACTTTGGCCTGGATGTACTCTGTGGCCATCATCATCAAAGGCGTGGTGTATGAGAAGGAGGCGCGACTGAAGGAGACCATGAGGATCATGGGACTGAACAACGGCACCCTGTGGCTGAGCTGGTTCATCAGCAGTTTAATCCCACTGCTGATCAGCGCCGGCTTACTGGTGATGCTGCTGAAGGTGTGTGTTGTTGAAGACTAGCACATGCATCATTTCTATCATTTAAAATAGTAGAAAACGTGAGATTATTATTTATTATAATCTTTTTTCCACTCTTCTCTCAGATGGGAAACCTATTGCCGTACAGCGACTCAGGCGTTGTGTTTCTTTTCCTGGGATCCTTCGGTGTTGTAACCATCATGCAGTGTTTTCTGATCAGCACTCTGTTTTCACGTGCCAACCTGGCGGCGGCCTGTGGAGGAATAATATACTTCACCCTCTACCTGCCCTACGTTCTGTGTGTTGCTTGGCAAGATTACGTGGGATTTGGAGCAAAACTTGTAGTGGTGAGTGAGATAGATTTTATTACACCTGAGTAAATGCAGTCCCCTGCATTTTCATTGATACCACCGGTAAGGATATGTAAAAAGCCTCAAAGTAAATTCATATTTTTCAGATGTAGCACAGTGTCTCTCAAGTAATTTTTAACAAAATCACGGCTCATGATGATGAAGGAAAATTTTTGAGAGAAACACACAGAATCTCAGACCATATTTAACACTGGGCATGAGGTGTTTTTCCACATATTCATTCCTTGTTTTATCTTCAAACAAACAATGAATAAAGAGACATTTATTTGGTGTGTTTAGTGCCAAAAACTTCAACCTCAGATTCACATCCATATCTTACACCTAGCGTGATACACAGGGATCCCAAGAATTCCTGCTATGTAAACTGTGGATATTGTTTCTCTCTCAGAGTCTTCTGTCCCCTGTGGCTTTTGGCTTCGGCTGTGAGTACTTTGCCCTGTTTGAGGAACAAGGTGTGGGAATCCAGTGGTCTAACCTTCTAGCAAGCCCCCTGGAGGAGGACAGCTACAACCTGACCACCTCTATATGCCTCATGCTGTTCGATGCAGTGCTGTACGGAATAATGACTTGGTACATTGAAGCCGTTTTTCCTGGTAAGACACAAAAAAATTAGCTTTTTCTTAAAAATCTGATGTAATCTGTGCAATATAAGTCATTTTAAAAACACATAATTATGTTGCAGGTCAGTACGGGATCCCCAGGCCTTGGTATTTCCCTTTCACAAGAACATATTGGTGCGGAGAGAAGGAGAATCAAAACATTAATACTCCTCTGTCAAAGAAGAGCAACGCTGACGGTACAGCAAATACAATCCTAAGTAATACCAAACTGCAAGAGAAGCCCTGGCTTATTGCTAATATGATGTTCTTGATTTCATCACATCTACAGCTGTGTGCTTCGAGGAGGACCCAAGCCACATCGACCCGGGTGTTTACATTGAAAACCTGGTGAAGATCTACAGCCATGGAAACAAGCTGGCTGTGGACGGATTGACCCTTAAATTCTATGAAGGCCAGATCACCTCCTTCCTCGGCCACAATGGAGCTGGCAAGACTACAACCATGTAAGTTCATATGGTCAGTGAACTTACTCTAGTTACCAACTAGAGAAAATGTAAACAACTCATTTCAAAACACTTAAGTGGTGACCACGTTCTGTTTGTGATAGGTCAATCCTGACTGGACTGTTCCCACCCACCTCTGGCACCGCCTACATCCTCGGCAAGGACATCCGCTCCGAGCTCAGCACCATCCGGCAGAACCTGGGGGTCTGCCCCCAGCACAATGTGCTTTTCAGCATGTATGTATGCACTTTAACTGGAAAACACTTTAGCACACTTGGGCCCCCTTTCTCGTATTTCAAGCGTTTGTGCTATTTGTTGGTTTGCCGTGAATCAGGTTGACCGTCGAGGAGCACATCTGGTTCTACGCTCGCCTGAAGGGCCTGCCTGAAGAGAAAGTGAAGGCTGAAATGGAACAGATCGTCAACGATGTCGGACTGCCACACAAGCGAAAGTCTCGCACCAGCACGCTGTCAGGTCGGTTTCTAGTTTCAGGGTTCTCTTAATTATTTTCAGCACTTAAATTGTTTGTTTTACATACTTGATTAAATTTGGAGTGCATGTTTCTGACTTTATCTTTTTGTGCAGGTGGAATGCAGAGGAAGTTGTCTGTAGCGCTGGCGTTTGTCGGAGGTTCTAAGGTTGTCATTCTGGACGAGCCTACTGCTGGTGTTGATCCGTACGCACGCAGGGGAATCTGGGATCTGCTCCTTAAATACAGACAAGGTAAATGAAACAAATATTATTTTTGTGTCATATATGTAAAAGTTGGCCAAAGGGCTTTAGTATGGCAGCGTTGTAGTGAATGACCTTACGTTTTTATTCACTTTTTAGCCCGCACCATCATCCTTTCCACCCACCACATGGATGAGGCTGACATCCTGGGCGACCGTATTGCTATCATTTCCCATGGCAAGCTGTGCTGCGTGGGCTCCTCTCTCTTCCTGAAGACTCACCTCGGAACCGGCTACTACCTGACGCTGGTCAAGAGAGACTACGACCTGTCTCTACAGTCCTGCAGGAATTCTGCCAGCACCGTCTCCTACATGAAGAAGACAGAGAAGGTAACCGAAAAGACATTTTTATGCTTAATAGTCTGCATTAAAAAAAACCATAAAGATAAATTTATTAAGGTTTTTTACCCCCACTTCTTTCAGGAGGACAGCGTATCAGAGAGCAGTTCAGATGCTGGTCTTGGCAGCGAACCTGAAAGTGAGACTACCACTATTGGTAAGAACTGGAAGCTTAATGTTTCTAGATAAAGAGTTCAAAAATGATATTCATCCACCTTTCTGTCTTTTTTTTCTGCTCATCTTTCCCATTAGATGTCTCCCTCATCTCCAGTGTGATTTTCAAACACGTCTCAGAGGCTCGTCTGGTGGAAGATCTCGGCCATGAGATCACCTACGTCTTGCCATACCAGTCGGCTAAAGACGGCGCCTTTGTTGAGCTTTTCCATGAGCTTGATGATCGACTTACTGACTTAGGAATTTCAAGTTACGGAATTTCTGACACCACCTTGGAAGAGGTAGGGGCTGCTTATTTAACATAGCCTTTTAATCCATTTTTAGCTAACATTCATTGAATCTCGAGGGAACCCTTAAATTGACCTTGTTTCTTTTGATGCGGCAGATTTTCCTGAAAGTGGCAGAAGATAGCGGTGTTGATTCTGTTGAGCTTTCAGGTGAGATTTACAATGTTTTAAATACGGCAAATGCAAATGAAAACAAAAATAAAAAACAAATACAAGCTGAGAAAATTGTTGAGTAAAGATAAACAAGTGTACTTTGGTGTTTTTGTAGATGGAGTCGTACCAACCAGAACCCGACGGCGACATGCATTTGGGGACCACCAGAGCTGCCTGAAGCCCTTCACCGAGGATGACTTTGACTTCAATGACTCTGAAGGTGACCCAGGTAGAATTTAATTGCCCGCCACGCAGCGCAATGACGAATCTTTTAGTTTTAATACTGAGGGGCATTGTGCATTTGAAAAATATGCAAAAATCAGAAACATTGCACAGAAACTTAGCCAACCTGAGGCTCATGTGCTGCTGTTACAAAACTGGAACAGTTGCATGCTTTTAGCAAAAACTACAAGTTTCATTGCTGTTGCAAAACCAGAGAACACATTTATCTTGTTTGTATGTTTGCTGACAATGTGTCTTTTCTGTGCAGAATCTCGTGAGACTGACTGGCTCGGTGGAACAGATGGCAAAGGTTCATATCAGGTCAAAGGCTGGAGTCTGAAGAGACAGCAGTTTGTTGCGCTCCTGTGGAAACGGTTCCTCTACGCTCGCCGCTCTAGGAAAGGCTTTTTCGCTCAGGTGTGCTGTGGTTAATGTTACATCCAAGAACTCTATGTAAAGTTGTGGTGCTCTTATCATTAACACAACTTAGTAAATTCATTATTTTACACCATGATAGAACCACGCCCATTGTCCATTTTATTGCACTGAAGTTTAAATGCATTGTTCTGGTTCGTGTTTTTCAGATTGTTCTGCCAGCAGTGTTTGTGTGCATTGCACTGGTCTTCAGCCTCATTGTTCCTCCGTTCGGGAAATACCCGAGTCTGGCTCTGCATCCCAGCATGTATGGAGAGCAGTTTAGCTTCATCAGGTGGGGCGTCATTCCCATGTTATCAACCTCTGTCCTAATATCTGGCAATCTTTAGGAAAAATGTAAACCTTCTTTGCGTAATTCTAGATAGCATTTTGTCACAGCGGTGTTTACGCTTTCGTTTCTGAGAACAAAAAAGAAACAGTATAAATGAGTGAATAGTGTTTTTCCATTAAGAGGTGTACATAGATGTAAAAGATTGCATAATGGCAGTAAGGATTATTATTTAAACAAGTGCTGCTAAAAGACCTAGATGATGAAGGAAATAGCTGCTTTTTAAAAAAGATTTTATTGTGAGTTAATACACAACTCACAAAAAATGTAATATAATTTCTTGTATATTAAATGTAAGAAATGCCATTACTTAAAGCAGTGGTTCCCAAAGTGTGGGGCGCACCCCCTAGGGGGTTCACACTGCCATTGCAGGGAGGGAGCAGGAAGCGGTATGAATGAATAAAAAAAAAAAAAAAAACAGTTACACAAAAGTGTTTCACTGTAAACATGGTTTGTAGTTTTGTTGCAACCTGAAGTGTGAAATAAACTTCAGTGGAGTTTGAAAACAAAATATGTGTATAGGTTTATGTCTGGTTGAACGATGTGTGTGCCCAGTGGATTTTTTTTTTTTCTTTTTTGCGGGGGATTTTATTGTAATCCATAGGGGGGGCAGAAGAAAATCTTTGGGAACCACTGATTTAAAGTGTTCTGTCTGTGCCTTTGCAGTAATGACATACCCGAAGAACCCCACAACAACAAACTGCTGGGAGCTTTGATGGACAAACCAGGATTTGGAACCCAATGCATGGAAGGAGAGCCCATACCGTAAGTAGAAAATAGTAACTTTATTCATGGAGATTATTTATCCAGAAAATGGTAACTTCAGTAAAACAAAAATCAAAATGATGTAGTAATTAGAAATAGAAAAGTTGAGCTGAAAACTAAAATGTTCTCTCTGCGTCCTCCAGGGACACTCCCTGTGTGGAGGTGAAGGATGATTGGACGCTCCCTCAGGTTCCTCAAAGTGTCAGTGATATATTCGACAAAGGCAACTGGACCATGGAAAACCCGTCTCCACTGTGTGAGTGCAGCTGTGAAGGCCGTAAGAGGATGCTGCCTGAGTGTCCTGCTGGGGCCGGTGGACTTCCACCGCCACAGGTCAGTAGGACCAACAGAAATCTGAACACAGATTCAGTTATGGCAACAAAGTGGTACACCCATAAACTCAACTTGGCACACAGTAATGAAGTATCATGGTTTGTCTTTGTATCCAGATGATGATCAGTGACAAAGACACACTGCAGAATTTGACTGGTAGAAACGTGTCGGACTACCTGGTCAAAACCTACGCTCAGATCATCGGCAAGAGGTAAAGACTCTTACCGTCCTTTCCTCTGAAGCCATATTTCTTACTTATAAGTTCTAGCCTTTCATTATATGATTTCTCCTTTTACAGCTTGAATAACAAGATCTGGGTCAATGAGTTCAGGTACATTCTAAGACATTATGTGTCTTAAAAAAAAGAAAACATTGATCTGAGTGCTTCTCTGCTGTGAGCTGCACTGATGTAAAAATGTTTGCTCTCCATAACAGATACGGTGGATTCTCTCTGGGCGCCCGAGGTTCCCATGTTTTGTCCCACACAGGTGATATTGATGAAGCTATTGTGCAACTCAGGCAACTCTTCCAACTTGAACAGGTAAGAATTAGATTAGAATAATGATATTATTCTTATTATACAGAACCAGTTTGGTTTTACTAAAGGAAATTTCTATTTTGGTCTTTGTTACTGAGGGTAACACAAAATCTGCATGGATCCTAGATAACTTTGGTTTATGATTATAGAGTTGTAGTAAATATTAAAATTTAAGCAAACATACTACATATTTGCTATAGACGACTCTCTGTCTCTCTCCTTTCCTTTCTGCCTCATCCATCCTTTAGGGAACGGCAGCCCATCGTTTTTTCAGCAGTCTCTCTGGTTTTATCCAAGGATTGGACACAAAGAATAACGTGAAGGTTAGCAACTCTATATGTTTTTGTATTTCACACTTCAATATATTTTGATCAGTGCTCTGTTTAAATAATTACTGGTCATAAACAGTTAATATCTTACCTGCTGTGCACAATTCTTTTGTGTTTTTATTTAGTATAAATCCATGTTAGTTGGTTTCAGAGGCTAAGCTAATGGCTAGTCTGAGAGGGACCAAAGACATTTATTGTCTTATAATATTGTCATAGAAGTTTATTTATTTAAACTTTTTTCATGTTTGCATTAAGTGAATGTTTACAACAAATCTGATGAATTTTACACAAGAAATGGCGGTTGAAGATGGTCATCCATCAATGATCTTCCTCTGTGAAATACTCATGTAAAGCATTTTCAGTCCCAGCAATAAATAAAAAGTAAAGAAATGTAAAGAGCAAAAACATTTTACTAATTCAGGTCAATACTGCTTTTGATTCTTGCATCATGTTACAACATGATAAATGAAATAATTTGCCATTACAGGATTTCTTCCTGAAGTAGCTCTTCAGAGAAACTGTAATTCTTTTGTCACAGCGCCGTATAGAGGCCTGGCATGACAACTACAGCTGACTCAAGGTGTCTTGGCAGTGCTGTCGAAACTTGGAACTTTTGCTCAATCATACGAAAATACTGGCAACTTCCAGATGATGTTCTCATGTAAACGTAGACTGAGAAACTTAAGATATCTTGGAATGTAATTTTAGAGCTACTTAAAAATTTCACCCAGTTCATCTCTAAGGCAATGGTTTAAATCCAAGTTTAAAAACTCCCCCCCACCCTTCCTTTAGATTTGGTTTAACAACAAGGGCTGGCACAGCATTGGCTCCTTCCTCAACGTGATGAACAACGCCATTCTGCGGTCGAGTCTCAAACCTGGTCAAGACCCGACAAAGTTTGGCATCACCGCTTACAACCATCCACTAAACCTCACCAAGGAGCAGCTCTCACAAGTTGCATTGTGAGCATGACGATCAATTTGACATATGAACGCAAGCGGAAATTTTCCCAATTTACAATTCTTACTTTTTGGATTTTAGGATGACGACATCTGTGGACGTGTTGGTGTCCATTTGCGTCATCTTCGCCATGTCCTTTGTCCCTGCCAGTTTTGTGGTCTTCCTCATCCAGGAGAGAGTAACAAAGGCCAAACATATGCAGTTCATCAGTGGTGTGCAGCCCTTGCTTTACTGGCTGGCCAACTTTATTTGGGATATGGTGAGACATTACCAAGTCAGCACCACTCGAGTGGCAAAGTATTCTAAGTGGAAATATTAAAAGACCCTCCTCTTCCTTTTCCTTCTCACAGTGCAACTACATCGTTCCAGCTGCGCTAGTGATCATCATATTTGTCTGTTTCCAACAAGAAGCCTACGTTTCTTCCACCAATCTACCAGTACTGGCTCTGCTGCTTCTCCTCTATGGGTAATTTGGACAAACTCTCAACACTGAGGCTTTGCACTTCAACCACATTCAACGATTTCGTGTAAATTTATGTTTTGCTTATTTTACCAGGTGGTCAATCACCCCTCTGATGTACCCAGCCTCTTTCTTCTTTAAGATCCCCAGCACTGCCTACGTAGTTCTAACCAGTGTCAACATACTGATTGGAATCAATGGCAGTGTGTCCACGTTTGTCCTGGAGTTGTTTGGAAGTAATGTGAGTAAATGTTACGAGTTTCAGAGTTTCAGACTATAGAATTTTTAAAAAAGCATTAGGAAGTTAAATTGGCATTAATTGCATTCCTCTCTCAGGAGATCGGTGGTATTAATGACATCTTGAAGAATGTATTCCTCATCTTCCCTCACTTCTGCCTGGGTAGAGGACTGATTGACATGGTGAAGAATCAAGCCATGGCTGATGCTTTGGAGAGATTTGGTGAGCCTTTACCTTGACCTGTTATAAATGTTATAGTCATATCATTAACTAGGACAAGAAAAGTCTCATGAAAGGCCATGTTAAAGAGACAAAATGTCTGTTATAGGTGAAAACCGGTTTCGCTCTCCTCTGGCATGGGACATGGTGGGGAAGAACCTGTTCGCCATGGCTATAGAGGGAGTTATTTTCTTCTGCATCACTGTCCTCATTCAGTACCGCTTCTGCTTTAAAGCCAGGTGGGTAAATCATGTCATCAGTCGAGTTACCCTACCACTTACCCAAACATCACAAATGAAAACATTAGTTGTGGGTTGATATTTCAAGCTATGACGCTCAAGTCCACTGAAATTTGAACTCTCCTATTTTAAAACCCCACAGATCCTCCACCGGCCATCTGAAACCAATTGGAGAAGAGGATGAAGATGTTGCCAGAGAGCGACAGAGGATCCTGAGCGGCGGTGGACAGTTGGACATTCTTGAGCTGAGGCAGCTCACCAAGATTTACAAGCGGAAACAGAAGCCGGCCGTGGACCGGCTGTGTGTTGGCATCCCTCCCGGAGAGGTAAGCCCCAGTTTACAGAAAATAATACAGAGGAACATGCAAGATTTTTTGTATTCTTTTATGAAATTAAGCAAGTGTGTTGAAATAGTCATAGCAGATATGCTCAATGATACACATTTTCCCTTGTAGTGTTTTGGTTTGCTTGGGGTCAACGGAGCAGGAAAGACCAGCACCTTCAAAATGTTGACTGGAGACTCAGATGTGACCAGCGGTGAGGCCTACTTAGCTGGCAAGAGGTATGAAACAAGACAAGCATTCTTATTTCATTTAAAACTAAAATAACATGCGAAAACTTTGGAGACTAATGTTCTTGTGTGTTTTCTCTCCTTTCAGTGTAAACACAGAAATAAACGAGGTGCATCAGAACATGGGCTACTGTCCTCAGTTTGATGCCATCAATGACCTTCTGACTGGAAGAGAGCACCTCGAGTTCTACGCCATCTTGAGAGGAGTACCTGAGAAGGAAGTCTGCGAGGTCAGCAGCAACACACATCATTGGTCTTTCATGTCCAACCTACTCCAATAACATGTATATCAAACAAAGAAAAGTTAAGCTTAGTCCAGACATTTAGCAAAACTCTCTTTTTTTTCCCCACTAGGTGGCAGAGTGGGGGATACGGAAACTGGGATTGATCAAGTATGTGGACAAAGCAGCAGGGAGCTATAGTGGAGGAAACATGAGGAAACTCTCCACTGCCATTGCACTCATAGGAGGACCCCCTGTTGTGTTTTTGGTCAGTGAGACTACATATTAATCATAAAACATAAAGATGGCAATGTTCACATTGGTGCTAGCTGATGTGTTACACAGTATATTTCGGCTAAAAATATGTTATCACCTTTGTAACAGGATGAACCAACAACAGGAATGGACCCTAAGGCACGTCGGGCCCTCTGGAACGCCATCCTGAGCATCATCAAAGAGGGACGTTCCGTGGTCCTCACCTCCCACAGGTCAGTCGAAGCATCTCTTTGAACTATTGAAATTAATGAATTCAGTGAACAATTTCTGTAGTCTCCCTATGTCTGTGTATTGAATACATGTTTTCTCTCATGGTTTGTCACAGTATGGAGGAGTGTGAAGCACTCTGTACCAGAATGGCTATCATGGTGAACGGCAGGTTCCGCTGTCTGGGCAGTGTGCAGCACCTTAAAAATCGGTAGGCCTGCACAAATGAAACATTTCATTACAAATAATTTTGTTTTGGTAACAAAATAAGGGGTGAAACCTGTAAACCCAAAGCATTGTTTTTTTCATACTCAAATTTCTTTTTCCACCATTATTCACACTTAAAAAAATAAATGTCTTCCACCAGGTTCGGAGACGGCTACACCATCATCTTGCGCGTGGCGGGACCGGACCCGGACCTACGGCTGGTGATGGAGTTCATAGAGCGGGAATTGCCGGGGAGCACGTTGAAGGAGAAACACCGCAACATGCTGCAGTACCAGCTCCCCTCTTCGCTCACCTCCCTCGCCCGAATCTTCTCCCTTCTCTCCAAAAACAAGGAGGCACTCAGCATAGAGGACTACTCTGTCTCTCAGACTACTTTAGACCAAGTAAGCAAGCAAACACAAAGTCAGTGGCGGTTCTTTCATTAACAAAGGGGCCCCTTTGTCTACAACCGCCCAAACATGTTCAAAATTCTGATATTGGATAAAATATAGTGCTGCTCTGCAAAAGAATCAATGAAAAGCAATAGAAAACTCGTTCAAGTTACATTTTTATCTTGTGCCTGTGCTGCTAACCCACACTTTTTTACTGACACCCTGAGTAGCTCACTATAGAAACTGCCACTGCAAAAGATTCAAATTAGTCTAGCAATATCTAATTGTATTTTTTTTTTTCTTTTCGCCTCCCTCAGGTGTTTGTTAATTTCGCCAAGGACCAAAGTGACGAGGACCACTTGAAAGACATCCACCTGAGCAAGCGGGATGCAGTCGTGGTGGACCTTTCTCAATTGAACTCTTTCCTCACGGACAGCAAAACAAGAGAGAGCTGCGTCTGATTTCTGAATCATGCTTCATCCTCTCTCCCTGCTAAAAAAAAAAAACGTGGACCACTCACTTGTGGGGGAGACGACCTATGGTCATTTTTTTTTATTTCTATTTTTTAGTCTTTTTTAATTGTCATCGTGTTTCAGTGAACCTGCGTCTCATCGCACAGCCTCCGATGGAGGCAACGACGGCAGGTTTCGTGACAGACGCTGAAACGATGAAAACTCAATGCAAATCAATGCAAGTCAAATAAACGTATATTTAAGATTAGAAGGTAGCTGTGTAGAGGTTGGAGACTGGTGCTTCTCCTCTTCACGACGTGGACAGGAAGAAAAAAAGACACTTGAAGCGACGGCAGAATCTGAATTTCTCAGTTCGACTGGAAAGTCCAGGTTACTGACTTCATGGATAAGACACTTTGGTAGGGGATAACGCGAAACGAAATCTGGAAGGTTTTCGTCCCCATTCCTCGGAGCAGACGGCAGCAGTCTGCGGGACTGCCTGTAAGCAAGCGACAGCAGAGTTTATGACGTTGTAAAAACAAAGTCATTCGAATCATTCACTGCCAGCTCTTGAAAGATGGACTGACTATTTTTTTTTTATTCAGGGTCAAACCTTTTCTCGATTTCTATTCGTTACCAAGCCAGTTGTTTTATAATCCAAGAGATGGTTGAAGATAAGCATCTAAAAATCCCGTTTTAGTCTCAAATGTGCAATCATCTGTGTTTTAACCTTTGCTAATCTGAAAAAAGAAAAATTCTTTTAGGCAGGCATGGTTAAGTTGTTTTTCATGGTTGTCTAATAATTCAAACTGCTAACCAATGTGGGGTTTTTTAATGTATTTGGTGTCCTTAACATTGTCCAGCACAGTGCCTAATCTGGTGGAGCGTCAAGCTTGAGCACTCCATTAAAAACAACAATGTATGTAGGCTGCCAAGGAATGTATAAGACCAATACCAACATGCAACAAAGCATAAAGAAAATAGTTTTATTATAGGTTATTGTGAAATGATGTGTGGGGGGGGGGGTTCAACTGTTGTCCTTCATTGTCAGAATCAAAACAAAAAAAAAATAGTGGTTCCCTTATGTCTGGTTAAGACGTGCATTCTGCTCTTCTGGCTTTACGCATCCTGCCCTCTCTCTTTTTTTTTGCACGGCCACAAGGTGGAGTCATCAGCAGCTCTATTTGTGTGAACCTTAGATCTGAAATATGTAAATGTTTTTGGTTGTGGCCTTCCAGAGGGTATGATGGGAGCACTTCAGATCTGAGCCTGTGCTGCATGGATAATATGTACAGTTGCAATTTTTTGATGTTAACACTGGAGTGAACTAACTAACTGTCTGTGTGCCAAACAAAGCTGAACTTTAAACACTGACCGATCAGCAAAAGGAAGCGAGTGTTTTATAACGTTTATCCATCAGGTCAGTTTGAAATATATTCCTCTTTCTCTTATCAGCCAGGGTTGTTGTATAAAAAAAAGGTGTGCACTCTCCTTCTTTTCTTAACTAGACTGCAAGTTACATTCATCCTGTGGAAAAATTGCCAAAGTCTGCCCACATCTATTAACTGCAACTGAGGATGAGACCGTTGTTTTTAGCAGCTAATCAACCAGCCAGACTAAAAACGAGGACCATGTAAATTAAAATTGTGCTTTTAATACTTTATAGTTAAAAAGAATCATCCAGGATTTTAACTGATTACAGGTGCTCTGTCTTGTATAAAATCTTGGAAGGGGTTTCAATTATCTCTGGGATCTGCTAACTAAAACTGAGGACTTTATTCTCTTCCTTGAAACCTCTGATTTTTAAAGAATTTGAGCACTTTACAGGCTTAGCAGGCCTTTGTTTTCATTTTTTTTAGACTTAGAGATGTAAAAAGAAAAATCTCTCCACTGGAAAACAGATGCGACAAACAATAAAGCTACGCCACCGCAGTGAAAAGTTTGCTAGAAACTTGAACTAGAGAACAAAGGCTTGTGTATTTAAGAGAAATGTGATGAAAATAAGTGAAGAAGTTGAGAAAGAGAAATAGTTGTGAGAAATTCAGGACAGAATGAGGGTGGTGATTCTTCTCTTTTCATTCTCAATATTATTCTTTGTTTACATTTTTAAGTATTACAGCTGTTTGAGTCTGTTACCCATTGTGAATAGTTATTCTTTACATTAATAAAAAAAAAAATCATATGTTTTGACAACAAATGTCTCCCGACTGTATTTTTTGTTTATTTTATTCACTTTGTTTTTGTGTACAGCTGAGAAACTTAGCATTACACATCAACATTTTCCTCAGAAGTTATATTTTCAGTCGGATTACAGATATAAAATCGACAGCATCTATGTAACAACGCATGTAATCCACACACACAAAAAGTGTAAATAAATCAGTCCATGAATTAAGTTAAAGTGGAAAAGCACAAGGAATAACAACTGTATTAAATACTTAGGAGACTTCTTGTTGCCTATGACAGCTTCTAGACATTTTCTGTATGGAGAATATTGCATTTTTTTAATTGCCAGGCAATTGAAAAAGCTGTTTGAGGTAACCTTTAAATTCATTTCAAACAATGCTGCACATGTGGCCTACAGGCATTCAGGGGTTGCTGCAGTTTAAGCATTTTTAAAAGATGTAAAATAGATTGCAAACAGTAGTGTGAACAAGATTCACATCATGTTTTATATATGCTTAAGCATATTCCCCCTCAGTACCTACTGTTATGCAAATTAGATTTGTACATCAATATATTGCTAGATGAAGTGTCATCGATAACCCATAAAATGCTGCAATTTTTAAGTAATTTCAGAGTATAGTTTTACAATTGTTGAAAGTAAACCTATTATTAATGTTTTAGTAATTTTTAAAAAGTTTTTATTGAACAGATGCTATCTTAGAAATAAGACTTTTAATCTGAGCACACACGTATACTGGTATATGTGGCATTGTCTGACTGTTTCCCCAAGCAGGCCTGGAGGTGGTTTAAATGGACTAACCTTTCCCAAGTACCTAGAGCAGGGGTCACCAATATGGTGACCCCTGCAGGCATCCGGTCACCTGAGGGGACATTGTCAGTCGCCCACGGAGCAAGTTCTAAAAATAGCCATTGTCATTAGGGAGCCCTGCCAAAGAAATTATTTAATTTAATGTTTTTACAATGAATTAATAACATTTGTTTATATTTAGATTTTTTTTAAAGTAAATTATAAAAAATGTTTTAAATAAATTGCTTTATGCATAAAACTCTTTTCTATGGTTAAAGTTCAGAACTATGTGCTGATGCCTGCAGGATATCTTTTTCTTCTCTCCACAATTTTGTTAATAGTAAAGAGGGTTGGATAATAAAAAATACCATAACTTTTTTCATTTAAAGGAAAATCTCACAGTGCATACAGCTGTAAAGCTGCAGCTGCAACAATCCATACTCTGTCACTTGTGAAGGTGCCATACATATAAAGTTTATTTGCTTATTAATATCTCTACAGCCTCTTCCTTGCTAAACTAGCATACAGGATAAATTGTATAATACCGAGAAAAGCAAGAGCAAGAAAAGCAGAAGGTCACAAGATTGATGACATTTAAACTTTATTACAATGTGACAAGAGTAGATATCATTTTTCCAGTTTGCTTCATAGTATTGAATTTATCAACTGTAGAGATCAGCAGTGTCCCTCCCTGACGAACATGATGTTCTTTCTGGTTTTCATGAGGAGAGAATTGAGACATGGCGTAGCTGTGATTCACTCATTCAGATGCAATACTATTTATAATACCAAACGAAACATAGTAACTAATTTTTCTGAACAATTAAAAGTAATTTTTTAAGCTTAAAATGTATCTAAGGTAAACTCTTGTGTGAAGGCAGGATAAGAATTGCTATTTTTTCCTTCATTGTAGAAAAACACTGTAGAAAAACCTTCCTGTTCCTCTCAATGGTTGATTCACACATATTCTGTTGTATTTCCAAAGATAAAACAAGAAATTTCTTTACACTTAAAAATATAAACACAACAATTGTTTTTTCTCCCTTTTTGTCATGAGTTAAACCCAAACATCCAAACTTTTTTCTTTCTCAACAATATACATTGTTCTCTCAAATATTTTTCACAAATCTGTTTAAATCTGTGCTAGAGAGCACTGCCTCTCTGCCAAGATAATTAATCTCATCTTGAAGGTGTGGCATATCAAGATGCTGATTAGACAGCATGAATGCACACTGTGTGCTTCAGACTGGCCACAATAAGAGGACATTATGAAATGTGCAGATTTGTTTCACTGCACAGTGAACTGAAAGGTCAGACATCCACTCATTAGCTGCCTTTCCATTGCAAATGTGCGCAAAACCTTGTTTGATATTCTGCAAATGTAAAAAAAAAAACCACACACACAATTTAGCAAATAAGAAATGCAAATAAAATCTCACGTGAGTAAGTTTGTTCAGGTGATAAACATTTAAAAAATCATGCCACACTTCTCCTGCTAGTTCCTGTCGTGTTTTTTTTAAATGGCATGTTTATATAAAGCAAATTTATTTTCTAAATGTCAAATTACATAGCCAATGGTGTTCATAAACACAAATTTATGAACTATGTTTAAGAGGATTGTATACATGGAAAACTGCATCTGAGGATGAGACTTTCCAGCAGAATTTATAGAAAATAATAAAGTAAGTTTCTTTTTCTTGAATAATCCAACTGATATATAACACTGCTGGCATCACAGTTCATCAAGGCTTTAGATAACAACCAGCTCTGAGGGTCAGTGTGAATTAACCTGTAAAGTGTATTATGCATCATAAAATATAATCTATATAATTCTGTATGTTTTTGTTTGTACTGTAGAGTTTGACCTTAACATAGTGATCAGCATAAAACAACTTATCAAAGCAGGTTTTATTGTAAATAGAAATTAAATAGTTACAGCTGTCTTTTGTAAAGAAACTACTTTCAAAACTATACCTTCAAAACAAATGAAACAAGAAAAACTTTCATTTTTCACCTGCTGCGACACAGAAACACAAAAAGTGTTCGAGTCATGATGTTGGTGAATGTCCGTTCTGATGTTGAACTCAGAACGGACAAATACTTCTCTGTTTAAAGGTTATTTATCTGTTTTATATGGGTGTGTGTGCGTGCGTTTATTTGTAATACCTTATGGGGACCCTTTTCCTGACATATACTACATTGTGGGAACCCACTGCTCCTTGTGGGGAACAAAACCTGGACCCCACAAGGGGAAACGCTGTTTTTGGGTCAGGGGTTAGATTTAGGACTAAGGTGTTTAGGGTTATGGTTAGGTATGTAATGGATAGGTCTAGGAATAGGATAACAGTAAGGCTTAGGCTGTAGACACAAAGATAGCCACGCAAACATGTGTGTGTGTGTGTGTGGGGGCGTGTGTGTGTGTGTGTGTGTGTGGGGGTGTATAGGAGCTTGGCAGCTGATAGCACAACCTCATAAAATAGTCATTATCACATATTGCACAGACATAAAGATACAATTTGTTAATCACTGGGTGTCAACCAACATAAAGAATAAAAAATAAATTAATTAAATACATATATGGATATACACTAAGAACATTTACATACTTTATTGAGAACTTTTATTTGATTGGAGAAACACACCAAAGCGAAATAGGAAAAAAAAGAAAAACTATAATAAGATCTTCTTAATGAAAGACTAGACAAAGGCTGATCAGAAAGATTATGGAAGGGTTTTTAAATCCTCAAACTGTTTGGATTTGTTTTTTCATGGTAACATGGAAATATTACGCTGCATGATTTCTTTTCTTTTTTTGCATGGGCACAACGTTGAGTCATCAGCAGCTGTTTGTGAGAACCTTAGACCTGAAAAATGTAAATGTTTTTATTGTGGCCTTTGAGAGGGCATGATGGGAGCACTTCAGATCTGAGCTGGTGCTGCATGGATAATAAGTACAGTTGAAATTTTGTTATGTTAACACTGGAGTGAAAAGCTGAACTTTTATCATTCCTCTTCCTATTAGCTTGTTGTAAAAAAGTTTTCTTAAGAAAAGGAGAGTGCAAAGTCTGCCCACATCTGTTAACTGCATCTGAGGATGAGACAATTGCTTTTAGCAGATAAAGAACCATCCAACCATCCATCCATCTTCTTCCGCTTATCTGGAGTTGGGTCGCTGGTGTAGCAGCCTAAGTTAGAAGGCCCAGACTTCCCTCTCCCTAACCACTTGGGCCAGCTCCTACATTTCTACACTTAAACAGTTCTCTAAAGTGGATTTTAAAAAATTCCATGAAATTCACATGAAATTCACATGTGGTCACATGTGAATTTCATGGGATTTTTTTGTACATTTCCAAATTTCATTGAGTTAAGGGAATTATTCTACGCAGCTATGGATGGCATGTAAAAGAATAGTCTTTTTGCCCTCCAGCATTGTGCACAAACCAATAACATGCAGAGAGTTTATACTTGTAAACCTGATTATGATTAAGTCAGTGCCTCACCAGCTATGAACCTCACTGCACGTCACTGACTCATGGCGTTTGCAACGTTTGCCAACCAGGCGTTTGCCAACATACCCCACCTCCAGGCCTGGTTCAAGAGTGCGACCCGCGTCCGGGTGAAGGAATACTGTTTCCAATTGTTTTGCTCGTCATATGCAACCAACAAGACTAAAAACGAGGACCATGTAAATTAAAATTGTGCTTTTAATACTTATTTTCCCAAAAAAAATTATCATTCAGGTTTAAAATTGATGGATAATTTTGATTTTGTCTCCTTTTTGTTCTTTTTCCTGCTTCTTTACAGTGATAAGACTCATTTAATGGTAAGCAGACCTCACAAACCTCATCGGTTGTTCCAAAATTTCAAAATTCTGTTTTAAAAAGCAAGAACAATGTAAAGAACATGGGTGTCTTGTACTTTGGCCTCATTTAAAGGCGGTAACTAGGACTGCCTCTTACCATCTTGGAAATATTGCCAGAATTAGACAAGTTTTATCATCTGAAAATACACAGCTCCTTATTCATTTGTGTCCTCATGTATGAACTACGTTAAGATCTTTAAATGGTCAGGTCCCTCACTACATTACCAACATTTTGATCCCATAAACTTCAGCCAGAACCTCTCCAGTTAAATGTTTTACATTTGTTCTTATCAGCTGTTCTTACCATATTTGGTCAATTTTTTTGTCTAAGTCTGTATTTCGGTAAAGCACTCTCTAGTTTTAGCTGTCAAAAGTGCAACATAAGGTTTACTTACTCACTTGCTAATATCTCTTTAGTCTTTTCCATCAATTATAAAGCAAAGTCTTCACAAAGTATTTTTGGTCAATTTTCTAGTGCAGATATCTTAGTACTATTGAAATAAGACTAAACAAACTTACAAAAAACTTTTCAGCAAGATATAGGAGTTTGTTTCAACTCAATAATACCTTAAAGGGGCAGTATTATGTGTTTTCCAGACATATAGAGCCATTTTATACCTCAATCAAATAACTATATCACCTTCAGTTGTTATAACAATGCCATATACTGTATGTCAACTATGACAGACAAGAAAATTGACTTCTTAATGTAAGGTCTTGAAATTGGGCTTCTGTCTCTTTAAAAACTCCTGTTCTTTCTGAAACTCCACCTTCAGGAAGTCATCACAACATTGCTCCCCTATTAACCCTTTCATAACATTTTCCCCAGTGTTTCACTAGCAGGTAGCTCTTATATTGAGCTCAGTAGATGCCCACTTCCACCAGGTGTTTGCTAACTGAATCTTCTGAAGGAGCTGAGTGGAGGAGTGGTGGTGGAGGTCTGCTCTATGAGGCTGAAGCTCAGCTTGTAGTTTATGATTATATTTGAACATGAATGTTAGAATGTTTCAGAAATGGCGCTCTGTTCACCCAGGCGTTCTGCACAGCTGAGTGGTTGCCACGGAAGATTAAAGGATTTCTCTAACTTGCATGAAAGAATCAAAGCAAAACTCCAGGTATGTTTTTGATGAGGGAAAAACATTGTAGCATGATGTAAAGCTCAAAAAGGCTGATTTTAGATAATAACACTGTCCCTTCAATATTCATTTTGAAAAGAACTAGTTCTACTGGCAGGTTTTTTTTTTTACAACAAAATGTCTTATGATTTAGAAAAACAATCTGCCAGTGGAACTTGTACTTTATCAATATTAAATTGATAAAGTACAATTATTGACTTAAAACAAGCTCCTACATCTTGGAGAGAAGTGGCTTGTAACATAGTTTTGTCAAGTGTATTAAGATATTTGCACTATAACTACACAAAAAAACTTGGTAAGATTTTGTGTTTTTGCAGTGTTGTGAATATAATATGCATCACAAATTGTTGCATAATATTGAGAGAAATAACCAGAAGGTCACAGGTTGATCAAACTTAGACTTTATTAATGAGACAACAGTGGATTTCATTTTCTGGGTTGCCTCATAGTGTTGATTTTATCAACCATCCTGGTCAGCAGTGTCCCTCTTTGGCAACCAAGATTTTCTCCTTGGTTTCACTGAGGAGAGAATTGTGACATGACAAAGCAGCGATTCAGTCATTCAACTCAGATGGTATTTATAGCAATAAATAAAACGAAGTAAGTCATTTTTCTGGAGACATCCTTTTGTATAAACAGCTGTCAATGTCACATTGGGCGACTACGAGGTTGGGACTAAAGCATTTTAATTTAAAAAGAATCAGGTTAGGTGACTTAAAATTAACATGTGAATCATGTTTGTGCAGCAGCTGAGTGTACTCACCGCATCTGCTTGCAGAGGAGACACTCATTGCCATAAGTCTGTCCGTCGCTTCCACACACAGGGCGCACATTCATTGTGCATGTCCAGATCCTTGGATCAGCACAAACAGCCTGTCGGACATGTGAACAACCCAACATTACATAAGATTCTGCCTAATAATAGTACGTTTTATTCATACACTTAATTCTAAGATTTATATTACCTTTCTGTTGTCCTCACACTTGTGCGCAGCAACTTTAGAAAAAAAAGAAAGTTTACTCTTATAATCCAACTTGCATTTACCATGTTGACATCACATTTGACATACCCAGCTTTAGATGACTACTTTCAGCATTGCGTATCAGTATGAATCAAGCTGTAAGGCGTCTATTATGCATTCAAAAGAGAATTTAGATAATAGAATATGTGTGTTATTATCATAGGACTTCACCTTAATGCAGTGATTAGTATAAACAGTTAAAAATCTCCTTTGTAGAAAAAAAAAAATAAAATTCTTTGAAAAAATACTTTCAAAATAAATTAGACAAGAAAATAATTAATTTTTTACTTGCTGCAACACGGATGATCAGGAGCCCCAGCACAAGTCTTCCAGTCATGATGTTTGTTGATGAATAACTGAATGGACGTATCGGTGGGTGAATATATACAGGTATTCTGTCAGTCACCGCCTCTGATTATATGTAGCTGTTTGCTGGGAGTGAGCGACACAGTTGATGACAAAGCGTGGGGAGGTAAAACATGGAGAAGTAATAGCAGAAGGGAGCATAGCAGTTGTTGAAGAGAAGTCAACCAAGAAACTCACAGGGCGATGAGTTTCTTGGAGGTCGCCCCGTAATTGGTGGGTTGTCTGTTCTAGCCCTTGGGCAAGACGTTTTACCAACTTTGTCTGCTGTTGGTGGTCAGAGGGACTGATGGTACCAGTCAAACTACCTTAGCTACAAACCAGTAGATTGCTACCATCAGTGTGTGAATGGGTGAAGTGCTTTGTGGTCCTCTTGACTTGATAAAGCACCAATCAACCACATGCCATTTACCAATTACCAAAACTATAAGTACCTTGGAATACCATAAACAAATGGCAACCAGAAAGACACCACAAGGAAGGCAGCAAGAGACAAATACCAAGTATTATTTGACAAGTATTGTGAGGTAACGCAAAAGTTTTGCTAGACAATGCAATACTTTTTGGAGGTTACGCAAAAGAATAAAATCCTCCATGTCCCCTGGGGGGCTCTGTAATATATATAAAATATGACATAAGATAAATTTGACTTCTTCGTCTTGAAATTGGGCTTCTGTCTCTTCAAAAACTCCTGTTCTCTCTTAAACTCCACCTTCAGGAAGTCATCACAACATTGCTCCCCTATTAACCCTTTCATAACATTTTTCCCAGTGTTTCACTAGCAGGTAGCTCTTATAATGAGCTCAGTAGATGCCCACTTCCACCAGGTGTTTGCTAACTGAATCTTCTGAAAGAGCTGAGTGGAGGAGTGGTGGTGGAGGTCTGCTCTATGAGGCTGAAGCTCAGCTTGTAGTTTATGATTATATTTGAACATGAATGTTAGAATGTTTCAGAAATGGCGCTCGGTTCACCCAGGCGTTCTGCACAGCTGAGTGGTTGCCACGGAAGATTAAAGGATTTCTCTAACTTGCATGAAAGAATCAAAGCTAAACTCCAGGTATGTTTTTGATGAGGGAAAAACATTGTAGCATGATGTAAAGCTCAAAAAGGCTGATTTTAGATAATGATAATAATAATATTCTTCAATATTCCTTGTAAAAACTACCAGTTGCACTGGCTGTTTATTGTAAAAAAAATGTCTTATGAGTTAACAGAAAATCTGCCAGTGGAACTTGTACTTTATCAATATTAAGACATTATTGACTTAAAACAAGCTCCTACATCTTGGAGAGAAGTGGCTTGTAACATAGTTTTGTCAAGTGTATTAAGATATTTGTACTATAACTACACAAAAAAACTTGGTAAGATTTTGTGTTTTTGCAGTGTTGTGAAGATAATATGCATCACAAATTGTTGCATAATATTGAGAGAAATAACCAGAAGGTCACATGTTGATCAAACGTAGACTTTATTACAATGAGACAACAGTGGATTTTTCTGGGCTGCCTCATAGTGTTGATTTTATCAACCATACTGGTCAGCAGCGTCCCGTTTTGGCGACCAAGATGTCCTTGTAGGTTTCACTGAGGAGAGAATTGTGACATGGTAAAGCAGCGATTCAGTCATTCAACTCAGATGGTATTTATAGCAACAAATAAAATAAAATAAGTAATTTTTCTGGAGACATCCTTTTATATAAACAGCTTTCAGTGTCACATTGGGCGACTACCAGGTTGGGACTATAGCATCTTAATATCCAAAGAATCAGGTTAGGTGACTTAAAATTAACATGTGAATCATGAATCATGAGCTGAGTGTACTCACTGCATCTCCTTGCAGAGGAGACACTCATTGTCATAACTCTGTCCGTCGCTTCCACACACAGGGTGCAAATTTGTTGTGCATGTCCAGATCATTCGATCAGCACAAACAGCCTGTCGGACATGTGAACAACGCAACATTACCTAAAATTCTGCAGAATAATATTACGTTTTATTTATACATTTAATTCAAAGATTCATATTACCTTTCTCCTGTTCTCAGACTTGCGTGCAGCAACTTTAGAAAAAAAAGAAAGTTTACTTTTATAATCCAACTTGCATTTACCATGTTGACATCACATTTGATATATCCAGCATTAGATGACTATTTTCAGCCTTGCGTATCAGTATGAATCAAGCTGTAAGGCGTCTATTATGCATTCAAAAGAGAATTTAGATAATAGAATATGTGTGTTATTATCATAGGACTTCACCTTAATGCAGTGATTAGCATAAACAGTTAAAAAACTCCTACATACATTTTTTTTTATAAAATAGACTTCTTTGAAAAAATAAATTCAAACAAATTAGACAAGAAAATAATTAATTTTTTACTTGCTGCAACACGGATGATCAGGAGCCCCAGCACAAGTCTTCCAGTCATGATGTTTGTTGATGACTAATTGAATGCACAGATCGGTGGGTGAATATATACAGGTGTACTGTCAGTCACCGCCTCTGATTATATGTAGCTGTTTGCTGGGAGTGAGCGACACAGTTGATGACAAAGCGTGGGGAGGTAAAACATGGAGAAGTAATAGCAGAAGGGAGCATAGCAGTTGTTGAAGAAAAGTCAACCAAGAAACTCATTGTTTCTTGGCTTCTTGAAGTTCAACCTTCAAGATTGGTGGGTTGTCTGTTCTAACCCTTGGGCAAGACGTTTTACCAACTTTGTCTGCTGTTGGTGGTCAGAGGGACCGATGGTACCAGTCAAACTACCTTAGCTACAATCCAGTAGATTACTACCATAAGTGTGTGAATGGGTGAATGTAGTGTGAAGTGCTTTGGGGCCTTCTGGATTTCATAAAGCACAAATCAACCACAGGCCATTTACCAATTACCAAAACTATAATTACCTTGGAATACCATAAACAAATGGCAACCACAAAGACACTACAAGGAAGGCAGCAAGAGACAAATACCTGCAACGAGTTTCTGAGAAGCAAATTCTGAGAAGCCAGCTGAATCACAAGAGCAAAGTCCGGGTAACAGTTATGCTGTGCTGGAAATAAGTTGCCCAAAGAATAAAATTTAGACCTGTGATATAAAAACATGAATGGTACTCATCACTGCACACCAAATCCAGTATCCACAGATTATCCACTAACAGCACAGGAGGCAGATGTCTGGTGAGCATCAGAGCCACCATCCAAGATGAAATATCCAAGCTCCAAGAATATATCAAGAAGATGAAGCACTCAGTGAATGCCTCACACAGTGAAAACTGGAAGAGAAGGAGCAGAAGGAACCATCATAGGAGGAAAACCTCCCATATGGGACGTACCATCAACACATAGGAGAAATAGTTGATATGACCAAATCCTACAAATGGCTGGCGAGGACCGGACTGAAGGACAGCACAATGGGAGGATGTAGATTTTGTGTTTCTGTTTCTAGTTAGTTTTGTCCCTGAGTCGTCTTCCTTCCCTGATTGATTCCTGTTGTCTCTTGTTTCCCTTGATTATCTCCCTGTGTATTTAACCTTACCTGTGTATTTAACCCTGCTCCCTGCCAGGTCCTAGTCATTAGTCATGTCTCATTGTCACCAGTGTGTCTTAGTTCCCTAGCCTCTTCGTTCACCTGTGCTGCCTGGATTTCTGTTCTCTTGTTCATTAAAATCATTACTTTCCAACTTAACCTGGGTCCAGCATATCAATCCTCACCACCATCAACTTCAACTCATGACACACAGAAGCACTGACCATGGCAGCACAGGAACAGGCCTGGGGCACCATATCTACCAAGAGCAAACAAGATCCCTGTTGCAGGCTTTGCAAAGAAACAATCCTGCCACTCACAGCAGGGTTTAAGATATTAGGCAGTATAATGAGTTTTCCAGGCCTGCATTTTATAGCATAATCAAGTAACTATTATTAAAAAATGAGGATCATTAAATGCTAGCTTTGGACAAAACCTTTGGATCCTTCCTCTTTTCCTTTTGCCCGGGATCGAGCGGCGTTCTCCATGAGCGACCCGCAACCGCGTGCTGTTAAAACGAAACAACAACAAAACGTGTTGACGTCACAGATCACGGAGTTTAATCTCATACAAAGCAATCGACAACAAAGCTGCAGAGGTACAGAGATATACATTTTATACAGACAAGAGAACAGACAACACGAAACACAAAAGACAGACAAAGGCGCCCAAAATGTGGAGGAAAAGATGGAAAAAACCTCTCTTGCTGGCTTGCTGACCTGTACTTTTTTATGAAAGAGGTGTTTCCCTATTTAATATATGCAGTCAAGGCGTTCCGTTCTTTGACCAATTAGAAACTTAGAAACTCCCGGAAACTCCCCTTCTTTACAGCTCCGATGTCTGGTTTTTATCTAACCACTTCGTGCCCATCTCCGTCCGACCTGGCCGAGAGGCGCCAAGAAGTCTGTTCCCCCTTTTCGGAATGCAAATTTATTGCTCTGTCTTCAGCGGGGGAGGCAAAAAGGCCCTGGTTTGTCTGCTGAATTCCCAACTGCTCAACAGAAACTATTCCAAATAAGAGTGTTGGCTATACCTTTACACATGTCGTGGATTAGCTATATTAAGCACCAAACAATAATTATTTTCTTTACACTATGCTACTCTCAGTGGTTATAAAAATGCCATATATTATCGAAGTCCCCTGGGGGACATGGGGTAAAATTTTACTTTGTATTCCTTCACAATACATTTGAGCTCCCTCGCAATAAATTAGCAAATGCACCCTAGTCTATTTTTTATACAGTCACAAATGTCAATTTAAAATTGCAAATATATACACATTTAAAGAGCCTCAGTGAAAACATGCTTACTCATTGATGCAAAAAACTGGTTGAAAACTAATTTTTTCCCTCCATATTTAAGTCGGTTTGTGTAAGGCTGAGAAGGGACTGTACATGAAATTAGCCTTTTATTAACTATTCAGACTACCAACACAAAAAAGATACAATTAAAACTGTCAGATGACTTTATTCCCCATTGAGAATAACTCACTGGATAATAAACAGGCACTTTTTTATGGAAGGTTTCTGTTTATATCTTAGAAAAGATGGAAAGGGATGGAAAGCCAATGTTTGACCTGCTATGCTGTTGCATTTTGCACATAGGTTTGTGGTGTATTTGTATCCTATAGAAGAAGATATAAAGCTTCAGATATTTCACAAATTAGATATTAAGATAAATGGAGAAGCCTTACGAAAACCTTATATCATAGCAAAAAGTACGGTAGCCGCCATGACAAAGATTTTTAGTATTCAATTATGTCACATGAACTGATCAGTACATTATTGTGCGAGAACACAAAAGTGTTGTGAGGTAACGCAAAAGTTTTGCTAGACAATGCAATACTTTTGGGAGGTTATGCAAAAGAATAAAATCCTCCATGTCTCCAAGGTGGCTCTGTAATATATATAAAATGTGACTTAAGAGAAAAATTGGACTTCTTCATCTTGAAATTGGGCTGCTGCCTCTTCAAAAACTCCCGTTCCTTCTGAAAAAGATGAAAGGATTTCTCTAACTTGCATGAAAGAATCAAAGCAAAACTCCAGGTATGTTTTTGATGAGGGAAAAACATTTTAGCATGATGTAAAGCTCAAAAAGGCTGATTTTAGATAATAATAATATTACTGCCCCTTCAAAATTCATTTTAAAAACTACCAGTTGTACTGGTAGTTTTCTTTACCAGTTGCACTGGTAGTGTTTTGTAAAATAAAAATGTCTACTTAACAAAAAATCTGCCAGTGGAACTTGTACTTTATCAATATTAAGACATTATTAACTTAAAACAAGCTCCTACATCTTGGAGAGAAGTTCCTTGTAACATTTTTTCTCAAGTGTATTAAGATATTTGTACTATAACTACACAAAAATACTTGGCAAGATTTTGTGTTTTTGCAGTGTTGTGAATATAATATGCATCACAAATTGTTGCATAATATTGCGAGAAAAACCAGAAGGTCACATGTTGATCAAACTTAGACTTTATTAATGAGACAACAGTGGATTTCATTTTCTGGGTTGCCTCATAGTGTTGATTTTATCAACCATACTGGTCAGCAGTGTCCCTCTTTGGCGACCGAGATTTTCTTGTTGATTTCTCTGAGGAGAGAATTGTGACATGACAAAGCATTCAGTCATTCAGCTCAGATGGTATTTATAGCAACAAATAAAACAAGGTAAGTCATTTTTTCTGGACAATTAGAAGTCAAAGTATGACTAAGGCGAAAACTTATGTCAAAGAAAGACAGGAATTCATACTTCCTACTATATTCCCTAACGAATAAAAACACTCAGTTGTTGATTTGCACTTTTTTGCTGCATTTTTAAAGACAAAAACTGGAGAGATCCCTTTGTGGAAACAGCTTTCAATGTTGCCACATTGGGTGAGTACCAGGTTGGAACTAAAGCATTTTACTTTCCAAAGAATCGGGTTAGGTGACTTACAATGAACATGTGAATCATATTTGTGGAGCAGCAGAGTGTACTCACTGCATCTCCTTGCAGAGGAGGCATTCATTGCCATAAGTCTGACCATTGCTCCCACACACAGGGCGCACATTCAATTTGCATGCAAAGATCTCTGGATCAGGACATTTAGCCTGTTGGACATATAAAAACCCAGCATTACATAAAATTCTTCACAAACATAGTAAGTTTTATTCATAGAGGAAATAAATATTTGATTCTAGAATTCATATCACCTTTCTTGGTCCAGCCTTGACTGCAGCAAGTTTAGAAAAAAAGATAGCAAGTTTATTCGTATAATCCAACTAACATTTAACCATGTTGACTTCAAAGTTGACATAACCAGCTTTAGATGACTACTTTCAGCCGTTAGTATCAGTCCGAATCAAGCTGTAAGGTGTCTATTATGCATTCAAAAAAGAATATAGATCATTTAATATGTGTGTTATTATCATAGGACTTCACCATAATGCAGTGAACAGCAGGAAAAAAAAACATTTTTGTAAGATGAAAAATACATTTTAAAAACTACTTAGAAAAAAATACCTTCAAAACAAATTAAACAAGAAATTTTTATTTTTTTTTTACCTGCTGCAACACAGATGATCAGGAGCCCCAGCACAACAAGTCTTCCAGTCATGATGTTCGTTGGTGAATAACTGAGTGGACAGATCGGTGGGTGTATATATACACATCTACTGTCACTCACCGCCTCTGCTTATATGTAGCTGTTTGCTGGGAGTGAGCGACACAGGGACTCTCTGATCCACACCTCCAGGGACGTCAGAACGTAATTTGGTCTGGATGATGACAAAAAAGTTGAGGTAATACATGTAGAAGTGATAGCAGAAGGAAAACAGCAGATGGTAAAGAGAACTCCACCAATAAACTCATGGGGTGATGAAGAAGGAGTTTGCCTTGTAATTGGTGTCTTGGTGGTTTGAGCACCCGTTCTGCCCGCCTTCATCGCTGTGTCCTTGGGCACCAACCTTGTCTGCTGTTGGTGGTCAGAGGGACCGATGGTACCAGTCAAACTACCTTAGCTGCAATCCAGTAGATTGCTACCATCAGTGTGTGAATGTAGTGTGAAGTGCTTTGGGGCCCTCTGGACTTGATAAAGCACCAATCAACCACAGTGTTGTGATTTGTGTTTATTCTGAGTTTTCCTGTGTCCCTGAGTCTCTTTGTTGTCCTGTCTCCCCTTGATTACTCCCAGGTGTGTCTCATTCCCTGATTACCTCCTGTGTATTTAGTGTCACCTGTGTCTCTGTGGGGTCCTCGTCTCAGTTGGCGTCTTGTCTGCGTTACTCGTTGTCCATTCGTATGCCTTGTGCTACCTGTGATGAGCCCTGGATTCAGCTCAGCAGTGCTGTCTCGGTTTTTGGACTGTTCTATGTGATTTTGATCATTAAATCATCGCTTATCTAATTCACCTGGGTCTACAGCGTCTGCCTCACCACCTTACACCACCAATTCATGACACACAGGCCATTTACCAATTACCAAAATTATGAATACCTTGGAATACCATAAACAAATGGCAACCACAAAGACACTACAAGAAAGGCAGCAAGAGACAAATACCTGCAACGACATTCTGAGAAGCAAATTCTGAGAAGCCAGCTGGATCACAAGAGCAAGGTCCAGGTAACTGATATGCCATGCTGGTAATAAGTTGCCCAAAGAATGAAATTTAGACCTGTGATTTTAAACATGAATGGTTTAAAAGCACTGCACCCCAAGTCCAGTATCCAATCAATCAATCAATCAATCAATCAAATTTTATTTGTATAGCACATTTCAGCAGCAAGGCATTTCAAAGTGCTTTACATCCACTGGCTATCCACTAACAGCACAGGAGGCGAAAGAACACAAAACCAATTGTGATGTAACGTAATAGTATTTCTAGAGAATGCAATTCTTTTGCAAGGTTGCAGAAAATAACAAAAAATCCCTTATGTCCCCTGGGTGGCTCTGTAATATATATCAAATATGACTTAAGATAAATTTGACTTCTTTGTCTTGAAATTGGGCTTCTGTCTCTTCAAAAACTCCTGTTCTTTCTGAAACTCCACCTTCAGGAAGTCATCACAACATTGCTCCCCTATTAACCCTTTCATAACATTTTTCCCAGCGTTTCATTAGCAGGTAGCTCTTATAATGAGCTCAGTAGATGCCCACTTCCACCAGGTGTTTGCTGATTGAATCTTCTGAAGGAGCTGAGTGGAGGAGTGGTGGTGGAGGTCTGCTCTATGAGGCTGAAGCTCAGCTTGTAGTTTATGATTATATTTGAACATGAATGTTAGAATGTTTCAGAAATGGCGCTCGGTTCACCCAGGCGTTCTGCACAGCTGAGTGGTTGCCACGGAAGATTAAAGGATTTCTCTAACTTGCATGAAAGAATCAAAGCTAAACTCCAGGTATGTTTTTGATGAGGGAAAAACATTGTAGCATGATGTAAAGCTCAAAAAGGCTGATTTTAGACAATGATAATAATAATCATACTGCCCCTTCAATATTCCTTTTAAAAACTATCAGTGCAACTGCTGTTTTTTTAATGTCTCATAATTTAGAAAAAAATCTGCCAGTGGAACTTGTACTTTATCAATATTAAGACATTATTGACTTAAAACAAGCTCCTACATCTTGGAGAGAAGTGGCTTGTAACATAGTTTTGTCAAGAGTTCAAAGGAATTTGTACTATAAATACACAAAAAAAACTTGGTAAGATTTTGTGTTTTTGCAGTGTTGTGAATATAATATGCATCACAAATTGTTGCATAATATTGAGAGAAACAACCAGAAGGTCACATGTTGATCAAACTTAGACTTTATTAATGAGACAACTGTGGATTTTTCTGGGCTGCCTCATAGTGTTGATTTTATCAACCATACTGGTCAGCAGGGTCCCAGTTTGGCAACCAAGATTTTCTCCTTGGTTTCACTGAGGAGAGAATTGTGACATGACAAAGCATTCAGTCATTCAGCTCAGACGGTATTTATAGTAATAAATAAAACAAAGTAAGTCATTTTTTCTGGACAATTAGAAGTCAAAACGTGTTTAAGGTGAAAACTAGTGTAAAGGGAAGACAGGAATTCATACTTTCTACTATATTCTCTAAAGAATAAAAACGCTCAGTGGTCGATTTGCACTTTTTTGCTGTATATTTAAAGAGAAAAACTGGAGAGATCCTTATGTATAAACAGATTTTAATGTTGTCACATTGGGTGACTACCAGGTTGGGACTGAAGCATTTTATTTTCCAAAGAATCGGCTTAGGTGACTTAAAATTAATATGTGAATCGTTGAGCGTCTAGAAGCTGAGTGTACTCACCTAATCTCATTGCAGAGGAGACACTCATTGCTATAAGTGATCCCATTACTGCCGCACACAGGGCGCATAACCTTTGTGCATCCTAAGGTCCTTCCAATAGGACAATTAGGCTTTGTGGCCTGTGAAAAACACATTACATAAAACTCTGCTGAATCATTGTTAGTTTTATTCCCACATTTAATCCACTTTTAATCCCACCTTTTTTCTATTCTTCTTGCCTGCATCACCTTCAAGAAAAAAAGAAAGCAAGTTTATTTTTATAATCCAACTTGCATTTAACAATGTTGACTTCAAAGTTGCTACAACCAGCTTTAGATGAATACTTTTAGCCGTTAGCATCAGCATGAATCAAGCTGTACGGTGTCTGTTATGCATTCAAAAAAGAATGTCGATAATTCTGGATGTTTTTTTTTTTACTGCAAGACTTAACCATAATGTAGTGATCAGCATAAGCAGTTAAAAATATCCTTTATAAAAAATAAAATTAAATAAAAAATACTTTGAAAAAATGCCTTCGAAACAAATTAAACAAGAAAATACTTAATTTTTTTACCTGCTGCAATACAGATGATCAGAAGCCACAGCACAATAAGTCTTCCCTTCATGGTGGATAACTCCGAATGAGCAAACGTGCGGGCGTATATATACTATCAGTCACTGCCTCTGATTATATGTAGCTGTTTGCTAGGAGTGAGCGACACAGTGCCTCACTGGCCCACACCGAAAGGATTTTTTTTAGCAGGACGTCAGACTGATGTTCGGTCTGGGTGATGACAAAAAGAGGGAAGGTAATACATGTGCACACTAAAAAGTGTATTTGGGCTTTTGTTCATCTTATGGACTTTTTTTTACATTAATCTCACTTTATTTGTTTGGTTAGTGATGACAACTTGGTTTTTGGTGTTGAATTAACTTAAAAGTTGCACATTTTAACTTAAAGGAACTATTTACTTTGGCTTTAGTTGAAACAATTATGTTCAATGCCGCGTTCCTATCCAAAATGTGACGTCATGAAGCTTGCGTCATGACGTCACATTTTGGATAGGAACGCGTGATCTTGTGTCAGTTGGGGTGTTGTGGTGTAGGGCACAACCCATTTATGAAGGCCTTTGTCCTTGATGTGGCTGCAGGTTCGATTCCTCTTTCGTTACCCACTTTCCTGCCTAACTCTCAAATAAAGGCCACCACAGCCTATAAAACGTTAAAAAAAAAGATCCTTTCTTAGTTTACTTCTTTATTTGAAGTAAACTATATGACTTGAGTAAGACTGACTTAAATTTCTCAAGTTAAACCAAATTAATAAATTCAATTGGATAAATGTAATTGAATTATTGTTACTAATTGAAGCAATTCAATTAAGTTGTTTCAACTGTTTTCTGTTTTCAGCGTAGAAGTAATAGCAGAAGGGAGAACAGCAGATGTTAGAGAACTGAACCAAGAAACTCATGGAGCGATGACGCCAACAGAAGTAGGAGTTTGCTAGAAAGGCTCTGAGTTGAAACTGATATACGATCGAACTGCTTTGAATTTGTGTTGTTTCATCATTAGTGACCAGCAGCCTGATGTTTCTGTTCTTCTCTTGGTTTGTTGTACTTCATGTCAGATGGATTTCAGAATGACAAGAGTCTCTCTCTGTGGTGGTGAAACTCCGCATATCTGTGTTGTAAAGTTATATTACCATGAGCTTCATTATTTGGGTACAAAGGGCCCGGTCATTAGCCCATAAATGTTTTTAATGAGGGAATAACGTCATTTTTTGAGCTTTAGATGTAAAGCTCAAAAAAGTAGATTTTACATAATGATGCTGCCCCGTTAATATTAATTTTAAAAAGTACTAGTTCCAATGGCAGTTCCTTTCACTTAAAACATGGAAAAAAAAATTTCATGTGTTAAAAAAAAATCTGCCCATGGAATATTAAGAAATTATTGACAAGCTCCTATGTCTTGGAGAGAAGTTGCTTGTAACTTAGTTTTGTTTTATTTCAAATGTACTATGATATTTGCACTATAATACAAAAATACTTGGTAAAAGTTTGTGGTTTGCAGCGTGGTGAACACTAATGAAACCACAATTTATACACAAATTGTTGTATAATATTGAGAAAAGCAACCAGAAGGTCACAGGTTGATGAAACTTAACTTTATTACAATGCGACAACAGTGGATATCATTTTTCTGGGTTGCCTCATAGTGTTGATTTTATCAACCACACAGGTCAGCAGGGTCCCTGTTTGGTGATCCAGATGTCCCTTTTGGTTTCACTGAGGAGAGGATTGTGACATGACATAGCAGCGATTCAGTCATTCAGCTCAGATGGCATTTATAACGACAAATAAAGCAAATTAAGTCATTTTTTCTGGACAATTAGAAGTTAAAATGTGTCTAAGGTGAAAACTTGTGTCAAGGAAGGACATGAACTTCTTTAAAAAAAACCCTCCATGTTTGATTTGCATCTACATATACTACCAGGTTGGGACTAAAGCATTTTATTTTCCAGAGAATCATGTTAGGTGACTTAAAATTAACGTGTGAATCGTGAGTGTGGAGCAGCTGTGTGTACTCACAATATCTCCTTGCAGAGGAGACACTCGTTGCTATAAGTGACTCCATCGCTGCCGCACACAGGGTCCAAAATCTTTGTGCATTTCCCGATCTTTCCATCAGGACAAGAAGGCTGTCGGACATATGAACAACCAACATTATGTAAAATTCTGCTCTAACATAGTAAGTTTTATTCATACAAAAATGAATGTTTAATTCTAAAATTCAAATCACCTTTCTTGCGAATCCAGACTTGTTTGTAGCATCTTTAGAAAAAAAAAACAAAACAGCGTCTTTTTTCATAATCCAACTTACATTTAACCATGTTGACTTCCGAGTATACTTTCTGCCCTGATTCAGTATGAATCAAGCTGTAAGGTGTCTATTTTGCAATCAAAAGAGAATTTAGATCAATTAATACGTGTATTATTATTACAGGACTTCACCTAAATGCAGTGATTAGCATAAACAGTTAAGAATCTCCTTTGTAAAAATAAATAAATAAAAACTACTTTGAAAAAATGCCTTCAAAACTAATTAATTAGAAAATACTTAATGTTTTTACCTGCTGCAATACAGATGATCAGAAGCCCCAGCACAAGTCTTCCAGTCATGGTGCTCGTTGATGAATAACTCAGAATAAGCAGATACGCCGGCGTGTATATACAGGTTCACTATTAGTCACCGCCTCTGATTATATTTAGCTGTTTGTTAGGCGACACAGTGACTCACACCTCCAGGATGTTACTGCAGGGACATCAGAACGTAATTCATAACTATACGTTTGGAGAAGCACAGACAAATGGCAGCCACGAAGAGCCCACCAGGAAAGCAGTAACAGGCAAATACCTGCAACGAGTCAGGCAAATTTTGCCAAGTATGCTGAATTGCAAGAGCAAGGTCCGGGTAACTAATACGCTGTGCCGGTATTAAGTTGCCCAAAGAATGAAATTTAGACCTGTGATGTTGAAAAATAAATGGTACTCATCACTACACACCAAATTCAGTATCCACAGATTATCCACTAACAGCACAGGAGGCAGATGTCTGGTGAGCATCACAATCACCATCCAAGATGAAATATCCAAGCTCCAAGAATACATGAAGCACTCAGTGAATGCCTCACACAGTGAAAACTGGAAGAGAAGGAGCTGAAGGAACCATCACAGGAAGAAAACCCCCCGTATGGGACGTACCATCAACACATAGGAGAAATAGTTGATATGATCAAATCCTACAAATGGCTGACGAGGGCCGGACTGAAGGACAGCACAGGCCTTGAGCACCAGAGTAATAGAGGCCCCAGATCTACCATACCAGTTAAGGACATTTGTGCAGATTATGAGCTGAAAACCATTGGGTCAAAGTGAGCATCATCCCCTCAGGTAGTGTAGAAAGACTGAGCTAAAATCCCGTGGGACAGTGGCGGTACTAGGAGTCAGTGGGTTGCCAGTTTGGTCACCGCTTTGTCCGCCACCGTCAATGTGTCCTTGTTCAAGACACCCCATCTACCTCGCCATGGCAACACTGCCTCATACTATGTGGCCATCCCTTTTGATGGCAACGCATGGCACATTAAACTGGAGATATACCAGTGACTTAGAGAAGAGCATGTGGTACTTGGAGGGTCTTTGGGGAAGTGGTTACATCCAGATACCTGGAGAAATCCCAGTTCAGAAGTCCGAGGAACAGCTAAGATGCTGCGGAGAACCCTCAAAGTCTTCCATAAGGACCCTTTAGTAGAAGACCAGAGCTAGAGATACATATGGAAAGTATTCCCTGCACTTCACTTTTCCTACATTTTGTCATGTTACAACCTAGTTTTAATTTAAGTATCAAATAAGTCTCATTTTTTATTTACACTGAACTTTTTCCTTGGTTTTGACACGTTTTGCAGTATCTTTATGTCAGTGCAAGATATGGTGGCTATTTTACGAGGGAGCCCGAACAGCTGTCAATGTCCCACACACACACACACACACACACACCCACACGCCCATGTAAACACAGTTAAGGAACTTGTAAAGAGAGAAGTATTTGTCCAGTCTGAGTTATTCATCCACCAACATCATGGCTGGGAGACTTGTACTGGGGCTTTTGCTCATCTGTGTCGCAGCAGGTAAAAAAGAAAAATTAAGCATTTTCTTGGTTAATATGCTTTGAAAGTATTCTTCTGAGTCGTTTCGTAGCAAAGAACAGTTGTAACAAGTTTGATCTCTGTTCACAATGAGTCCTGCTGCGATAAAGGTTGCTTTATGCAGTTCACTATGTTCAGGTCAAACGCTACAGTACAAACAAAAAAAGATACAAAATTATCTAGATTTCCCTTTAGAATGCGTAACAGGCACTTTACTGACACTCGGGGCTGAAAGTAGTTGGTCATCTAAAGCCTTAAAGTTATATGAACTCTGACATCAACACTTAAATTTATGTTGGATTATACAAAAAGCCACTTGCTTTCTTTTTTTCATCTAAAGATGCTGCAGACAAGTCTGGACTTATGAGAAAGGTGATATGATTTTCAGAATTAAACATTTATTTCATTTAAGTAGAAAACTCCCTATAATTGAGCCGAATTTAATGTTGTGGTGTTTTTATGGCTGTCAGCCTTCTTGTCCTGCTCTGGAGAAAATCATGGCATGCCCCATGAACTTTGCCCCTGTGTGCGGCAGCGATGGAAACACTTATGCCAACGAGTGTCTCCTCTGCGTCCAGAGACAGTGAGTACACACATCTGCTTCACACTCGTGGGATTCACAGATTCATTTTGGGTCCCCATAGCAGGTTTTTTTTGGGAAAATAAAATGCTTTAGTCGCCACCTGGTGGTCAACAAATGTGAAGTTGAAAGCTTTCTATGCAGAAGCATCTCTCCAGTTTTCTTTGCAGGACAGTTTTAGCTATTTTATGTCTACTTTTAAATACAGCAAATTTAAGTGTGACTCAACCATTGAACAGCAATGGGAAGGTTTTTCTATGGTGGTTTTGAAAAGTAAGGGTGGGGGATCCTTCCTTGACACAGGTTTTCACCTTACACACATTTTTAGTTTAGGAAAAATAACTCCAAATCTCAGATGAGAGAGTGAATCACTGCTGTGTCATGTGTTACAAATCTTTCCTCAGAGAAAGCAAGATGGACATCTTGATCGTGAAGGAACAAGGCTGCTGACCTGTACGGCTGATGAAGTCAACGCCATAACGCAAGCAGGAAAATGGCACCCGCTGCTGTCGTTGTGCAATAAAGTATCAGAATTTGTGAGCTTCTTGTTGTTTTTCCTCAAAACTGTGCAACATTGTGGCTGTATATAAGGTTCACAAGGAAGGCTAAAGAGATACTAGAGATAAATTAAACAGAAACCGGATGGAAAAATATATCTTCATTACAAATTTATAGTTGTTTAAACATTTTGTCATCGTTCGTTGGATTTTATGAAATACCAACACAAAGTAGCACATTATCGTGAAGCGGACGGAAAATGATATAACGCTTTCAAAATGTTACTGCAAATAAAAATCTAAGGTATGTGGCATGTATTTGTGCATTCAGCCCAGATTTCTTGATTATTTGATAGACTGATCCAGCCCAGCACCGGTTTCACTCTAGGACTGACCCGAATTTAACTCCGTCGTCGCCTCAATTCTGACCAGCTCCTCTTTTGCTCCTGAAGAAAAGCATCCCACGGCATGATGCTGCCGCCACCATGTTTTAAGAAGAGTTGCTGTTTTCAGGGCACCATGAAGTGACAAATAACTTTTTTTCACACAGCCCTTACGTTGCATTTTAGTTTCATTTGTTCAGACGATTTATTTCCTCATGTTTGTTGTTAAAAACTGGAAACAGGAATTACCATGAGATGCAATCCCTGCACACTAATTGAACAGGAACTGCCCTTTTTTTGAGGACGCTATCATGTCTGTCAATTTAGGTGGATGTCTTGCCATTTGTAGTAGTGCTATGCTCTTTCAATTTTCAGAAGATGCACTGAACAGATCACACACAGATGTTCAAAGCTTTGGTTATTGTATGATTTAACTCCTACCAGAGGTGGGGACTCGAGTCACATGACTTGGACTCGAGTCAGACTCGAGTCGTTAAAATCACGACTTGAGACTTGACTTGAAAAAATGCTCAAAGACTCGGACTTGACTTTGACTTTCATGCCATTGACTTGGGACTTGACTCGACTTGAAGCTGTTTACTTGAAAAGACTTGATATTTTTTACTCAAAGTCTTAAAATTTAAAACACATTATTTATAAAGTGGCGTCATTAATTAATTTCACTCATTCCGTATCAATATGCGCAGACCGTCGCTATGGTTTTCCTCTCTCCTTATGTATGTATGTGTACGTAGCTGCAGCACAACCAATCAAATTAACAGGATTTGGACGTTTAAAAAAACGCGGCAAAGCTACAGAGCTCAGGGAACGAAATACGAAATAACCGCTCGAATATGCTTCCGCGAGTAATTTCTTTTGGCTACGTAGGTTATGAACTTTCGACTAAAAAACGAACTGCAACTTGTAAAACATGCAAGAAGAGAATATCGGATGGAGATGCCACGACGTCCAACTTTGTCCGGCATTTGAAGCTTCACAAAGATCGGTAGGTGGCACTTTTCTTTTGCTGTAAGATAGTTGACTTTAGCTAACTTCGTGTTAGCATGTGTACTCCGGGTTAAATTGGTGATGATTTACCATAAATCCGGTCCTTCAAATGCCTCCACAAATAATGTGCACCGTGTTAGCTCAGGAAGCCGGTGGATAGTGAGCGGGGCTCCGGAACAGAAAGCAGATTCTGGACCTGAACACAGGGAACAGAGTCTCTCTGTCCCATCATGATGATGAGCCGGGTCTAGTATCATCTAAGGATGGTTGGTGTATTTGAAGACATCTACGTTGGGAAATTATATTGACAATATATTGTTTACTGCAGTCAGTGCATTAAGTCAACTGTTTTTGACTTAATGCACTGGCCGGCGTGACTGTCACATGTCGCACAGAACCCATTTCCAAGTAGTATAGCTTTGCTGGGAAAAAAAAAAAAGACCAAATACAGTTACTGTCCCAAATAAATTTTGTGTTTAGTGTTTAGAATATCTGTCCCATATTTACGGAGGACTGAAACTAACATACTTAGAAATAAAAGCAGAAAAATAAATGCACCAGACCTTCCTGAGTTTACTTGTGATAACTTCATTTATACTTATTTCATTTTTTGAAAACTATGATTGTTGTAGTGTTGATGTTTATTTATGAATAGAAGGAGTAAACTGAAGTCAAATGTAATTCATGAAAGGCTGTAATTTATTTTCTGACATCTGTTTACTTCTGACAGATTTGAAGAATACCAGATGAATAAGAGGATCACAAATGAACCTCAAATACATATTTTAAAAAGAACAAATGGTCTATTATTTGAATTTTATGTATAATTGCAAATTATTAAAAAAAAATAAAATAAAAACGACTCGAAATGACTTGAAATTAAAGGTTCCTGACTTGAGACTTGACTCGACTTTTGCCTGTCTTTACTTGAGACTTGACTCGGACTTGAGGACAGAGACTTGAGACTTACTTGAGACTTGCAACACAGTGACTTGGTCACACCTCTGACTCCTACTACTTCATAACTTTAACCCTGTTTGTGCCCCTTAATCTCTGTCATGTGTGTTCACTCGTGTGTTTGGACAAACCTCTAGGATTTTCTAACCTTATATTTCTGACTCTGGAGGGAGTTGGTTGCACTTGATTTTATTTAGAGGCGTTTAAATGGAGGAATAGATTTTTACTTGTAAGAAACATTTTGAAATCATTCGTTCTTGTCCTTTCACCTCGTAACTGCGCACTGCTTTGTGTTAGTCCGTCACCTAAAATACTAAGGACACACTGTGGAATTTGTAATGGTAAATGGGATGTGAAAGTAGGATATGGCTACATGAGACTCGGTTCCATAAATTAGCCTAAGTCATGAAACCAGCTTCCTCTTCAGAACTTCATTACAAAAATATTTAGTGTAATGAAGTCTGGCGTATTGATCTGTTAAGGCAAAGCAGCTGGTGAATGATTTGCTGGTTATCTCAGTGGCTGAGCTCACTGTTTACATTCCTCATACTGAGTAACACCGCGGTCAATATCTGCTGTGTGTGTCAGAGGAGACGCATATGTGGACAGAATGGGAAAGTGTCACCAAATACTTTGGCATGTAAAAAGCACAAACGGGACATCAAAAGAAAAATGGGAAAAATAAAAAAATCTAACTGCTGAATCCTAAGGTCAAAGGTCAGATCTGTCACGTGGTTGACACCAGGAAGCTGAGATGCAGTTTCTATCCGCGGTCACTTCCCTTCTCTGTACAGTCGAGCAGAAACAAGGATCTCTCGACTTCAATGAGCTGCGTTATCAAGGATGATAAGAATCACAGAGGAGCAACAGTAAGTACAGAGATCCAGTTCAGAGACTAGAAAGAGTTTGATGATAATGTTTTTCACTTTGCCACAATCAGCTCCCATTTGATTTAGCTTACGGTCCACAAAAGCAGAGCTTTATTGGCTGACTCTGAGCTTTAAACAATAATTTTCTACTTTGCTCAAGAAATGAGGTCGCCCGATGCGTCTTCAACCTTCGATCTACGACGTTCAGCTCCACTTATTTTAGTACGCCTGGGTTCTGTTTATTTTTGCAATGTCCTTTATAATGCATTACATGTTTATATTTTTACAGACTTCCCAGTGACTCTACAATTGTGGACTGTCAAAATAAAATCTCACTGAGCCTTTTCTTGCACCTTTCTCTCATTCCAGCAGTAAGTTATTGGTTTATTTTTCCTACAGTACATAAAACAAGAAACGGCAAAACAACAAGCCCTTTTTTTAATCACTAGAAAGTTGCGCAAAGGTAATTTTTTTTAAGCCAATTTGTCACAAACAGCTTTGACTTTTTGTCAGCACAAAAATGGTCCATATTTTTCTTCTTTTTGCGGTAAAAATCAAATTAACTAAAGGTTTTCATAGATTTCTAACCTACATTTTTCATTGCATGTCCAACCAAGAGACCCAGTTATTTATGACGCGTGGGAGGAGCCTGTTATCAAAGCAATAAACAGTTTAAGAAAATATTAATCCAGCTCAACCTGTCACAAATGATTCTTAGCCTGAGCACATGAAACCATGGCAGCATCAAAAATCATAAAGTAAATCAAATTAGAATATAATGAGGTCTCTGCTGCACGGCGGCGTTGTTGGTACTCTGGTACTGGAGCTTGAAAAACGTGACTGTTAGGTCAGCTGGTCCTGCAAGGACAGACAATGGATGGTTGACTAATCAAAGCCTAACTGAATTTTAGTGCTTTTTCTTATCTGCTCATGTCCCAATCGGGGGGTTTTGTCTGTGATGTCAATCGCACCACTTAAAGACAAGGTGCTTGATGGTAAAAAGTTCCAACTGTGACATTAAAATTTCTAATATCAATCGCATAGGCTTGTAAACACTTAATAACCTTTGCAATGATTCTACATTTCTTTGGTATCCCACGGATTACTTATAATTCTGAATGTTGAAGGTTTTTCTTTTCCTGCCAGCAACAGATATTTTGTCCCATCTGAGTTTCTACAGGACAGCCTTAACATGCAGCTTAAACACGAGGGAAACAAGAAAACCGTTAAACGCATCACTTTAAAAGTGAAAAACGTAACCATTTGTTAAAGATAAATCATGCTCAACTTCAAAAAATGTGCTTCAAAAATCCAGCGCTTTGCTTTGAATGCTAGAAAGTGTTTTAGTCGCTCTCTGTGCAGGTCTAAATTACACTGATTTCTTTCAGTAGCCAATACAGTCTCTCACTGCGTTCTGTTTTTACACTTACATTGTTAAGGGAAACATAAATTTATTAGATCAATGTGCGTATGCTAAGGTACAGTTTTACAAGCCGTTTGCACAAAATTAGTTGATCATCGTTGAAAACTGGTCGGTCAAAACCTGTGTGCTCAGCTGACCTAGCAGACACACCTCACAGACGATAGTCAGATGTTCCAATATTGATCGTCTAAAGATGCTTTGATCAGAATCTGACCTGGAATTAAGGAGCGGATTCGGGATGTTCTTTTTTAAAACATCTATCTCACGTTTTTAGCTTCATCCCCATACATAACATTCACTTTCAAAGCAACAACAAATGAGAATATGTGCATTCTGTGGAAATGTAAAGCAAACACTTTTTTTTACAAGCTACTTTTGAAATTTGTTTTTATAATAAAAGTCATATTAATTAGTTGCATTAATTAAGTGTTATCTTGTCATCCAGGTCCTGATTACAGGAGTGTTGTCATTTCTTCAGAGACGAGCACAGAGACGGGCCATTGACCACAGACTGCCATTTCTAAAGGGGCGTTTTGGTATTGTGGTGTAAGTCAAAGAAAATGAGACTCCTATAATTTTTTGTTCTGTCACACAATTCTGTTAGCTGTCAGTGTGCTACTTTGTTAGTAACATACTTCTTTTATATTCATAATGTCTTTTTCACAGACCTTTGGATACAATAGGCAGCCTCAGCAACCGCTGGTCCTATGGCTTTGCGTTTGGCGCAGTGTCCAGCAGCGTTCTGCTGCTTTTTTCTGAGCGTTACATCCCCTTTACAGTCCCACCGTGGGCCAGAGGTACGTCCTGTTGCCGTTCTAAGTCATCACCATGTTCTGCATGCAACATTCGATTAAAATCCCTGACCCATTGCTCTCTGCTTACCCTCAGCGGTAGTGTACCTTGTCGGAGCTTTAGAAGTGGGTCTGGTGTATTTCCCATTTTTCGCCTGTCTGTCCACACCATTCAGAACGGTCGGCGCAGTGCTGGGGATACTCTACTCCATACCCTGGTAAACATTCAGTACTGTGTAGTTTTAAGTGCAGTAGTAAAATCGATTATGGCAGTAATTTGTATTTAATGTCCTGGCTGCTGTTTCTAGGATTGTGATCACCGTCTGGGATACAGCCGTCTGTCCTCGTGGAGAGGTTGGTAGCTAATGAAACTTAAGACGCTGCGATGGAACAAACATCCAGCTTCCACTGGGCTTTACACAAACATACACTACATGCTCTATGCTTGTTCAAATATATCTGAAAAATAGTTCAGCTGTTTATTCTGTGTGATTTCGAAGGTTTTGGGTAAATACCAGAAGATAATTTCCCAGTGGCCCTGCATCCTCTCGCTTGTCTTCCTCTTGGGACGATTTATTTACATGCTGGTTAAAGATGTGCGCATACGTCTGCAACTGGAAACAGCGGTGAGCATGACGAGCTTGTAAGCTGAAATCAGGCCATGAAACACCATGTGTTTGCTGTGGAGATAAGAAAACCCAATATAAGACTTCACATGAGTCAGGATATGATGTGAATTCAAGGCATTGTTTTTAATTTTGCATAATTTCGTTTTAAAAGTTCTTTTTTTAATTATTTCTTGTTACAAGACAGCTTCTTTTTTTTTTTTAAACATTAACAAACAGTTTTGTGCGTAACTGTGCCAAATCTGTTGCTAGGATCCCGAAGAGCTGATTGATCAACACCAGGTAAACCACGTTAAGCGGCTACTGAGAACACCACAACAAAGGTAAATTGCACATACGGATGCCATCTTTACCTTCAACGTTCATCCTCATACGCACAGAAGCGCATTATGAGTAACAGACGTGGCAGAACTTTAATGTTTTGCAAAATTTGTCTAAGCTGTCTACATTAAGAGCAACTTGAAACAAGTTTCAATGTTTGAGGCAAGTTAAGAAACAGCACAACAGGTCTTAGTTGTCTCTTAGTCGTCTCCCAGATATGAATTCATAGAAGAAATCACTCAGACTGCAAACAAATCAATCAGAAAACAAAGTTGTGAACGTTTCACATTTTCTAACCTACTTTCTGTTTTTCAGTAAACCCCTCAGCTGGTTCCAAACACGAGTGTATGACTGGGACCCGTACTTCAAGTTTCCAAACAGGATCATTGGCACATCCATTATATCCCTCATAGGCCTATATACGGTGCAGAAAAATAAAATTTGTACAAGATGCTCATTTGATCTTGCGATTACCCTCACCAACAAGTTATGTACGCTTTTTTGTGTCTTCTTGGCCATTTTCTAGATGACACTAGCAGACTACAGTCTCAGTGACGTTGCCTTTGACCGAATAGAGGAATGGAAGAATACACTACAAGACATTACTGGCTCTTGCAACCAGACACAAGCGTTGGCATACATGATACCGCAGATAGAAGAGTTCATCGACGTGGCCAGGAGTGAGTTCCTCTATCATCATGTCAGAAGAGTGAATTTAATTAAGGACTCTTAAAATGTGTTGTTTTACCACCAAAATCGTTCTATTGGTGCTTAACTCTACCAGTGTAAATACTGGAAATAAATCGGGAACGACAGTTTGATAAAATTACATTCATGCCAACTAATAGAGCACAGACACTAATTTATATTTGAAGCCTAAATTAGTTGTAAGTGATGATCATTTTGGTTTGTTTTAGAGTCTTGGCTTGCCACCACCATCTTTGCCAGTCTCAACTCTGTTGCGTACACCTTCCATATCTTAGTATGCTACAGGTAAGATGGAAAAATTTCAATAAAACATTTCAAATTAGACATAATTAACAAAGCTGTCAAGTTAAGTAAATTAATTTGACCAATTTTAGCCTTGGGAGGTAAATTCATCTATTTGCTGGACCTCTGGTTATTCTCAGCATAATCTTCTGCCTTAGGAAACACTTGAAGAGACTTTGGAGGGGTCAGAAAGGTTTTCTTCCAGAGAAGTTCCACAATCCTAAGTCTGCAGTCAGCGTTGTGAGTAAAACACACATAAACATGAACAGCAAATATTCAATGCCAGTTTGGTTTGGTTGAGGAACAATTTTTCATATTGCGCAACGCAAACAGACTAGAAAGTAAATGATTTGTTGATTTGAGCAGCTCAACTTTGTTTAGGTATCTTTTGAGTCTTTTTTTAAGATGGTTGCCAGTGTTAGATGTGAACTTATTCCAGTCTGGTGCAAATTGACTTTGGTTTCAGTTCTCATGTGTTAGGACAGTAAGACTGCTTGAAGACTACACATGAGGTCACTTAACCCAAACGGCTTTGTATAAACTGAATTTTTAAGTGTGAACAAGCCATTTTGAGCGAGAGCTCGATTTAAATGTTTGAGTTAGAGAGCTCATTCTTCTCAAAACGCCAAATGTTTCAATTCACAGGCGTCCATTGCGAGATACTCTGGATGGCAAATAGCTTTCACTTTATGGGGTAAGCCTTTATTTTTATAAAAATGGAGACAACTCATGGGTTTTAGATCAAAAATATTTCTGTGATTCCTCAGAGCCAACGTCTGTGTTGTGTAATAAGCAAATGATGAGAAAGTTTGACAATAAAACTATTCTTAAAAGTTTATATCCCTCGTATTTCCCTTTAGGCTACCTGATTGTCCATTTTGTCCACTTCCTGTTTGCCCTTCTGTTTGCCTACTTGCTGGTTCTTCCCATACAGCATGGGAAAGTCCTGACCATGCTGTCAAACCTGGGACTCATTCTGTAAGGCCACTTCCCCTGTGGTTAGTTGTGCATACTGATGGATCCTCTCACTGACTCTTTTCTCATGTGTCTCTCAGCCTGACCATTGGAATGGTGGTCGGCTTGGTGATTCTCCAGGTAGTTCTGGTTCAGATCTTCTTTCTTCAGGACAAAATGTCCCCCAGTGATAAGCAGAAACCTCTGGCTCTCAACAACAGGTATGTATATTTTGGGAATGTAAAAGGGGGAAAATGGTAGCTAAACCAAGATACTTTATTCAACAGTGAATAATAACTCAGAGGACTGGGAGCGGTTGTTAACAAAGGGCAAACACTGATTAGATAAACTCCAATTAAGTGAACATGTCAGAAGCCATAAAACAAAGTCTTCCCCATTACTGGTTCCCTAGAAAACTAGATAACTAAAAAGAAAATGCCAGAGTGCCATTACTTTATCGATTACATTATGTAATCGTATTGTACAGTCAAACATTTCTTGTTCCTCCTAACCAGATTTATAAAACTTTGTATCTAAATGTGATGGCTAGTTATTTCCTATAGCAATAGTAATCTCATAGAAACTTACTTTAGGGTGGTGCATTATGTAAAAGCAACTTTTTTGAGCTTTTTCATCTAAAACCTACCTGGAGTATAAACGTATAATCTCACAAAGTGCTGCCTATTTCAACAAAGCTCCATCTTGGAGCTGCAATCTCCAGCTGAGTTCCCACTTCACAGAGCACCTTTGTCCTGCGATTTGCCCACTCAGCTCCTCCAGACTAGCGGCAGCAGCAATTAGCAAACACCTGGTGGAACTGCAGATCTGTTGAGCTAATGTTACAAAGTACTTCTCAGTCCAGCACTCTTAAGAACTGATATAAAGAGCATAACAATAACGCATTGTTGTGATGGTGTCCTGAAGGCAGAGTCGTAAATAGTAGGAAATTCTTAGAGAATTTACTAAATCAAATTTCTTTTAAGTCTTGTTTAATATATACAGGACTTTTATGAAAACTGAAGGTAACATAGTTACTTGGTTGTGCTATAAAATGGCACCAAGTGTTTGGAAAATACATAATACCACCCCTTTAATACAGACAACCAAAAATGTGGGAGAACAAATGAAAAAGGCAAAACAATCAAAAATCTGACATTTTTCTCACTGTGCTTCCCAGGAAGGCGTTCCACTGCTTCAACTACTTCTTCTTTTTCTACAACGTGGTGATGGGGATCAGCACCTGCATACTCCGCCTGCTGTTTAGCATAGTGGTTGGAACATGGTTGGTGTCCCGCATTGACCGAACCATAATGCAGAGAGGATATGAAAACCTGGATGCCGGTGAGCTTAACTTTTACTAGAAACAAGAGGAAAAAGACATGTATGGAAACGCTGACTTCAGGTTTTTAAGTGTATTTAGCTGTCAAATCTAAGGCTAGACGCATTTCATGTTTCAGTTCCTAGACACAATGAAAGATGCACTTATTTTGTTTGGCTGTTGACGAAAATAACTATTTCTGATCAAATTCACATTTTGTATTTGAAATCGATAACTATTTTTGCATGTTTAAATTTGCTCAGAATCAAACACTCCAATGAAATTTCACAGGAAATGAATGCTGGTTGACCCACTTACGGAAGCTTGGGGTAGTAATGCAAAAAATGTTAATTTTGTAAAAATTTATTAGATGTAAGATCAATTTTGAACTGGCGTGATATCAGTAAAACATGTTTTGAGGTAGTGGCTGTAACATGAACTAACAACTTTAAAAAATAAATTAAAAAAATAGCAAGAAAGCAACCTCACTGGGTTGCTTTCTGCTTATACATGGTTAACCCACTCTAAATTATATGAAGAACATATATTTCTCTGTATTTAATCCTCACGCTTGCTCATTTTCTGTGGATGTAACTGTTTGCTTCAGGCTACAGTACATGGATAGGGATGATCTTTGCCGATCATTATCACAACAACCCAGTCATGGTGTGTTTCTGCCAGCTTCTGGTCTCAAGCACAATAGAGAAACACAATGCGACTGCATACTCCTCATTTGAGAATGCTCAATCAGGTTGGAAAAGTACCATTTTGCATCATGGCAGTCCATCATATTTTTACCTAAACTTCATCCTCATTTTTTGCGTATTTGCTTTTCAGCATCCCCACTCAACAGCCGAGCCAGGAGGCGTTGGGCGTTGCTTTACACCCTGCTGAAGAACCCTCCTCTGATCCTGTGCAGGAAACACAATCTCTCCACGGCAACGTCATCATCACCCACCCAGACGGAGACAGAAGTTCGGGCTTGGGTCATGGCATCACAAATACAGAACCAGCAATCGGCACCACAGGGAATACCAGAAATAATAGTCACAGCAGAAGAAGACTGTTAAAAAATTTAAAAAACTGTATGGCTCAGCAGAATTTTAAGCTGTTGAACAACTTGGATCAAATTACTTAAAACTGTGGTAGATTCTGTTTTATAACGGGAAGTAAGTGTTTTCAAAGGCATTTGAATTGTTAATTTATTGCATCTTCTTTTGAGGCAGCGATAACAAACGTTATCACGGCTGCAGAAGTGAGCCGACTCTTTTTAATTATTAACTGTGGGAGATTTCAGAGATGTTATGTTGTTGTCTAGAATGCGTATGTCTGTTCATGGTTGTTGAAACTATGTCACTTAATTGTCAATGCAAAAATAATTGTGAGGTACAAAAACAGTTTTCAATGGTTTTAAACAGCTTTAACATTTTTTTTTCTTGTTTGCTACATTAAAAACTTGTCAAATGTGTGGAATTGTGGATTCGTCAGAAACAATGCTGGTTGTAGTGCTGCTTCCTTTGCTTGTCTCACCCTAGTCCAGTACTTATAGAAATGGTCCCACAGTTATTCGAAGGAATATTCTTGCAAACGACAGAAGCAAAACAAAAGAATGAAATAGTTATTAACCTCCAAAGAAACCTTGTAATTAACCCACAAAAAATAGAAAGTAAAAATTTTAACAGATTTCAAAGTTAAAAAAAATAAAGAATAAATAGTTTTACAGGCAAATGCTGTTCACATTGGTATCCCATTCTTTCTTTTCTTTTCTCACCTTATTAACTTGAAAACGTTAGTAAGGGAAGAAACTTGACAAACTAGCACATTTATTGTTTGTTTATTTTATTTTTGTCTGCTCTCACTGCTCCTTAACCACCTTTTCTTAAAAAGACCCTGCCTTTTGCTAGGTGTAAATAAGAAATTGTTCTTAATCTATCCTAACTGCAGTTTTATTTAAAAAAAGTGTTTAATAAAAAAAAATACAGGATGACAAGTACTTACTAACTGACAGAGCAGGCAAGGTGAATAACCCTCAGAGAGAGAACCAGGCCTTCAAGGAATAAAATGGAAATAAGAATCCAATGTAAGAATACCATAAGAAGTGCTCAGATTAAATAAGACCAAAATGATAATTTTTTGGCATCTATGAGCTATGAAAGTGTGACAGAACCAACATTTCTGTGCCTCTGTGAACACCAAGGCTCACAGATGCTCTGCATTTAGTCTGAGTGCAAGTTAAATGTCAGTATCTAAAGGAGCAAAGGATGGCAGAGAAATACCTCAAAAGAGACTTCCAGCTGTAATACCATAGATGGTGCTGAATAAAAAATGCACACCGGATGTTCCAGGTGTTTACTTGTAATTTTTTGTTTTTTTATGTTTCTCTTTTCTCTTGACTATTAGCCACTGGTTTGTTCTGGTCTGTCACATGAAATCCCAAAATAATAGAAGCTCGTGTTCCATGTGACACATGAAAAAATTTCATTTAGCTAAATCCTGTATCTAAATGTTCCCAGAAAGTCACACACTGTAAAAGTGAAGCAAACTTTCAGAGAACATTTCTGGAAAATGGGAAAATATGTAATTTTCAGACAATGTTTATTCCAATGAAAGTTGCAGAAGCTATGACAAAGCCTTTACATACAGATATAGTCAATGTTTTTACTTTCAAAATAAGCACAGTAAATGCATTGAAACACAATAGTTAAACTAAAAGTGGGCTTCGACAAATGTAAAAAGAAAAAAAAAAGCATATTTTTACATAATAAGTAAATAATAGTGTGGTGATGGTGTGTTTTTAACGAGACATAGAAAGCTAAAGCAAGTGTTTGTTTTTTATGTAAAAAAAAAAATAATAATAAAATAATTTATTTTAAAATTAAAGTTTTAAAATAGCACATGTAGGGTTGGTTAAAAAAGCAGACCAATCAGGCGCCGCGTCTTTGAACTTTGGGACGTCAATCTTTCCTTCCGAGAGACAACCGTTCGGCTAGCTAACCTAAAATAAAACAGGTAATTTTCACATTTATTATAGGAAATTGCCACTTTACTGTACTGTTTTGAGTTTCATATTGTAAAACAGTCTGGTACGTTTGTTTAAAATGATCTGTAGTTCGAGATGGGGAAGTTAGTTGCATCATAAGATTAAAACTAAAAATGAGAATTAGCCGCTAAGGAGCTAATACAGCTAGCTAACATTAGCAAACTGCGACGTTATTCACGTGGCAAGTTTTTCCTCAGTAAACCAAGTTTAGTCCGGTTTTGGAGCCGTGATAATGCCAACATAATATATCTTATACACAAATAAGGAAACCTAAGCGTTTTTAAAGTAAAATATAAAAATCTATAGTTCCCTAAAAAAGATTTTGATGATGCTAATTAACTACCGCGTTTCTTCCAGGTAGGAAATCTACATAATTGTGAAAGTCGGGGGTATTTTTGTGTAATTTGTTATTTTCTAAGACTTTCCCCAAAACTTGCAGTGTTTGAAAAGTGTTAAAGGTTCTAAATGAATAATTTAAAGCTTTTGGCAGAAATGGCTTAAACCAGTAATGTTAATCAATTTATGCAAATACAACTCTCGTCTGATTGAATTGTAACTGCATGCATTGACAATTCAATGAGACAGATTGAATTGCATGGTGCACCTACATGATGAAAACAAAAAATCAGTAGGGTCCAGGGTTTGTTTTTTGTTTACTATTGTGTTCCTATACTTTACAATATTTCAGCCTTGTCTTGTTTTTATGTTTCAGGCTTTGCCAAATAAGATGTCAGACAGTGAATCCATAAAGAAAATGTTAATGGCTGTCCTCCAGTCCAGTAAGACTGGTGTGTCCGTCAGTAACCTCCAGTCAGAGTATAGTGCACTATGTGGAGAGTTCATCCCACTGAAAAAACTTGGCTTCTCAAAGCTAGAGGACTACCTCCGAAGCATTCCCTCGGTGGTGAGGCTGGAGAACCGCATGGGAGAGGTACTGGCTGGTTTTGCTTTGTTCATAGACAAAACAACCACTGCAATTGGCAGAAAAGTCATAGCCGTATTTTAGTGTCCTAATTTTTTACAGTCCAAATAAAAATTAGGACTGTGTTCAAAACATTTTGCAAAGTTACTTGGTAACCTTTGGGTAAACCTGTTATTGCATCTGTTCTGTAGTTGAGATGCTTTGCTACTGTGTTGGAGGAAACGGCTCACATTGCTAAGCTGGTTGCCAGGCAGAAGAACTCAAAGAAATCCGGGCGCTCCCAGTTCGTCAACTGCAAGATGAGATACAAACCCTTCAATCCCTATATGCTTAATGGTACGAGACATTTGTTTTCATTACCTAAGTTACAAGAAGTAAAAGCTTGCAATATTTTTTCTCTGTGTAATGAAATATTTGTTTCACTCTTTACCATGATACCATTTTTATTTATCTTGTATTTAAGCCACAGTTTTACTATTTTGCCTGCATTATGGTATAGAGTCCACACTTTACAAAAATGTGAACTGTTATTGAATTTTGTATTAATTTTATTTTTTGAGGCCTTTTGAAGACAACTTGTATTTTTTATAAATTTTACAAGGTTTCTGCCAGAAAACTCGCTAAGCCCTGGGGCTGGGCTCTCAGCAGCCATTCATCTAGCTGCCCATTGTGTTTTTGAGTTTAAAATTTTTTTAAGTTGACGGAAAATTTGAAAATATAACTAGATAATTATGTCTTATTGAAAGACTGGAAGATTAATACCTGAACACCAACAATAAAATCTTTAAAAATGCCAGCATTTTAAAAAGACTTTAATAAATAAGCATTGCTTAGCCTGGTGGGGGCACAAGTAAAGCCTGGTGGCCCGCCAGGCTTATAATACTCTGAGGGAAACCCTGTTTTATTTCAAGATGAATTGATCAGGCTCAGTGCGGCTGATAAAGATTTTTGTCAAAGGACTACAAAACACACACAAACTAATTTTGTTTGAGTGAATCAGTGCAGAGTTGCCCAGTTTTAATCACTGTCCTTTTTCTCAGTAACTCTTTCCTCCTTTAATTGTTTTAGTGACTCCACGGTCCTCTCTTCGCCAGCCGTCTGCTGGAAGATATCCTAATTGGACGGGAAACCGCTTTGGAGCGCATGGTGGACATACAATGGAACGTAGAATGACGTCTCCGTCACCAGCTTCAAGGGAGAATGTCATCCAGAGCAGGTGAACCTGTTGCAGCACATTTGAACCTGTTGTTGTTGTTTTGTTGGGGTTTTTTTTTGCAATTGTGCATCCAGATATATAAATGGTCATTATCTTAAATGAAAAATATGTAGTATATATGCATACCGGTCTGAATTTATACTAAAGGCTATTTATGCAAAGACTGTTACTGGTTTACAAGCTATAAAATAATGGGATGAATATGAATATTCCTGTATTTGTAAGCTTGTACTTAACGACTGTTTCAACAGGAGAGAAAATTCTTCTATGAGCCCTACAAACAAGAATACCAGAGGTAGAATTAGTTTATTTCCCTCCCTCCTAATTTAATTCTTTTAATTTTTCTCCATTTTAATATTCATACTGTTTGTGGACCAGCTGTGTGACTGCCTCTTTCATATAGGTTTCCAGTTTTACACTCTTGCCCAGCAGGTGGCGATGCTATGCTGATTTGACACCTGAATATTTGAGGAAAGTTTGATCTCTCCCCTAGAATTTCACATCTTTTGTGTTAAAGTGAACAACGGCAAAATTCCTTTACTCTGTTCTCCTTTTCTTTCATCTTCTTGTGGTTGATCTCACGATCTTTGACTTCTGTTTTGTTGCTGAGCACTGCTGACCTTTACAGACCTTAACACAGTATATAGGATAGTACAGGACTAGTTAGAAAATTGCAAAATACTACTACAGAACTTGTTGGTTTATTCAAATAATTATTTTTTTTTTTGTAGCTTTTTGTCTAAAGACAACCTGTTTAGAGTTTCTTTTGGTTAATAACTGGAACATTGATTGATATATTTGATGTTTATTCTCGATTTGATAAAATGTAAGTTTATCGCTTGTTTCATAATTGGTTGTGGTACTATGTTTATATCATGAAAAGAATTTTGAGGTACCTTATTGCTGAAATGTGCTATGCAAATAAACGTAATAGTCTACGCAGGGGTGCCCAAAGTCGGTCCTCCAGGGCCAGCATCCTGCATGTTTTCGTTCTCTCCCTGGTGGTACAAACAACCTTTTCAGCTTGTCAGTGCTCTTCTTAGGCCTCTAATGAGCCATCATTGAATCCTGGTGCGTTAAACCAGGGAGAGAACTAAAACATACAGTATATCGGCCCTCCAAGACCGACTTTGGGCACCCCTGGTCTACAGTAATGACATACATGTGGTTGAAAAAGCAGTGTGGAGTCCATTCGGTGAGGGCATTCATTTTGTGAAGAGAAAATAGAGGTGGGACTTAAAGGACAAAGGTAAAGCTCACAAGACTAGTCCTGATGAGTTCATGAGAATGAGATTGAACTAAACATTAAGACGTTTAAGGAAAATTCAAAGATGAAATTTATGCTGCAAAAGGACTTTATTGCCTTTATTGACTTTGTTCTTGCCACAAACTCTTTTCTGATTTCTTTTAATCTCTTCAGACCTTAGAACAGTCCCTGAACTACACTCGATCTGCAGTAAACTTACCCGTTCCCAGTTGCTGCTAATGGAGAGCTCTGTGATTGTATATGCAGGCTGATTGCAGAAGTTGCGAATCTTTTGACTCGTTTTGTCCCATTTTCAGCAGGTCCTCCGAAAGACGTCTTGGTCCCCAGTAAATCCCAGGTACTTTATTTACTTGTTCAGGAGTTTCTTCTTTATATTTAAGCAATTTTGCACATTGTGTTGAATTTTCTGGTAGTTAGCTAACAGGGCCAGTGAGATTAGATGTACCAGAAAATTTCCACCTATATGTAGGAGCACATATATTATTAAGCTACATTCTGTCAGTCATATTGACATTGACTTTCTTCATGCAGACTGATCTGGATCGGTATGACGCGGAACTAGTTCAGAGTCGAGTAAAGCAGCTTCTGGAGAAATGCCCTAGTGGAGTGTGGATGTCCAAGCTGTCGGATAAGTACAGTGAAATGTTCATGCAGAAGCTCCATCCTCAGGCACTCATCGATCTGGAGAAGTGGTCGCATATCTGTTCGGTGAGTCACTTGGGATGAATTTATGTAATACTATAACTACAATGGTCCTTTTTGTAGTCCTTAGATTGAAACATCCACATATTGTAGACAATGTGTCAGTCTCATAAGGATGCTAAAATAATGAAGCAAGTGTCCAAGTGTAGGGATGGACTTATTTCATGTTATAAAACAGGACGATGTACAATCCCTCCCCCCGAGACAGAAATATTAACAAATGTCTGAGCAATCTACTAAACAGACAATCCACATCGTGCCATCAAGCAGATGAATACATGTAACTTTTTTACACAATGACAAAAAACAGACAAATAATGAAGTTAAGACACTTAAATTGCTCTGAATTTATGGACGATTCAGCTGCTGTGTCAAGAACGCAGTGCGACAGGCTCTTCCTGGTCCACCTGGATCTGAATTGTTCTGGAGGCTGAATTTGCTCTCTGTTCCCATTGAAATTACAAGCGCCACTTCAAACAAAGTTTTGAAATCAGGGAACGTTTCTTCTCTTGAAGTGATCACAAGGTGGCAAGACTCTGAACGAGGTTTTTTTTTTTTTCCCCAGTCGATTAAATAGGAGGAAATCCCACAGTTTGCAATCCTTCTGTACCAGTTTGTGACCTGTACTGGTCAGACTGGTACAAAGCCTCCAGAACTCTTCAAAATACTGTCAGCTCCTGGATAGCGAGATGCATTGCAATGTCCAGGTCCGAGATTATGCTGTCATGGGAATTTTTTTTAATTGATTTAATTACTTCCATGATGAATTTTGTGCGTAAAGTTGAAAATGTCTGCGTCTCTGCACCAACTGGTCAGGTGTGTCAATTGTACCGTCTCAAAATGATGGTTGAAGACGGGAAGTATTGCTTTAACGTGTCTCCTGCATGCTAGGGCTGTATAATTATATCGATATTTATTGATTTCTTTCCTCCCTCGGAAGGGATCGATTTTTCATCCGCGAGTATCGATACGTGAAACCATAGGGGTCCATAGGCTTATACCGTCTTTTTAACAGAGGCTGATAATCTCCCCACTCAGCTCCTGGATCACTGTTGAAATTTTGAGTTTTATATCAAATCCACATGAATTAAATGACACAAACAAATTTTCTCACTGCATCTTTGATTAATTTTGTCCAGCTGTAGACTGTTAGACTCTGTCCAATCAGTCAGGTATTGTGTAGTTGGTGTTCAGTCAGTCAGTTTTCAGTTAATTAAATCCAAGTATATGGAACACAAAATGTCACTAAAATCACTCTGTCCTGCTAAAATCTTTCAGAAAATTGTAAAGTGCATCGAAACGTGTCGAATTGTATTGTTTGCCAAATATCGTGATATATATCGTATTGTGAACAGAATATTGTATATCGTGTTGTATCGTGAGATTATCGTATCACTACACCCCTACTGCATGCACCACTAATTTCACTATTAGGAGTTTTGATTTGTCGTGGTGTGTCACCCTGACAGCCTTTGAGCCAGATCATAACAGCACTGAAAAATTCTTGGGATTTTTTATTTTTATTTTTTACTTCTATGTTGCGTCAATTCACCACCGATTTCACTGAGTTACGTGTGTAGGGTTTGATAATTTCCCTCCTGCTAGTTTTGTACATTTTTATTTTTTAAGGTTTTGTCTGATTTCAGTCCTTGGGTTTTCTCTCCTTTCAGGTGGAGAAACCTTTCACAAGTAACCGTAGCGACCAACTCATCTACCCTCTTCTCTCTTTGGACCCCCCAATCAACCCTGTCATCAACATCAACCGCTCCTCTCCAGGGTCACATCTGGATTCAAAACGTGTTTCTTCTCATCCGTCTACATCTCATCAGCTGTCTCCTTCCTCTAAAACCGGAGATTCCCCCAGAAGTCCCTTGGCTGAGCCCACCTTTATTTTTCCTCCGCAATCTTCCACCACTGCTTCAAGCAAAGCACTGCCTTCAGTGACGTTACGCAGCCCTGGCCCAAACCCGATTTTGACTCCCCGACTTCCCCGGCGTGGTAGTCACACAATGTCTTTTGACGGCGACTCTAAAATTCGTGTTTCTCCCAACCAAAGCACTCCTCCTTTAGCTCCCACCTGGACTGCCCTCGCATCAACCCACACTTCCCCCGACCGTGATGTCTTACCTCTCTTGAAAGCCACGTTCTCTTCACCTTCCAGTTCGGCTTCTACTCCTCCATCGACACCCTGTCCTGCTGTAGTGTCGGATGACATGCGTGAAAAAATAAAGGAGCTCCTTTCCAAGTCTAGTCAAGGTCTGTGGGCCGATGCACTGCCCAAATGTTTCAAGGATGTGTACAAGACGCCCTTCCCTGAAGAGATCCTGGAAAACTTGTCGTCGTTGTCTGATATATGCACTGTGGAGTACCCTTTCCCACACAACAAGAAGAGGGTAAGAAAATGAGACAGACTTAGCTGCATCTTCTGTGGCAAACTCCCATTGGTTTCCTTCCTACTTTGTTGCTTTATTAATGTTGCTTTATTGTTTTTCTGGGATTTCCATTTCTTTTAAGGCCATTTTGTACTACTCGTGTCAAGTTAATGTGGACCTGACAAACAACCAACAGACCCTAATCAGCCCCCTCCCTTCTGGGTTGGAGGCACTTGGTCCTGTGGTTCCACCACCTCTGACCCAGCCCCCCGAAGTCTGTCCCTCTGTGTTGGTTACTGAGGCCAAGAGCACCAACGCTCTCACTATCCGGTATAGTGCATTATTGCTTTTTCAGACTTTAGTGCAGTTGGAATTGTTGCTGTGCCTCACTTTTTATTTCATCTTAATAGAGTAACGTTTACTTTTAAGAAAAGTCATTTGTCCCGACAAGCTGTTACACCCCCAGGTCTAGAGGTTCAGGGGTGGCAACATAAAAATGTGTCCAGAGAAAACAAATGGAATGTAAAGGTTTTTTTATTACAAAAGATGGTTTCACAAAACACAATCCAACTTAACCCAATTAAAACAAAAGGAAAGGACTAACAAATTCAAGAATTGTTAAGTGCAAATTAAATTACAAAATGTTCAAACAAGTCTGTCTAAAGTAAACTCAAAACAACCCAAAAGAAAAGACAAAGGGAGGACCAAACCTCCCAAACACGAGCTTCTAGCTTGTATAAAGTCGGTCTAGAGCAGAGTCAAACCGCTTAGCAGAACAAGCGAGAACAAAATAGTTAAAAACTACCCAAAGCAGTTACAAGCACCAAAGGTGGGGGACAGCTAAACAGGGGGCAGGTGAGGCTAATTAGCTGCTAATGTATCCTTGCTAACTTGTTTGCGTCTATCATGGGTAAGTGCAAATTTATTGTCAGTTGGCTACATGATGTTCTTCGTCATTGGCTCGCTTCTGTTGCCGTTGCCAACCCAGAGTATGCTACGTCCATTCTGTGCAAAAAAGCTAGACACTGCAGGGTTTAATGACAAAGCTGGTTCCAAGAGCCACAATACAGACCCCAGGAATGTTGCACTTTTCCTCCTATGGCATGGCTAAAGCTCCCCTGAAAACAGTCAGTGCTGCTACTATTAGCACTGATCTAAGAGCAGCATTTAGTTGGACACAGACTTCTCTTACCTGATGAAGAATTTTAGTTCTACAAATTTGTTACAATGGAGGGAAATAAACATGAGAAAAGGAGTAGCGTATGAAACCAAACGTGAGTAGAGGCTTTTATCTCTCTTCAGGTATGTTGGTAACAACTACTCAGATGCTCAGGAAGCCATGGAGGACATCATGCAGATCTTCTACAGCCGAAACTCGACGAAACGTCCCGTGTCTAACCCAGCCGTTGGTCAGCTGGTAGCAGTTAGAGGGGAGGATGGAGATGAGGTGGCCAGAGCGCAGGTGACGGAGATCTTGGACTCCAACAAGGTCAAGGTAACTGGCTTAGTTTTCAAGATGTTTCTCAAGTCACCTCGGCAAAAATAGCCTTGTATATTGAACTTTTTCTATTTGTTATATAAAAGCCACAAACTTCAAATTCCTTGCATTTCTTGCAAACACAGAAAAAGGTATATTTTCAAGAATGGTTTCCAAATGGTTAATACATTCTGCTCTCTAAGGCAGTGACTAGTTCTCATTCTGCAACTTAAAAGAAAAAACCCACTAGTGCTTCAACTCCTAAAAATGCTGCTTTAGCCTATTGGTTCTTGTCTAATCTTAGAAAAGTGAAATGATTTAACATCGTTTTCACAAATATGCTGTTATCTATAGAAATCACTGCTCTGTTTGTTGGCCAAATAGAAATGTTGTTTTCTCCCCGTTTGACTGACAGGTGTTCTACATGGACTATGGCTTTTCTTTAGAGACCAGTCAGAACAGTCTGCTGGAGCTCCATCAGGACTTTCTCTCGCTGCCTTTCCAAGCTATCAACGTCAGGCTAGCAGGTGCAAACATGGTGGAGATGAACTAAAAACTCCAACACCTTGCATATCTTTAGTCACTTGTAAATATTAGTCGTTCGTTCTGCATCATGTCCTCGTTGTCTTCTTCCTGCTAGAGTTGGAAGTGTTCAGCTCCCACCCACAGGTGCTGTCCACCTTGGATAAACTGGCGGTTGGAAAGATCCTGCGGATGGAAACCTTGCAGCCATGTCAACACAGCGACGTGCCCACGGCGCTGCTTTTTGATACCTCACTAGAGGATGATGTGAACATCAACTCCATGTGCCTGAAGGCTCTGCAGGACAGTACGATGAATAACCCTCTGTCTGTATGTTCACAAACCAAAATCATTCTCGTACAAGCTTATTTTTTTTTTTTTTTTTTTAGAACTCAGTCACACAAAATGTCTAATATAAAGTCTCTTGGTTCCTCCAGGTAAACGTCGTCCTTAAAGATGTGTTTGTGACAAGCGTGTGCGAAGATGGGACCATTTTCTGCCAACTTCCCTGCAGAGGAAAAGTCAGATTGAGAAGGTTTCTGGAGAACGTGGAAGCATTTTTCACCTCCCAGGTAGACAGTGTTTTCATCAAATGTCAAATTTCCATGAGATAAAAATGTTTTGGAATGAATTGGAGTGAGCTGGACTGCATCTTGACTTGATTTAATGAAAAAAAAAAAGCTGTGATGGCAAGTTTGAATTGTGGCTAGATTCTCTGCATTGTTGTCAGCCGGTGAATAATTACATTATTAAATGTTCCTAAAAGGTCACACCAGAGTCCCTGGTTTCCAGACCCTTCGGCGGAAAGTTCTGTTTAGCCCGTTACGAAGATAAATGGGCCAGAGCGGAAGTAAGAGCTGTACTGTTATTTAAAATGCTTACAGAGAGAAAGCTGTCTTTTTTTTTTTTTGTTATGATTTTTATTCAAATTGCAGATTACATACATGCATGACAACCGCGTGATGGAGATTCTCTTCACTGACTTGGGCATCCCAGCAACTGTCACATTCACCGATGTTCGAGAGATTCCTCGACATTTTCTGAAGGATTTCATCATCATCCCGCCACAGGTTTGATTTTTTTTTTTTTAAAAATGGACTCATAAATCTGCCTTAAAACCATATTTTTAGTCCATCTGCTTCCTGTTAGGTAGATTTTCATATTTGTCCTTTTCTTGTAGGCTGTTAAATGTCGACTGGCTGACCTCGCCGTTCCAGAAGAAGGCTGGAGCCAGGAGCCCTTTTTGCTGCTAAATGAGACTCTTCTTTCAGCAAAAGAGCTCAAAATGAAGGTAGTGTGTGTTACAGTTGCAGAAAATGGCATCAAAGAGCTTAGGGTTTCAGGTTTAAACATTCAAATTGCATCCAAATTAAGTCAAGAATTAATATATGTGACGGGTAAGATCTGAATCATCTTCTGGTATCTTTTGGTTTTGATAAAATGCATAAAATAAATGAAAATGCACATTTGGCTTTGACTTTTAATTACTATTTTCCCCTTGCTTTTATTTCAGATATCAACATTAAAAGAGTACAAAGGAGGCAGAGTGGTCTTTATGTACCTCTTCGATGGTGGTGATGGTCAGAAGTTAGACGAAAGCATCAACCATCACTTGGCTCATTCAGAGGTGTGGCAGAAAGTTGTATCACGGAACACCAACACGGTCACCAGCACTGGCAGCAACATTGTGGATACAGGTAACATTAGACATTAACGGTGTTGTCACACCTGATAGTCTGGTAGACTCTGTTTGATTAGGAAACAAAATTGCAGCATTTGTTAAATTTTCAGCTGGTGGGGTTTGCTTTCACACTGCAGTGTCAAACAAACCGAACATTTTCACAAACCTGTCCCCCCAAATTCCCCCCATCCCTTTGGCTGTGGTGGCTATGCACCAAGAACCACTGAAGGAAACGACATGGAAACCTCCAAAGATGACACCGAGCACAACTTCCTTCTTCACAAATTGTAAACAAAAATGGAGTGGCATTAGATTTTAGCAGTTTGTCTGTTGTCTTTGGTAAACGCCAAGAGCCGTTTCACCTGCTACCCGCAAGACCCGCATGTTTGATTTGGTTGTACTTACCCAGAATACCCTGCCCTGTACTTCACATCATGCTTTTTGAGCAGTCTCTAGCCCACTAGGCATCTCCATATTCCTTCAAACCGCACCAGGGCTCACTTTAACCAAACCAAGGCTTGAGAGCGCTTTTTAGGTCCGCATCAGAGTTCGATCTCGCATTCACACCTCCCTAAACAAACCAGAGTTTGATTAAAGCGGAACAAACGGAGCAAATGTGGATGCATCCTAAAAAGAAATCCTTCTGATGCAGATTTTTTTGTTGTCGTCTTTTAGATCTCACTTCTCTTGTGGAGAAGTGGACGCTGGGAAACCCGGTCCCAAGTCCCCGCATCAAGACCTCATCTCCGCTACGTGCCAAAGACGATGCAGCCGTAAAAACAGGGACGCAGCCACTCCCATTACCCCCTCCACTAGACCTTCCACAGGTGTGTAGCTTTGTTTGTTTTCAGCATATGAGCAAGTTAAATATGCAAAAGTATAATGTCTTTTAATAAAATAACACACTTAAATTGTTTGCTTTGATTGCACTTGATACAGTGCTCAAAGTGTTTTGACTGGCCAACTCCAGCTTCTGCAAAGTTTAGTACTGTCCTCTGGTTCAGCAGCTTTTTCAGACTGAAAAAGTGGTCAAAACATCTTTTGATATTTCAAGATTCTCCACTTTAGAAATATCGAACGTTACACGCATAACTGTGATTGTATGAAATCCATGTCTTATTGTCTCCTTCCTTCCTTTTCAGTCTGGTCAGAACATGGACGTCTTTGTGCCGATGGCTTGCCACCCGGGTTACTTTGTGGTACAGCCTTGGCAGGACCTCCATAAACTCGAGGTGTTGAGGGGAGAAATGGTCCTTTACTACAACCAGTGTGGAAATACGAGCACGACAATGGACATCCAGAAAGGACGCGTCTACGCTGCCAAATTTGACAAGAAGTAAGTAAATCTAAACCCCAGGTAGAGAAAAGAAAAAAACGCAATTTTATGAATCAACAACCAGATCTGAAATATAGGATGTTCTTCTGCTGTTGTGAGGTTGGTTGATTTATTGATGTCAATCTCTGCTCAGTTGGCACCGCGTGCAGGTGAAAGGGGTTCTGTCCAACGGGTTGGTTTCCGTCTATGATTTGGACTACGGTAAGCACGAACTGGTCCCTCGCACTCTAATCCAGCCTCTAATAGAGGAGTTCAGACAGCTACCCTTCCAGGCTATTGCTGCACAACTAGCAGGTGAGTTATCTACTTTTTTTTCAGTCTCTGGGTAAATTATTTACAATATGACCATCAATCATCAGAATAATCTATTGAAAAATGGATTAACAAAATAATTGTTAGTTGCAGACCTAAATGAGTCATGTAGTAATATATTTTTATATTATATTTTAAAATCCTATCCGTTTTAGCTATTTTCAGGACAATCATTGATTTTATTTTTTTCTCATGAATAATGGCGCCCCAATAAACACAGGGAAATTGTTGAATCCTTGATAAAGTCCTAAGGAGTTTTAGTTCTACTTGGAGTTGGAAAGATAAAAAAAGAACCTCACTGTATCTGTATAATCGTCCAGGTGTGGCACAGCGCCAGTGGTCAGAGGAGACGTCGTCGTTGTTCAGGAATCACGTGGAGCGGCGAGCGCTGGTAGCGCAGGTGGAGAGCGTTCGGGAAGCATCAGAACTCAAAGGTGAGCTGTCGGCTCGCAGGTTGACGGTTTACCTGGTGGACACCTCATCGGAAGAGAAGGACGTTTGGATTCACAGCATCATGGCTGACATCGAGAACGAGCTGTCTTCTGCTGCAAGCTAGGTGTCCACACAGACAGTGGTGAAGTAAGCAGACTTTTGGGCTCTTAGACAGTTGTGTGCACACAAACTACTCTTGTTTTGATTCTTTCTAAAGTAAAATGCTTGAAATGACTTTTACTTTGGAAGGAAAAATTGTACTTCCTCTGTGTTTGCTTGTTCATGTTGTTTTGTAGGTGGCTTATAATCAGGCTTGATTTACGTATGTGAGCAATTTTCTAATGTTTGTGACGTGTTATGGGCTGTAAAATTTGTTCAGGGAAGGATTTACATTTCCATTATTTCAGAACATGGATATGGAATTGTCAAATATGTCAGATTAATGTGTGTTTTTGTTTGCTGTGGTTTATGCATACAATACTCTACCTTTTTGGCAATATCTGTCTTCAGTTTACTGCATGTGTGTACATAGTTGTTGAATTGTCATTATGGTTCATATTTCCATTGTTTTTGAAAGAGATGTATCCACCTTGATTTTTGTTAAGTGTGAGTTAGTGATTGCAAAGAGATGACAGAATACAGTTTCTGTAAAAACAACATTTTCAATAAACTTTGGTGATGCATCAGCGAAGGACTGCTGCTCTAACTTACACACTCCACTTCACAACTACTCCCCAACTCTGCTCTGGAACGGCTTTCCATGCCTGCTCAGAGAGGCAAAAGTAGTTATTCCAGTTTGAGTCAATTAAAGAAGCATTGTAGCAGTCTGGTAGGGATAAACAAATGGACTTAAAATGTTATTCTGACCTGGCATTTTTGGAATTACAAAAAATATGGATGGATGGATTTTAAATTCATCATTGGTGGTGGTAACAAAACTGTCACTGAATACTGTCTGACTCTTTACAGACACAAACGCCGTGCGACAGGAAATGCTAAATTAATAGTTAAAATAGTAAATCATATCAATGGTTTTTGGTGTTTGCAAAAGTTTATCATCAACGGATGCCTTAGTCTCGTCACAAAGTTTTGTGTTCTCATGGACAAAATGCCATTGGAAAATCTAGAAAATTGTGTGTGGTAAAGTGAAATAATTTTTTTATTTTTTTTTAAATACAAAGAATATACTTGTGGCCAAAGCGGGTACGAAACGCCTCTTGACGTTTCAAGACATCGAAAAGTTAAGTACGACTTTCGAGAAAACTGCAAAAACAAATGTGTCCGATAATGAACGCAGCGCCTCTTCGTGACATCACTGGAGTGACAGGGCAGCCGCGTGTTGGGGGGAGGAAGAAAGAGGAGGAGGAGGAGGATCACCTCTCCCTAAGTTGACTTTGCCGTTTTAGGGAGATTAGATTCAGCTTTCCGCAAACCCACCAAGAGCTGAGCAAAGACGGGAGAGGAGAGGGGACGCCTCGACGTCTGCTGAATTCAGTAACCAATCTGTCCACGGGTCATGGCCGGTTCCGTGTAGCGGAGCGGGTTTTTATTTCGGGCGGATTCCCCCCGGTTAGTGCGCCTGCAGCCGAGCGCAGCTCTCACTGCGGCTCCAAAGGGAAACCATATCTGGTCAAAGTATTCGTTGCTGTCACCCAGTAGAGCCGGACCGGCTATTAATAGCGCCGGAGGAGGTACGTAAATTAATGCAAAAGTTACTGTGTGCGAGCAATAAAGTAGCCAAATAGGTGAAGATGCTTTTCTAGTTGACGGTGTTGATTTTGCATGGAGAAAGTTTTATTCAAAGCAGCAGCGCTTTAAGAGAGCGTCTTCTTAAAAATGTGTGGGAAAACTTTCACTTTATATGGCGGAAGTATATTTTTTTTGCTTATGAAACAGGTTTGCAGTGTTTATAGAAATTAAATATTTCTCTCCACAACAAACTAGTTCCTGAGCAGCCATGATTTTTCTTTTGAGTTTGGATAAGCATATTGTTTCTTGTACATGGAGGAATATTCTTCTCATTCTCAATGTTTCATATTAGTTAAGCATCGATATTCACCCTATTTATTCCTAAATGATGTACGTTTCAAAATGCAAACCTAACCCCATGCATACACCCAGTGAAGTGAGGTAACCTTGATGAAACATGACATTTTGACCCCTATAGAATGCAGTCAAGTCCAAGAAAGCTCGGAGTACTTTTACATTTCACTCATCACACAGGTTATTATGACACACAGCCCTCACCGGTCTCCAAAATGAACAAAACGCTGCCATAAAGGAGTTTCCTGTTTCCAGAAACCAAAACTGACAACTTTTGTTTGGCAGGAGTTTGTGACGTGTACAGATCTCAGTTAATCTGTCCACGCTGACATGCTGTCGCGTATTGTTTTAATTCCCACTGTTTATCTGCGAAGTAGACACTTTAATGCAGAAGATAAGCACTCTTACGCATGTTATGACATGCGGCTAACATAGGCGGACCAGTTGTCCCTCAGCTGTTTTCTACTGACCCATTCGAGAAATCTGTGCAATTCAGCAGCTGAAGTAATGCAGCATACTGACATAACATTGCTCCTAAATATGTTCAGCTACAATTTAGGTGAATAAATTCCAGTTTTCCTGAGCATTTAATAATCTGCTTAAGATATTTTGGTGATTGATCTCGATCGCAGACAACGGTGGACATCTATTCACTGTGGTATTGAAAGTCGCATTAGGATTTTAATTATATTCCAATATTCAAAATATGATGCAACAAATGTCCAAAAACATATCCTTGAGTTTTATGTGGATTATCTTGAATTCACATATTGTCAAAATTACACATCCTCTAATAAGTTCACCAACATTTGCTTAAACGGACTTTGGGGAAGTTGCAGAACAACTGCACAGTTTCTGCAGCCACTTATCAAGCTACTGTTATATTCTGGCTGAAGGCTTATTTTAACAATAATAGTTAATTTATATGTCCTGGCTGGGATTCACCTTTTTCAAAAGCAGAATTCACAAATGGCTTCTTTCCCGTGAACAGTACGACATGAGTCGGTGTGGTTCAGTTCACTATTTTGTCCGTTTTCCGTCGGAAAAGCGACCCAAGCAACTGACCCGTACCACACCATAGGTGGGACTTCTTCTGTTGTAGGTCAGTAGCACAACAGTACGGTTATGGTAGATCTACTGGGGTCACACAACACAGTTCATTGCTTGGGGTACCGGAAAACCTCACCGGTTGCGACAAGCATGAGAAATACTATTGCGTCGTGTTCGCCGTCGCACTAATTTGACGCCATGTTAGGCATTTGGTTTCGACTCCACCTGCCCAGAGAAAATCCAACTGATGGTGGAAACGCTCAGTTGATGTGTTTGGGGTCATTGTGCTGTTGACGCAACTCAACTGTCTCCAAGGTTCAACCTTCTGCCCCTCTCACTCTCAGACCAAAGGACGTTGCTGTTCAGGAACAGCTCAGAAGCAACAGCGGCTCTTGCCTGATGTAAACTAAAATCGGCTCAAACACTTCGGTCATAACTCACCGAGTAGCTGAGGGGTCCCTGAAGAAGAAGGAAGCTTCTGCTCTAAAATGAACACATTCAAACATCGACACTCTGAAGGCTTCGCCAATGTTTTATTGTCAGACAAGAGCGCTGTTTGTCCACCAGGACAAAACGTGCTTGTCAATGAGGCTTTCAGTGTTGAGCATGGTGGTGGTTATATCATGCTCAGGGTTAGTTCGGCTGCCAGTAGTAGTGGTACGTTCCACAAAGTGGGTTGATCATTAAGATGGAGGACTGCTTCCGTATATTTTACTTCACCTCAAGTAACAACTTCGTGAGCAGACATGGTTGGGGGTTTCTTACAGCACCACAATTGAAAATTTGCTCATTGTGCATAAAAGACAAGTCCTTGCTAGAAGAAAAATTAAATAAACTCTTCTATTTCTGATAAAACATGTGGGCAAAATATCCAACCAAAATTATACCAAAAGGCTTGCAGATGGTTACAAAATCCATGTTTTCTTTGCAACTTGCTAAAGGACACCTAACTAAAATGTAATGCGGGTTTATGTATTCATTTGAGCTTGAATATGTAATTCCAATTTATTTTTAGTTGAATCTGTCAACTAACAGAATTCCTTTGCTTAATTTTCCATTTTATATTTCTTATTTGGATTGACTTCTAGCAGAGATTGTTTTTAAACTAACGAGTCAGTTTCTCTTGTAGGCAGTCTTATGACGTTTAAACTCTCTTCCCATCCAGTTTTCCTGATAAGTAAAGGTTTGCAAAAGCTTTTAACCCCTCTGATTACTGAAACGTATCAGTGTTTCATACAAGAAGAAAAATACTTCTGCTGTTAAAACCGTTTCAGACGGATCAGCCTATTCCAGTTTGGGTTTTGAGTTTGTGGGTCCTGTTTTGGAGCAGAGGCTTGTAGAAACTCAGATACAGGAAAGTGGTCTGTTTGATGTCACCAGCGTCTTCCAGTAGACTTGCAGACAGTGTTATTTGGACTCCAGCCCAGTTCTTGATCTTGTGTTTTGGTAACGTGTCCTCTCGCTGATCCTGGAGAAAGCAGAACAAAATAAAGGTGGGTTTGACCTGGCTTCTCCTGACCATGGAAAAACACCTGCTGGCAGACAGAGGGAAAAAAGAACAGCTTGCAGCATATCTATACTCATTCAATGCAAAACATTTTGTGATTAATAATTTACTGCGGACTCCAAAATGATCATGCAGGGACATATTTGCCAAGTGCATCTAAACACATCTCCCTTGCTGTAGCGTTTGAAGGAACTTTTGAAGACGGAAACAAATTAGTGGGTCCCCTAAGTCATCTTGGCATGAAACACACTTTCACTTAGTGTGTTGACACTCTGTTTGGTTCAGCAAAGGAATAATTAGTAAACTCTCATTTATTATAAATCCAGATTAGCTGGGCCAGGATGTTGGAGCTGCATTGGTCATTTGCCATACTTAGAGCTACAGTTTGTGATTCCTATTAGAAAAAAAAGAAAGAAGTTTTTTTTACATATTTATTAAAGCATCCAACATGGCGTGACTGTATAAGACTCAGATAATCAAGTTACTCCTCCTCCTCCCTGAGCTACTATATGGCGACCTACCAATCACAGCTAGGAGGAAGGTCTTAACACTTTCAATTATGCTTGTGTATGTGCTGCTCCATGTGCTAATGGCAGAGAAACAACTTACCATTCCAGGAAAGCTGTTTATCCAGAGTCATGCTAACTAGCCTTAGCATCCATGACACTGCTAACTGTCCAGAAGACACTGTAGCACAGCAGAGAGAAAGGGGGAGTGTGTGAGCAGTGTGTGCGCAAGTGTGATTGACAGCGCTAAGGCCCTCCTCCTGCGTCTGATTGGTTGTTTCAGACTGAGCTGTGTATTTCTGCAGTTAGAACTGGGAGGAGGCAGGGCATGGGATTTACTTCACAGATTACCTGCTTTATGACAAAGTCATTGTTTTAAAAATATGTAAAAAACAAAAAAATCCATATTCTTCAGAAAAGTTACACTGTAGCTTTAATAAGTAATACAGTTGTTTACTTGAACGTGTTGCGACCCTCTAAGCGTAATCATGTTGCATTTCCAGAGAAGTTAAATGCGAGTGCTTTACACTGGATTCACACTCGGATATGAGATCAGAAGGAAACCTGCGGCTTAGTGCCGTTCCCAGGTTGGGCATCACCACTCGACTGGAGAAAACTGGAATTGAACCCACAACCTGTGAATTGCAAGATGGCTAGGCTTCCCATTGTGTCGCAGTTCCCTCAATTCTTTATAGTGTCTGTTTTACGGCGTGTTTCAGGAGAGCACACCATCTCAGTTTCCCGTTTGCTGTGTAGACATTTGTCAGTGACTCAGTAAATAACGAGCTACTGCAGATGTGATGATGACTGTCACATCATCATCATGATGTGATGTGGGACAACAGCCTTCACGCAGAGAACCTTTATGCCTCTGCTGCTTACAGCTGCTGCTCCATCCCTCTGACAGTTTGGACACCTGGCTGCCTTTTGGTCTCACCCTACCGTTGACGTGAGTGAGCATCGCTGAGGTGAATGTAAATTATGATTGTTCTTTTTTCTGTTCTTTCCAAATTCCAGGTTCTTGATCTGTATTTATTAATTTTTTTGCCCTCTGTTCAGTCCACTGCCTCCATCATTCTAGATATTTTCAAACTAAGTCCACATTCTCCTGCTCGATTGTCTTTTTCGTCTCGTCTTTCCGGTTCGGGGAGGTCGTGGAGGTGAGGATGCAGTTCGACGATGTTTTACCAAATCTATATTAATAAAACTACATCAAGATGGACTCCTATATAATTTCCAATTGCTTTGCCACATTGAAACCGACGCCGTTTGTTTCCAGGTGTGCGGCTCATCATGTCGCTGTTGAAGAAGGAGATGGACAAGTACAGGGACGTGGACGAGGACGAGCTGCTGAAGAAGCTGTCAGAGGAGGAGCTGCAGCGGTTAGAGGACGAGCTGGAGGAGCTCGATCCTGACGTGAGTTTATCACACTTTGGTCCAAAAACAAAGAGTCGAGATGATTTTCTCTTCACTGCAAAGTTATGGGGTCAGGCTGCCTCAGAGGAACCGTTAACATGACGCACGGCAACCTTTTTTTCTTCTTCTTTCTTTTTAATTAGAATACTGTGAGCTAGTTGTTTTGATTTCTTCCAGAAGAACTACACACACAGAGCAAAAATATGAAAAAAGTGCAAACTTCATTCGTCTCCTCTTATTCTTAGGTTTGTGGTTGAAATGTAAAAAAATAATAATAATAAAAATGTGAAAGAGATGTATATATAGTTTTGCCAGAGTTGTTGTTGTTCTTATTGTCGTGTGTACGGCCACAGAGAATACAATGCATCAGGGGTAACTGTGTTGTCTTTGTGCTAACAGCATTTCTGCAATGCACTGACAGCACACTGTTACTTATCGTGAGCTATGGTTGTGAGGGGAGCTATATTAGCTTTCAGATGGATGTCTCGCTGCTTCTGCAGAGACAGGAGCCCCCGCTCCATGCCAAGGGAATGACTGGTGGGGCTCGGCGTGGAGGACTGCGCATGTGTGTTAGCGAGGCGGATGCCAGCGGTGAGCAACTGCAGGGGCTTCCATGACGTAAGCAGGACGACGCGCGCCTGGATTTGTTTGTGCCCGCTTGTGCAGACGGGCAGGGGCGCACACGACGCTAAAGTGTCCGTTTGATGTGACGTGGAGAGACACGTCCTGCATCACTTCTGGTAAAGCCTCTGAAAAAGACCCACGTAGGACAAAAAAAAAAAAAAAAACACAACAACTCTGCCAGCTGTTTTGACGGAACATGAGCGCAATAATACTGTCATCAGGAGAACATGGAGTACACGTGTTGTCTTACTGTTGGACTTCTGGACTTGGCTCGGCTCTTTGTGTTTATATCTATTGAAACATGCTGGTTTATTTACTGCCGCATTGGTGTTCTTTGGTTAGTGCTCAAGGCAAAAGCACTTTTTATGTGTCGGCTGACGGGGGTGATTTTGTTGACATAAAAATTTAAGACATAGTCTTTGGATTCATAAAGCTGCACAGTCAAAAATGAGCATCAACGATTTCAGTTATTTAGCCTGTGATAGGGGGTTTGTTTTTTAAAGTCGTATTATTAATTAATTTATAATTGTCACAGTTTCAAACGAAATATTTAATGAGCCAGATAAATATTCAGTCTGAAAATTAAATATCTAAATATTTAGCTAAAATCCTAAATATTTATCTTTAAACTAAATATTTAGTTAGCATGTTCAATATTTATCTTCAAACCAGATATTTAGTTGGCAAGTTAAATATTTAGTTTCAAACTAAATATTTAATGAGCCAGATAAGTATTCAGTCTGAAAATTAAATATCTAAATATTTTTGCTAAAATCCTAAATATTTATGTTTAAACTAAATATTTAGTTAGCATGTTCAATATTTATCTTCAAACTGAATATTTAGTTAGCATGTTAAATATTTAGCTTTAAACTGAATATTTCGCCAAGATGAAAATTCACTTGCTGAAAACCGTAGGTGGAAGTTGCTGAGGAGGGGGACGCGCCTACCTGCCCCTAACTGTTTTCCATGCGGTTTAGAAAAACTCTGTTCACTCCAGTGTTTTCTCTGGAATCTTATTAAAGAGATCGTTATTGGTTTTGAAACCATTCCATTTATTTTTTTTTAAACCTTGTTAAACCTTGATACCGGGAACTGGCCCATGCCTGCTGCTGGCAGGCTCGGTGAAGGATTTAGCTGTGTAAGATGAGAGAAACAGATTCTACTGTTGTTAAAAATAAGTTGGTACCGTGGCTAGTCATCCAGAGCCGAGATGAGAAAGAAAGCTCGGCAAGAACAGTGCACCTCTCACTGACTGCAAATTCCTCGGGAAGTTCTTGAAAATCGTATTGTTGCTCCACGCCGGCTTTTATTTACTGGAATAGCCCTGAGGGTAGACTGACAACAGGCAGAGAGGGGCAGACTGGAGTGCATGGAGGCTTGGGAGTGCTGAGAACCCTGATAAGATATGGAGCTATAAGTAGAGCTTCCAAGAGATCTGGTTTTCACTCTTGGTCCTTCATGAAAAAACGAATGTGCCGTAATGGTGTGGGAAACTCCTTGATCCCTCCGCTGGGCAGAGGAAAGATAAGAGGAAGATTGATGAGGGAGTTATATTTACTAGCAGTATCTGTTTTGTATCCTACTTTTCTGGCAGTTTCATTTTCTTTTGATTTGTGGATGGACGTGACTGTGGCTGTTTTTTTTTTTTCGTAGCCTTTCTGGTGTGAGTGGTCATTATCATTTATATCTGTTATCATGCCAAGAGTGTGAGAGCGGTTGCCGTAAATCCAACTTTCCCTGACATTTCAAAGCAAAGACACAGATTAAGAGCTGTTTCCATAGAAACTTGTGGAGAAGGTGGATCCTTACCTTCCAAATCCAGCATCCTCCATTACGGTTCAAAGGGATTAAACAGGACATGTTTGCTTTACTTTATTCAGCCTTCCTGTTACCTGCTGAAAGTGTTGCTCTCTCTCTCCCCCCGCCTCTCTCTCTCTTTCTCTCCCTCTCTCTCTCTCTCTCTCTCTCGACATTGCTAGTAAAACTGTAAATTCAGAATTTCTGATAGTTTGCATCTCATTTTGTGTTACAGAAAATAGAGAGAAAACTGTTAGCTTGTATTGCTAATTGTAAGAGAAATACACACCTTTTGCCAACTTGCAATTCGCTCAACTCAGGTGCGACGACTTTAAAAGCTCTGAACTCCGACCAACAAGACGGCATAATGTCTCAGAGGTTTTTCTGACGGAAAAACTGTCACCATGCATACAGTATATAATATGGGACCGATAATCTGAGAAAATATCAAGCTCGTCTTCCTTCTGTTTGTGAGGAAAAAAACAATAAGAGGTAGGAAGAAAGACAATCAGTTTTGGGTAAGCGTTGCTAAATGTGCTAATGTCGGAGAAACAACTTACCGTTACAGGAAAACTGTTTTTCTGCCGTCATGCTAACTAGTCTGCACATTCACACCAGAATCCGCTCTGAGGAACTAGCTGTAGCCTAGCAGAGAGCAAGGGTCAGGGTGTACACAAGTATGATTGACAGCGTTACGACCCTCCTCCTGTCTCTGATTGGTTGTTTCTCACTAGGAGTGATGTATTTCTGCAGATGTCAATAGGACCACAGAGAAGATGAGGAGCTGGATTATTTAACAGATTGTTAAATAGTGGCAGCTTTAACAAATATGTAAAAAAAAAACAAAAAAAAACTTTGTCTATAAAGGTTACATACTGCTACTTTTAACACCTCAGCAATACTAAGAAAAATACAAGAAAATTAAGACGGATCAGGATTTCCCTGATTCGAAAAAGCCACATTTAAAACAATCTAAATTTTCCTTTCTGCCTAGAATGCGTTGCTGCCTGCTGGCCTTCGACAGAAGGACCAGACCAAGAAAGCACCAACAGGAACGTTTCAGAGAGACGACCTGCTGGCCCACCTGGAGAAGCAGGCCAAGGAGCATCCTGACAAAGAAGACCTGGTGCCGTTTACCGGCGAGAAGAGAGGTAGGAACCAACGTTTTCTCTAAAGAAACCATTAATCATTTTACATCAGGAAAGCAGATTTCTTTGAACTTTGGATTTTCATCAGAAGAAACAAAACTTCTTAAGATCGCAACCTGTTTTTTTGTTTGTTTGTTTGTTTTTGGGGGGGGGGGGGGGTTAGTGCTTTTTTTGTACCGCTACTTTTGAAAAACCTATAAGGATATCAAGTTTTGTATTGAAGGTAAATAAAAATTAATTCTTACCACTACACAGTTGGAATATTTCATGTCTTCTCTTACCACTAAAATCTGCTTAAGTATCAGTAAAACACTTAATGGACTGCGCAGCTACAGCTTTACACGGGTTCAGGTAAACATGCAACCTTCTTTCAGACGGTATGATGCGGTTGTTTTGCTCTGGTGCCACAGTGCAACAAATGGCTTTGTATGAAACTCTTTCCCACCGACCACAGGAAAGGCGTGGGTCCCAAAACAGAGGGTGGACCCCATCATAGAGAACGTGACCCTGGAGCCGGAGCTGGAGGAAGCCCTGGCCAGTGCCTCTGATGCAGAACTCTGCGACATTGCAGGTAGTTCATCCAGACTTGGATCCCCTCTAATGTAACACCTCAGAAATGTCTTCCACATACTTACTCTGTAATGAGTAATGAAGATGTCTTCGGCCTTCCCAGCCCTTGTTTCCCCTCATATTAACTCTTCATTTCTCCATTTCCTTTAGCACTCCTTCCATCTTCCCTCCTCTTCCCACCCCTTCATTTCTCCATCGGTTTCACCATTTTCTCCTATCCTACTTCTGCTGGATCTGTATCCATTAACTGAGCCGCATCCTGGGTATCTAATGACACTGCACTGTGTTTGCATGGAATATTTGAGGATCCCTCTCCTGTTAATGAGGTTTTTATTGTTAACAAAAATGCTGCGTTCTCGTTCATTTCTCCTTGTAAACCTTGGTGCTATGGTTTTCTAGACGTGACACATTTGCTGATGCATGAGCAAACAATGTTTGGCACGAAAAAATCTCAATCATTTTTATACCCCTGCAGTAACATTTCATCTCAATCTGCATTTCATACCGATAGTTAAGCCCAAACCTACTCAAACCCCTGATAGATTTAGGTTTAAGCTAATGTTTTGATTTTTTGGAAGATGTTCCTTCTGGTTGGAAGTAATGTTGATGTTGAAATTAAATCGGATCTGTGGAAGTGGCTAAAGATTAGGGTGATGGCAAAGACGCCTTCCAACCTGAAGGACCTGCAGGTTCACCATGGAGGATAAAATCATCAAAATAAACGAGGAAACGTGCACAAAGCTAAGAGCAGTTTAAAAACGGGTTTGATTGTTTAGACATAACATTAAAAAAAACATCTATGTATGATTTAGGACGGCATAAATTATTTGCGGCCAGCATTTCTGAATTGAAAATATTGTTGTGATTTGTCAATATATAGTTTTGGATGAAATTCTGATTAGTTGATAACAATAAATTGCAATTAACTGCATTTTTTACACTCAAAAAATGTAGTAACTGAATTTTTAGTGACATCAAATTTGTGACTTTAGCTGCTGACAGCTTTTTGCATAAAAATGTAGTCACGCATTTCTTTAATTGACTGAAAAAAAACATTAGTCGATACCTTTCAGTTTTTTCTCCTAGCTCTTTTCACACAAAAAATGATTTGACTCATTATTATTATTATTATTATTATTATTATTATTATTGTTCGTGCATGCACTTATCCATCTCTTCTGTCTGCCATTCACATTTTTGTCTCTTGTCTTCAGACAAACAAAAACCAAAAGCCCCAAAAAACTTTTCACATTCGAATCTGGGAAAGCATGGAAATGTGAATAAGTTTTGGAATCTGCTCACTCTTGTCATAAATACCACTAAGTGCTTTTGGCCTTTTTATCTATCAGATTTAAGACTGTATTGATTTTCATTTTGGTGTCTTCTGCTTTGTCAGCTATCCTGGGCATGCACACCCTGATGAGCAACCAGCAGTACTACGAAGCGCTGGCCAGCAGCACCATAGTCAACAAGCAAGGCCTCAACAGTACATGAAACACACACACACACACACATCTGCTCACGCTGTACATATGAACTCACTCGAAGTTTATTGGATTGTATGGAAACATTCGCAACAGGACCAGCGTTCATCTGACAGAAACACGTTTATGTGGCGCCAGGCAGAGAAACGCTGACGAGAGCAGGCTTGGATTTAAACGGAACAATCATTCAGTCAGTCAGAACCAGAACACTAACTTTAAAATAGACAATTATCTTCAGCTTTTTGGTTTTTTTTGGTTTTTTTGCTTTTGTTTCAGGCTCAAATTAAACATGTTTTCGCCTGGAAGAAAAAAGACTCTACTGAGTCATCTGTTTACATTGAATTTTATAAACTATTGTACAGCTTTTCTTCGTCATTTGGACACGCGCACGCTTTGAAACCCATTGTGTATCTTCTGAGGAGACGCTTTGTGTTGGTCTTTCTCAGCTTTAAACTGTGTGAGAGCTTAACACTTCCAAATTTATTCAGCAGATGAATCCGTATCCGAACCGCCAGCTGAACGTGTTGGTCACGAAGGTTTTCTAATGAACAGTGGTAAATGGGAGGGAACAGGAGAATTGTTGACTTATTTTAGCATGGTAATCCCAATGTGTTTGTTATGAACTTAACTGTATTAAAGAAATAAAAAAAATTCTCAACGGCGTTTTTAAATGTAGCTTTGTTATTTGGATGGGACCCTCTTTCCAAAGCATGACGAATGACTTGAGTAAAGAATATCTTATTCTGTGTCCAACAAAAAACAGTTTTGTTCCCCTCAGATTAATTTCTTTACAGCGACAGCAGCTAATCTCATGTTGCCTCCCAGGTGTGATCCAGTGTACCCAGTACAAACCAGTCCCAGACGAGGAGCCCAACTCCACTGACGTCGAGGAAACGTTGACGAGGATAAAGAGGAACGATCCTGACCTGGTGGAGGTCAACCTCAACAACATAAAGGTGGGAATGTTTTATCACGCTTAATAACGACAACGGACCATATGATCGAAAAACCCACTGTGGAAGATTTACAGATAGTTTGAAAAAAAAGAAGAAAAAGACAACATATATTCTGTACATTGTTCTCCAAATGAGAGAATTTTTCATTTGAAAAACACACCGTGTCCTACAATTATACTATCAAAATGAAATATTTAATTTTATATCCATCTGCACAAAAATAGGATACAAATTATTTTCCAAAATAACGGAATTAAACTATTTGAATAAACATTTTTGCTGTTTCGTATTGTCTCATCAATGCATTCTTAGAGTTAAGTAATCTAAAACAGACAGAGCCCTGGTCAAATGTAAACATATTCAGCTGTGTAGAAGAAATCATTTCAATTTTAATGGACATGTGTCGTAATTTTAATGTTTTCTTTTTAAATTATGTTGCAGACTTATAACTGGATCATTGTAAATGTCCACATCTGACAAAACCTGTATTTTGGAAAACTTAAATTCTGCTGCAATTCAGGTAGACGCTGCAATTTCTGTAAGCCTCACTTTCCTCCACGTGGTCTGTGTTTTTAAATTGGTTTAACTGCCGTAACGTGACTTGTCAAAGCGTAAATCCAGTTTTTATGTCGGAAAAGTGTTTTAAACTTAAACCACTGGATAGGCTGGTTTTAAATCTATTTATGTTTGAAGCTTTTAAGATTTTTGAGTCGTCTTGCTCAGAAATGCAACGTGTTGCTCTTTCACCGTGTTCTCCTTGTTACCCAGAATATCCCCATCCCAATACTGAAGGCTTACGCCGAAGCACTAATGAAGAACACCGTGGTGGAAAGGTTCAGCATTGTTGGAACAAGGAGCAACGACCCCGTAGCTTTTGTAAGCCTCCCGGGATTTCACCTACATAGACACAAAATAACATCCCTTCATAGCAAACGGTTAGCTAAATTCCTGCACCGTTTCTCCTCAGGCACTGGCAGAGATGCTGAAGGTGAACTCAACTCTGAAGAGTCTGAATGTCGAGTCAAACTTCATCACCGGGGCTGGAATCCTGTCCCTGATTGAATCACTGCAGAATAACGCGACACTACTGGAGATTAAAATCGACAATCAGGTGCCAGCCGACTCCCGCATGCCGCTCGCTGCGGGCGGATTCACTCTACACAAGCCATTTGTACCACTTCAGTCTAATGCCTTTTAGATTACATAGTGATGTCACACTGCACAGTTATGCATCAGTGACTCACTCGTTTTTCATAACACGCCTCGGCATTTGTTCTTTTTCCATATTTATCACTTAGAACGAAGGAGACGAAGAGAAACGCTACCTTTTTCTGCCATCTCTGCGTTTGTAGTAGATTTGTTTTTTTTTTTCCAAAGTACGGGCCTCAGAAAATTGGAGGGAAGACGGGAAAAAAAATCCAAAAATTAAAAAGAAAAATTGGTTAACGCTTTATTTGAAGGGGTGTGCATAAGATTGACGTGAAACTGTCATAAATGATATAACATGGCTGTCATGAACATGAAGGAGTCTTTATGAATGTCTATGACTGTTGTTATGAAGTGTCATTCGGTAAATAATGACACTTTAATGCAAAGTTGCTTTAAAAGTTGCACTAAAACAAAATTAAAAGTGCCAACTTTGCATTAAACTGTCATTACTTACCAAATAAAGCACCCTTGGCTTTTTAAATGGACTTTTAGTGCAACTTTTAGCACAACTCTGCATTAAAAGTGTCATTATTACCGAATGACATTTCATGACGACAGTCATAGATATTCATAAAGACCCCTTCATGTTCATGACAGATGTTGTCATATTTATGACAGTGTCATGTCAGTCTTATGAACACCCCTTCAAATAAAGTGTTACTAAAAATTTATTATTTTTTAAAACAAATTTTTAATTACATTTTTTTATTCGAATTTAATCTGTTTTTCAATAATTTTTATAAAATATAAGTTGTTCAGATGTATAAAACAATGTTTAGAAATGTTATTTGCCACGCTCTTCTTTCTGATCAATTTAACAAAGCCAGTTAAATTCATCAAACTATTTTGTTCCTCAAGCTAGCATAGTTAGCTAAGCTAGCAAGTGTGAAATGAACAAGTTTCTGACGAGCTATAAAAACTCTTATGGTGCGTTTACACCAAACGCGTCACGCGCATCAAAACGTGTCTGACGCTTCAAGTTTGATGCATGTGCACTTTTGGTGCGTTCACACCAAACGTCAGGCGCGTCTGGTTTACACTCAAAGTCTATGTAGAATTTTGGATGCGCTCGACGCGTCAAACGCTCCAAACTGTTGAAATCGCGCCGCACCAGACGCTTTAAACGCACCTCACCGGGCCCTCGACGTGCCTCCGCTTAGACTGTGAACGCAAAGCAGACGCGCCTGACACGCAAAACGCGTCTGTGAACACACCATAAGAACTGTGCAGGAACTGTGGGCGGTGTGTTTAATATAACATATCACATATTTTCTTATAATTAAAAGAGAGGATTATGATGAACAATATTTTCTTCAAAAAACAGATTAACATTGTCATTACATCACCTGATGATAAAAATCTTTCACCATACAACTCACTGCTAACTAAAACCAGGAGGTATGAGGCAGTATTTATGCTAAATGGAAGTAATAATTATTGAATAGTGAATACAAGTAAAAACAAAAGTTCTAAAAGTTGATGATTACACAATTTGAAGCATTGAGTTTGTAAAGGGAATCCCCAATCAGAAGCCAAAGCTTGCTTGGGATGCCAGTGGTTTCTTAACTCCTCTTCTTCCTCTTTCTCTCCTTCTTCTTCTTCTCTCTTTGCACTGCTCCCTCCTTCCAGAGCCAGCCGCTGGGAAACAAAGTGGAGATGGAGATAGCCAGCATTCTGGAGAAAAACACCACCTTGTTAAAGTTCGGCTATCATTTCACTCAACAGGGCCCGCGCCTGCGAGGCTCCAACGCCATGATGAACAACAACGACTTGGGTGGGTTTTACACAAACGTCCACACCTGCACACGTAGGATCCATCGCTGCATTATGCGAACACGGGTGTTTCAGGGAAAATAAAAGTTGTGACGCAAATGCTGGACTCGGCAGATCCTGGAAACCCGAGCTGCTTATGTAACTCCTTACAACCTGTCAGCAGTATGTTGCATTTGGCAGCGCTGGCTGATGAGTGTGTCAGTGCCGCTGACACCTTATCTCCACTCTATCTGCTGGAGTCCTACTTCAGAGCCCAATAGGAGAGCTGCAGTGATATCATCAGTTGGTAACTCGGTTGGGACGGCCAATGAAAACAGAGCCTTCCCAAGTCGTGACATAAGAACTAAGAAAAGACAGAAGAGAACAAAATGTAACAAGGAAAGGAAGTGTTTTCTGCCCTCTTGCATGTACAAGTCATTTTATAGATTACTTTATATAAACACATGGATTTAAACTTTATGGTGTCAGTTAGCAAACACCCTTTTTAGGATTGTAATGTGAATCTCTAAGTGGAGTTTAAGTGTTTCCATCTGCCATAATTAACGTTGTTTTTCCTCCGCCACCTCGCCGTCGTCGTCATCTTAAAGCCCGGGTCGTCAGGTCAGAATCGGACGGCTCCTTCACCTTCACTCTGTCCGTTCCTGAGCTGGAGAGAGCCTTTGGAAAAAAGTTCAAGTGCAAGACTAAGTAAAACCAGAAACACCCATATGAGACGCAGTCGCCACGGTGTGCAGTCACTCAGGTTTCCCTTTCTTCTGCCAGCAATTCCTCTCACTTCTTTTTTACGCTGCCAGTTCCTCTGCCACCTTCTGAGCTTTTCTGCTTCGCCTTCCCGCAGCGCCTCCTATTGATTCTTTTCTTTTTAATGATCCTGTTGTTCCCGGCTTTTCAAGAGCGTCAGAACAATTCCACTTAATGATGCAGCTTCTGGATGTCTCGTCTTCTTGGGCTTTATTGCTAATCTGCAGGACCCCATCACTTTTTTACTTAGCTTTTCTATGGAAATTTTGCTTTTCAAAGAAATCTAAAGACGTCTCTTCTGTTCTGCTGTGGGTTTTTCCACCTTTCTGTTTTCTTGATGTGCTCGGTTCACTCTGTTCATTTGCATTCCTGGTGCGCTCAGTAGCCCAAAACCGGATCATCCTTTGGATAGTAGTTCTTCTTCTTCTTTGATGTCTTTTGGCGGTTGACAAACAACAAAATTGACCTTTTTATAGTTATTTCTGGATGTTGGTCATCTGTTTTTGTCATAAAAATCACATAAATAAGTCGTTGATCTTGTGTTTAGCTTCAAGCATATAAACTCTTCCCCACTCTCACTGGGATCTGTCTATAATCCACGATTGGGTCGCAGTCAGTCTGCCACACTACTCAGATCATTGTGGTGGATCCGCCCCAACCCATTGAATTCTGGGTATTTTCCTGGTGGGATCTGTCTGTAAAGCTTTCAAACGGAGGAAACCTGGAAGCAATCTGATCAAATGCCTTCCATCTATGGCAATTGCTAACTTCTCCGTTACCGAGGTGACCGTACCTGGAGCCAAATCCCCAGAAATTACATTTTAATAATAATAATATAATCCAATTTTTATATATATATATAAAAATGTTGCAATAGTAATTTTGCAACATTTCGTCGTGCACAATGACGATAAAAGAAGTTCTGATTCATTAGCGCTGCGTCGGACATTCATTCGCTCGTATATAACCCTGAGGATCATCATGGCACCAGTTGTTCAAAGGCTGTTCAGCTTTCAGCTCCTTTAAACCTCAAAATAAAACCTTTTGTTTGTGTTTTTTTTCTCTATATTTTCTTGTCAGTATCTCACATTTCTCTTCTTTCTTTTTCAAACATTTCTATTCCTCTGTTTCTTTGTTTTCCCACTGCCCAGTTTCAGAGTTTAAAAAAATTTCTTTTAAGTACTCTCTCTGTTTTTCAACTGTTTCTTTTCTGTAAATGACCAGATACAATTAGAAATTTCTCTGCTTTAATATAAGACCTATCTTGATGCTTTTTCACTTTACTCTTCCATGTGTTTTACAGTAGGCATGGTTTATTCAGAATGAGGTGCATTCATCACTTTGTACATTTTCTCATTCATTTGATTCCACCTGACCAGAGCACCTTCTCCTCTACGTAACTTGTGGCAAACTGCAAATAAGGCTTCTTATATTTTTTCTTCTAAACAAAATATCTTTCTTCTTCCCTCCTTTCCATACAGGCCAGATTTGTGAAATTCACATCTGATCAAAGTCTTATAAGTTCTGTGCTTGGCTTATCTTTGTAACTCTGAGTTGCTCTTTCCGTCTGCAGTAAGAAAGAGAAGGCTTGAGGGAGGACCCATCTTCCCAAAGTGTCGGACAAACGTGTAAAAAAAACAAACAAACAATGGCTACCTTCATCCTCCTCCAATCGTCCATGACCTCCATCATCAGCCACTTTATCGTTTGGTAAATCTTGTGAAAATAATTATTTTGTGCATCTGGATTGGCTAAGACCTTAAAAGCAGCAGCTCTTTGTGCTCACCAACCAGGAGATGCACGCTTTGTGTCAGTAATAAGAGTCTAGTTTTGAAAATAAATGGTCATTTTCTTCCTGTTCGTGACATCGATTCAGTGTTATGAGTGCTGTTTTGTAAAGGGGATGTGTTGCCATTATCATTACTTCCCTTCAAAATTCTTGTCAACTTAATAGTATATTCTATAAAGACGACAATGAAGCTCAGGCTCAAAAGATAACAGATATACAGAAGAATTGTTCTAAACATCTGAGGTGACGCATCATTTTTGTGTCACATGCTCCGTTATGCACATATTCCCGCGGTTTTAAAGCTTTCTATTGTGAGACGTGTCACTTTATATGTACCATATTTATTTGAGAAAAACCTGGTAAAAGATTTAAAGCTTTAAAAACAACTTGTCGTTTTTTTAACGAAAAGAATCGCTTTCTTAAACTTGTCTGTAAGGCGACGCAACTTTCTGTCCTTAATGATAAAAAAACAGGCTTGAGGAGGAAAAAATGCACATCTGAATGGATTCAGGTTACTCTTTTGGTTTGGTGAATAACTTTTTTAGTACTTCATGTTGCAAAATATATTTACTGTATTTATATGCATCTATAACTGGTTAGTTATAATTTTCAGGATCCCCCAAAGAAAATACCATTTTTTTAACTATCAAAAAATACTGTTCCCTCTGTTTCAATTTTAAAAAGTACAGAGTAACTCTAAATCGGTGGGAATGTCTCGTTGTGACATAAATTGAAAATTAGGGGGTTATCGACCCAACTAATAATTTGTAAAGCTCTAGTAAAACCCACAGATGTATGTAATCATAAATGACAAGCTGTGTTCATAAGGCATGTTTTGTATTCAAGCAGTTTTACCCAACACAGATCCTAAAGACTGATCATCCATGTATTCTCAAATTCACATTAGTGCTGGATGTAAACATTTGTAACCGAGTGCTAAACGTCTAAAACACTCGACTTTGAACACTTTACTACTCTGTCCCTCTGTCTTTTGTTTTCTGGTTTAGTGCTTGACTGTTTTTTTTTTCTTTTTTAATGTAGAACGCACAGTTGTTAGTTGAAAGTGTTTGTTTATGAGTTTAATAAAGTTTGAGATTTAGTTTTGTTGCAGGTTCATTATTTAATTTAGAACAGTCTTTGTCCTCCCCATGTAAGCTGCTGCGATCTGACGTTAAGACCAGAGTAACACCTGGTGGCAAAATGGAGCAATAGCACTGTTATGCTTTTTCTCTCTGGTCTCTATTAGTTTACCATGACCTCATCAGACACATCTGCTCTACACTGTTATAAACTAATAAAACTTCAACAGATTCCTACACAAGTTCTCAAATCCACTGTGCTTAAAAATGAGACTCTTATCCTAAAATTACATTCAGTAAGCTTAGTTCTTTGAAAAATGTCTAAACTTTTCCATTCGGACTGTATTGTAGGAAACTGGTCCAGTCTTTTTTCAGTGTTGCAAAACCAAAGGCGATCTCTTTGCAGACTTTTCAAGTAAGTCGTACACGGTCAGTGTTCTTTTTTTAAATGTATTTATTTATTTTTCTATTGATTCCCCCTTTAAATTTAAAATCTGTTGCAAACAAGACAGCCTAACTCTAAAATTACATCAACCCAATAAACCCCAGTAAATCTTCACATCTTCACAACATGTAAAGCATGCTTTTGAAAGCCTTGAAAGTAAATGCTGAACTCAATTATAGTCTGACACATGATCATTTGAAATTATTACATTTTTGGTAAGTTGGGTTGTATATTGTATGGCATAGAGTGATTCACAGAAACTAAGTTAGACCTACATATATTTAGCTTTAACTGCTTTTAATTGTTCTGTTTTTTTTTTTTTTTACCCATTTCTCTTTCCCCCAGAATTATATATTTTAACATGCTCCAAATAACATGGTATTTTAATTGAAATATTGCTTTAAATCACTGGAAAAGACAGGAGACCTAGAGTCACAAAACCTAAATGATCCTTAACGAAAAGATAGAAGCGAGAACAGTTGCCAAAAATGTTACTGAAGAGCAGCACTACTTCAACATGTTTTTACTCAAGTAAAAGTAAAAGGTAGCCATCCAAGAACTCAAGAGTAAGAAAGTGTTTGGTAAGAATGCTACTGAGTTACTGAGAATGTAACATTTGATTAAAGGGGCACATCATAAGGGCAAAGGGGAGCAACTGCCACCCTGCAGTAGAACCTTGACCCCCAGCTGCCCCACCAAATTTTATGTCCTTAAAATCAAACTTATGAAAAGTAATTGTTTCACATGGTGCCTCTTTTGCCTTGAAATTCAATACTAATTTGGCAAAATAATAATAATAATATAAAGGGCTGTTTTCATGTTCAGTTCCATCTTACCCTTAACAGACATAAACATGCAGTGAATAAATTGACTTTCCATCAGTTTTTTTGCACCAAATACTTAATAAACACAATTTATTATTATAAAACACGGCAAACTAATGATGGTAAAGGGCCGCACTGGGTTAACTCAGGGAATCTCATCTGTCCGTGTATCAATCAACTCCAAACCTTTTCTTTATTCTGTCACAATTATCGATTTATTCCATTTTGATCATCATGCTCCAAACTCTGCAAGGACTGACCGCCCCGCTCACCGCTTCCTCATACACACAAAGCCAGCAGGCCAGTAACCTTCAATTCATACTTGATGACAGCCACACCACATCGACACACCCACCACCCACCGCATGCTCCTGTCATATCAATAATTACTTATTTCATTCATATGGCCCTCACAGAGCCTCAGTGAAAACATGTTTTTTATTATTAACTGTTTGGTGCGAAACACTGATTGAAAATCGATTTATTTACTGCATTTTTATGTCTGTTAAGGCTGAGATGGAGCGGCACTGAAAGCAGCCCTTTAAACCATTCAGACTACGAACACAACAGAGACACATTCAAAACTGTCAAATGACTTATTACCCGTGATAATAACTCAGAAATAGTCCAAATTAGGATGTATTTTTATTTCTTTCCTACGGAAAATTTCTTTTTATATCATAGGTTTGTGGTGCCTTTCTATCCTAAAGAAAAAGATATAAAACTTCAGATATTTCACAACGAGATATTAGCATACATGGAAAAACCTCACATAACCTTATATTAAGGTACAGCGCCCACCGTAAGAAGGGGAAGCGAGGGAACGGAAAAGAAAAGAAAATTGCCATGTCCCCTAATTTACTTATTTGTAAATATTTATATTTACTAATAAGATTGTAAATATAGTCTTAGGTCCCTGAAAAACTAAATTCCGGCCCTGCACCAAACACCTCGTGCCTTCCTGTACGCATCCGGAAACGGTGGCGTCTCACGAGCTCGTTTACGCTCGTCTACAAGCCGGAAGCGTGGATCCACTGAGGCGCCCAAACTCTTCCAGGTGAAGTCAGCTTTTCCAGGTGAGGTTTTAACACACAAAGTTAAAGTCCAAATAAGTTCGCAATGAACAAAATGTCTGCCGAAGGTGACAGACGGTCGCGGGTTAATATGGCCAACCATGAATGATTTCAAAGAGCACTAGCATATTTCTCCATTTAGTTTTGTTAGCAAAAATACCCACAAGAACAGTTTATGAATGGTTATAATATGAAAAATGTTTGGGGATGAAGTTTTGCCGTCGACTATATCAATATTACAGAACAATAGCCACTTCAGATAGAAAATCACAATAAAACATGTTTGTTTTTGTTTGCCTATATCATGTTGTCTAGTAAGTAAAGTTCCTCGCGATTAGCTCAGGATCCACGAATTGAAGGAGTTGCTATGCTCCTTTATATAAAAGTAAAAGTAAAAAGTACAGGGCAGTAAAACTACTCGTAACTCGTTCCCAGAACCCTTACTCCCCCAAAAATATGTCAAGTAAATGAATAAATGCAGTTACTATCCATCTCTAAAAATTGGCAAGTTTTATTAAACAACTAGCGCACTGAAATCTCTTTTCTTGATTTTTTTTTTTTTTTTTTGGCAGAAAGTGCCCAATTAAGCCCTTTCCATTTTATGGAAATTTAAAAAAAAAAGAAAATAAAGTAATCCCATTGCTTGAAGTCAAGTAAATAAATAAAATATCAAGCTGCTGAAGTGTTGTTTACATTTAATGGGTGCAGATGTGACCAAAAATGTAGAAAGCCAATTCAAATCCAAAAAAGGCCATAAAACATCCAGATGCACAAGACACAAAAAATAAGTTTACAGTTTTTCCTTCCGCTGTTTTGTAAGTCTGATCACAGAAAAAACACACTTCTCGTGTCTGTGAGCGGGATTTTAAGTCTTTATTGAATCTCAGGCAGAAACATATATTTAATCCGTTATTGCTCTTGTCATTCTGCATAACCTCCATCCAGAACAGTAACACTGAACCCTTTGAAACACTTGCTTCTGTTATTTTCTGTAAAACAAAATCAGCAGGCTGGGATTGTGTATTGAAGGAAAGTGGCCTCTCTCCAACAAGACTTGGTCTCTTTGATATAATTTCTAAAACAAAGAGGAAAAAAAAACCTTTATCTCATTCACATGTCATGTATTCCTTCCCATTGATCCTGATTGTAGCAGTATAGATACTGTAACTTCTGGTCTTATGGCTGATAGCTTAAGGTTTTGGCTGTTGCGTAAAACAGCTACAGCAGTCATTCTTCCTCAAAATGACAAAAAAAAAAACAAACAAACAAAAAAGAGAGACACCAAGCAAATTAAAATTAGTTTCCTGAATACATACATATCTAATTGCTTTTTTTTAAACTACTGATATTATTATTATTGTTGTTGTTATAATTATTATTATTATAATTAACGGTTATATCAACATGGAAGTAAACACAGTCAAACTTAAGTTATTGCCTCGATATTTTTTTGCATGGTAAGAAATAAGATGGACAGCAACCAGGTGGATTTTAATACATGACGACACAACAAACTCTCCAGACAAATGGCATGCAGGACATGACACTGAGCAAGGAAGTAGAAACATTTCTGAACACCGTACAATATGAACATGGAACGCGTTGCGCTTTGAGGGAGTGTGTCTGGAAGACAGACAAAAAGGTTTTACAGATTACGTGTAACACTGTGTGCAAAAGGTTTTACATAAATATCAGACAGAACACACATAACATAAACTTTAGGAACATACAACAGTAGTCTTTAAATTGTTCTTAAAATATGGCTTATCCAGATATATCTTTTTCTTCTTCTTCTTTTAAATAGCCACTTATGTATTCTTTTATATGTGATATCTATGATTGTTTGCCCACCTTGATGTATGCGTTACTTTTTTTTATAATTTTTTTTATGTACAAACTGAGTGAAGGTGGTGGACAGATATATTTTTCCATACTGCAGCTAATGCAGAGGAGAAAACAAAAAGTTCAAAATGTCTCAAACTAGAAGGGTAACCCATCTGAAATGTGACTTTAGCCCTCCACATGTTGTTAGCTTTGAAATCTAACATGGCTGAAGCTAACATCAATCTAGCTAACATTCACCCGGTTGCTGAGTCAGTGTAGTCTGTTTGTTCACATCTGAGAAGTTTCCCTACTACAAAATTGTGATTTGACACCGAAACACTCCTCTAAATTCTATGTTGGATCTACATTGACAATAAAAACCCGATTCAAGCCAACCTTGTGAATGTAGCCTGCAAATTCAGCCAGACAGTGTTAGCTTTAGTTAGCTGGCTAAGCTACTTCTTTAGCATGTCTTGCAGAGGGCCTGGCAGGTATTTCATCACTGTGTCCATGATGCTTTCTTCTTCCTCCTCATCCCCACAACCGGCCGGCACGGCTTTCTTGGGTCGGGTCAAGCTGCCGGCTGCGGGCTCCTCCGCAGCAGCCGCTGCCTCAGCCTCGGCCTCCTCTTTCTTCTTCAACCCATACTGGCATTAATACACAGAACAAGAATGGTGAGTAATGCAAAGACAAAATGCATATGAAAAAAAAAGAAAAGGATCAAGTTGCTATGTGACACATTGGATCCTTATTCAATGTGTATTTCCACTTTGAACCCAGACGTTGCCATTATGCCTCGAAAATAAGATTCCATTTTGTACAATGAACCAGTTGGTACCCTTAAATTATACCACAGTACCCTATATATAAATTCCTGGACAAATTCTAGAACGATTATCACAAAAATACTTGAATCTCAATAAATTACATTATTGACTATAAACTAATGTAGATTTAATATTACACCCTAAAGCATTGTTCAAGGTACTGAACCCTTTGTGGGCCAATTAACTCTTACAGAACATGAGAAATGGACACCTGATCCAAATTAAATAGCAATAAAACACTTTATGCTGGTAATTATAATTTTTTGAAGTCACATAACTTTCTTATAATGGGCAAGAAGTAGACTATAGGAAATTTGAATCATCAGTTTTCAACTAGGTTCGGTATTATTGCCAAAGTCGACATGAATTAGTCAATACAAAGTTTCCAGTGAGTAAAAAACTCCTTATCTTACCTGATAAAGTGAAGTTTTAATCTACTAAAATGACAGTTAAATTACCAGAGTTCATACAATTGTTTTAGTACCTGTAGAAAAACTACTGAATAGTCTTTTGAGAGTGAAGATTTGTTTATCCAGTCACCTGACGTTTTGTTTTTGTTATAATTTCTCAGTCTGGGCGAGAAGAGCTTTAATAGGGAATTATTTTTAGGGAAACTAATCAACTCAAATCCATTTTGTCTCACTTTAAGCCCAGTTCTGATTTGGGTGGAACATTTTTAAGGAGATACCCTGCTGTAAGCCACATAATCATTCATAAGCAATCATAGTACTCAGAAAATCTGCATCATCTTCTGATTTAGTTATATTTCCTCATCAGCTCTCTATCTTTTTGCCTGATAAATCCCAGTCCCTTTTCTCAGCCTTTTGTCTCTTTTTGTTCTGCACAACGTCCTGATCCATGTCTGATGTATTTTAAACAGCAAGTTAAAAATAAGACAAAAGGAAGAGAAAAAAAAAGCTACCACTAAAAATAGCAAATGTCGTTACGCAGGTCAAAATTGGCTTTAAGAAGAAACGTAAATGATCACGTCGCGCATTATTTTCGGATTATTACACTTTTCAGGAGCTGTTCAATCAAGTCATTTTTGTTTAAAAATATTGACTTTCCCCTTAATGAGCTAGCGTGTCAATTAAAAACTTCTCTGGGAAATTGGCATTCTTTGTTTTTCCTAATAATCTAATGGCTAGTAATCTGTTTCTATTTCCTCTTCTTTCCCTTTGGTTAATGACTCGCTACACTCAGACGGCAGATGTGGTTTACATCATACCTTATCCCTGATGCCTTGCCTCATCTGTTCCCTCTCAGCCTCCATCTTGGCATATTTGGCCTTCCTCTCCTCCTCCTGCTGCCTTAGCGCTTCCTGTCGCTCCTCCTCTTTCTTTGCTGCATCGGGGTCCTCCTCCTTCTCCTCCCCGCCCAGCATCTTGCCCACATCAGGGGGGCCTCCTGAGAAACAAAAAGACGGCATCGTAAAACAGAGACATCAGGTACAGTGACGGCTCCAGCTGGTCCCTGAGACTTTAGTGTCGGAAAATTCAAGCAAGACTGTGGGATGAAGTGAATTAAACGGAGGCAGACGTAGGATGAGACATAAAAGGAAAACATTTTGACAGAACAGATTGCACACAAAGAGTATTCCAGGTAAAGATTTTATGGAAGTCATGACATTTGAACAAGCTGTTTTGATAGAGTGAGCATGAATTTCATTTTTCCTCCAGTCTGCCATGATAGAAACTTTTGGAGCATCTGTTGTGCGAGACTTTGGCTTCTGATAGGTTCTCTCTGGCAAAATGGCCTCAGGGGAAAGAAAAGACTAATAGCTATTAGATGATCATTGCAAATGGCAACTGGAGGGAGGCTTGCTGGTGATTGAGCCTTCAATCCTGTAACTTAGCTTTTTTCCTCATGTAGATTGTTATTCTCAGGGAATTGCTGAGAATTTCATGAGTTTGGTTGTTCAAGCCACATGTAGCTTGTGAATCTAGAGAAGACTTTCCACCATATCCATTAGCGTGATTTATTGGGGCGTCCTTCAGGAATAAAGAGTATTTAGGTTGCTTTTATGGGATAAATAGTCCCAAAATAAGAGCTGTGTCTGCTTGCTTGACCTTGAGTCTATCTTCTACACAGTAGGTAGGGTTCAGTGGCTGAGCTAATCCTTAGTTTGAAGGTGTTTAGATAATGGACAATATTACAAGACACAATCTCTCTTTGTCTTCATTTACCACTGAGCATTAAGGTCTACTTCCACAGACAAATTAACTCGACTTGAACAAGTAGAACCCATGGGTGTAATGGTAAAATCAACTTGGGAAAACAATCACAGTTCACTCCTCCTGTCCCTCATTTCCAACGTCTGTCCTGGCGCCTCGTGTGATTAATTGACGTAGATGTAAAGAGTCAGTTGCCTGTGAGTGATGGTAGGATATGTTATGTGGCTGCTGCTCTGGCTGTACTAAAAAGCACCAACCGGTTTGTCTCAAATCCAACCCTCTCCTGTGATCTGGAGATATGGATAATGACCAAATGCCTTAGATCCCAGAAGAAACCGGCCGAGATGAGTCTTCCCTCACAGGGCCGCTGACTCTCTGTCATGAAAGAAGTCAGTTAAGGTAACCAAAATGGCTCCTGGTTGTCTCAGGCACACCCCAATGGGAGCACACCACCAGGCAGATCCAGAATCCATGGAAGGGACAATATATCCCTTCTGGGCTTCGAGCAACTTATGTCTACCTGGAGTGGATCTATGGAACTGGAGTATTTCTAGGGAGAAGAACATCTATAGGCAGAAGACCTAAAGGCAAAAAACGGTGAATGAATGAACCCAACTGAAAGCTTTGGTCACGTAGAGGGCTTTAGGAGTTTCGTTCTATATTCTAATGGCAAAGAACACAAAACCAAAGTTGCCTAAAACAGTAAAGAGTAAAATCCACGAATCACCTGCTTTGTTTAATTTCTTTATATTTTGTTTTACACAGTACATACAGGTAGTCATTTATTTTTCAACTTGAAATGTTATGTTGACGGGTCTGTGGCCTGTTTTCATCCGGGGTAAACTGAACCGAGACTGTCAAACCTATGAGACTATTCATAACAAAGCGAAGATTTTATGCAACAAATGCAGAAAAAAAAACATTTTGGGGGATTTTTTTTAAAGACATTGACATTTCATCTGTATGGATTAACATTTCCGGCTTCGAGGCGATTCTGGTCCACCATCCAGCGTCTCAGGAGGGGGAAGCAGTGTGGCACCAACACTGTTTATAGTGGGGATGGTGTGCTGCTGACCTCAACTCGGGATGTTGTGGGCCGGTGGGCAGAATACTTCGAAGACCTCCTCAATCCCACCAACACGCCTTCCATTGAGGAAGCTGAGCCTGGGGACTCTGGGTTGGGCTCTCCAATCTCTGGGGACGAGGTCGCCGAGGTGGTTAAAAAGCTCCTCGGTGGCAGGGGGTGGATGAGATCTGCCCTGAGTTCCTTAAGGCTCTGGATGTTGTAGGGTTGTGTTGGCTGACGCGACTCTGCAGTATCGCATGGACATCGGGGGCAAAATGATTCGCCCAAATCTGACGTTTAGGAAGATTTATGTCGTGCGACAAACTAAGGAAGATCTAATGCCCTTTCGAATTCTTCCGCAGTATTATTTGAAATGGAAGTCCCTTCATTTAAGCAAATATATTGCTTTTAAAAGGGGGAGATAGTTGTATAAAAAGAGAGAACTAGTTTTCCTGCCTGTCCGAACTAACCATTTCCATCACCGGAAATCTACCGAGTACCACGCAAAAATAAAAATAAGTCTGTCTAAAGCCATCTTTGTCAACACAATGAACAGAAATGCCAGTGGTAGGAGAAATTTAGCTGAAGACCGGAGTAGACAAATGAACAGAAGAAGGGAGGGGGGAAAAAAGGAGGAAGATAATTTCAATGTTGTGTTACCAACAGACTAATCTTGGGAAACAAAATGGGGAAGCGGGCTATCTCTTTGAGGCGTTATTGTCCAATTAGCCAAGCTGCTCCATCAGCAGGATTGCCCTTCAGTTCATGAGCGGCCACACACAGACTGGTGAGCGTGCGACAGCCGAGGAAGATGACGAGGAAGAAAACAACACAAGCAGAGAGGGGACGACTAGAACGAGATGGAGAGAAGAGGAAGGAAAGAGGCATTTGAGGGGAAAAAATAAACAGCAGAGACGTCTGCAGCTGCCCGCAGTACAGTTGGAGTTTCGACTCATTCAGCATAATAAAATCAAACTTCAGCATGTTGAGGGAGAGAGAGGCAAAACATCTTAATATGGCTAATAAATCAGATGACTACTTGAATGGACCGTCCTTCAAATAGTTCTTTTAAGTAGCTTTTTATGGCAAAAACTGAATAAAAAACACTATTGAGATTCCTCTCCTACCAGGAATGGAGAACAATGTTAACATGGTTTTCACTGTATGACCAGCAGTGTTATGCAGCCGTAAGCTTAGTGTTCAAATACCTGGGCTTAACCCTGCATAAAAGTGCCACCTTGAAATTAGTGACTGCAGCTGAAGTCCACTTGCTCCTTTTTAACCGACGCTGTATCAGCTCAGACCCTCAGAAAAGCCTCCAGCGACAACGAGGAGCATTGATTTTTCCATAAATCAAACTTAAGTTGCTGAAGGAAGAAGAGACTTTGGCATTCGCTCCTCGAAAACCAGTAGATGGAAATAAAATTACTAAATACCTAAATGAGTATATTTAGAGACACATTTAACTACAGCCTTAACGGTCCATTTAAAAGGAATGTGACACCTTTCTTAAAATATATATATTCGTTATTTAATTGACTACACTTTCTTGGATCTTCTAATGAGTTTTTGTTTCCCTGGGATATAAATAAGACGTGACACAGACACACATTTCTTTTAGCCACCAGGCTAGACAAGAACCTATACTCATATTCCAAGTACACACCACACAGTAAGGATAATAAAGGTTAAAAAAAAACTATACCAACCATCGGGTGTAGTTGTTGTTTAAGTCTGACGTCAGTATCGTTTTGGGTTCTACCAGCTAAGTTTCCAATTGTCTTGCGAATTTTGATCAAACTTTTAAAATGTCACGAGAAAGAAAATGCAAATTATGGGTGCTTCATCAGATAAAGAGGTGCCAAGCTAGCATGGACCAAACATCTTAGGAAAAAGGAGATAGTCTTACCCTCTGCTCTGGAGGCTTAGAGTTTTTCAGAGTTTCATGCCTCTGGTAAGGCACAAGCTCCCATTTAGTGCAGTAAGAATAAAACCACTTCAAGAAAGCATGAAAACTTAATCCAACCTCCTTCTCTGAACAAACTGGACCTGAATCCAGCAGAAAACCTTTGGTGTGAACTTAGGATAAGGGCGTCACTCTGTGTGTTACAAGCTTGTGAAATGTTAGGTTGAAGACTAATTGCTGTTTTTTTTTTTTTTTTGGTCAAAGAAAGTCTCACATAGTAGCAACTACAGGAGTACCAATAATTGTGCCTCTGGTAGGTTTGTTAAAAACACTTACTTTCAAGAAGGGATGTTTACACCATGCATTCATAGGTACTTTATATGACATCAATGGAAATACAATAAAATAATTTTTTTTTTTTAAACTTTAAGCTTTGTTGAAAAGGACAAATTAATGTCAAGCACCAAAAACATTGTGTAAAAAGAAAGAGTTAAGTGTAAATATAATTTTTCATTTAACTCTCAATAATCTCATTTGTCAGTCACTCATCAGTGATCAAACAGTTCAGTAGTGAGATTCTTTGACCTAAACAGTTTGTAAACAGAAATGTTTTTAGTCCTGATTTAGACGTTTCCCGCACACATCAGGTTTCCAGGGAGTTGAAGAGAGTAGAACTAAATGTTGTCTAACGCAGAAATGCATTTTGGCCTGAGATCATTTAGTGCTTTATAAACCAACAATCAGATAACAAACAGCCATATAAATGTCCTCAAAGTAAAGGTTGGATTTTTCTGAAATTTTCTGTGTAAGATTATGTTAAAATAAAAAAACGCCACATTTATTCTGAGCCTTTTTCCACATCTTTGCCAAAGGGAGCCAATAAATAGCCTTGTACTTTTAGTAGAGAATAACAATAGACTGAAGTATTTTGACGAGGGGAAAAAATTCAATGAGGTCACAGATTTTCCTGCAGGGGGAGAAATTACCACACATTTGGCACTTCTGCTACGAGAAGGAAGAGATGTAAACGGAGCGAAGGAGACGTGTGTGCACATAAATTGTTTGCTTTAATTTCTGGCTTATATCCATAAGATCTGGTGGGGTTTAGCCTTTCTTGCCCTGCGTGTTTAAATGAACACATCATGTAAATAAATTCTCGTGAAGAGCAAAATGCAAACGCATAAACTGAATATAAAGTATCTGGTGTGAGTCCCAGTCACTGGCTGCATTTACATATTCTATATGTGCTCTTAAACCTGTTAAAGTGTGCCTCTTGACAGCTTCTACACACTTTCGCTTTGAATTCATGAGGAGAGAGTGACTATATAAACTGAAGTGGGTTAAGGTCCTGACAAACAATGCATTCATAGGAAAACATGAAGCACAAGTGGCGCTAGCAGAGAAACACTACTATATTACCCAGCATGCCTCTTTTTTTCTGCAGATATTGAAATGAACAGTCTTTGAAACTCAAATTAGTCCCCTCAAAATATGTTTTTAACCTTGAATACGCAAATTAGGATCCATACATGTAACCCTAAGTGAAGCTAATTTAGTCTAAGTGAACAAAATGCTCAAATTCAGCAGATTAAGATAATCTGTTCAAACCTGATTATTGTTTTGTTAATACTCCAGATTTATGCTTTTCAACTATTTCACATTTGCATAAAATATGCATGGGGGGTTATGTGTTCAGATTAGATGTCTTGTATGTGCACATCGTTGCCAAAAGCACTGAGAATACAAAACCTAACAAAGGTTTTAACAGAAAAACATTTAATTTCAGCCTCTCTTGGTGCCGGTTTTATACAAACTGCACTGAACATACGTGCAGACGCCTCACACCAGCCCTGTTAAAATTAAGTCATCATTATTGGCTAAACCCGAGTGTCCAGATAGCTGTTTTGGCCTAATTGCACCACGATTCATTTCAATAATACTTGAACTCAGCAGCGAGACAAAGGGTGTCATTTCTTAAATCCTCTCTGCTAAATTGCCTCTTTGCTAAGTCTTTGTTAAATCCAAAGCCTCTGGGGAAAGTGGGAAAGATCGCTAACCTCAGCCAACTTTCCCAGTGCTGGAACTTTTAGTAGCATCAGATAAACAGCGCCTTAATCTGCCCTCTTCTCAGAGGAAGGCTCTTGTAAATCCATCGCCTGGTTGGACAGACCGGGTCCGTGGGTATTAACGACAGCAGAAATGTGGCGTAACAAAGAAGAGCAGTAGCACTTTTTCCTCAGCATTTTTATGCTTTGGATTCATTTTAGTTTCCTCCCAGAAGCAGAATAACAATCGGGGCTGTGGTTGAAAACAGCTTTGTTTTGCACTAAATCCTCGTGTCATATGCACAGCTTAATGGCTTGTCTGTTTGCACGGCATTTTTGTAAACACATTTAAGGAAGCTTTCTGCAAGAAATTCACAAAACTCAACTCTAATATGTAACAACTTTATTCAAGGAAGACACATCTGTCAGTTTCTCTGCTCCGTAACATTTGGTTTTGATGCGATTTATGTTGATGGTGTTGAAGATATGTCGTAAATAAAATCGCTTTCTTCTGACATATTCATTTGAACTGCCTGTTTTTGCGATGTTTTCTTCATATGAACCATCACAAGTTTCCATAAAGCTGCTACACAATCAGATTTTGTGTAAACTAGGTCTAAACGTAAAAAAGTCTCGGCATGAAGATGACAGTGCAACATCTGTGAGGAAAAATCTATTTGTTTACTTTTTTTACTTTCCATTGTTTCCTTGTTTTATCAAACCAATTTTCTTCTTTTTTTTTTTTTACTGTAGGTTTTTATTGCCTGTAACTTCCCCTTAACTTAGATTTGACCTAAGTCACAAAACAATGAACTTTTGCTCAGAGAGAACTGCCAACTGTTTATCAAACGTTATTAGGATGTGAACGAGATGCTCGTCTCTGGAAGCCGGTTTTAAGCCGAGACTAAATGTGAACTGATGTAATTACTTCAACTACAAAAACTGCTTGGTTATTTTCTCTATGCTGTTGGACCTACGCCTGTCACAATAAGCAATAAATCAATCATGATAAATTTAAATGAGCGCGATGATTTCCATTCGGGCAACAGTCGTTAAAGAGAGGCTCGCCTTTAACATAATTTAAAGCCGCTGTTTTGAGAAACAAACATTTGATACCCAGTAGGAAGTAGTTAGCCTGCACTTCCTGCCTCTTTTGCCTGACTGTTAATGACTGTTACTTTCTTAAAATTCAGTTTAATTATTGTTGTTTTGTTTGTTTATTTTGGATATTTAAAATGTTTTCTGGTTCCAGTGTTAAATGTTCCTTTGAAATTAATATATATACATACAGTATATATTTATCTTTGAGTGGGTCTTCCCCCATTACTGTGCCATCTTTCTATAATATTAGTTGAAAATGAAATCAAAATGACAGAGTTATCATTTACTACAATAATTCCTGAGACAATTTATTGTCTAGCAAAATTTATTACAGCGACAGGCCTAGTCTGGACTAAAGTTGTTTGGTTTTAACTAATATTCAACCATTGAGCATTTATATTCATCGAAGTCTGAACATTATAGTTTTGGTCAAACTTTAAAAAGTAGTGGCCTGATAAAGGACAAGTTATCTAGATTAATTTGCAAAAGATAGATGATAAACGATGATTATCAGTTAATATAATTTATTATATTCGCCTCATTCTTTTCTCACAAGACAAAAGTAATGTTAATGGTAAATTTGTCATAAATTTCTCTTTGTCTTAGGTGTGCACTCTTTACCTCTACTCTCATGCTATTAGAATATTTATTATATAAATGAATCCATTTTTTTGTAAGAATCAGTCGTCATGAGAAAAGCTTTTTTGCTCAGTACAAAAATATCTTCAAAATCAAATCAAAACAAAAGAAACGAACTCAATAAGGAGATTAATGTAACTTCAAACACAATTTTGTTTTTGCCAGCGTAACAGAGAATCTGTGGGGGGGAGGGTGTGTGTGTGTGTGTGTGTGTGTGTAGGTTTGCCCATTATGTACTGAAGACCCGATCCATCAGCCAATCGTGTTACAAAGCCGTTTAAAGAAATTATCTCCACTTTCAGGGAATCGGGGGAGGAAGGAGTCTCTCAAGGTGTCTCTTGTTTCATTTCCCCTGAAATAACTTCACTTACATGTGATTCCCTCTTTGATAGTGAACAGTGTAAAACTGGATCCACATATGTTAGAATTTAGGACCAAATAAATGACAGCTGGTAATAATTGCTCCGAAATAAATACAAAAGCAGGTCTTTTAAATACACTGCACTTAATAGTAGGGTCATTCATTGCTTTCTATGAATCATAATATAGAAGAAGAAGAGATTTTACAATTAAGATAAATTATTTCAATAAGAAAGACTGATGAGTCAATATGGTTTAAAACAAAATAATTGTGGTGGGCCCGTGCAAGAACAGAATCACTATAAGGCCTCTGGCATGTTTAATTTTTACTTGGTGTTCTGCAGAGTATCAACTTTTCTGGAGGCATGTTCTCTTACTAAAGCTCTCCTTCCCTGGCCTGTCAGTTTAGGAGGATTCTTGTGTCATACCCTTTTCCATTTTCTGTGAGATCTTCAAATCTTGGGAAATTATTTGAGAAGTCAATTCACCTTTAAGCTTCTTCACAACTTTACCCTCAACCATTAATTTACAGAAATGGCAACTCTGTTGATTAAGTAGTCGATTTCTGAAGCCAATCTGTTGCACAGAATTTAATTTGGGGTCATCAGAGCAAAGGGGACTGATTCCATTTGCACATCACGCTTTTTAGATTTTTATCTGCTTGAAATTAACGTATCAGTTTCCTTCCACTTCATTCCTTCCTCTCTACAATTGGCTAAGAGTTGGCTGCATTCGTGACATTTTCGCTAAGGCAGTCATATTTCTGCTCGAGGCCTTTGTAGTTTGACTGAACTTATGTCAACAGAGTAGTGTTTTAAATTGAATTTGAGCTCCAGACGTTGGAGCTCATTGAAAGGTCTTTTTTATACCAATGATCCAATCTGTCACAGTGGGTTGGAAAAACCAACTGGAAAACCCCCCCTCTGGATTTCCCACTTGGAAAATCAGAGAATCAAACGATCCAATATGGCCGCTCCTCCCATCGACAGTAGTAAGGAGTGGTGGAAACGTGTCTATTTTGAAGGACACACTTGTAAGAGTTAAAAGTGATGTTTGGATGCGCAAAGTAGAGTTTAAAACAATGTTTGTAAGTCGTACTACGCATAATGGCTACTTGGTGGAATCCTGATTTCTCCAAGTACGTTGACTGGTCAACTTGTGAAGTCATTCCCAGCCCCAAGTTTAAACTTCTACGGTAAAGGGAATGCGATATAGCTTCAGATTTTCTGAGTTTTGTAAGTGCAGGGTCAGTTCTCGAGCACTCTGGAGCGGGAACAAATATTTAACTTTGGCTTTTAGTTCCTCAGCAGAAGCTGTTTGCTAGCCTGTTTAATTCCTTTCAAACAATGACCCATCACTAACTAAACTGTGTCTTAAGCGTTCCAGTGGTTTGGTACGTTCATTTAGAGGAGACTCATGAATAAACGTCTGGGGAAAATAAGGTTTTTGGGAAGCTTCATTACTGTCGGTAATGGTAAATTTTAGCTTAGGCTTTAGCTTTTAGGTTTTTAGCTAGCGGTCTAATACAAAGTAGGATTTTTCTCTTGTCCAAAAGGTGTTACGTCATTAGTCGCTCTTCTTAGTCACAGGTTTGCATCTTTTAACTGTTTCGGGCATCAGGTGACATACAGTTTTCAGCTGTGGTTGCTCATGGCAGAGCCAAGCAAGCCAGGCGAGTATCAAATTATAGCCCTGCTGAGTCATTTCAGTTCAACTACGCTCCGTCTTCCTCCCCGTATCTGTAACTAGAGCCGCCTTAGAGGATTACTTAATGCACTGGAAGCATTCTCTCAGTCACGAAGACTCATCCTCACAGTGCCGCAGCTTTGGAAAACACAGTTGAAACTAAACAGGCAAAAAAAAAAAACGGACCCAGGAAGTTTCCAGTAGAGAATCTGCCTTCTGCAACTTGAAAAATGTAGACAGTAAAATGCAGCCTGGTTTATTTTGTTTCCCATCTTTCAAGGTTATGGGGCTGACATAAAATTTCAAACCACCGTCTCAGCAAATATCATTGTGATGGCGTATAAACTGTCCAGTTAGGTTGCCGAAGCAACATTTTCCTGACCCAAACCAAGTATGGTGTCTAAACACAGTCTTACAGAAAGAGGGGAAAATGGAAAAACAATTCAACTCAACTCTCGCGGTTAAATAAATTGTTGTCGTTCTCCATCGCCATCATCCTGAGAACTAGTAGATTTTTTTTAAGACTCTCAAGTCCCTAAAACTAAGCAAGGCAATCCATGTTTTGACCTTGACAAATAAATCTTTGTGCCTACCACAAAATGTCTTATTTTAAAAGGGATTTTCATTCTACTCCGTTTTATATTTGTGCTGTTAACAATTGACACTGTCGCTGTGGAGAAACATCAAGTTTGACCAGCTTCTTCCACTACGTGATAAACGAGTCTGTTTCCTGATTTAAATGCTCAAAAAAAATCTACTTTTAATACATAAAAAGCAGTTTTGGCTGCCAGGAAAAACAAACCTTAAACATGTAGACTAGTTTACAAAATAAACTGTAATTACAACAGTATTAATATGGAAAATTTACTATGGCTTGGTAAAATACAGGTTAAGTATGTAAATTCAGTTAGACATTTCTGATGGATCAGTCAACTTGCTGTTTTACAAATTCTTTTGGTGGAAAAAATTATGCACCATTTTTTACCATAACCCTGGGTAAATTTAATATTTCTGCACAGTGTGAATTCTTTGCACTTGAAATACACCATCCAATTACTGCATCCAGCGGTCTTTTGTAAAAGCAATATCGAACACGTAGCCATTGCGATGGCAGCTGCAGTTCAACGCACTGTGCAGCTCTGTTGGGTTTAATAGAGTGCCTCACCCTACATTAGATGAAAGCCATATGAGCACAGATACCAGCATTTTTAGAAGAAAGGGAACTCTTTTAGTTCTGGAGTTCTGACATTTAAATCATTCGTTTTTAAAATTATTTGGCTGCCATGTGTTGTAGTAGCAGGAGGTAAAGTGACCTCAGCCTCAATTTTACATGGCAACACGCTACAAATTCCACTTTCATTACTTTTTATGCAAAGTGGTGCAACACGAGAACCCCAAGTTCATTTAAAATTTGTAAAATGATGTTAATTAAAGGAAGCATGTTTTATTTTAACTGTGACTGCAGGTGTGTGTGAATGGCTTTCTGTCTTGGCCTTGTTGTGGACTGGAGACATGAAGCTCTCTGCATCTCCCCTGATGCATGCTGGGAAATAAGCTTCCAGCCTCCCTGCATCCCTCAACAGAAATATGTGAGTAGAATGGATGAATGGATGGTTACATTTGCATATATATATATACAGTACAGACCAAAAGTTTGGACACAACTGTGTGTGTCCAAACTTTTGGTCTGTACTGTATATATATTTAAGCCATATAAGATCTGCATGAAAACCACAAATATCACAATGGGAAATAATTAGAATATATATATCCTCGTATATAAAACATAGATGCTAATGGAGGTTCACTTTCACTAAAGTGTGAAGAGGAAAACTTAATTTCATACAATGTGTAAAAATGACTGATGCAGCAACTGATTTCATTGTTGTTGTTTTTCTCTGTTTTTTGTATTATAATCCTGACAATGTTCACAAAATTCTAAATTTCAAACAATCTTTTGGACTTACTTTAGATTTACAGCTAACTTTAAAAGAAGAAAAAAATGTGTGTAACTCGTTAAGCGTGACAGCCGATTGCATTCCAGTTTCTGTTGGACTCCCCAGAAGCGGACCTCGTTCTGCTTAATGAGGTACTATTAAGGTCAACACCAGAACCCAACAGCAGTGTGTAATACTGGTGGAGACCGTACTGAAACACATTCAGTAATCTAGTAAATATTAAATTCTGGTCTCTTAATTAGCTAAAAAAAAATCAAAATTTATGTTGCTTAAAAAATTTATATGAATGTTTTGTGTTTTAATCTGAAAACAGAACATTGTGTTATTGTTGCCAACTCAAAATTAAGTTTAAAAAAAAATGTTTTATTTAGGGTAAATAATTGGAGTCTGAATACTTAAAGTATCGAATGCGTCTAGCATTTTAAGCTCATAAAAGAACTTTGATTAAAATTTGGAAATGCGTTTGTTTCAACAAACATTGTACGTTCATTGCATGTGTAGATGTGTCTATATTATTGTTAAATTAAAACTAAAATCACAATTTAAACTAGAACTGCAAGCCGTTATAATGGATTCCTCGCCCTCCCCAGCAGGTCCCCTTTTTAAAAAATCAAGTTAACAAAAACTTTTATTTCAGATATTTAGATAAACTTTAAAGTGCTTATCCCAAAGTAAAATCACAGAAACTGGTCATTTTGAAATGTTCACAGCTCAATTTTGTCCTGATTCACTTTTAAATAAGCTAAAAAATGTCATCAAGCAAATATATTGCAATATTTTGCCTATGTTACATATCTGACAGCAAAAACAGTGAAATATGTGAATGTAATGAAATGAATTTAGAGCTGAGAAATGCTCTGATAAGCAATGACCATTGATGCCGTGTGGATTTTAACTAACATGTACTGACAGACTGAGCAGCAGATCAATAGATCCCTGGATTGATTATCTAACTGATTGGTTTGCTTCATTATCAGGCTGCCTCTGCCCTCATAATGATTTGTAGTCCAACCTTTATGCTGAGTTGGTCGTTTTGTCGACATTCCGCTAAATAAGGTCAATCAATCTAAATTGGAAAGGAACTGTAGGTTGAAATAAAAAAAAAAGCTTCATCCCACAGAGAATTGGTGTTGCACATCAAACTCTACAACTTTGTAAAGTTTACCGCACCCACTGGAGCCGACCCGCTCACAACGACAGGCGCAAGGGCCCCTTTGCAGCAGGCTTGAGGCACCGAACCCACCCACTCTCTTGAAATCTGGTATCTGCAGCTCGGACTTAAACCCTGCCTCCGACTCAATGCAGTTGATTTAAGAATTCACAGTGCGGCTGCAGGGCACGCAGAGGCTTATGCAGAGCGAGGCGGCGGCGGCGGCGGCTGCCTCTCCTGCATCCCAATGAGATGACAGAGTGGGTGAGGGGGGGGAGGAGAGGGAGCTACACGTCAGCCCCCGCCGTTCAACCGTAGCCGGCTAACTGCTGCAACCTGGAGAGCAGCGGCTCGACGGCACGCACGACTGAGCCGAATGGGAGAGATCCCTGCATTAAAACGGCCGGTGCCACTTTCCTGCTCTTTGCCTTGGAGCTAAAGCTGACAAGGTGGTTCAGTTGCAGAGCTATTATTAGGACTAATTAGAGGCAAATATTATCCAAGAGGATAGAGCTTGAAGGATTTAAAGGACAAAAACTCAATTTTTTTTTGCTCTAATTCTCACTTCTCTTTATCACTTGCTTTCAAGGACTTTGACTTTTCTTCCCACATAAGTTACTCTGTGCGTGTGTGAGAGAGTGAGGTCTTTAGTTTGGTGCAGGATGCAAAAACAGCCCAACGTCCCACCAACAACTACAAAGCAAGCGGCCCTCGACAGCGTCCCTTTAAATCCTGAGCACTGCAGTGCTGTTAAATCAACCTCGCGCCGAGGCAGACGACTCACCTCCCAGCGCAGCTTTCATTACAAAATTCATGATGAGGCAGTTCTGCGTTCCTTTCCCTCAGTCGTTGACGTTTTCAGGGACAGACCTGGAGCCAGGGGACAAAACACAGGAGTTTTAAACGGGATGGGGATCAAAGAAAGAGTGAGAAAGAAAAAATATATATCATAAGCACCCAAAACCCAGTTTTACTACTAAATTGCTGTAAATGTCCATCCACAGACTCGAGACCATGTTTACTTTAGACTAACCCGGGCTCTTTCTGGAGCAGCGGTGAGTTTAGAGGAGGCACCTGCGCCCTGGATTTACAACCTCACTCCATCTTGAGAGGATTTATGCTGACACCGCCTGACTTCAGAGTAATTCATCCTCATAAAAAATGACGACCAGAAAGGAGGGAAGGAAGGTGAAAACAAAGGCAGGGTCGTTCTCAGCCAGAGGAGGCAGCTTTCTGCATCCACTGGGCCCTGAAGAAGCATCACTTTGCACAATGATGGAAAAAGCTTTGCAGAAATGTTTAGGACACTCTCCTTTCCCTCCACTTCAGTGTCCCCTATCCCATCCTAATCTTGTTTTGAGACTTTTTATAAAACCAAATTTTTAATAATCTTACATTCAAATGTGCATTTTTTCACAATATGGAACTTTATTCCTGTGAGATTCAAAGCTCAAGTTAACTGTACGACACTGAGTTTCACGGAGATTAAACCATCTAATTAATTTAAAGCTTGACTCCTGATTTGTGTACTCTCTCTCTATGTATAATTCAAAGGTAATCTGTGCAGTCCTGCTGCATTCTCCTGCATACCCTTGGCACTGCAGCACAGGCAGATGCATTCATAACTTCCTACATCAAAGTCATCGTGCAGCAGTTGGAACGTCTTCCAAATGTTTCCTGATTTCATCCCACTGCACCAGGACCCTCAGTTCCTCCTCGCGCAAACCCGTCCGGTCGTAACTAAGTGTTCTCATCCGCTCTCACTTTACCTCCTGCTATTACCACGTACGACGGACAAAACCCAGCGCTGGAAAACATAAGTTACATAAAAGAGAAGGGCACAAGAGCACAAGCATCCTCTGGTGAGAGGTGCAGGACCTGCCACCGTCCCGTCCCGTCATCCAACAATCTCCCCGCATCATTTACCTGCTTTCTCGATGCTCCTCCCTTCCTTTAGCGCTCCTTGAATCAGCCGTCTTCCTTCGTCCCCTCGCCGGGAAGAAACGAAACGAGCGATTTACGCGTCTCAAGCGAAGCGACGTGCCCCTCTTTGTGCGAGCAGCTCTCAGTTTGCAGTCATGCCGGCTGTGTCAGAGTCAAGGCTGCAGCGGAGGAGGAGGAGAAGGAGGAGGATGGGGAGAGTCTATTCCTGCAGGACGAGGGGGAGAACATGCACAAAAAGAGGGAGGGGGAGGGGGAGTTACATGGACGATATACCCTACCTCTTCAGTGTAGTTCAACTTCGACAGTGAGCACAAAACATTTAATTTGGTGCATCCTAGTACTCTATTTTACTCATGAATTCATGTGATTTGTGCGATAAACCTGCTTAAATCTTTTTTTGTTTAGTCCTCCTCATGCAGATCTTAGCTGTCCAAAAACACCTTGTGTCTTGACAGTGGAAATCCATTTGCATCACTGTGCTCTTAACTACTACCAGTTGTATTTTTATCCCCGCGAGGATTTGAGTCTAACAAGACCGTTCATTGGATAAACTGACGGACTATTACCAGGACTCAATCAGCCCAGTTCTTCCTTCACTTTGTTTCACCCAGCAGCCTCACTGACCTGAATAACGAGTCCACCTGCTCACCTGTCCCCAAACACACTTATCACTGCCGTGACGCCAAGGACAAATAACGTATTTGTCGTCTGACCTTGATTCTGACTCTAAACTCTAAAATGAACTCATCTGGAGATGTAAGTGCTTAAGTCGTTCCCCTTTTTCTCATTTTCGTGGTGACATTTGGGCACGTGGCGAAGAAGACGTCGAAAGAGCCCAGAAAGCTGTTAAACATCTCCCTGCCCCTGCATCTAGTGTTCAAGATAACGTTTTATTAATATTAAATAAAACTGTTTTCATTTTTATTGGTCACTAAGTGAACACCATGCAGTGAAACTCATGACAGAGCTTAAAACAGGACAACAAAAATTACTATGGATCAATACCAATGCCAGTTTAAATCAATAAAATTCGTGATTAACATCAATTTATAACTTTATTGTGTTTAAAGTGTAAGCTCCATCTTACCAACCTTGAAAATTCAGGACAAAATATATTTTTTAAAAAGTTATTTAAGGAGTTTGTAGTCTATAGGTTTCATCCAAATTTAGTCTAAACAAAGGCTGTGATAGTTATGATTGGGTTTCCCCCACACTCTTCTTATCATGGAACTCTTATTAGAACCAAAAATCCTCAAAGTCTTTTTTTTTTTTTACGTGAATAGGGGGCAGATATTATAAATTTATCCTTCATTTTCATTCATGATTTCTCTTCGTTGTTACATGAGCTATTCATATTTATCATTGAGTGAATGAAATAACAAAAATAAAATGAAATAAAACATTAAATTCCATATTTGAGATTAGCAGACGTTAGCATCGCTGTTTAAGGTAAACCAGATGTGAAATGTAACAGGCTGAACATGGCATCATTTCATCACCTGCCTTTGTTGTTTTTTAGTGATCATATTTCATGTTTTTCATTTGTTCAGAGAAGTGTAGTGTTGCTTCCGTTGTGAGCAGCTGCATGTAAAATGATTCTTTGAGATTTTGTTTTTGTCTACAACAGTAAATTAATTCTGTCTCCCTCTCAGCCGGTATTGAGCTGCATCATGCCGCTGCTTCTACTCTTTTTCTTTTTTCCGCCTTCGATTCTTGATGCCTTTTCAAGGCCGTGTCCAAACACAGGTGTGTGCCAAACTTGAGATTGGGGCATAATTGATAGGCTACATCCTTTTCTTGTTATTTTTGTATTTCTTGTATCTAATAACACTCTTTACACGTTTTTTTATTTTATTTTAAATGGGTTGTTATAATGATTGGCATAGATATGATTTTTTATGAACCTGACTTTCTGGTGCCCTTTGTAAATTTTTAATAATCAAAATATAGCAAATGCACATTGTCACATTAAAATGGCAGCACGAGAAAGATTCAGGTAAAATGGTGAGAATCTATTCTTCATCGGCAATTACAATGAAAGAGTTTTACTACATGCTAATCAACAAAACTATATTCAAAGCATATCCCCGTCAATATCACCCTTTTGTCTCAGTAAAAAGAGAGATGTGTTCAGGTTTCAGTCACGGTAAGATGGAAACAAGTGAAAGTTGATCTCTGTACATCATGGATTCCATCCGTCTGTTAGACACGGTGTCAGACAGCCAGTCTTTACCGAAACAATCTGTGCTTCCTCGGATTCATTAGTCATGAAGTGCTGAGCCAGGCAGGGTTAGAGCAGCTCTCACTACAATGCAAAGGTAGATGGGAGTCAATAAAAATCCTTAGGGGATTTATGGATTAGGACTTCTCATCAAAATGGAGGGGGAAAAAAACATCTATAGAGAATTACTTACCTGTCAAAAGCATAATTAGTTTGATATGAAAAGTGTATCTCCAGAATCTGCCTTTAACTCTAATATCAGTCATACGCAGCGTAGCCACGAAAAGATTATTGGGTATTGATGCACATCAATGACTGTGATTGTAAAGTTTATTTATTTTAGTAACTCAGATTCAAACATGACACATAAAGTAATTACATTGTTTAATTCTGCTGTTTTTGATCATTAAGGTGCTTTGCAACTAATGAAAGCCCTGAACTGAATTGCTCACTTCTGCTGAAGTTCAAATGTTGCAAAGGACCAACAAAGGAAGATGTTTAGTGCAGAAGCTTTGGCAGTTGTCCTGCAGATAGTCACTTCCACCGTCCACTAGAAATTAGGCCAAAGAAAGGAAAGGAGCCGCTAAAGAAACTGGCTAATCAAGCAGCGCTATATCCAAGCATATAATTTTTAAGCTTAGTTGAAGAAAAAGTGTGTTAGTGCAGCAGAAACAAAATGTCCACGTGGCTTCTTTTTATGATTCATTTTATAATATGTCTGTAATCTGGTCTATGAATTGGAGCTTATGCAAAAATATTACTTTCGCTGTGTTTTACACACCTTAAGAGGCGTTTCGTGTTTAACGTGTTGAGGAAGGTTTGATTTTCCAAGTCATTATTCCAACTTCAGGGCGTATTCTTGATCATTTTTACAATTTGCTAAATAATCTGGGTTTTCAGAGTTCTGGATGCAAGCATGCAATTGGAAATGCTAAGATTGTTGTGGTACAAAAATACATGTCTTTGGCATTCCTTGTTCATGTGTGTGATTTTATACTGATGTCATGTTCGAAATAAAATTAATAATAATAATAATAAAGTTAAGGGAAACGATAGTCTGTTATACAAGTGTAAGAGAATTAGTTCCATTTATTTAAAAAAAACAACTTTTTCTTGTGTTTTCTAAGCGCTACTACCTTTATGACATTTCAATAATTAACTTAACTCTCTCATTTTCACATATTAGGTGTTTTAAATATTAATGCTAGTCGTTTCCTGCCTAATCCAACCCATCATTGACTAACTGACCACACACAGGGTCTGGCTAGCTATTATTATTATCATTAGAAAATCCCTTGAAACCACGCTGAGAAAGTTGCAATTTTCCGGCATAATGGACTTGCTTTATCATTTGTTGTAAGTGTGGGGATAAAAGGCTGACAACAGAGTAAATGTAGAAACTCTCGATGATCTATCGCTAATCATCCTGAAACAACAGTGCTGCTCTCACCTGATCTTCTCACAGACCTCTTCAAATCTCTACGTAGTTAAAATCCCCAAAATAGCTCTATGGATTCATAACTCGCCTCCTGTGTGCTGTGAAAGGTTCCTGTAATGATCTGCACTGTGATGAGGAGACAATTTGATTTATGTGTGGGGGGGGGGGTCTTTTTTAGCTTCTTCTTGCGTAAAAATGCCAAAATTAACCACAGAAAGAAAAAGAAGCATAATCAACCTTGTGTTGCTTGTTTAAATCCACATGCCTCTAAAGCGGAAGCCCTCATATTTTAAAGATCGGGGTTATATTATTAACGTTTCCTCTGCAGTGTCTCCTTCATGCCGGTGCCGGCATGTTCTTCTGTGATGTTGTAGGTCATATCCCTCTTTGTGAAGGGCACAGTGGCCTCTGAAGCGATTCTCTTAAGTCCGAAGGGAGGGGCGGGCTTTCTTTGGATATTAGGCTGCTGTCCATCATCCGTGCTGCACTCTGAGGTCCCCAGAGACACTGAAGGAGGGGAAGGAGGAGCTGAAGGGAGGATGAAGAGTGGGGGAGAAGCGGAGGAGTTGCATGTAATTCTGTGTGTGCATGTCTATCAACCGCTGAAGCCCCCAGACATGGGGAGGTGTGCTCTGCTGCAATGCGTAAAGACAGCTTCATCCAGACAGCAGACACGCTGACTGAAATGCCAAATGACTGACTGGTTGACAGATGAGTATTACACGGCGCTTGTGAACTGACAAGAACAGCTGATTGCCTGGCTGGCTTAAATTTTTTTCTTTCTTTCTTTTTTTTTTTTTAAAACACAAAAAGATTTCATTATTCGGAGAGTCAGTGTATGTCAGACCAGTGGAAAGCGATTAGGAAGAATTTGGGGAAATTTATTTTATCGTAGTAAATAAAGTTACTCCAGTCAAAACAAACTTGAAGCGGAGTTTGTTGGATTTATCTCAAATGCTGGCGCTCGGATCTGGAAACGATGCGACATCCGAGCTCAAGGATTTTAATATTTCGACTTGGGAAAATCGGGTCAAGTTTCAAACCGTAATTTCCCCCCCGGAAGTCAGAATTGTGACGTGTAAAGTTAGCGGTAGGCCAGCAGTTACGTTTGCAGTGACGTGCGGTGAGGTTCATGGCTGGTGAGGCACTAACTTAATCAAAATTATAAGACCCCCTGCATGTTATTGTTTACATACGGAAATTTCGCGCATGCGGACAACATTGAAGGGAAAAAAGAGTATACTTTCACATGCCATCCATATAGCCGCTGCCAAGGTAGAATAATTCCGTTAACTGGAAATATAGATATTATTAATTTAAGCCTTTGAAGTACAACTCAAACCACCTTTTTCTCTCTCTCTGTATCGGCCAACCTACACGTAGACTCGTTGCGTGTAGCTTCCCTTATTTACTGTATCACTAGCTCGCTGTTACTGTCTCTTACTCTGCAGTTGTGGAGTCACAATGTCTGGGATCATGAGCGCCCCCTGCCATGGGGCAAGAGAACTGCCTGCCTCACCTCCAATCTGTTCTCTGCCGTTTCTGATCGCTTCTCAGCTCACGAAACACTTTATACACACACAGTTAGTGACAAAAAAACACTGTACATTATATAGATATGCTAAATGATGGGAAAATCAGCTCATATATTAAACGTTTTTTAGCCATTTTATTGGCGACGTGCAGACAGGAGGATCATGCTCTCATAGAGTGGCAATCCCAGGTGAGGCTCAGCTCGCTGCTGCCTCACCGGCTTCGCTTCCGAGCATTTGAATGGGAAATTGCGAAAATTCAGCGATTTTTGAAGAAAAAATTATCAAAATTGGTTAAGCTAAATGAACAATAAATACTTTGTAGTCCAAACCACAGGGTGAAAATAGCGATATAATTTATCTTGCATATTATTCTTCCATGATGGCAGGTGAGGCTCTGCCTCCCCTGACCGCACGTCACTGCATGTTTGGTATCCAATATGGCTGCCAAGTAGAGAAAAGATTATAGAGACTGGTTGTATAAACACTTTATCAACACAACAGATTGTGTCTCATCAAATGATTGTCGAGCATAATGCTGTTCAATAGTTATTTGCGAACATGTTATATCAGATTAGATGCGAGAAGTAGAGTAAAATTCATTAGCGCTGGTCAGTTAGCATCGCAACAACAGATTCCTCTGTTTTTCAGACTTACTTTCTACTTGAGCAGGGCATCACAAAAAAATCCCAGCTTAAACCTCTCTGTGGATAGACTCAAACCTCTGACACTCAGTACTGTTTGTGATGCTAGCTGCTATTAGCAACAAAAGCAGACAGCAACCTATTTCTCTCTGTTTTATGCATCAGAACATTACGGGAACATACTCGGATGTGAGCATGTGAAACTGTCGTGTGATTGGTCAGAATTTCATCGGCGTGTTTGTTTATAAGAAAAGCATCGCTGCTCCACCTCCAGGCGTCGGATTTACAGCTAGAGATCCCAACGGATAGTTTTTAGGATCAATTGTCTGAGACCATGTTGGACTAAATCATTAAACTGACCATAAAGAAACAATTACATGCAAGTTGATTTACTGTATAATCGTAATTTATTTTTATCAAAAATTTTGATTGATTTTTGTAGAAAAAATAAATACATTTCTTGCACCACATTAGTTTTAGCCCGCCATGAAATAAATAGTGATAAATCCTTTTTACAGTTTTATCATTAAACAGATAAAGTTCTTTATCTTGGCAGTCTGTGTGTCTGGCCTTAACCGAAGCACCTCAATAAAAAATAAATAAAAATGAAACTCTCTATCAACAGAGTGATTGGGTTTCCACCCAAGCATGACATCATCAGAGCCATATTGTGGTGTCAAGAGGTCCTTCGCTCCCGGAGGTCCAACAGGAGGACAAAGGACTGGGGAAGGAAGCTGCTCAGTGTGTCGACTGGAAAACCTCCAGTGACACTGAAAGACAAAAACAAGTGTGAAACCGTGAGGATGTCATGTTTCCTCGGGAAGAGTTTCCTGACGTACAAGAGAAGCAAAATAAAATCTTGTAAAGCAGGGGTGCCCAAAGTCGGTCCTCGAGGGCCGGCATCCTGCACATTTTAGTTCTCTCCCTGGTGGTACCAACAACCTTTTCAGCATGTCAGTTTTCTTCTTAGGCCTTCTAACGAGCCATCATTTGATCCAGGTGCGTTAAACCAGGGAGAGAACTAAAACACGCAGGATGCCGGCCCTCGAGGACCCACTTTGGGCACCCCTGTTGTAAAGTAAATGAGAGTGAAAGGACAGATGATGATGCTGTCTCTCAAAACTCTCAACTACTGTGCAGCTCCTTTTCGTGTCCTGTTGACCCCGGTCACCGGGCAGCAGAACCGCCCCCCTGCATCGCCCGCATCCCTTAGCAACCGGGCGCGGGCCGAGCAAATCCTCCCGCTGCCTCGGTTCTGATTTATACTCGTCCTCTCCGCACCTGCGTGAGAGGAGAGAAATGAAATACCGCAGGAGGCAGGGCTCCCCCTTTCTCCTCCACAACAACGGCTGGAAAGCGTCCAGACTGGAGTGCATCGTGCCCTAGAAAGCTAGTGCAGTGGAACTGTCACGGAGCAATGCGGAGCGGAGAGCAGGGGGGAGAGTGGAGAAGCGCCAGCGGCCGGATTCACGCCCACCGCTCCGACACCTACGAGTTCGTGGGTCGTGGCACAAGTAGGTGGTGAAAGTAAGAGATTTGGAATATGGTTTTCTGCATACGCTGCTGCACTCTCGTCATTATGCAAAACGTGCAAGCAAAAGAACTGTTTCATAAAGAAAAGTGCAAAAAGTGGATGCTTTAAAATATTCAGACTCATCAAACTAACAAAAATACATTTTAAAGACTTAAACATGTCTCTTAGCAAAAGTATTCACACCCTTTGAACATTTTATCACATTACAACCCAAGATCAGCATACAAAATGCAGATAATTTGCATATTCGAATGAAATTTGATTCAAATTAAATTTTTCAAACATTAAAATGGAAAAACCTCAACCCTTTCATGTGGTCACTGCAGTGGACAGCCATCTAAGAACCATTTTCTTGTGGGTTTTTATGTTATAAAAGCACACAGGCCACTGAAGTGGACCATCCATAGTGCATCATACAATATACTGTCAACTACTGGCCATCCACTGCAAGTGCAAGATTTTTTTTGTTTGTTAAATCCAATATGGCAGACAGATGAAAAAGCATGCTGACCAACTCAAGAATATCCAGTCTGTCCTACTACTGTAGAAAACTCTTCCAGAAAAAACTATTGTGACATCAAGTAACCCCTAAAGACCACTACTACTGATGTATTTAGAGAAAATTCCAACTAATCACCTTTTTACAATCTTTTTTTTCCTACCTTTTTTATGCCTTAAGAAAATCAAAAATACTTTGGGAAGAAAAATGCTGACATAAAGAATAATTTTTCATGCATGAATGGGTTAATTTTGAAGTGTAACCAATAGATTCTCAATTAGATTTTGGTCTGGACTTTTACTATGCCACATGAATATGCTTTCATCTGAACAATTCTAGTTCAAGTAGCTGTAGTTAGGGTTTTTTTTCCCCCCACCGATGTGTCAAGTCTTTTGCTGCCTATTTTCTAATAGTAACACCGTTATTCAACTCCACCCATATTTCATAAGGATTGCTGTGCACGAAGCCTTCTCAGACACTAAATATCACACAAGTGGACTCGGCTTACTTATAAGGTGACTTTATGATATCGAGTCAAAGTGAATTTTATTTAGGGAAGACGGTGAACAGAAAAAGAAGGTTTACGTTGGCTGTTTGTGGCGACTGTCTTGCTATTCAGCCCTGCAGGAACAGAGGCTCAGAGAGCTGAATGTGCTCTATAGAGGGGCATTTCCATCTGAGGAGGCAATTTGCACTCCAGGCAGTTCCTTGCAGAGTACATCTGACTGGACGTTGATGTTTAATGGATGCTCCTTTCAAAAAAAAAAAAAAGCAGAGAAAATCTTTTATCAGAGATTTGGATGTTTTAATCTTTGTTAGGAACAAAGTGTTTTGCAGAAGAGAAAAAAAAAGGGCTAAATGTCTTCCTGAGGTATCCTGCTTGGTGTTCTTTGAGTTAATCTCACCAGATTTCATCCCAGTGATTTAAAAAAGAAAACAAGAACAGTCCCAACCCGGAGAGAGCGAGGCAGGGAACTACGAGACTCGGCATCATCAACGTTGTGTTGCGCAAGGAAGGCATAGATGCAGGTAGAGGTGAATTTGGGTGTGCAGTTTTTTGCAGGAGAAGCCAGTTTGTGTGTGTGCGTGTGTGTGTGTGTGTGTGTTCGCTGGCTGCTCACAGAAGTCATCCTAATTAATAGCAGAGTGTGTTTGGCTTAAAGCAACATTCCTTAAATTAGAAAGCACGATGTTGTCCAACTTGGCCAGATGAACGACACACATTAGTGCCCGTATTTCTGTGAATATTACTAATGTTAAATAAATTATCTCTGTCTGTAATCTGTCATTATTCATGCTTTGTGAGCTGCAGTCGTCACGTTTTTATTTTTGTCATCCTTCTTTTTGCGTAGTTCCTTTCTTCCGCCTCTGCCACCACCACACACACGCACACACACACTCCATGCATTGATGGCGTTGATGAGGACGATTGTGCTGACACAGCAGTCTGGCAGTAACCATGTCTAATGTCTGACAGTGAGAGTATGTTAGGGTGTAATGGCAGCTTTTTGGCCAGTGGAAATTATTAGTTTTACACATTTATATATATATCCTTTCAAGAAAAAAAAATTACTTTTGAATTAAATTAATCATACTACAATAGATTTGTTATGTCTTATTGGTAGCATATCAGGAAATAATTCACCTACCCTTACGATTGGATTAAGCAGCTTATACATAGTTTTGCATTCACACCTCCTTTTCCACATTTTGCATTGTTACAACCACAAAACCTCAATGGTTTTTCTTTTGAGTTTATATATAAAGAAATCAACATGGGTTGATTTTTTTAAAAGTTTCTCTGTTTTTCTGTCTTCGTGTCCATCACATTTGAAATAAACCAAAATCCAATTTCTAATAAAGTGGCGAAAGCCGTAATGAAAACAGTTGTGGACGCCGCAGCGTCGGACATGTTGAGAGAGATTAAATGACATCTGAATCACTAATGAGGGGAATTTCAAAGAAAGTAGGCTGCCCTGGGGTTTTACTAAGAGGGATCTAAGTAAAGGGGTCTGAAAAAAAATACATGCTCACCACACTTTTCAGATTTTTATTTGCGAAAAGGAAGCAAAATGTGCCCTGTTCTTTTCCACTTTGCAATCATGTGCTGCTTTGTGTTAATCCATAAAATACACTGAAGTTTCTGGCGATAGCCACACAAAACATGAGGAACTTCGAGAGGTTTGAATACTTTTGCAAGGAACTCTGTCCTTTTAAAAACATTTCAATTTCAATTGTTTCCTTTTAAAGTGTCGTTCATGACACACGAACGCACAAAAGACTCTCTCTGAATTGGGTTATTGTTTCCTTTCAGAATATCGATCGTGTTGCCCGCCTCGCTCTGGAGACAAAAACACACTGACGGCGAAGCGCTGATGGTGAGCTTTCCGGCGCTGTGGCCATCTGTGAATTCATTGCATGCACTCAGAGGGGCCCATGCATATTTGATGACTATGAAAAGGTAAGGCTTTGGTAGAGTGTAGTTTTGATAGTTTGCTTATTACTGTTTCTACCTTGTAAAAAAAAAAAAAAAATGTTTTCAGGGTTGCACAAAAAAAGAGCAAAAGGTTTGCGTAAAAATTCAAATCAAGGAACGTTTGGGTCTGATTGATTGAAAGCCCCCTCCTCCTGATGCAGCCCTGTACTTATGATTGATACTCTCTCCTATTTAAAGCTTCACCTTTGAAAATGTGCAAGGGCAGCTTTTTAAAGGGTCCCGCTGCTGTTTTCTGCTGATGTCTAGACAACACTTTAGCATTTTTTTTCAAATTTGTTTTCCTCCCCCTTACTGTCCACCCCGCATGAATGCTGAGGCTAAAAACGCGCGCACAGCCTCTCCCTGCCTCACATGTGACTTTGCAGATATGATGGGTGCCCTTGAAAGGAACCTTGGCTTGCATTGCAGGCATTATGATGGCTGAGTGCAGAACTTTGACTACACTGCTGCCCCCCTGTGGCCAATGAGAAGAGTTGTGACTCGGGCAGAGATTTGCCTTGTTAGCCGGAGCTATTTTAAGTCATTTGATCGGGGAATTCCCCTGAATGACTGCAAGGACAACATCAGCAGCCCGGCCTGCAAAAAAAAAAAAAAAAAAAAAAAAGTTTAAACAAATAAATGAAACCTATTACAAATTTAAAATACAAGAACATTTGTTGGAGCATGGCACAAGTGCTATGAACAAACTGCTTTCAATATTTATCTCCAGATCTGCTTTTTTTGTCACCCTTATGTCTTTCAGATCCTTAAACTAATTTTAATATGGGATAAACATAGCCAGAGAACACCTAAGATATACATTTCAACTGATGATTTCATTTATTTAGATGAAAATAGCTCTGCAAACCAAGTTGGCCCTGTTTGAAAATATGATTGCTGTCTTGTTCAATTATGAATGTTCTGTTTTAAATGCATTAATTTTTTTGTTCAGTTTCACTATTTTACAGTTTAATACTGATTACTGCTTCACCTGTAAAAAAAAAAAAAAAAACTTAAATAGAAAAAACTAACAACAAAAAACATATGTAAATTTGTAGACGGGGCCGGATTTACCAGGATGTGGGCCCTTGGACAGAAGCCACTTTTTGGTGCCCTATTCACTAAGGAAATTTTGATTTACTAATACAAATCACAGAACTTTATAAACAAATATCCAGCAGCAGGTATGAAGTGAAACACTGTAGCTTTAATACATCATCTAGCCAATAACTCCATGTTGTTTCCAAATAAATCGGAAACATCATTTTCTTCATCATAAAATGATGTTTTATGACTTCATCATTTTCAAATACTTGAATTTTGTTTATATTTTTAAAAATAAGATAAAATAGTGCAACTCACATGATTTGGGCTCATGAGTTTTATCTAAAGTCTTGTTTTTGCAAACATTATACACACACTTATTAAAAAAGACACATTTTTGGGGCCACCCAAAAAAAGGACGCCCTGGGCTACTGCCCCTTTCAGACCTTTGTAAAGTCTGGCTCAGGTTGTGGAGGTGGTGGTGGTGGTGGTGTGATGGTCTGGGGCTGCCTTGCTACTCCAGCAACTGGATGACCTGCTTTAATTAATGGAACCAAATGTTCTGGTGTCTGGTTGAAATGGCTACCTCAAGCTCAAGCAGCAGCACAAAATATCCAGAACACACCAGAAAGTCCAACTGGTTTTGGAGTGGCCCATTCAAAGTCTGGAGAAACTTTATCAAGATTCTTGGGTGTGACTTTAAACAATCATTAATGCTAGAATATGTTAAAATGTGTTTATTTGGCAAAAAAAAAAAAACTAAAAAGGAAGAAATATCACTACCTTCCTAAAATAATGGCCTACGTTATTTGTTTTGCCAAAAGTAACTTTGGCCAATAAAAAAGACTGAAAGACTTAGACTATTATTTTATTTAAGATATTTAAGGAGAGGAATACCTTTCAGTACACTGTGTCTACCATTAGACATATACTGATAAGCCATTGAACATGCACAGAGTCTTCATGTGTGTTTAATGTCATGCTGTTAGCGTCTTACTGCTAAACCTAATCAGCAGAGCTCAGTATACTGAATTACCATCTGAGTGCAGGAAACACCAGATATTGCCGTTTAGCTGTGTTTGATTGGTGGTGGAATGCTGTGAAAAAGTATTTGCTTCTTTGTATAGTTCTTCTGTTTTTGGCTAGTTTGTCACACAGATACATTGGAGGGTTTTCCAGCAAGTCTATGCATCAGGTCATGTTCCAGTGTCTCAATCAGATTCCAGTCTAAACTTCCACTGTTCCACTCCAAACACCAACAGAATGGGACAGTGTTGTGAGAAAGTTGTTGCCCCCCCCCCCACTTTAAAAACTGAAAATCTGACAAATATCATCTGAGTGAACAGAAAAAAGAACATTAATAAAGCAGCTTAAAACAAAGTGTGTTTGTTTTAAGTTGCTTTATTGTCGTTCTCTGCTTCCTCTGGCTTTAAAAGAGTTTACTTTGAGTCTTCCCTTCCACACCGAAGAGTGTTTTTGTAACTGTGACCTGGGTAGCGCTCGGTTAAAGTGGGTTAGCGGATCAGAAGAAAAGATTTCAGAGTTTGCGTCCAGCTGCTGAAGCTAAAAATCAACTGATCCTGATCTCCGTGTAACTATAAGAAAACCTGAAGCATTCCCTCATGGGGGCGTAAACAAATCACACAACCAAAGATGGTATTCCTTTTTGTATAAAAACACAGACACTTAGTCCGTCGCCCCTTAAATTTTTATTTGAACTAATCCCGTTGGAGCCTTTTTTCACTGCAGAGATAACGACCCAGAGAAAGCAGAAGCATTTTCCTTTCCTGAGCCTGAGCAACCGCACAACAAACCCGGCAGATAATCAAACTGTACCTGGAGTCACACACCGTCGGTGGTTACTGATAAGTCCTGCGACGCAGTTTTGTTAGCGTGGTTGTCCGTCCAATTGGATCATATTATAGTTAGGAAGTGCAAGGCTGCGGTTTGTCACTCAAAAGCATGACAACATTCTCCCTCTGCTCACCAGTCTGCTGGACTGACTTTCTCACTCAGCGATCGCCATGCATATGTTAAATAAAATAAAGTACAATGAAATATAAACGGGTCAAGATGAAGGAAAAAGTGCTCTAGAGGTGTTCTGCTTCAAGACAATGGTTGTTCTTCCACTTCTTTTTCAGAAAACATTAAATGGTCAAAGTGTGTTTTTTTTTTAGGCTGTGTGAATTAGAGCCCCTCATGTTGCTCTACACAAAAGAAAATGTGCAAAGCATGAAGTCACAAGGCCTGCACATGAGCTGGACCTGTTCTGCAGCAGATACTTTCTCACTGTGAGAAACCTTCTTGCTGCAAGGCAATGGTGCTGCCAGACCATAAACTAAATATCAATAAATGAATCCATTTAACTTGAAAACAAAAGCGTTTAGCTTAACGGATCCAGTGAGTCGCCTTCCATTGATGATAAAGAATAAATGAATCGGGGAGAATCTCTTTTTGACTGGACACCTTCAGAGTTTCGATTCAATTTCACAATTGCGCTTCAACTTTAACACTTTAAAGATTTAACGCTTGCATGATAAATGCTGACTAAGACAGCAAATAACAACTCACACTCCAAAAATGAAATGGATACAGAGGCACGTGGAATATAATCTCATCTTCCACGTAGCTGTGAAGGTGAAAGATAATGGGGCATGATTTTTTTTTTTAGAGTTGAGGTATAAAACAATATCCTGATGAAGGACAGTCCAATCCATCATTTGAAAAAGGAAAAGCGTATGGCACAACTGCAAACCTACCAAAAAAATAAAAAATACAGAAAACTGAATAATCTTTGTTAAAGGCTGCCCAAGAATGGGGCGCAGCTTCACCCTCAAGGAGTGGGAATAGAATACTTTTGCAATCGCTCCGTGCAGGGGTCAGAGAGTTGCTGCCGGTTTGTTCGATAAGAAACGTCCACTTCCCCTGAATACTAATGCTCGTGTCAATAAGCTGAAAAGGCGAGGAGGTGCAGTCAGAGAGCCCATCGCTATAGGCAGCGGTCAGTGCTGCAGAGCAGCACTGCTGATGGAGCAGATGTAGCTGAGAGTCAGACCCAGACTGAGAAAATCCCCTCAGAATCACGTCACTCTCTAACAAGGAACACAGACCCCACAGATGTATAAAAAGCAAAGCTGTGTTTTGTGTGTGTGTGTGTGAAATCCATGAAAGAAGAAACAAAGCAGAGGAGCTATAGCAGAGAAATTTTCTCCCTGTGCATGTCCCACTGCGTCACACTCTCCCTCACTGTGACTCACTCTCACACCACCTCGCCCAGCCTCCACGCCTAACTATTGATCTGCCAGATCTGGAACTGACCCTCTTTATCCTCCGTGACTTCCTGGTCCTGCTTCAGGCCCTTGATCCTGAAAACAACCCCCAATGCCCTTTCTTTTCAAAAAAAACTTTCGGTCTTTGTCATCCCACCCTGGCCTCCTGTTCCCGGCCTCACTCCCAGAGAACGCCCTAACCCGCGGGAAGGAGAGTTCTTATGCAACCCCAGTCTAGGTTGAGGAGGGGGAAACAACCCTGCAATGCAGCAGAGTAATAAAATAAACAGCAGCTTGTGAGGGCGGCAGCCCAGACAAAGCGCTGCAACCGTGACCGGTGCTATTTGCTGTGCACTGGTTGCTGCTATGAAGCCAGCTTTAAAAAGCTTTTATTCACATAAGGTTCTTCAGGAATTGTTTTTTGTTTCTCCTCCTTTTTGCCTGTACGGAAAAAACTTTTTTATTTTATTTTTATTTTTTATTAAAGCTATTCCATCACCTTGTATGTCTTTATCAAAACACACACATGTAGGCATTTCATATCTTTTTTACAGATTCAGGTTTTCATACGTTATGCTTCCCTGGACGGACCCCGTCTGATGCAGAAATGCATCAATGTTTACATTAGCTATGCATCTATACCACGTGACTGCATTTCCAGCAGTGACAACCTTTATCTAGGCACGCCGTGTGCGCGCGCATTCACGTTCCCTGTTGCCAGGCTTCCAGACGTAGCAGAGCTCTCAGATGCGCAAGCTAGTAGAAGTAACTACGAACACTTCCGGTTTCCTGTCCAAAAAATAAAAGCTTTGAAAACAGATTCAGGTTTGCAGCTTAGTTGTAGTGCGTGAAATGCTAAATATGTTCTATAGTCATAAATTATTCTTAAATAGCAAACTAGTTAATATTTATATTAAAAAAAACCTATCATTCATTTATTTATTTCTAACAAATATACAAATGTTATTTACTTATTTATTTCAATTGTGACAGAAATTGACAAAATTGAATAATTGTAACAGTAATTATGTAATTTCTCATTTTTTCCCACTTAAGTGAGCAACACTATTTTAGAAAATATGCAACAATCTAAAATATATATAGCTTTATTACCGGTTCAAACTCGTTTTTATAAAAAGTTTTGGAATCTTTTCTTCTCCACATATAACATAAATTTGTTTTCACAACACAAATTTTAACAGTAAATTCAAACATTTTGCAATTTTACAATTCAGACTGTTCTGTATATATACTCATTATACATAATCATAGTTCATCTCTTATAGGAGGCTTTTTAAATACATGTACTATTTTTCCTCAAATAACATTTTTATATTTATACGATGTTTGCCTTATGCATAATATTTGGGATAATTAAAAATCCACAAAGCTATAAAACTATAATGTATTTAATTAACAAAAATAAATTAGGTTCCTCTATTTATAACCTTACTGATAATCAATATGGATCATTTTCAAGAGTGAAAGCTGTATTAGTAGTGTTTTTGTTTGCCTTCCTCCTCAAACAGTAGGTCATAAATGAAATTAAAAAGAACTGTTTGCAGTTCACTTTATAGACTGATATGGCTGACTTTTTTATTTAATTAATGTATGACTAATAATATATATTTTTTTCTGTTTAGGATTACTCCAAAATATTAATTGCAGACACTAATATTTTCATGTAATTTAATACAATTTATCAAAAGTTTAATAATGTTGATGAAAAAATATAAAGAGTTTAAATTTTAAAGATTATGCACCATACATACAAAGAGCCTTCCTTTTCATAGATGTGGCAGTCCACTCTGGTAAAGTCCTGGATTACTGTGACCTCGTATAATGTGTTGGATTTGATGTAGCTGGCTGAAGATTTGAGGACAGAGCCTGAACAGGAGGCTCAGAGCCAAAGCATAATGACTTAAATGGGTTAATTAAAGCGTTTATGACTTTTAAAAGAGACTTTTAATAAGCTAATGGGGGCTCCGATTGTAAGGTTTGCTTTTTTACCGGCAGACGCAAAGAAAACGTCTAGTCAGAGGGCTTTTATTTTGAAAGCTCACGCCTCGAATATCCGGTTTGGCTCCGAGAACTGTTCGGGAAATTAACAGAAAACTTCCCCGACCACTGTACCACTGCGGCATGTTCATGTTGGCTGTTATTATATGAAAACTCGCCGCGGAGGACCGAGTGAACCTAACAATCGATGACTTCAGCCTGAAGTACTCACAACGCCTCTAGTTTAAGGTAAACCTCATTACGTTTGAAACTACGCTGGCGCACAACACCATGTATCCCAAAACATCGAAACTTTAACGAACTTATGTGGACTCTGGCTAGCATAAGCTAAGCACAGGCCACTGCGAAACATCCCGTCAGTGAGTGAGGATGGTTTTTGGCCAACGTGTCCGTCACAGGAGGAGTGGTTAGACTGTAAAAGGTCTAACTTCGCGGTTATCTTTTGTTTACTCCTCCAACATGCTAGCTGATAGTAGCTTAACGCCATTGATAAGAGTAGCTCCTTCATCTTAACTGCCAGAGCGGTTGCGACAAAATCAGCCGAACAAGAAAGTGAGAAAACAAGAATTTATCTGGTCTTTAAAGTGAAATCGTTTCAGGAAATCCTTGACTTGATTTAGTGTTGGGTTTTAGCAGTGGGTGAAATTGCAACTCGGAGATGGGCCCCTTAAGTGTGGTCTTCTTATGGAGGGACAAAGATGGCATTAGAAGTTAACAGTAGGTGTGAAGGTACAGGAGCAGCAGAAAGACGTTCAAGTTTTTAACTGGATCATTACACACATCTACTTCTAAATAAAATACTTATTACTGGTGCAGTTTAAAAAAGTAGAGTAGCTTCGAAAGTGGATTGATTTAATTAACACCTAAAGTGGTGTCATAGCATAAAATACTCTTGTTTATTGATTTGATCTATTAAAACAAATACTCTGATGGAGTGAATTGATGTAGTAGAGAAATTACCTGTTCAATGACAAAGTGTTTTAATGCATCTATAGATTCAATTCAATTACGTTCAGTGCTGATGGATGTGAGCAGGAAGGATCTTCTGTAGCAGTCTGCATTACAGCAGTTCTGAAGAAGCCTCTGACTTGAGAAGAGGAATCTTGAGGGTGTCTGTTATTTTCTTGATTTTATTACTAGTCTTCCTTCAGAGGTTCCCCTGTCATCCCCACCAGAACAGAACCAGCCTCCTTTATCAGGTTGTTTAGCCTTTTTAAGTCAGTGGTTCTGACTTAAATGCTGACTCAGCAGAAGATGGCAGAAAAGATTACACTCTTTAAGGATCAAGTCATTACAATTATCCATACAACGCAGTGTGTAGTTCTTTATTCAGGCCTCAATGACATAATCAAAATAAACTACGCCTAATTAGTAATACGTTTTGAAAGAACACTCTCCAGTCAAGATTTGTAGACTTTCTATGTCAAACTTGAAAACACAAAAAACTTAGTTGTGTTTTTAAATCCCACATATCCTGCATTAAATCCTTTAAATCTGATCCATAGGTTGTAAAAGGAGGCAGATCAAGGGCCTTTTTTATATTGTAAAAAAAGCAAAAAAACTTCCTTCTAATAAGCAACATTTTTGGAAATAGCTGCCAACAAACTCCAAACATTTTTTCTTGTAAACAGCTGTTTGATATATGTTCTGCTTAATTGATGCTAATCAACCGTTTTTTTTGTTTTGTTTTTTGCATGTCCAACTTGTCAAAAAGAAGTGATTTGTCTTTAGCTTTGTAGGTGACTCCATTAATCTATTACAGCTTTTTTGTGATTGAAATCCTGGTGTGTTTTTAATACAGAACAATACATTCAAATCTATTTGAAAAAATCAAAAAGTAAAATTAATAAATCCCTTATTTGTCTTTACAATTTCTCCATATTGCACAGCACTTTTCATCTGTGTGTTTTATCTAAAAGGGTTTGTGTTACAGTCTATACTTGGAGGTACACTCCTCTCTCGCAGTGTTTAAACATAAACTCTCACCTTGTTTCCTATACACAGCCAGAACATAATATATCTCCTCTACTGACAGACTCTCTGTTCCTTCAGGTTACATGAGAAACCCCAACAGAACAATACCTGGTGTATTATGACTCTGCAGGTAGCGTTAACTTTGGATCAAGGTTGAAGTTGGGAATGTTTTGAGAACTCTCATTCTGGTCTTGGTTGAGTTAGTGATACAGCGCGTACAGCTGTAAATTGATCTTGCACGAGAATAATTAAAATCGGACTGAAATCTGTTCGATTTTTGCTGAGATTGTATTGGGTCAATATCGGTATCGACCAATGCTGAAAACTGCAATTTCAGTATCGTATCGGAACTGGAAAAAGTTGTATCACTTCTAATTTAAAGTAATATTTCAATTGTGCCAACACATTTCCTGTTACTGGAAATGTAAATAATAAATAAAATAATATTTTGGAGTCCTGATATTCAGGGTACAGATGAGGGTGATGGCACAGAGACTCTCCAAACTCAGACTTGAGGTCCACCTCAGATTTCTTGGTTGAAAGACCAACAATCTCACTCTGCCAGGGTTACGAAGACCTTGTACCACTTCCAAAAGTCTGTAGCAGTATGAAAAGATGCAAAGTTAAAAGAAGAAGAATTTAAAACAGCTTAGATCAGGTAGAGTGGCTGTAAGTTGAGCTGAAAAACGATTGTAGGTTTCCCAGTAATGCTGTGGAAAATGCCAGAACACTGATGGGTGCACAGTTCATGGCCTATGGCTTTGTTTGCCTTTTTACTTCATCGAAGTAGCTTGATATGGAAGTGACTCTTTTGTGTACTTTGATATCACAGTAACTACTTTTTTCAGGGGGAGTTAGACCAGGATGTCGCTACCGTATCAACAGTTTGCTCAGCTTCGTTTGCAGAGCTGATGGCGTTCCCTCAGGTCACACATGGAGTGACACGTCGTCAGCTGTTATCTGCCTAATAAGTTCAACGTGTTTGGGGAGGATATGAATCACATCACAATCATTTTCCTTTGGGTATATATTGCTCATTTAGAGTCAGAATGGTTTAATGTAAGATAGTTACTGTCTGTGGAATTGGATTAACAAACAACCCAAAATCTAAGGGTTTCATTTAGATGAATGAAAGAGGAGGGACTGTTCTTTTCCACTTTCCTGTCTGCCTGGAACGCGTGCTGTTGCTGCTTCTTCCTCGTGCTCGTCCAATCACGAGCCGCGGCTCGAGTCGTTGTCCCGCTTTCGCCACACGCGGCCCCTCCCCCCCTCCGTCTCCATGTCACCAGACCTTTCTCCCTTTCTTTCTCCTCATGTGTTTGCTGGTTGGTGCATGCTCTCCCTCTGCTGCTTAATGTTGGGATAAAAAAAAAACAAACCGGAGGATTGAATAGAAAAAAAGAAACCTGGAGGGAATTTTTAGCTTCTAATCAGCACATGTAGAAGATGGAAAAGCAGCCCGGTGCTTTGAGCAGAAACCCTCATGTGAGTCGGACAGTCTTTTTTTTTTTCTTTTTTTACCCATTCGTGGATCCTTTTTTTATTTTATTTTATTTATGTTGAGGTTCTTTTTTAAGCTTCCTCGCTCTCACTTTTGCCCGTTTGCGTGTTCGTATCTGTGGTGTGTACGTCTGCTTCGGCTGCTGTGTCATCTCTTGCGTCCTGCATGCATCCCTGCCCCCATGTCACACCGTCGGCTGCTGATGTTGTCTTGCGATGCTCGAGCGGAAGCCGCTTCGTTTCTGAATCTCATTCGGGTCGATCAGGCAACGTGTGACACCTACTCAGTGAAATTGATCGGCCCACGTGACACAGATGTGCCAACATTTTTTTAAAATGTATTTATTTAGCATTTTTAGACACGCAACACCTAGCTTATTGGTAGAAATTGACCTGAACTGATTCAAGTTCTAAGATGCTTCAGATGCCAGCCTAATTGGTTCTGATGGGGACTGGGGTTGAAGCTGATTCTCGACTGGTTCCAAAAAAAACCCACACATGGACATTTTTTTCCCACATCCAGGAAGCCACATCGAGTTATTATTTCAGCGGTGCGCCGAGTTTCTCTAAAAGAAAGTTTTCTATATATCGCAGCGTTTTTCTTGTTAGCACAACAAAAACATTTCTTAGTAGTACGTGTAAAATCTGTTTTATGTAACAGTCTGTCAGTATTTATAGATGGCTCTGCAAACAGATGTTGTTGCACATAATTTCACGTGGTATCTACAAACACCAGCTGGTAATGCTTTTAAACGCTGATATTGTTTCAGCATGAGTACCAAACCACGTTCATGAATGAAAATGAAACCACGTCGGTCAGGGTTAACAAGGTGACTTGGTTTTCTACCATAAAGATAAGAGAACATGAGTCGTTTTCCTGCCATGACTGACTTCACATCCGTGTTGGAAGCTCAGAGTTTTATTTCCCCTTTTCTTTTGATCTTCAAATCTTAAACTAAACGATGCACAAAAGTATAATATTTTTTTTTAAAGCAATAGTTTAGATCTAGCTAATGTGTGGTTTTACTAAAGCAGGTGCTTTAGTGATCTGATACTTTATGCACACAGGAGGGAGGAAAAAAAAAAAAAAGTACTGGCGAGTTTGACTTGTCCGGTCAAAGCTGTAACAAAAAAGCAGGCGAACCGGGTGAGTGGAAGATTTTAGTAACAATCCCTCTGTTGACAGGTCAGTCAACAGAGGGATTGACTCACCTGTCGCTGTACCTGTACAGCGACTTCCTAACTCTCTGAGGTTCAAGAATGAAAACAGTTCTTCATGTTTCAAAGTAATTAATTTTGTCGTCACAGTGACGTCAAACAGAGCTGCGAAAATGCCTCGAAGAAACGGCTCTGTTTTTCACAGAACGACCCGAACGAGTACGACAGCTGAAATTGCTTCAAGAATTCAGATGTTGCAATTGTTTTGTGTGCAGAAATGTCAGACATGAATAGTTTTGCCCTGGGGAGTTATTTAATTGACTTTTGTGGTATTCAATTTCCTTAGTTAGGATTTCTGGTGACAGAGCTGCTCCTTAAATCAGCAGGGTGTTTTTCACACGGTACATTTTAATCTAATTAAATCAAAAGTTGTTTATTCAGGTGGCTTTTACATGTTCATGCAAGTTAGTTTTAAAACGGTCAAGGAACGAAAACTACGTGTAAATGTGATTTTCCATATATTAGGGATTCACAATATATTGTAAAATATGTTCTGTGTAGAACTGCTTGGGCATCACTAAATGTGAGCTAATTATGAAAATGTACTAATAAATATCTGCTCATGATTTTTCTTTAAAGCAGCAGAAAATAATTTAGGAGGCTATTGATTGGTTCTGATAAAGCCTTACTATTTCAATTATCTAAACTAACCGGTTTGTAATCCTGTACCTAAACCATGACATACAAGGTTATGAATGGATTTTTATTTATGGGACAGTATACAATGTACATTATTAACCACTGATGGAGAGATGTATTGTACCAGATCATAGCTACAAATGCTACTTTCCACCTGTAGTCCCCATTTAAAATAAGTTTTTCCACAACACAATCACAGGAAATACTTTGTATTGCACTCCGTTTCCAGTTATTCTGGTTTGAAAGTGGGATGCACCAATTTAAAAATTTGCTTGACTTAGCTACAGTACAGTGTAGAACTTATGTTTTGATTAACCATTTAATAATTGGACATCAAAAGTTGCTTTTTAAAATTATTACAGAATTTGAACCGGGCGAAGCTAATACCATGCCACTTTTGGAGTGCAAGATATTTACAAAGATTATTTTCTATCTCAAATGTATATAGATTTGTACAGTTTTGGCTTAATTACTACATTTAGGATGTTGTTCTATCAGCAAACTGTCTTTTTTTTTTTTTTGAGTCTGTGTACTCCAGTTAATGCGAGATTTATTTCTAAATTAGTTGACGATTATTTCAATAATCAGTTAATCACAATTAATTGTTTCAGTCCAAAATTTGGTGACGGCCAAAATCGGAATTGGTCGGTAAAACACTGCAATCGACGCACCCCTAGCGAAAACAAAAAATATTTTGAGTCTTCTATTATCGATGCAGGTATGAAACTTTCCAATGGATAAGAGGCGAAGCATGGTTGGTCTAAAGTGTCACGATGTAACAAAACAAACACAAAAGAAATGTCTGCTTTGTAGAAAAGCACAAAAAGATTTGCGTGCTTATGGTGCTAGGTGAGTGAGTTTTGCTAAGAACCAGTTCTTTGTGTTTTGACTGCTGAAGCCTCAGTATCAACATTGAGCTGAAGCCTACTGAAAAGTAGAGCTGGATTTCAGAGCGGGATCAAATGCCAAATCTGAAGGTTCTATACATTGAAGAACTCAGGGCTGGAAGATAACCAGCTTAACTCTTGTGACCAGTACAAGGTTCTTAAGAACACTTCTTTTTTTTTTCAGCAGCATAACTCAAACACTGTTATCGTTTTTTTTAATTTTATTTATTTATTTATTTGCTTCTTTAAATGGTTGTCCTACACAGAATCTAAAGAATGTGCCAGTTTGAGCATCAAACGTATTGAAAGAGACTTTGAATGATGTGGCTTTCTGGCTGTGGAGAAACAAACAGGTTATTAACTGGTTTTTTGGATACAAGAGTCATGGAACAACTCTGAGATCAGCCAGGGATTAACGCAAATGAGAACAGTGGGGAAAAAATGTCAAACACTTACCTTAAAAAAAACACAAAAAGCCATGATGAGCCAAGAAAACATTGCAACAATTTCATTTGACGTTTAGCACTGGCTTATCACTGTTTCAACAAGTTAAATTCTGAAAAGACTTCTGAGTCGGATCAGTTATAAAAAAATAAGCTACATTTCCTTGAAGTTTGCTTAACCAGTTAAGTGGCGATGCATTGCTAGATAAATATGATGCACATGAGCATTGAAAATTAGCCATGGCTATAAGTGCTAATGTATACAACAAGTAAAACATATTTATCTGATGGGTTTAACTTCAAATAAATTAATCAATCAACCACCGCCTGATCAGGCTTTTCCTAGCCGCTACCAATTTCTGGTTTTCTTTTGACTCTGAAGTTAGAGAAAGACATTTAGCTTTTTTTATTCATTTATTTATTGGATAGATGAGAGGGATTTAAATCCAGCAGAAAATAGAGGAATTATAAGATTATCCTCAAAGTATATGCTCATCGTGTATTGTACATGTATTGTACATCGTGTATGCGATAGTGTATTGAATTCTTATTAAACTGTGACAAGTGTATTAATTATTTTTGGTTGACCTGCTTAAATGGTTCCTTTGTTTCCGACTATTGATTGAGTAGCAGAAAAATATATAATTTTTTGGTATTTGATTGGCCTTTTCAGGAAAAACTGGCCAATTTTCATACCTCTGGCTGATTAATTGGTAGATTTCTAACACTGTTGCTTCTTATTGTCAGTGTACCACTGAAAAAGCTGCTCGGACACTAAAGAAAGTTGAAAATTTCAGAGTTTAGATTAGTCTCACATTTTACTTTAATAAGACGTCAGAATATCCTGGTGTTAGCCTGCTGTCGGCCTGTTTACACTAGCATTATGTGTAATTTTCCTTTGTTGAATAAGGTGGGTTTGACACGCCTGTCCAAATAAATGAACTTATTCAAGTGACCAAGCATGAAAATTTGCCACACCTGCGTTCATGTCTTGTTCAGAACATTAGCTGTTAAAACATGCTAACAGGTTCTCCCAGTCAGTCCACATTCAAGATTCACCTGTCAAGATTTGAAGTTGAGGGGGGGGGAGATACTAGCTGTCAAAAACACTCAATATATCTGAAATAGAATGAAATAATGTGTATATATTTTTCTTTATTGAAGTTGAGGCTTGAGTAGACGATAAAGCTTCTTGGCATGTTTCATGTATGTGTCAATTGCTCTTATAGTGCAGTTTTGTTGTATTTTCATGCTTCAGACTCTAAATACATGGAAGGCTCAGGTGAGTATGACCCTGTGCTTGGACCTTGGAAGGTCTACAATGATTAACCTGCTTTAGCAGAAATATTAACCTGGAGGATCATCATCTAATCTTCTGGGCTTTGTCTCCTAGGAGCTGTACTATCTGAGAATGCAAAGAACCAAAGAGAAGATGGAGCGGGGAAAGACTGAAGAAGACCTTTACCAGGTAGGACGCTTCTGCCTAACTGGATGAAGGGAGTTGGCTAATTGTGGCAAATTTAAAAAATACCCCTTATATTTTCCGCATTTTTTTCACATTAAATAAAAAAAACAATGTATTTTAATTGGATTTTTAATAGTGGCGCACCAATTTATCGATCAGCCAATTTATCGGTGCCGATTTCCTTAATTTTGGGAGATCGGTGATCGGCCGATTTTTACATATCCACCTATCTTATCTAGCTCGGCAAAGGTCTAAGAATCAACCACTGTCCTCTTTTGTTCTCCAGTGAGAAAGGTTTGACTGACAGACCGGCCCACCAAGTTATGTCTGCACGTCTACTATTAACAATAGTCACCCCACTGTTGCCAACTCAACAACCTTCTTGCTATATTCAGCAACATTTCAGACAAAAAAAATTGAATCGGCCAAAATCAAAATTGGCAGGTTAAGCTTTATAAAAGATCGGTAATCAGCAGTCGGCTAGAAAACTGCAATCAGTGCAGCCCTAATTTTTAATGGTAGATCTATGCAAGGTTACACAAAATAGGGGCCTGGAGGGAAATATGCATGATTATCATGATTTCCCACAAATAAGAATCTGAAAAGTGTGCTATGCGTTCATAGTCAGCCCTCTGACTGAGTGAACTCACACATTCACATGTTCATTTCATGTCCATACTTTGACTAGGGCTTTTCTTCTGCAATTAACTAGTTCTGGACAATAAATTGGTTTTCTCCATTTGTCAAATTTTCTGTTTTTGAAGATTGAATTTTTGGAAAACCAGGATGTTTTTTGTCACATATGCACGCTTTGGGATGTCATAGTTCAGAGCAATGTCAAGCCCACTCAAGAACTACCATTGTGTTTCTTTGACAAGCGTCTATGTATTTCAACTTTGAAGTCAGGTCAACTCAAAGAATGATTTAAATAAAATAAAATTTTTTAGAGATATTGTCTGTCATTTCAATCTTTTTTTAGAAGAAAACATAGGGAAAAAATTATTTTTAAGGAATATATCACCCGGACCTACAAAATCCGTGACAATGCTTGAATAAAAAATGTTTTTTCCCAGGTTTGATAAGTGTTTGATTTCTGTATTGTCCTTGAAATTGAAGAAGAGACACTTTTTTTTTCTCATGGTCTGAAGTTAAGTCAGACCAAACATTTCTTATTTACATCAGTTAGAATTACCAAACTTATTTCCATTTGCCAGAAAACCAAGAATATTTTTTGGTAACTTTCTTTGTATATATTGTGTTTAATCATTAATTTGAGCAGGAAGGTTATTTACCTTAAACATTTGTTTGGATTGTTTCAATGTAATGAATATTTAATATCGATGTTGAAATAAAAGTTGGTTTATATTTTATGTTAAACAATCCTGAAATTGTTTTTTTTTTGGTTAAATTAATGTTTAGTTCTCTGTGTACTGTATATGGTGTGTGTGAAAGAGACATTTCGTGTGAAAGAGACATTTCGTGTGAAAGAGACATTTCAAAACATAAAATTTTGTTATGTTGTAGTTTACCTGAAATACTATTACAACACATTATTAACAGTGATGAATTATAAAAAATAGTGCATTGAAGTTGCCTTTCTTTTTTTTTTAGTTCACTTGTATTGTTTTTATCTCCAACGTGGTGCTGGAAAAGTTTGAAAAATTACCTTGAAAATGCTTGAATTTTACTGTGTGAAAAGTGTAAGAACCCTGTAAGTACAAAGTAATGGTGACTCTGTTTGGCTGTCATTTTTTCTGCAGAACAAGAATAGACTGAAAGTGTGTGTGGCAACATGCAACAGAGCCGACTACTCCAAGTTAGCCCCCATCATGTTTGGGCTCAAATCCCACCCTGAAGAGTTTGAACTGGAAGTCGTGGTTCTTGGTTCCCACCTCATCGACGATTACGGGTGAGAACCTGGAACAACTTTCCATCCGTTCTTCATGGTCGTCAAGGTTTTAACGTTCTCCGCCGTCTCCCTAGAAACACGTTCCGTATGATAGAGCAGGATGACTTCGACATCGGCTCCAAACTTCACACCATCGTGCGAGGTGAAGACGAAGCGGCCATGGTGGAGAGCGTCGGGCTGGCCCTGGTGAAGCTCCCCGACGTCCTCCAGAGGCTACGCCCCGACATCCTGATCGTCCACGGCGACCGTTTTGACGCGCTCGCTCTGGCAACTGCTGCCGCACTGATGAATATTCGGATACTTCATTTGGAGGGAGGCGAGGTAAGAGGACGCTGTATTTTCTGCTTTAATGGGAACTTTATCGTGTTTGTTCTGAAAATTAAAACTATGCGTTTTCTTTTCCGTCTCCTTCAACCCCTGTACAGGTTAGCGGCACTATCGATGACTCAATCCGACACGCCATCAGTAAGCTGGCGCATTATCATGCCTGCTGCACACGCATGGCAGAGCAGCACCTCATCGCCATGTGTGAGGACCACTCGCGCATCCTGCTGGCCGGATGCCCCTCATACGACAAGCTGCTGTCCACTTATCACCGGGATGACTACATGGATATCATCAAAAGCTGGCTAGGTGTGCACAGATTAATTTGGTCCAATCAAATAATGTTTATTCAGTTCCTATATCTTTTTTAAATGTATTTGCAAAATGCATTTTTTTAACATGTTGAAGCCCTCTTGTCTTGCATAGATTTTTTTTTATATATATGTAAGGCTACATAATTTTCTCAAAAGAACTCCTGCCACTCCTAACAGGCAACTTTCCATTTTTGTTCAATTCAAAAATATATTAATTATCCCAAAAGGAAATTAAATTATTAAATGTCATAATTCATTCGCTCTCCAGTAGCAGTCTGTTTTGCAACAAATCCAAAGACACCTCTGACTGAAGACTGTTGCTGTATGACATGACATACTAACAGTCCAATATCCACGCAGAACCATGACACCATCAGTAGTTGGCAAACTGCTAGTCAACCTCATTTGCTTTTGCCGCTCCTCTTTAAATCTGTCTGTTCGTCTAGTTAGAAAGATAGAGCGATGTTGGGGATATAATCCTTTAGGATCCATGAATCTATGGATTTTGATTACGCAAAATAAATCCAAATTTTACATGTCTGTAAAAAATGCTAATGCTAACGGTTTCCAAGAACAAGTAGTTTCTGCTGTGGGAATACAGTTGACTGCAATCAGAGACAATAGGCTGCCTTTGAAAGTCATTGAAGAGTCTTTTCTGAAGGAGAACAATCAGAGCTGATTGGAACAGCAGTCTGCAGAGTCAGGTTAGCGCAATGCTAGCTACAAAGGATTCTGCAGGTGTGGCCACAGTAGTCAAAACACAGCAGAAATTCAAGGAGATCAAACAGTTTTACTTTAACAATAAAAAAAAAAAACATAACAAACGTGGCGGAGCATGTTCTTTATTGTGGAAATTAGTCTGCTCTCCCAAACCAGGATAAGGATCAAGAACGTCGGACGTTTGTTATACTTTAACAAGACGCTAAAGGCCTGTGGCTCAAAGCAAACACGCAGGCGGGCCCAGTTAAGGCCATAAAATCAGATAAAGTTAAACTCTTCACAATGCATTTTATAGAAGGGTTATAAAGTTGAGGGTATAAAGCTAAGATTGAGATTTGTCAAAGTGGGAAAAAACCCTGTTTGTCAGATTACCTTGCAGGTTTATGTTTTCACATAAAAAAAAACCATTGTGCAGGATTGAATTCACTTTAGTTTACAGAAGAAATTTGCTGTTTTCTGATGGCTTTGCAGGTGACAAAGTGAAGGAAAATGACTACATTGTGGCGCTGCAGCACCCCGTCACCACAGACATCCAGCACTCCATTAAAATCTATGGACTGATGCTGGACGCACTGATCTCCTTCAACAAGAGGACGCTCATCCTCTTCCCTAATATCGATGCCGGTTAGTTACATATGTCTTACAATTAATTACGTGTTAGAATATAATCAAAAAGTTGATTTATTGTAAGCATTTAATTCGTTAAATGAAACGCACATTTAGATTGATTAATCATACAACGACGTATATTTTAAATGTTTCGTTTTGTTAATTTAATGACTTTTTTTTTTACCGTGAATAAAATTGCACGAATGAAATTTTTGGGGGAAATTTACAGTATTGCATGAAATCAATGAAAAATTATGTTTTACTTACTTAGGAGGTATGTCAAGGTAGGCTGCACTGCAAAAACATTAAATGTTACTAAGTATTTTTGGTCTAGTTTTGAGTGAAAATATCTCAATACACTTGAAATGAGACAAAACTAACTTAAAAGTAACTTTTCAGCAAGATATCCGAGTTTGTTTTAAGTCAATTTCTTAACATAGATGAAAAAATATTTGTTCTATTGGCATATTATTTCACTTATAACATGGCAAAAAATGTCTTATCAGTGAAATAATCTGCCAATGGAACTAGTACTTTTTCCTCACTATCACTGGATTATTAACTTAAAGCAAACTCCATCTTGCTGAAAATTTCTTTACAAGTTGGTTTTGTCTTATTTCAAGTGTATTGAGATATTGCACCAAAATTACCTGGTACAGTTTTGTTTTTGTAGTGTGCAGTATGTACACACAGTACTTGGTCTAGTTTACTTTTGCATGAATTACTGTGTCTGACATGGAGGAAGAGCATCTTTTTAGCAATATTTTTATTTTTTCCTTCCTCTGAACTTTCTATTAAGACCCTCAGAAGCAACTTCCTGTACCGCTAGCGTCTTTAGTAGTGACCTTTCCTTGCTTCCTCTCCATATGCATGTTGTCAGTTGATTGTGATGTCTTAATTAATATTCAAATTTAGTTCGAAAGGAAATTTTGGATTCTCAGAGTTGAGCGCTTGAAATAAGCTTGACATTTTAAAGCAAATTTCTGAAATATATTCTGATTTGCTGAGATGCGCACCAGTTTGTTTGTTGAACCCAAATAATGCGTTTAGATTCCTCCAGTTAGTTGATTGGAAACGTGTCGCTGCGACTGAAGCAAATCCGTCTCACCTAAACAGGAAGCAAGGAGATGGTGCGCGTCATGCGAAAGAAGGGCATCGAGCAGCACCCCAATTTTCGGGCAATGAAGCACATTCCCTTTGAGCAGTTCATCCAGCTCGTGTCGCACGCCGGCTGCATGATCGGAAACAGCAGCTGCGGCGTCCGGGAGGCCGGGGCCTTCGGCACGCCGGTCATCAACCTTGGAACAAGGCAAACAGGGAGAGAAACGGGTAGGTTTCACTAGCTCTAGATAGCTGTTGTCATGGTGACACCTTTAAGAATTCATTTGATTTACAAAAGTATATACATCTTTTTTTTTTTCTTTTTCTTTACGGAATAATTAAAGTCAGAAGTGTTAGAGGATATTATCTCAAGTTGCTACTTATGAAATATGTCAATTATTTTGCTCTTCAGCCAGAATGTATGTAAAATCATCTTTCTTTATACAGGCAGCGTATCAATTAGTAATGAAAAGTAAGGTCAAATAAGTTGTAGCATTAATATAATCATTTTGATAATATTAAATGTAATAAAAACAATATCATGTAGTGATGACGTTGTGGGCAGAATACTTCAAAGACCTCCTCAATCCCACCAGCATGCCTTCCATTGAGGAAGCTGAGCCTGGGGACTCTGGGTTGGGCTCTCCAATCTCTGGGGACGAGGTCGCCGAGGTGGTTAAAAAGCTCCTCGGTGGCAAGGCTCCGGGGGTGGGTGAGATCCGCCCGGAGTTCCTTAAGGCTCTGGATGTTGTAGGGTTGTGTTGGCTGACACGACTCTGCAATATCGCATGGACATCGGGGGCAGTTCCCCTGGATTGGCAGACTGGGGTGGTGGTCCCCCTGTTCAAAAAGGGGGACCGGAGGGTGTGCTCCAATTATAGGGGGGTCACACTCTTAAGCCTCTCTGGCAAGGTCTATTCAGGGGTCCTGGAGAGGAGGGTCCGTTGGATAGTCGAACCTCGGATTCAGGAAGAGCAGTGTGGTTTTCGTCCTGGTCGTGGAAACTGGACCAGCTCTACACCCTCAGCAGGGTCCTGGAGGGTGCATGGGAGTTCGCCCAACCAGTCTACATGTGTTTTGTGGACTTGGAGAAGGCGTTCGACCGTGTCCCTCAGGGAGCCCTGTGGGGGGTCCTCCGGGAGTATGGGGTACTGGGCCCTTTGATACGGGCTGTCAGGTCCCTGTATGACCGGTGTCAGAGCCTGGTCCGCATTGCCGGCAGTAATCTAGGCTCGTTTCTGGTGAGAGTTGGAGACCCAGGACCCAGGACACGCTGGAGGGACTATGTCTCCCAGCTGACCTGGGAACGCCTTGGGATTCCCCTGGAGGAGCTGGAACAAGTGGCTGGGGAGAGGGAAGTCTGGGCCGCCCTTCTTAAGTTGCTACCCCCGCGACCCGACCCCGGATAAGCAGAAGAAAATGGATGGATGGATCATGTAGTAATCCATCCAGTAATATAGTAATATTTTTGAGCCAAAAACAATCTGCTAATAAATTCTGGCACATGATACCGATACTCAATTGCTGTTGTATTTTTGTTAGCGCTAAAATTTAGATTTTTTTTGTATAGCTTTGTTTAAAAAGTTGGGCGGAAATTTTTTTTTAAATGTATTTATTTTTCCAAAGGCTGCTTGTCACAAAAGCCAAAAGATCCCATTTATTACAAAAGGCTTAAATAAGTTTACTGAGAGTCCACACATCTGAGAAATATATTCTGCACTGGAATATTTTTTGGAGTTTAGGAGGTTTTTAACGCCTGAATGATTCATGAGGTCACATTAAGTGATTTAAAAACACAAAATTCTGATGATGGCTAAGATATGGACAAAATAAAAGATGAAAAAGGAGCCAGCCCATAGAAAAAGCATGAAGAACTATTACTGTCTTAATATATTATAAGACAATCTGTCTCCTTGGAAACAGAATGTTAAAACATGAGTGCCACAAGTTTCCAACACACCCATATTTTCCACATTACGTAACACATTAGCAAATGCTTTTTCCACGTTTGTCAACCTAGCAAAGGGTTGATGTGAACATGTAGTTATTTTGTTGAGAGAACACCTCACTCACAAAGAATCAAGTTACGTTTCCTTATTTTACTAATCAACCCCTCCATGTTTTGACTTTTTAAGCATGAGTTTATCTTTAAAACTGCAACAACATTTCTGTCTTTCAGGTGAAAACGTTTTACATGTCAGAGACGCTGACAGCGATAATAAGATCTACCACGCTTTGGAGCTTCAGTTTGGAAAGCGATATCCGGGGTAGGAACTTCCTGAGTTTCCCACCGGATTGATGGGCTCCACTTGACTGTATTTTGGGACCTTTCTGCACTTTTTGAAAAAAAAATTTATTCCAGTTTTAAGTTAAAACAAAGATGTAAACATTGATTAAGTAAGCTGGAATCCAGTAAAATATTTTTTAAATTTGGATTTAACTTGATTGACAAAGCAAATGGCACATCTTCTTACAGAGAGACACCGTGATAGCCTGACATTTTACCACATTTAAGAAAATCTAGTGTGACCTTTGCTAGAGGGGATTGAAAATTAAGTTCACTGAATTCTTTAAAAGTAAAAAATTTACCCAGTTTAGCAACTTGTAAAGAAATTTGTCTTTGAAACAATCATTATAGTCCCTGCGTGTTATTTAAAAAATGACACGCATAAACATGTGCATTTGTAACTACAGCTCGTAGTTAATCGAGTGATTTGATCAAAAAAGTATGTTTTTAAGAAACGTAATGACGTTAACATTTATTTACAGCTCTAAAATCTACGGTGACGGCAATGCAGTGCCCCGGATTCTGAAGTTTCTGAGTAGCATCGACCTGAAGGAGCCGCTCCAGAAGACCTTCTGCTTTCCTCCTGTGAAAGACACCATCTCCCAGGACATCGATCACATCCTGGAAACACAGAGCGCTCTGGCTGTCGACCTGGGCGGCACCAACCTGAGGGTGGCCATCGTCTGCATGCGGGTAGGGCTAAGAGACGATTACCTAAAGAGACCGATAGCGCTCACAAATCTAATGGAAAAGTTTTATTAATTTCAGTAATTTAATTCAAAAAGTGCTTTGTCATGAGAATAACTGTTGCTGTTCAGAGTGCTATAGCAAAGCATGTTCCTGGAAAGTTGCGTGGAAGGAAAAACTGTGGTGGGAAAAGACTGCATCTGTATTATTATTTTCACACAGTTGTTTCTTCAGTTTTATTAATATGAGGATTTCTTTTAAAGTAGAGCTTGAATTTCATGGAGAGAAAAAAATTTGTGAACTTAAATCTGCGATATGGACTGAAAGTTTTGTCATGATATTTTATGGTTCTATAGCACAATCTAAAACAATTAAAATGGTTGGAACTCTTTATAAAAGAATTTAAGGCTTTGAACAAATGTTAAATGAAAATTTTTATTATAAGAAATTTATTGTGATAAATGATAAATGATTTACACAACATGTAGATTTATTACCTTTCTGAATCTTTAGCTGTATATTGTGAAAATGAAACTGTTGATTCAATAATTTCCATTCTTTTCCCTTTCTCTCTTTGTCCAGGGCAACATAGTAAAGAAATACACAGAGCCTAATCCGAAGACCTTCGAGGACAGGATGCATTTGATATTAAAGATGTGCAAAGAAGCAGTGCAAGGTGCTGTGCGGCTCAACTGCAGGATCCTGGGCGTTGGTATGGAAACGTGCAGCTCCTCCCCCTGCTGGACCGAAAACAGCTGTGAAGCTGAGCTACGGGAATCTCAAACATATATTGTTTTTTTTTTCTCCACACGTTAGGAATTTCTACTGGCGGCCGTGTGAACCCGCAGGAAGGCATCGTCCTTCACTCCACCAAGCTGATCCAGGAGTGGTCCTCAGTGGACCTGAGGACCCCCATCTCGGACGCCCTGGGCCTGCCCGTCTGGGTCGACAACGACGGCAACTGTGCCGCGCTGGCCGAGAAGAAGTTCGGCCACGGCAGGGGGGTGGATAACTTCGTCACAGTCATCACAGGAACAGGTGAGAAATGAGTATGGCGTAAAATCACTCATTCAATTTTATGTCACATTTACTACTAACCCGCTGTTATGACATCAAAATTGAGAATCGTCACTAACACTGCAAAAACACAAAACTTGCCGTGTAGTTTTGGTCCAGTTTCTAATGCAAATATCTTAGTACTGTTGAAATAAGACAAAACTGACTTACAAGTAACTTTTCAACAAAATATAGCTGAAAAGCTTTGAAAATTATTGATTTAAAATTATGTTTTAAGTCAGTGACTCCCTCAGTATTGACTTTTAAAGTACTAGTTCTTCTGGCAGATTTTTTTTTCATTTAAAACATGGAAGAAAATGTCTGGTTATAAGTGAGATAATCTGTGAGTGAAACTAATACTTTGTTTTAATCCGTATGAAGGAATTATTTACTTTTAACAAGCTGCTATTTCTTGCTGAAAAGTTGCTTGTAGGTTAGTTTTGTCTTAATTCAAGTTTACTAAGATATTTGCACTACAAACTAGACAAAAATACTTGGTAAGATTTTGTGTTTTTGCTGTTAACTGAGCATAATTGACTAAAGTTGCTTTAAGAAACCTTATTGGAAGTGAGGTGGATGTTTATTTCTACATGTAACGACTTTATTTTTTTCCCCTAAGATTTAAAATGTAAAAAAAACGTTATTCATTTTAAAAAACTGAAAATCCATATAATTATGTTGCATTTATGAAATCTTTTCAAGGTTTTTTTTGGTTTGTTTTTTTTTTGGCATTTTTTTAACCAAGTTTAACAATTAAAACCATGATTTCTAATTCATCACTTGAATTGTTGTATCAGGTGCACTGATAGCTTAAAAAATGTTCATATTTTGCCTCCCTAGGTATTGGAGGAGGTATTATCCATAACTCCGAGCTGATCCATGGCAGCACCTTCTGCGCCGCTGAGCTGGGTCACATCAAGGTTTCTCTGGACGGCCCAGAGTGTTCCTGCGGCAGCCAGGGCTGCATCGAAGCCTTCGCGTCCGGAATGGCCCTGCAGAGGGAGGCCAAGCGATTGCACGACGGTGAGCGCCATCATGTCTGCTATTTCATTTTCTTTTTGACAGCACTATTCAAAAAGTTGTGACCTGTTGGGGCTTCCTTTCTCCAGAGGAGCTGCTGAAGATGGACGGGATGGATGCGAAGCTTGCCGAGCCGATCACCGCCGCCCACCTCATCAGCGCAGCCAAAAACGGCAACTCCAAGGCCAACGCTGTCCTGGACAAAGGTTGGAGCACAGACGCTGACACACAATCACATATGCAGAATTTTGGTTTAAACTGCAAACCGTAAAAAATGAAAAGCCTATATTGACAAAAAAAAGTAGCCATCAAGACATCTGAAATTGTTTTTAAGTGTCTTATTTTAAAGATAAAATAAGGCGCTGATTATAAACACGCCAGTGCACTATAATAATCGGAGTTGTAGCCATTGAAGTGATCAAAATTATAGAGAAAAACGTTTTACTGTTTTATTTAATATTTCAGTTATCGAAGAACTTCAGGTTGTGAGCTAATGAGGCATTCGGGATGATTTAGATTTTTAAATACATTAAAATGATTCATCCCCTTTAACCGAGTCGTTGAAAAATAAATAAAAAGCATTCACTGAAGTTCAATATTTCATAACGTAGCTAAACATATCTTATAAAATTATTACATTCAGTCTTTGAAAATATACTAGTGACTAATGGGATTTATTTATTTTTTCTTAATGTGCAAAGATTACCCCGAACTTTCAGCAGGTGGTATTTTTTGTGCACAAAGCTCTGCCCTTTGAGAACACAAAGCTGTTTGGTCTGGCTGTAATTGATAGACTGTACATAAATACGGATTAACTTTTTACTATACTGCTCTACATTACAATGTCACCAGGTGACTCTGAACATTTCCAAGCTATGAATTGATGATTAGAACAAATTGTGGATGTGCCATAACTTTCTCCACCTGAAAAGAAACAAAACCAAAGTTATCATCTTTAGACGTAAAGAGGAACGATTCAGAGTCCTCATTCAGCTTCAGTTGTTAGCTAGAAACTAGTGAAGACAAAGTGATGGTCCCACACCTGAACCTTCAGAGACACATAAAGACAGTTACAAAATCAGCCTTCTACCACCTGAAGAACATTTTCAGGATTAAAGGACTAATGTCCCAGCAAGATCTAGAGAAACTCTATCTATGTGTTTGTCTTTAGACACATTGATCACTGCAGCAGTGTATTCACAAGTCTGCCTAAAAAAAAATCAGTCAACTGACCCAGAACGCTGCTGCTTTCTCACTTACAACACACAAACTCTGCGTTTTGGTCATAAACTCTGGTCACCTGTTTTTTTCACTTGCGAATAGCTTTGGTAATTTTCTCATCAGCGAGTTGAAGGTTTATTTTTGCTTTGGATGAAGAAGAAAGCTGAAAAATTAGAAGGAAAATCCAACCGTGTTGTGTCTTCTTCCTGTCGCAGCGTCCCTGGCGCTCGGCGTAGGGATCGTCAACATCCTCCACATAGTCAACCCGTCTCTGGTGATTTTGTCCGGAGTCCTGGCGTCTTACTACCAGGCCCCGGTGCAGCAGGTCATGTTAGAGAGAGCGCTGTTCTCCGCCCAGAGCATCAAGGTCGTCAAGTCCGACCTGGAAGAACCGGCCCTGCTCGGCGCTGCTAGCATGGTGTTGGACTACGCTACAAGGAGGACGTACTGAGAGAACTGGAAACGCACTTGGAACATGTTTTACCAGAATATATCAAGTAAACATTGATAAAAGGAGGAAGGGCTTGTAGTAAAGACTTGAATCTTGTATTGCAATGAATCCTTATCCTAATTTAAGCTGTTTTTGGGAGAACAACCCTAGAAATCGATTGCTTGTTTACAGATATTAATGACTGTGGTTTGAAACTGGGGAGGGCTGAAGAGGTGATTAACTAGTTTATTGCACAATATTCCGAGTTTTTTTTCTAGCTAAATTATTGGGTTGGGTTTTTTTTTATCTTTGTTGTCATTTGCCATCTAAACTGTGAAGCATTTTCCATTTGCCTTTGTGTTTTGGTGAATTTAGGCAAATCTAATACTACATGTTCCATAAAGTTTATCAATGTGTCGTCTGCTAACATCAGCAGCATGACGATGGCTAAGCTGATTCCACTATGGTTCAGATTATAAACCATTTGAAGCCTTTTATTTAATTTTATTTCCAACAGATCTGTACTAGTTCTTGGCTCCATCAGTCGAAACAAAGATGCTCCGGATCTACCGAATCTTTTTAAGTCTTTAAGCCAAATTTCTGTGTGCAATATGTCGGTGGCAATCTTACTGTTGTAGCGAATCTGTCTAATGTGTGGAAATTGGTGAAGGGGAACAACAGAGCAAAGGACATGTCTGCTAACCATTACTCAAGAGGATGTTGTTTTCTAGAGAATGAAAATATTCACTTAGCTTTTAAATGTGTTTTTTTTTTTGTTTTTTTACTTTTTTCCCCAATATGCTCAGATTTATGTTCTCCCATCACAGGACCTTGTGAGTTCTCCGAAACCTTTTCCAAACCCAAATAGCGCCCTTGAAAGAATCCCCAGACGTTCCCACCTTAAAGAGCTGCAATTCCCAAAATATTCCATCATTTTAGAGGTACTTTGCTTCAGTTTAAAGCTAGCAGTCTTTGCTGTAAGCCCAAACTCAGTGGATCACTTTTACCTGACTGTTTTCTGGTATTAAATCTTGACTTTAGTCTTGTTTTGACAAAGTGGACCTTATTTCTTTCACTGCAGTAAAAAAACTGTTTGTTCTGATCAAATTTTATCATCATTTTATTGTGTTTGAATGTTTCTGGTGCTATTTGGGCTGCAAAATAAAAGTACTTATGTGTGTTTTGGGTGGGAGAAGGAAATGCTAGTTCTAAACTGACATACAAGTGGTGGGAAGTAGGCAGAGTACAGTTCCTTACTGTAAAACAAAGTTTACTGAAGCTCTTAAGCTTTGGGGGTAATTTTTATTTTTTAACAAAACTCAGATGTGACCAAAGTGTTGAGACATTCTGCTGAATGTTCTAAATCTGTTAAACCGGCTTAATTTGTCAGGTTTCTCTATATAATTTATTATTGTCTTGTCTTCCGGAGGGGGAGGGAATGCCAGCTATTGTTGTGTTTAATGTTATGAATTTTATTTAGACTGCACATCACATGAGGCTGTACTGACAGAAAACCTTCTTACAGCTGCTACAGTCTGGTGAGATGGATGTATAGAATGTTTTCCACATTACCACTGACCTTATGAAAACGTTCGGAGGATGCCTTTTGAAGATAAATAATGAGATTTGTATGTACTTCTACATGTGTTGTACATTATGTGCTGTATAAACTTTAAAAATATATTTCTAGAAGCTTAATGATTTTGTTGGTCCAATTAATAAAACATTTTGGATATAAAGAGTCTTTATGTGTTCAGTTATGTTTCGCGTTAGAAGGCGGTGTCCCTCAGGGATCAGTTTCAGCACCACTTTTGTTCAACCTTCATATAGTTCATAATATAAAATAAAACTTGGTTTTGTGCATCATTTATGAAACTTGGTTGCATTTGTACACTTTCTGGCCCACATTCATGATTTTAAGGCTCACTCAGATTACGCTCATGTTGTAAAACCCAGCCTTTTTTTCCTCCCACCTGCATACTTCAACAGGCAGGTGAATGTTTGCTTGTCACCTGAGATCTCAAGAGAGACTATCGGAGTTAATTATTAAACAGTGGGGCACAGTCCTCTAGCAGGACACAACGTTTGTTGCAAGGACGGCGTTACAATGTCAGCTTGTGCGCTACGGAAGGAAGGGATAAAGCTCAAAATGGATACTTTGTGATTTTGTAGAATCACTAGAATTTGCTGGGGTCAGATTAAAGTAGTGTTATGTCTGGTAAAAAAAAAAAAAAGTATCCCTCTTACCAAGTATGTGTTGTCTAGTTTCTAGTGCAAATATCTTGATACACTTTAAAATAAGACTAAACTAATTTACAAGTAGCTTTTTAGCTAAATATAGGAGCTTGTTTTAAGTAATTCCTTAATATTTATTTAAAAATGCTCATTCCCGTGGCAGAATATTTCACTTACAGCAAGACATTTTTTCCTAAAAGTGAAATAATCTGCCTTTGGAACTGGTACTTTTTTTAATCAATGCAAAAGAAGGTGTACGAGGAGCAGAGAAACATACCTCTGAATCTTATTTTGTCACATTTCAACACAAAATCAATAAATTTTACAAGGATTTTATGTGACGATTTTAAAGGGATAGAGGGAGGAAGCATAATTTTCTTTTTTTTTTCCCCCCTTACAAAAAAACAGTTATTTCCATTTTTACTTATCTTTTTGGGCTCAATACTTTGATCCACCATGACCGTTTCACCCTGATTACAGCCGCAGGTCTTAGATTTACGGTATGTCTTGTCTTCACCGTCGAGACAAACATTTGCCCATTTTTCTTTGGGGAAAAAACTCAGGTTCTGCTAGATTCTAAAAAAGTCCACTCCACAGCATGATGCTTCCTCCACTCTGTTTCACTTGTTCTCCATAAAGATATTTATGCCCATGTTGTCTTCATGGTGGTACTTGCTCACTAATGTTCTCAAATTAAACTTTGAGGCCATCACACTTATCCTGAAATTATACTAAAACCAATTGTACTTGGTTTAGAAAAATGGACTATATTAATTGGTTTAGGGGTCTCAAACTCCAGTCCTCGAGGGCCGCTGTCCTGCAACTTTTAGATGTGCCTCTGCTGTGCCACACCTGAATATAATAATTAGGTCATTAGCAAGGCTGGGAGAACTGATCTACACAAGGAGGAGGTAATTAAGCCATTTCATTCCAGCGTTTTGTACCTGTGCCACATCTAAAAACTGCAGGACAGCGGCCCTCGAGGACTGGAGTTTGAGACTCCTGTTAATTGGGTAGCTTCTTGAATGCAGATGGTTGCATAAGTGTTGAAAGGAAATCAGGCTGCAATACTCTCAACTTGTTTGCATGCTAAGCTTTTCAAATTATTTTGTAAAAATGAATAAATAGATAAATGAACACAAAAATATATGGTATTTATGCATTACTTTGTTTTGGTCAATCCCTGAAAGTTAAGGTGAAATACAGTGGAATCTGGGATTTTAATTAGACAAAGTATGAAAAGGTGTCGATGTTTGAATAGGCTACTTATGCAAGGCAATGTGTTGTATGTAAGCTAAATTAAGAGAAGTGGAGTACTGTCCTGATAGTATTATACAAGTAGAAGGAATTAAAAGAATAGGCTGAAAGCATACCAGATTAAATAAGAATCTCTCAAACCTATTGCGACGACACACCTGTAATATGTATTTAAATTCTTCTGGACTGGAAGGCCCATACTGGTTCATATGGGATTCTGAACAAAGGTAGTTATTATTCTGGTTTAAATTGAGAACGTTTCTTATTAGTACTTACTTAATTTTTCATCAAAACAGTGTTCACAAAGGCACAGCCACTCTTTAACATATTTTCAGAACAACATTTACGAATAAGACATTATTACATGACTTTTGTTACTAACGTGTCAACAGAAAATCTTTTCTTGATCCCTTATAAACTTTAAGGGAAATAAAACAAGGAAATGTTAAGAACTTAACAGTATATCAACAGAGCTGTATAAAAACGCTACTTATAGTCTCTGTAACTGCGGGGGGAGGAGGATTAACAGCTTTTACACACGTAGTTGATCATGGGACCCGCAGGCAATGATTAAAGAGATGTAATTGGTCCAATTCTGATGTAATTTGTCACTGATTGGCTACTAATACTGCCAATCCCCAATCCTGCCTTTTGATTGGTTGTCCCCCTGTTTCCGCTTCGACAGCTATAGATTTGTCACCCCTCCCCTCGCCCTTCTTCCCGTTTAGCTGATAGCTCTCCGTGGGTCCCAGCACCTGCTTGTCGTTTCTCCCGTTTCTCCTCCCGCAGGCTCTCCCGACATGGATGATTTTGACATGCTGAACGCGCCCGCCGCTGGAAACGGCGTGGGCTCGGACGAAGACCCGGCCGCCGCTTTCCTGGCCCAACAGGAGAGCGAAATTGCGGGGATCGAGAATGACGAGGGCTTCAGCATCCTGGACGGCGGAGAGGTCCCTTCGTCGCTCAGAGACTCTAACGGTTCGTCCCCGCTGTGCTCCGACGGAGGGACCGTAACGCCTCCATTCAGGGTTATTTCGCTGGTCTCTAGCTACCGTTAATACCCGGGGATATTACGGAGGTGGAAGACGTTAAATTATAAATGCTCGCGGTAACACAAACGGTAATTTGACACGGCATTTGGTGCGCCTAGCTAATGCTAATGCTAATGGAGCTGTCATTTGTTTGCTGTCGGGTTTATTTAAGATTAATTCGAGTTCCTGGAACAGTTAAGAGCTTGTATTATGATTCGGTGTGGTTTCGTAATGTGCTTTGTTTAATAAATGCAGTATTTGCCATCGTTTCATATGGGCTTAAAGGCTTGTGATAACATCAGTTTTCTTGGCCGTGTCATTCATTGCTGGTTGCCGTTCACACAACGTTACTAATAACCGCAGGAAGACATTTATGTAGGACGCAGCAACCTTTGACCATAATGTGTCATTTTAACTGTTGGTTAGAAATGCTGACATGTCATACATAAAATTGTGCCCATATGAAACTCCTAAAGCGTTAAACATTATTACTCGAAATTTTTCCCTTTGTGTTTTTATATGTATGGTTTTATTTTCTAACTTTTTGTATTTTTTATATTTTTTTTAATAGACGGCGCCATCAATGGAGAGTTTCACGGGGTAATACTTCCATTATTTTCTCCTATAAGTTTCTGTTTCCCCCCCAGTTTGACTGAATTCGCAGCTACTTATGTCTTTTAACCTTTCATTAAAGAAATGTGTATTTAGCCTTTACAGGCTTCACAAACCGATGGAAACGGATGTTTTAGTTTGGACTTTGTTTCTTGCTGTGGTCTTGATTTTGGGGGGGAAAACTAAAATTTTCTACCTCAATTTTACTGGAACCCAAACTTTATTCTGCATACCTTCTTACACTAAACTTAATGACTTTTTTTTGTTGTTTTGAAGCTGATGAGAGTCATAGAACCACATTTATTTTTTTCAGTAGAGCATGAGGAAAATCTTGATAAATTGTTTAAACTGTTTGTTTTACAATGTAGATACAAAACCTCCTCAAAATGAGTTTTGGAATTGACACTTGCTTGACGTGAAACTTTGCATAGAGACAAGCTTTGCACATTTTCAGGCTGAAAAATCCCCAACTGGTTTCTTTCTGTATTTTTTTGTTTGTTTTCTTGCGAAATGATAAGGTAAAGTCGGAGATGAACAGAGTAATGTATATGGTAGAAAATTCTCACCGAGTTTCAGTTTTTACTATATCATTACTTCAGTCTAGAACCGTGTGCCTCGAGGTTCTGGTAGTTGATGACTCCGGCTTCCTTTTCCTGTGCTGTCATTGCAACATTTCGTCCTTTGCACCGTCAGGACTTCTGGCAGAGAGAGAGAGAAGAAGCCCACTTTTAGGAATGGATGTGGTGCCTGCAAATGAGAAATAAAGGACGAAAGATGCCAGATGCAGTGTTAGGATTATAGTCAGGAGGAATCTATTAATCTTTCAGAAAGCTATTAAATAATACGTATATATATTTTTATCAGAACGTCATTGAAAAGTTAATGTTTTGTTTTGAAGGAAAGCAACGGCCCATCAGATGCCTATGCAGCCATTTCCAACGCCGACCGGCTGCAGGCTGAACCTGAAAGTCTCCGGAAGTGGAGGGAGGAACAACGAGAGAGGCTGGAGGTGCTAGGTAGGTTCAGAGAGATGACTCGGTTCTGAAGCAGCTCATGAACGACTTTCTGTGCTGCGACAAGTAAAAGCCCAAAGAGTCAAAACCAGTAGTTCTTTTCTCTACATGGTGCGATCTGCACAGAGAAACGGTCAGTTAATTTCTCTGATTTGTTGATCATCTCTTGAGTCCACTTGTGATTCATGTAGCCACATCTCTATCGGTTATCGTATTCATATTGCAGTCATATTTATTCATAGTTACATCGACCTCCTGCACTGAATTTGCAGCATGATTTAAATGGCGAACCAGTCAGTGTTTTACCGTTTTCCTATGTTGAATAAAAATGAGACATCCAGCGCAGTTTCTCACTGAAATAAAGTCTGTCCTAATGTAACATTTTTGTTTTTTAGTATCAAACTTGTCAAAAGTTAGTCGCATAGTAAAAATGCTCGAAAAGGCTTTGCTCAGGGTTCCTGTGCAGTCTGGAAAATACACTTTGAATATTTTATTCCTGTCATGTAAAAGTTGAACCATTCCTTATATCTTTCCTTTTTCCTTTTATCCTTTTTCTTTTTCTGCGCCATCCTTTCTTACATTTTTTTCTTTCCTTCTGATTTTCCTTATGTTTTCCTTCATTCCTCCCGTTCATTCGTCATTCTCTTGGTTTTTTTTCACCTTTCATCCTTGTTTCCTGCCTTCTTTTCCTTCTGCTCTTCCTTATTTCCTTTCAATCCATCCTTCCTCCTTTGCTCCTCATCTTTCTACCATCCCTCATTTAACTTGATCCTTCCTTGTCCTTTAAAAAAAAAAACACACGACGCTAAAAAGAACTAACAAAACAAACAAAAAAGACAATTAATACAGAAATAAACATTGAAATTCCTTTTAATGGTAAAAATTGCAGTGTACAAGAGTCTGAGTTTAATATGTTTTTTGTCTCATTTTTCATTCTTCTCCCGTTTGTTCCCCTCCCGTGCCTCGCCGCATTCCCTCTGCAGATGCCAACTCACGCAAGCAGGAGTCCGAGTGGAAGGAGAAGGCCAAGTTGGAGCTGGAGGACTGGCATGCCAGGCAGAACGAGCAGCTGGAGAAAACTAAATCCAACAACAGGTAGAGGCTTTGTGGCGGGATTCCAAAACGGCAACCCAATACGGGTTTACGCTTGGGAGGCCCTCAGCTGTTACTGCAGCCTGGAAAACGCGTAGAATGTGTTTAACTGTTTAGATTAAACCAAAACAAAGCATATTTAGATTTAGATTTGAATCAACAGGATATAGCCTTTTAGTTAGTTTCTCACTCATCTTACTGAATGTATGCTGCTCTGCGGTGTCCTTGGTAACGACAAACACAATCACCTGTGAGCCTCTCCTCTTCTTTGAGCTGGTGAAACTCTTCATTTTTAAGGTCAAAAAAAGCTGATGGTTGGACTTTATATCTGAGTGCTAACCGATGATAACGTCTGTTTTTTTTCTATCCCCTCCTCCCTGTTACTGTTTTTTTCTCGCCTCTCCTGCCTTCTCGCTGCTCTGTCGTTGGGCGGATGTTTGTCCAGAGTGCTGGATGAAGACTTCTACAAGCAGCCCTTCTCTGACCTCATTGGTTATGTGTATGTTTATCCAACTAACATCCTCCTTCTTAATACCTTTTTGTTTCCCTCTCATATCGCTCACGTTTTCTCCACAGCACACATCACAGTTATCTCATAGTAAATGAGTCACCCTTTAGTATTGCCATGTTTCTTTTAAATCCAATTTATTTTAAGTTTTGGATTTCTCCCTTCATAAATACTACGTCCAGTGATGTTTACAGACCCATTCGTCTGCATGTCAACTGAGTGGATGCCTTTCATGACGCTTATTAGAACTACTAATATGAAATATTTATTAAAATGCTAAACCACTCACTTGCATGTTGTTACACCAGAGGTAGACCGATTGATTAATTTGTCCAAAGAGGATCCTGAAATTGACTCCCTACTAACTTTCTTGTCGTTCCCAGCAATTGCCAGAAGGTTGATGAAACTGAAATCTTATTAAAAAAATGTTTCACTTTTTTTATTTGAATTCATCGGAGTGCGAATAAAATTTGAATAAGTACCAGGGCTGCGACCGACAATTATTTTAGCAATCGATTATTCTGACGCTCAATTGATTGGTCTGATTTGAAAAATTGGCACCTTCTGTAGGTTTTTTTATTTTTATTTAACAACTTGCAACTTTCTGGACAATATTAGAGATAAATTAAAAGATGCAAATGAGCAAATCAGTTATGTTTTTGAATATGACAATAAAATTCTGTTTCCTAAAATGCAATGTGTACAGTAGCATTTCCTTAGTGTGTTCATCTGCAGCCTAAAGAATGACGGCTAATCTGCAGATTATTATTATTTTTATTTATTTATTTATTTAATTTTTATGAATTGGATAACAAAAGATGCTTAATAGGAGATTTTTTTATTTGTAATATTTTTACAGAGTCTGAACCAGGTGAAGCTAAAAATGGGATTGAGAAGTTCTGGGTAAAAGAGATTTACAGACAAAACAAAGTCTCACCGCAAATATTTTATATAAATAGTATTTTATCTTTTGCACGGTTTTGGCTTACTTACTGCCCTGACTGCAAATTCAGCAAATGGCCTCTTTTAGAGTCTGTGTACTCCAGTTAACGATTACGGTAATCTATTACTAAATTAGTTGACGATTATTTCATTAATCACGATTAATTTGATCGTGTCAGCCGTAATGAGAACGTGCTCAAACTGTTCAGAGGTTGGAATACACGAGTCAAAGTCGAGAGTAAAGTTTTTGACTAATTAGCCAATTAAAAGGAAAACTGCATCTATTTCTGTTCTTCTTCTTTCTGTAGCTTTAATACATCGGCCCTTTAGTTTCGGTCCACTTCAACATTAAAACATGCCTCACAAGTCGTCAGTCACATTCATCCAGATCGTCTCCATTCTTCCAAAACTGCTTGTTTTCATTCTCTGTTCATCACTCACACCTGTGCCGTTTTCTCCTGAAGTTGCATCAGGATATAGGAAACCTTACCAACAATAATTTGCTTCTGTTTTTGTTTCAAAATAAAGCGTTCTCATGTTTTTCTTTTACATTTTCTCTTTGACGTAAACTTACTGAGGAGTAGGGTGCTTAAGGATTCGCTTGAAGCAGTTGTGCGTTTGCATTAATCAGTCTGTGATGTTGTAGATGATCAATTTGTTCACCTTTTGGTGTATTTTTAAACTTTATTGCTCTGTGGTTCAATATAATGTAGCTTTATAACGTTTTAGATTAAACTTCCCGCACCTTCAAGATAACTTTGCTTCATGACAGACAACTGCTTCAAACAAGACAGCTCTCATGCTGTATTAGAAATGTGTTTTGTAGCTGCTGACGTGCTGATAGTCGAATTTCATGGCAGATAATTGAAGGTGAAATGGGATGGCTGAAGTCGTCTTATTTCGAGATGCACCAGGAATTTGATTGGTGGCTGGATTTGATCGATTTTCATCTTGACGAGCCCGAACCGGAGAAAAGGCGGGCAGTGACTCAAAGATCCAAACTATGTCTGATCAGTGAGTTCACACTGACGACTACACTCCTGATGTAGAAGTTTAAAAAAGATGTCAGAAAGATTGAAGAATATTTAGGGGAAATAAACCAAACTTTTTAAACGCGTGGAGACGTGTCTTGAGGTTGTGAGAGTGAGTGACACTTTGAGAAGAGTGTTAGGGTTAGGGAGCTGATTAAAGAAATGTTTTGAGCTTTTAACCGCCTGTTTATGGCTGCAACTAGTGATTATTTTAGTTATGTTATATTGAAATAAATTGGCACATTCTGCAGGCGTTTCATTTGACTACTAGTCCCCCTCCGCCCCCCCCCCCCCCCCCCCCCCCCCCCCAAATATTAGAAATGTATTAAAAGTTGTAAACAAACAAATTTTTGTAAAATGAAAATGGTATGGCCTAAAATTCAACAACACAGTATTCCTTTAGTGAATGCTTGATTATTTGTGGCAAAGGATGCATCTGTTGCTAAAAAATACTGCTAACTTATTTTGATTAATTGAATAGCAAAAGGAGCTTAAAATGTTTTTTTTAATTTATTTATGTTTTTACATAATTTGAACCAGTTGAAGCTCAAACTAGGTCACTTGAGTTCTAGGTAGAACATATTTGTAGACAAAGGAGTATTTTTGTCTTTGCAGTTTGCACATATGTTTTTGTACAGTTTTGGATTAATCATTTCTCTTGAGTGTTTTTTCTTTTAGCAAATGGCCATTTTTACAGTCTGCGTACTCCAGATAATGATTAATTGATTACTAAATTAGTAGAAGATTTCAATAACGGATCAATCCATGATTAATCGCTGATGACCACTCGTGGCTAGAAGAAGGTTTTCAGTGCCGTTCTTTGACATTTTGTATTAGTTTTGTGAAGGAAAATCAAAATGTACTAAAGTCAGCTTCACGATGTCAAAGTTTTAGGAAGAAACCGATTGAAAATGAGCCACTCATTTCTGATTGGTGCATCTCTAGTATTACAGGGGGCTGATTACCACTTTATGGAAGGTTTGTTTTGCACATCAAATCAGCATGTGGGGGTGCTGAGGTGGGATGCAGCCCACTTTAATACTACTAGCTCAAAGTATCTGCTGTGAAACGGGTTGATATGCCATAGACATGTGCAGCCTTTGGTTTGGACTTGACCTCAGAGCTCTGACCTGTATGAGGCTGATTGACAGTCGGCGTGGTGAGAGCTGGATAAAATGCTCCTTCTATTTGTTCTCACACAAATTTCAATTCATTGGCAAATAGTTTTTTGCTTACTGAACCAAAAGCTGCACAGAAATGATTTCTGTAGGTAGAATAAAGAAAACTGTCGCTTTGGCATGTTTGGCTTCCACATCTGCAATGAGCTAATTTTTGTTGTCTTTCATTTCACTCGCCCCTCTCCTTCTCTCTCTCTCTCTCTCTCTTTTGAATTCTGACCGGTGAAACTGTTTCTCCCTGTTTTCTTTTCCTCTGCGCCTTAAAGCACACACATTAACCATCCTTGCTACCGCCTAGACCAGTTAAGTAAACAAACGAAACCCCAGAAACTTTTAAGTATTTGATATTTTCGAGGACGGAATCCATCTTGTGACTGTTCCTTTTTTTTTTTTTTTCTTTCTTATTTGTTGTTCAGTTTAGTTGCTTCGTCTTTTAGCTCCACTGATTGCTGTAATGTCCCTTCTTTGACGTCGTTGTCCTTCTAGTCCCTTGTGTTTGGTAGACGGTTGTGACGGTGAATGTTGGTTAGTTTCCCATCCCCCATTTTACTGTGTTTACTTTTTTATCATTATTATTATTTTGAGCTGAATTTGTGTTTACGGACAGTGTGGGAACTCCGAGTAAATCAGTGTAAATAAAGATCAACTCTGGGGGTGGTATTATGTGGGTGGGTGTTAGGACAGTTTCTTTTTTTTTCATAGCCTGGATTGGATCTCAAAAGGTCTTGGTGATTAACTTTATTTTATATATATATACAGTATATATATACTTTTTTTTTTTTTTTTACACTTTTCGGTCCGTTTTCAGATATGTTCGTTTAGTTTTTTCACACACAATATGAAAGAAAACCATACCTGCTCCTTTGCCGCAGCACAGCGCATGGCTAAGTCGCAGTAGCTTGGTTAAAGAAAAAGGGGGGGGGAAAGCCAAAGCTTTCTGCTATTGGTCATATATTTAATGAATGTTCTCTACCTGGGTGAGATTTTTTATCAAATGTGCACCCACCAGGCAAGCTTTAGCGTATTTGTATGAGTTAATGGTGTTTAACCAGCTAAAACTCTTTTTCAGCCTTTTATTTGTTTTGGCTAAGTTTGTCTTCCTTTTTGATGATTTTCTTTAATCGGTGGTATTGTACCTCTGCTTGGTGTTGTGGCTTGTCTCACGAGTCGGGTAATTGCGGTGTTATGTGTGAGCAAAGGCGCGGCCGTTTTGCAGACAGTAAAGCTGTGGGTTGTAATTAAACTTGATATTTATGATGGGACTAACCTGTGCTGAGGCCGACTCTGCAGAGCGAACAGTCCAACCCAGCCAAAAGTTGAGAAATCCTCCTGTCGGATCTAAAAGTTTTGAGCAAGATGTCAAAAGTGAGGAGCTAAAGCAGAATGAAGCATGGGTGCACCGATAAACCAGTTGGATGATAAATCGATCCCAATAATTTTGGGTGATTGGTTATCAGTCGATACTTGACTACTTCTGCAAATTTCAAAAAATTGGCCACTGTTCCCTTTTGAACTGCTGCCAGAGACTCTAGCCTGCATGTGTGTGGTTAAACGATAATCACAATAATTAGTAACAAGTTGCTATATTTAGCAACTTTTTAAAGAAAAAAAAACAAAACAGTATTGGCCAAAATCAGAGTTGGCAATTGAGACTTTTTTGAGATCAGCAATCAGTCAGAAAAAAGGAGTCGGTGCATAGGCCTGTCGTGATGACACATTTTCCTGGGCGATAAAATTGTCCCATAAGTTATCGCAATAACAATTGGTCTCAAAACAATACTATTGCTTATTTCAATTACCATTAATGGTATACATAATGATGCAGGAACACATTCTCAAAGATCAATAAGTTTTAAATACCAGTGAACATTTAGCACTAAAACTGGAAGGCATTTTGAATAACCAGAATAAAAAAAAAACAAGAACAACAAATAAAATTAATTATGAAGTCTCTGTAGGCAAAATTGTCTTGCAAAAGTAGGACTTGTGATGAAAGCTCCAGACTGAAAACTTGTCATCTAGTTTTTAGTAGAAAGAAAGAGAAATTATAAATCATAGAAATGGGATTTGAGTTTGTTTTAACTTACCAGCTGATTAATTGATTTATTGCTTATTAGGACAGGCCAATCGGTGCACTCCTTACATGAAGGTGACCCAGCATAAACCTGTGTTGGCTCTCTGCAGAGGACTTTCTCACGTTGTTTGTTGTTTTTTGGGGATTTTTCACTTCTTCCTCCACTGACCGACCCGTTTTTCCCCTTCCTCTTCCACCTTCTCCTCCTCTCATCAGGGCGGCCGAGGAAGCCATGATTTCGGATCTGGACGAGAACAACCCCGGCACAGAGTGGGAGCGGGTGGCTCGGCTCTGCGACTTCAACCCCAAGTCCAGCAAGCAGGCCAAAGACGTGTCCCGCATGCGCTCCGTCCTCATCTCCCTAAAGCAGTCCCCGCTGGTCCGTTAGAGACCAGAGATCTGGGGAAGTCCATTCCATGTCATGTTTTCCTTTCTTTTTGTTTTTATTTTTCCACCTCACACGCCAACTACTGAATCCACATCTTTTGTCTTCGAAGGTGAAGGGGGACAGCCCAGGTTTCCATTTTCACACAGGCCTGTAGAGATTATCACTTCTCTGACCCCTTTGAAAGCTTTCCGTCTTTCCACCTCAGACTAGTCGAAACCTCACGTTTTGTGGCCCCATGTTGAAGTCTCGTTGGATTTGACCAAAGTGTTTGGTCTGTGGTCCTTCGTAACACTGTAAAGGATGGTGAGTTGGGACACTAAAAGGGAAAGATTGATGTTCGTATTTTTTTAAGGCTTACAGCTACACTACATCCTCCGTCGCCTCCAAACAATATCAGAATGCTGTTGTATAACCTCAACATGTCGATCCGTCGTTTGCCCTCCAACATATCACTTCCTGTTCTCCTTTTAGTGAAGTATTAGTGTCCGTTTTGTATTTCTTATCTTTCTTTTTTGGGGGGACCAAACTCCAAATCCAGTGTACTTTACTGTGTGCAGTGCTTCATTGTGGCATATTGTGTTCAAATTTCCAATCTATGCATTTTTTCTTTTTTTTTGGAAACTTCTTTTTCCCCTCATCCAGTCAGAAGTGAAGGAAGTCCAGTCATTACAAAATGTGTGACCTGTTTGTATGGGTGTTGAAACCCTAACAGTGTGTGTATGTACTTTGAGTGTACCTATGTACATATACAGAAGGCTATGTATACAGTATATAAACATTTATGTCACTAAAATTAGACCGTTGTGGTTTTAAAGACTAGATACTAGCTAGTTGTTCCTTGACCATGTGTATTCATTGTCCATTTGATTTCAGTACAAGTAAAAAAAAGAGGATGAGAATTTTGCTGTCCTGTCATTTTTCTGCTTATTACTGTATATGGAGACTGGAGCTTAGTTACAAATGTCTCCATATCATATGTGTAGTATCCTTAATATGACAAATGCTGATGGCACTGGACTTATCACTCTTAGACTTAAACAATTGACAAAGTACTTTTTAGACTACAAAGCGAATTCGTAAAAGTTTATGTCCAGCAAAGAGATGAAACTATGACCAAGCTTTTGGAATCATCTTGGAAAAACATTTTGGGCATTTTTTAGTTTTTAAGTCTATAGAAAAGGCAGAAAATCATTTATCAAACCTGATTTAACAACTTCTTTTACTCTGAACCTTTTCTAAATGTCTGACTATTCATGTCAAATTTGACAAATCCCACACACAGAAGAAAATGATGAAAATCCATGGTAACTTTGGACCCTATCCAAATGATGCTATCCAGAAAATGCCAAACTAAGTATTTTTTGTTTTTTTTTTCAAATCAAACTTATCAATACTTGGCCGTCTTCCCCTAGTTGTCCACCATGTTGGGCACGACTCGCTCATGCTCACCCACTTCCTGGACAAGGAAGTCTTGGCATCAAGGAATAAAAAATATGAATAAATTACTTGGGGAAAATATGTTTTTTGCTTCTACGTGTCAATATCGTCCTACTTAATGCGTGTTTATCAGCTATGGAGGACCAAAACTGACAAAAATAAAAGAAATCTACATTTTTTTAATTTTTATATTATTTCTTGTTGGCCAAATACTTTTTCAGATAGCTGCATATCCCGGTTAAATAAAATTGATCTAGTGTGGTTTATGAAATTGCCCTACAGTCCAGTGAATATAACATAATGTGACGCCATTGTTTTTTAAATTTTATCCATTTAATTCAGCTTATTCCGGTTCTGCTGTGTCTAAAACAAGGTACATTTTGTCTGGTAGACTTTCTTTCTTCCATGTTTCACAGTCACCAGTTGTCATTTTCCAGTTTGGCTAAATCAAGATAAGGTCTCTCCTTTAATTTTGCAAAATACTTTTAACAGCGCTGACCTGTCTGACTAATGACTTTCTACTCTTTGAGCAAGTACAAAGAAATGTGTGGCGTCTTATTCATGTTGCAGAGCCAAATCTTTGACCTTACCGTAGTTTTCCCACACTATGGTGCTGCTCTGTTGTGCTATTGAAACCATAGTAGCCAAAATACAAGGACCTTGAGGGGCAAGAAAACAGAAAAAGTAGACAAGAGACAGAAAAAAAAACACACAATTTGATCAAAAACACATTGTAACTTTTTAAAAAAAACTTTCAGTGAAAACTAGTATTTCATTCAGATCTGGCATTGTTTGTCTGAAAGACTGGCACAAAGATTGGTGAAAGGACAAGCTAACTTATTCGGAATCAGCAAAGAAAAACACAATAAGTATTTAAAATACAAGTAGGTTTCTCATGCAAGCAGTCAAGACCAGTTTCATCTTAAATAGATTAACTTTTTCTCTTCCCTCATTTATTGTCCTGCACTTCCACTGATGTGTTGTTTCTGTTGCATTGCTGTGTAAAGAAGCCGACCAAGTGTTGATGGCTGCTTTAATTATGGCTGACTAGGGCATTCATAGAGTCCTAAAGGAAGTTATGAATCCTGTGCAGTCCTTTGCCCCTGTGCAGAACATTGCTAAGACAGAGTGTTTGTACTTATTCCAAATGTACAATATAATGGAGAAGCCATTATATAGTGACAGAAAAGTAATGGCACGGTGTCCTTTGTTTCTTTTTGTTGGAGTTATGTTAAACTGTACATGTTTAGTAGGTGGGTGCAGACGTCTTGACAAGCCAAACAAATATGAACAACATGCAAAAGAGACACAAATCTATAATCTAATTTATGAGAAAACAAAACAAACAAAATAAGTTATTTTTTTGCACTAGTGGTCTTTATTACCTCAGTAGCTACACAGGAATGACAGAGAGAAAAGGGGAAGGCATGGCGTAAAGGAACTAAAGCCTGGACAGCTGCAACTAGGAGTGTAACCTTAGTATGTGATGCAGCTGTTCTTCCACTGAGCCACGAGACATAAGAAGGATTTCTTATTAGACACCAATGTTGGGGGAAAAAAGCAAGTGAAAAATCTAGGGGGAGTTTTTTTGTTTGTTTGTTTTATTTTTATTTTAAAATCAGAACTAGGGAGGTCGAAGCACCGAGTTTCTTTAAATCAAGACTATAACCCACCTGTTTAGAGTTTCCTTTGAACCATAATAAGTCATAAATAAGTAGAATTTTAATTTTATCATAGTAAAACTAGTGTAGCCAGCAAACAGCAAAAGACATGCAAATTTAATTTATACTGTTTTTTTTTTTTACCAACCCTCCACCACCACCACCACTACCCTTTTCTCAAATTAATAGTTAGTATTTTAATACAAGACTCAAACATTGGTTAGTTTCTGCTAAGAACATTGAAACGACTAAAAGATGAACTTCGTGAAGTTTTTTCTAGGTCAGGTAATCTGGAACAAAAGAAAAGTGGAAACAAAGAAAAAAATAAACATGTTTTTGTTCATTTTTGACAGTAGTATTATGTTTTAATGATTTTAAACAGAATACCAAATGAAGTCATGTTTTGCTCATTTTGCTTTTGACCTAGCAACCATTCATTCATTCAATCGTAGCAACAAAAAAAATAAAAATTTCCCCCCCATTTCTGCTTCTTTTTTTATATTTTCAATAGTTATTATAATATTATAATATAGTATATATATAATATATATATAGTTTTAATAATATTAATATTTGAGACAATCAGCTTTAAATTATTGTCATAATTTTGCTTAAAGATAAAAATAAAATCCTGAATGGCCATGCTTTTACTTTGAAAACCCTTCCGGCTGCTACGTGGAACACGTACGCTCTACAAAGGCGGAAGTAGTTCCTGAACGCAAAGCACTCCACTCGGTCGGGTTAGGCTGCACTGCCAACTGAGAGCACGTCCTGCTGTCCGCGCTCTTCTTTTACAGATTGCCACCATCCAGCGCCACCAAGATGCCTCTGGAGTTTGAGCTGTGTCCCGGTCGGTCCATCGGAGGAGAACATCCGTGTTTCATCATAGCTGAGATTGGACAGAACCACCAGGGAGACCTCGAGATCGCCAAGAAGATGATTAAAATGGCAAAGGTGAGCGAAAGTTTGCTTCATTTGGAAGGATTTGAGTGCAGGCTAATTATTGTCAGCTCTCCCACGCTTCGGTTTTTAGCTCATCTAATGATAGAAATCAGTGGGAAAAGTGGAGTAAAGCATTGGCGAGTTTTTATGAATGGAGGATATTTGCTAAACTGATAGAGACGGTGGATTTAACATCTGGTTGGTTCACAATAATGAACTTGTCACGCAGAGTAATCCTGTAAGTTTCAAACTGTGTCTCTCCTTCCTGGCGCGCTGCACCTGTAAGGACGCTGACAGGTTGGTCATGTTCAGGTGTGGCGATCATAAAGGGCCAGTCTGAGCGCCACACATCACTGCTGTGTACTAGTTTAACCAGTCCGGGTCTCTCTTTCTTTCTTTCTTTCTTTCTTTCTTTCTTTCTTTCTTTCTTTCTTTCTTTCTTTCTTTCTTTCTTTCTTTCTTTCTTTCTCTTTGATCGAGCTCTATGCTTCATTCCATGTGGTGGAATTAATTCTGACATTAATTCATGATGGATTAGACGACATGCTAACAGTATTCCTAGCAGTGATATAAATCATTGAATAGTGGTTTAAAGAGTGTTTCTGATACTGTAATTAACAAATAATTGACATATAAATATTCAAATCCATTTTATTTAGTGCATACATTTTTCACTTTTTAGAAAAATATTGAAGTTAATATTTGTTGGATCTGCAGTTAGTATATATATATAGTACTTTCATACTAGTGGAAATGTGTTTATTACACCTTCCAAACTACAACCGTTGCCCAAATACCAGCCCTCCAATAATCTATGCTCTTTAAAACAAACAAACAAACAAACAAACAAAAAACAACTTTTTACATAAAAACATAGAAACTTTTTTGGTTCAAAGTTAAGATATCTGATGTATTTTCACATATTCGCCTCCTCAGGACTGCGGTGCTGACTGCGCCAAGTTCCAGAAGAGCGAGCTGGAGTACAAATTCAACAAACGAGCCCTGGAGCGTCCGTACACCTCCAAGAACTCCTGGGGCAAAACCTATGGCGAACACAAGCGCCACCTGGAGTTCAGTCACGATCAGTACAGGGAGCTGCAGAAATACGCTGCAGAGGTGGGGATCTTCTTCACGGCTTCGGGGATGGATGAGGTAAGACGGGTCTGAGTTCCGAGGGTTACTTTCTTATTTGAGCTGCTCGGTCATTTAACTGCAGTTCTGGCCTGCGTCCTTTAGATGGCAGTAGAGTTTCTCCACGAGCTCAACGTGCCTTTCTTCAAAGTTGGATCCGGGGACACCAACAACTTTCCTTATCTGGAGAAAACGGCCAAGAAGGGTGAGACCGTCACCTGCTGCTTCAGGCTGAGGCTTTGGGTGTGATAGAGAGAAACGTTGCTCAGGTTTCGAGGAATGTTGAAAGCAGTTGTTTCTTAGCAATGTATACAGTGTATACAAACAAAACCAAGCTGACAAGAAAAGTCACAGAAGAAGAACTATTGTTTGCTATGGCTACATCTACTAGCTTGTAATGCTTGTTTTATGAAGGGCAAAATTTTGAAAAACAAAGTTCCTAAACGGCTGAAAAGATAAAGTGTAAACAGCAGAAATTTGTTAATTTTTCATTTTGTTCACTTTTTCCTCATCATTTTCAGGTGTACTTCAAAAACTGACCATTTTACGCAAACAAAATAGTCTTGATTTATTACTCATTTCCTAATATTTTGCTTTTAAGAAGCATAAGAAGGTCGTGGGAAATGTTTTTGTCTGAGCCACTAAATACCCGTAAACTAAACAAAGTTTTGCTGAATAGATTTATTTATTTTTTTACAAAGACACAATATGTTCCTTCTAGTTATTCTCATGAGACAAGTAGCCTATATTGTACACTAGGCAACACAGGAGAACTCTTGTTTTTCTTCTCCTTACTTTTAATAGAAATAAAAATAACAGTTTGATATTCTTATTTATATTAAAAGAAAGCAACCACTTTTAAGTTCCTGGTCTTTCTTATTGCAGCATATTTGTTTCTTGGTGAAATCAAAGTCCTGGACCTAAGCAGCCTTAAGGAGCCACGTAAGCCTTTTATAAGGACGTTCTCCTGTCGTTTGCGCCAGGCCGTCCCATGGTGGTGTCCAGCGGGATGCAGTCGATGGAGACGATGCGCCGCGTCTACAAGACGGTGAAGCAGCACAACCAGAACTTTGCCATCCTGCAGTGCACCAGTGCGTACCCTCTGGAGGCTGAAGATGTCAACCTCAGAGTCATCACGGTGAATGAATTTTATCTTATTTTTTTTCCCATATGTGTCCACTTGTGACATTTGGGTGGGGAGATACAGATGATGTGAAACAAAAATGTTAAGTTGTAAAAATACTGCTTGTTTTTTTTGCTGTGCTGCACACGGTGACGCGTTACAACCACAGACTTCACTGTGTTTGTAGTTACTTTATTCAGAGTTTGTGTGAAGTAACACAAAGTTACGCATAATTGTCAAGTAGAAGGTAAATGATGCCTTCATTCTAAATGATTAGTTTTTCCTGAATAAACAACCTGAAAAGCGTGGTACAAAATTAATATCATAGGCCTCCTTTGTTAGTTTATCATGTAAAAAGTCAGTGAAATGGATGAAAGTTTGCAACCAGAAAAAAAAACAACTTAGTGTTTTACGTATGGATACTTTTGCGAGGGACTATATTGGAGAGTCTGAAAAAAAGCAACAGGCGTATCAGAAGAAGGGAAGACACAATAAATGGTATCAGTCGAGAACAACAATGTTTCTGTTCTTCACCGCAGGAATACCAGAAGGAATTTCCCGATATTCCCATCGGGTATTCCGGTCACGAGTCTGGGATCAGCATCTCGGTGGCAGCTGTGGCTCTGGGAGCGAAGGTCATCGAGCGTCACATAACCTTGGACAAGACGTGGAAGGGGAGCGACCACGAGGCCTCGCTGATCCCCTCTGAGCTGGCGGAGCTGGTCCGCGCCGTCCGTCTGGTGGAGCGGGCGCTGGGAAGCGGCGTCAAGCGGATGTTGCCCTGCGAGAAGGCGTGCCACGACAAAGTCAGTGTGACCTTCTCCTCTGCGATGAGACGCGCAAAAGTTTGGCAGCGAAGAACGTTTTCATTATCTGTAACAACGTTGCTCCCTGTCGTTACTTGTCCTCCAGCTGGGCAAATCCGTGGTCGCCAAGGTGAAGATCCCCCAGGGAACGGTCCTGACGCTGGACATGCTGGCGGTGAAAGTGGCCGAGCCCATGGGCGTCCCGGCAGAGGACATCTTCCAGCTGGTTGGGAAGACGGTGACGGAGCAGGTGGAGGAGGACGACAGCGTCCTGCCGGAGGTGGTGGACAGCTACGGCAAGAAGGCCAAGTGTTGATCACAGCAGACGGTTGAAGCTTGTTCCAAATAAAAGGCACTTATTTCTTGAGGAGGTTTATTTTGGGGTTTTTTTTATTCTTAATGGAATAATCTGGATGTTCACACATTAAGTACGAGGGTAATTTTACTTCCTAATCATAAATTGGAAAGTGGAGTAAAATAGCTTAAATCTTTTGATGGATGATTAAAAATATGTATTTTTCAGAAAGTGGTCTTGACGCGAGACGTTTTCTGGGTGCCTTCATTTCTTGTCGGTGCCTTCAGAAGCTGCCAACCACCAGGTGGAGCTGTAAGGAAAAACATTCTTTGCACTGAACCTTAACCCTCCACTGCAAGAAGAAAGTCACGTTGAGCCCATGGAGAAGCTTTGATCATTTCATTCAGACTGCTGAGATCAGAGCCTGTTAGCCCAGCAGGCACTGTACTGTCCATGCAGCTTTTTAGGGTGTAACAATTAAATAAACACAGAGTTGATTTTTAAAAAAAAAAGTTTTTTAACTGTTATTCTTTTTCCCTGTGTGTGTGTCTCTGGTACTCCTGTTATAAATGTGCCTGAAAGTATAATTTCCCTTTGCCAAAAACTTTAGCCCAGGTGTTTTTGACGCATTTGTGTCTGAGTTGTGTCTTAAAGAAAAAACCTTCTAATAAAATCTTGGCAAATATTAGTGTTGTCCGTTTCTCATATTGAGTATTTTGGTCATAAATCTGGTAGTGACATAAACGCTCGATTTGGATTTTTAGCATCCAGACATAAAGCATATTTTATTTTTGACATGTGCTATGATAAATTTAACATACTTAATTTGCTTGTGTGCTACCGTAACATCTGAATTTGTTACCCTGTGAGGCTAAATCTTCCTTTTGGTGCAAAACCCTTTGGAAATATGTGAGACATTTTCCACATTTTAACACTTCAAGTTTCAACTTTGCATTAATGAATATAATAAGCCAATCAAAGATGACAGAAGTAGCAAGTCATGCTTAACTTCCAACCACATCACAGTAGTTTGTATGAAAGGTATCAGATGTAGTGTGGATTTGGGATATTTTAAATCCCTCTACTGCATAAATTAAAAGGCAAATTGAATCTAATCTTTTGTTACTTAAAACATCTATTTACTAATATGTGACATATTTTCACTGATTGATAAATCATAGAACAGGAGCTAATTGCTCTCTAAGCATCTTGTTTCTATTGGTAATAAGAACTCCTCACCCAAGGCTCAAGAGTAAAATCACCAGGAGTTTCTGGCTAAATCAAAGAATACATTTGTCAAATTTTTATTGAGTCTCACTGTGGATATTTCAGTCCAGCTGCAGAGTGTGACCCCTCTGTAGCTGGAATGCACTCCCTTATTGGAGGACCACCACCACCCCGGTCCGCCAATCCAGAGGAGCTGCCCCCGATGTCCACGCAATATTGCAGAGTCACCCAGGTGCTTGACTTGACGGCGTCGTTTAAGTCACATGTGTTGTCACTGATCAACCCCTTCATCCTGAGAATTATTTAGGTCATCGCCATCTGTGAGTCGCTTACTTACCGGAGCAACATGTGAGATGAAGCCTATCAGATGAGAGGTCAAATCTCTTTAAGAACCGGGAAAGAAAGTCATGTTGCCTTCTGCTGAGGCATCTTCTAAGACCCGTTTGCAAGGAAGCAGAACCGAGTCAGAGGTTTGTTTTGAGAGCTTGATCGCTGTCTTTCTGTCTGTAATGTTGCACCTAAACATCCTTTAATTCGCAACATTTGTGAAAAGCAAGAACCTCAGATAAAAACCCTTGACATTAAAAACCTGTGTGGTTCTTTGTAATCAGTCATAGTAATATAAGTGGGATGAGCTCATTTAACAGTCAGCTCTCATGAGAGGAGATAAAGACCCATTATATTGATCTATCTGATTACCTCAGCTATCCGTCCTCGCAGAAATAAGGTCCCTCCCTTTCTCTATATAACTTAGCAGCTATTTAAAGCAGAAGCTTTGCTCGGTAAGCTGCTGCTGATCCCAGCTTGCAAAGGGAACATCTTTCATTCTGACTTTCTCTTTCTGGGAGTCCAAATAAAACCTCGTCTGGCTCTATTGAGTTTTTTTTAACAGAACTAAACCAGAGAGTCTGATAATGGGAAACCCCATGCACAATGACAGATTCACTGTATGATCTTACCTACCTCTTGAAATGTCAATAATTATGCATTTGTGCAATAAACCGAGATCCTCTTAAAGCCAGCCACTTGAGTTTGACTACTTGAGTATTTGTTGATGTAACAAAAGTATATGAGATAGACAGCGGGGCTCTTGTGAAGGTTTCTTCTGCTTTAGTAACTTGAAGTTTGCCTAAGATGCACCACGACCATAACCAGTGTGAGGTTTAGGTCAGCTTGCTTGATTGTGTAACTAGTTTAGCCCGTTCAGAACAGTACATGGTGCTTAACATAGCAGATTACAACCTACATTCATCACGGCTGAGGTTAAACTCTACAGTCCCCAACTAAGTGTGTCCTCGGGTCATGTCTCGTTATTTCACAGTAGCAAAAGTGAAAAATGAACTACAGAGAGAGGAAGGGTAAAAGGGTATTTGTAGTTTTCCATCGTTGTTGTGAGATAATCTCTCAGATTCCAGCCAGCATGAAGGAAACTTCCAACATCACAGAAGTTAGAAGTTAGAGAAATTTGTTGGAGAAAACTAACTGGAGAGTGGTGAAGCTTTTCAGTGTTGGATGACATGGAGGTGCTGTTAGCGTTGGTCCATTGCAGCAAGAGGGCTCAGGGTTTTGCATCACTCCCATAGTGACATATGTGCTATAATACATTTAACATACTTAATTTGCTTGTGTGCTACTGTAACATCTGAATTTGTTACCCTGCAAGGCTAAATCTTGCAGGTGGAGTTTGCATTTTCTCCCAGTGAATATATGTGTTGTGTTCAGGTGGCCAAAATATTCCAGGATATGTCTGATAAACCACCTTTAAATTGCCATTTGATGAGTATTTGCATTCATGGTGATCAGTTTTGCCTGTTTTTGTTGTCCTGATTGGTGAACTGCTCTGGGTGCTCCTCTCACACATCAACCATTGAAGACAGACACTAAAACCCAGAAATACAATGGATCGGTGAATTACTTGGTTTTCAGAAACACTTGTGCTCAGTTTTTAAAACTCTAGTCCATATTTTTCTCAGTCTGTTGATGTCAGAAACCCGTCATAGATCATTGGCTGTGCTAAAGTGATGCGCCATGAAACAATATGGAAAACGTGGTTTTCCACGTTCATACAATCATTTACTAGCTTGTAAATCATATTTACAAAGGTCACATTTCTAATAGTTTACAGTCTTTATTTGTTCAAGACAATGACTAGAATGAAGCCAAGAGAGATCAACCCTGGTAGGGTTTCCAGTAGCAAATCCTAAGAGCGATTCAAATATTTTGACTCTCTTCTGGAGTCAGGCCTTTGGGGGAGTTTGATGATGCTTTCTGGTAGTCAAACTTGACCTGCCTCTGCCAAACAAAGGCCCCCTACAAGTTGGTCCAACAACTTAAGAAGAAGAAGAACAGTTGAGGCTTTGTGTCACACAAGCTGGATGTCACCAGCTTGTGTGATTTCCAGCTGCCACAATCAAGTTTTCTATTGCTTTTGGTCAAGACAATGTTCTGTTTATTGGCACCTTTTAGTAAAGATATGTGAGAAGGGGACAAACGAGCTATCTGGCATTTTGGGTGAAGAAAAAATAAATGTGCTGGACTGGAGGCGTGCCCAGGGAGTTTCTCGCCTCTCACCCAGTGGCAACAGCCGCCAGCTGCCCTCCAACCCTGAAAGGATGGACGGGTATAGACCATAACTGAAGCTCATAAAATCCTGTTCTGACAACATGCAATAAATGAGAGAATTTACTGAGGTGCTGCTTATAAATTATATTTTTAATTAGGTCATAATAGGAAATGAAGAGGTCACATGGGAGTTTAAAATATTTGCTGGTCGGATCAGAATGTGTCAGAACTGTTGTGCAACACATCATGTTGGATTGTCTGCAGGGAGCAGGTGTTGTACTCAGAGCCAATTACAGGCCAGAAGGATGTAAGAGACAGGAGGGAGGGTGATGTCATTCCCAGAAGCTTGATATTTATAGCCAGCTTGTAGCACAATCATGGTTCTGTCTGAATGAACATAAGTGAGGCTAAATTTTGATTTGTATTAAGAAAGAAATGTTTGGTTTTTGCAGTTCAAACTCTCCAGATCCATGGCGTGTTTCTCAAACGGTGTTTGGTGTAGTTTCTTTGTGTTACTTGCGCCATGTCTTAACAAGATGATATGTCACAGTTCCAAAAGAATCAAAGTGTGTCCAGCAAGGCCAGCTGCTTCTCTTGGATCAAGGATAAAAAAGAGACTGTGGCTACAGTCAAAGAGGAGGAACGCTGAAGGAGGGTGTGTCTTGCTCTGAGCCGCTGTCTTTGGAGCTCCACCTCTGCTCGCAGATGAAAATCCACGATGGATTAAGTGTTGGGACCTTCAGTTTGAGCACTTGACATTTGGGGTTGATCTGCTTTGGGAGTCAATTTACAGGAATATCATAAAAAAACAAAAAAACAAAAAAAACCCCACTGGATTTGACCGAGCAGCACCTGCTGGAGTCTTTCCTGCAGACCGGCGGCTATCCGAGAGTGGTAGGTGAAATGCGTTTTTTCTTAATTTGCTATGCTTCAAATGGTTCATTTGTTGATTTAACAAAGGGTTGCTCCTGCATTAAAGTTATATTATGAGAAAAGTCTAAAACGTTTTTTTTTTTTTAAATGGATCTACAGTTACTAAAAAAGATCATTTGCACTGTAGATTGAAATTGTGTAGAACTTCAATCAAAAGTTTAGAGTTTTCCAAATGTTGCTCCTGAAGAACTTCAAAACAATGCACGAATGAGCTTTAGCTCTTCTTATTCTTGCATGGGGTTGATTTTATTGATGTCTGCTCTTTGACTTTGTGCATCAGCACCAGTGAGCACAGCCTCAGGCTTATCTAAGTATATCTTCTCAGGGATTAAACTGCGTCTTAATGAGCTTTAACTAATGTGCAATCTACAGTTAAAGGACGGCTCTCCAGTGAAGGTTCTCAATGCAAGAAAGCTTTGTCACTTTACAAGAATAGTTGCTAATGCCACGTGCAATTCGAAACATTCTGTGATTTGCACGATCTCAGGTTTGTTCGTATGATTTCCCTTGGTGCACCGTAACCAAGGCTGCAAACGTGTCCCCCCTGCTGCTGGGTAAATCTATGAGCTGCATCTCTTACGAGGCCTCCACGCCCAAAACAATAACGGTGGCTGTGTTGAAGTTAGTAACGCCGCCACAAGGGTCGGAGGCTCCATGAGAAGAGATTCGTGCCAAGACGCTGTACGCTCATGGAGTTGCCATGTTCTCTAGATGTTTTCCCAGATTTTTTTTTTTTACAATTGTATTTTAAAATTAAGACTATAATGATACAAGGAGCTCTCTAGCTTTAAGTTTGAGAAGGTCGTGTTGACTTTTCTGAGCGGAGAACCATATGGAGACGGGGCTGTTTGCTACTTTCCCACGTTATACAACATCTATGGTGAAATTCTTCAAACTTTCACCAGATGTGGATGTTGTCTCATTATGTGTAAAGACGACATCAGCAGCAGTTTGTGTCTCCCCTTAGCGAGAAGACGGAGGAACTCCTCTAGGCTCCGACAACCAGCCAGTAATGCTGCACTATTTTTATTTTATAAGAGTATAAATATATATAGATAGAGATTTGCAGATCTTCCACTTAGATTTTGCAATTCTGACAATTTCTTCTTCTGATGTGTTCATTTATCACAACTAACCATAAAAAGTCAGCACTGAAGGCTGAAGGGAAGCTATTTTTTTATCCTTGTTGGCATCATCTCATTTGGGAACCAATTACATCACGACAATGTTTAGATTTTGTTAGAAATTGAGCAGATTATGCAATTTAAGGACAGATACAATCGTCCCTGTTGAGCTGCAAAGACTTAAACTGATGCATTTTGCAAATCAGTGGAAATTTTGGGCTACAAATTGAACTGAAACGACAAACTGCTGATGACCAGGCGAGTGAAAACAAAGTCAGATCGGTCAGTGATCAGCCCTGCAAAGAAATGCAGAAGAAAATGAAAAGAAAACATGCATTTTATCCATATTTACTGATTCGTTTGATGTTTCCTGAGAGCAATTTTTAGATATTATTCCCTTTAGCACGTTATGTGCGACGTGATTCCATCCACCAGTGTCATTGCTTTTAAACTGTTTTGTAATTTGTTTTGGACTTGTGTTTTAGTTTATTTCACTTTTGTGTAACCAGATTGTTGTGTGATGCAGATTTTTGCCCAGATCCCTCTTAAGATCTCAACGGGGCTTTTACCTGGTTAAACAAAGGACATAATAATGATAAATGTCTTTGTTTTGCAGGTAGTAATATGAGGAAGCCTTTGAATGTGCTCGATCCCGGAATAAGACCAGAGGACCTCCAGGGTGTTTAGACCGGGGAGCAGCATGCAAACCAACCGGTGAACCGCTGCTGCCTGCCGAACCCCCTCCCTTGACCTTAGCCACCAGCACCACCAGCCCAGCTTTTTCTTTTCTTTTGGCGACGGGAATTCCAGACACTCCAGCTCTGTCTGCCAGCCTGCGCCATGGATTTCATGCTACCCATAAGAAGTCAAGAGATGATAGCTTTCTCCTGCTCCGATCCTTTCCTGGATCCCCACAGTGTCAACACCCGGTTCCCCCACCAGGCCGTCAAAAGAAAGCTGCGGCCTGGACGGATTCTCGGCTTCGTCGTCAGCCTGGTGGCAGTCTGCACAGTTTGTTCACTGAGTGCCTTGTCGTTGGCCACAGCCGTGGCCACTGAACAGAGAGAATCAGTTGCCGAGTCCCCAGCCGACGCAGCAGTGCCCCAAAGAACTCTTTTGCAGCGCCAGAATGTGTCGGGCGCCCCGGAGGACACGCCGGTGGCCATGAAGTCTTCCCACCTGGACATGAACCAAGGAGACTACCCAACAGACTACTTCAGCGTGGAGGACAGGCGCCAGGGCTACGTGATTCTTCACATGTTTGGAATGTTGTACATGTTCATAGCCTTAGCCATCGTTTGCGATGAGTTCTTCGTCCCCGCACTCACCGTCATAACAGAGAAGCTGGAGATCTCGGACGACGTGGCCGGGGCCACCTTCATGGCTGCGGGCGGCTCGGCCCCAGAACTCTTCACCTCCGTCATAGGAGTCTTCGTCTCCCACAGCAACGTGGGCATCGGCACCATCGTGGGCTCGGCCGTGTTCAACATCCTGTTTGTGATCGGAATGTGCGCCCTTTTCTCCAAGGAGGTGCTCAACCTCACCTGGTGGCCTCTGTTCAGAGACGTCTCGTTTTACATCATCGGGCTGCTCCTGCTCATCTACTTTTTCCTGGATAACCAAATCACGGTGTCGGAGAGTATCAGTCTGTTGATGTGCTACACCTGCTACGTGACATTCATGAAGTTCAATTCTCAGATAGAGAACCTCATCAAAACCAGGCTGGGGAGCAACCAGGTGGTCGAGCTGGAAGCCGCTCCAAAGGTGAGCCTCGTCCATCCATCCATCCATCCACCCACCCACCCACATCCATCCATTCACCCACCCACATCCATCCAGGGACGTCACCAGGCCTGTTTTAGGGTGGCCGAAGCTTCCCTAAAATATTCTTAAGTTCCTCTAAATAATTTGGTGGGTTTTTCGTTTTTAACAGAAAAAGAAACTACCGACAAATTCAATATAATGCATCCAGGATATGACTTTCACTAAATAATCACAATTTTAACTCAAACATGGACACTAATTTGACCGTTTCCCTTTACTTCATGTTATAATAATCTGGGTAATCGATATAAAATATGGCAAGAATTGTTCGGAAGGTAATGCAAGCAGGAACGTTTGCACAAATGCCCTGCAAAGAGTACTTAACAGTTTTTAGGTGTAGAGCCACAGAAAATTATGATTATTTTTTGCTACAAAATAGCGATTAACTGTAAATACTCATATTTTGTATTATAAATGGTTTTTATTACCCTTAACACTGTTTTAAAAGTGGAAAAGCAACATCACGCGCTACGTTTCTCACGCATGCATCTCCTGGGGGCTTGGCTCCCTTTGTCTTTAAACCTAGTGACACCCCTGCAGCCATCCATTCATACATCCATCTATCAAATTCCTGCAAAAAACATCTGATTTTATTCTTTTTACATTGCATTTCTTTTTGATCAACAATTATAACTCGTCTGAGATTACCACACTTTATTTGTGTCAAACATCTGATGTTGACCAAAGGGTCGCATATTGAAGCCAAGGAACTAAACAACAAAATTAAATAACAAATGAAACATGAAACACGATCAATGAAAATACAAGACAGTTATTACATTAATGTGATTCACATATTCTATTAAGTAGGCCCACGGTGAAAACCCAATGTGTCAGAATTGCAACATTTCTGTTCTGGAAATCTAACGGGGTTTAAGGGAAAAGGAGCAACGGACTGGAATGTGTTTGTGTTGGTATTTTATTTAGAATCTGTGTGGCTGTAAATAGGCATAACGGAACAGAGCTGGGACTTTTTCATGCTGACTAAGCCTGTACATCTAGACCTCCTCTTCGGTCTCTTCTTTTTTTGACCTTGTTCAGACCAGAGTCCAATAAGGCTCTTAAGCAAAGGAGTGATGTAACAGTTCTGGGCCAACGTCTTCAAGTAAATCAGATTAAGGTTCTGGGAACTTTTGGGCTGGAATACAAACCATGCAAAGTAAAAGAGAACATGGCGTATTCTCCTGCGCAATGTAAATAAAAGAAACACGATCGTCTGCGTTACTTTGCCAGCAGAGTCACTTTTTGCTTTTGGCTTTTTATTTTCTGCAACCATTTTCTGTTTATAGCTGAAAGAACTATGACGACTATTAATTATATCATATGAAGATTCTGAGGCAATATTTTCAAGAACAACAAAAAACGAGTGATTAGGTACAACCCGCTCAGTGTTTGAAGCATTAGTTGATGGGAGTTGCTTTTCTAATGTCCTGCAGTAAATACCTGTGCTGCTCTACTTTATGCCAACTTTTACATAAAACGGCAACAACTAAGAAACAGTTAGTTTAGGTTATGATTTAAATGAAGAATGTATAATATACTAGTTATTCTTTATTAAAAAATAAACCGTAAACATGAACTTTTAAAGCTGAAGCACTCAGGAGTTTTAAAATGAGACTTTTTAGCCTCTTGTAGTGGCTAGCTATGCAATTGCAAAGTTTTGAACGCAACAACGAGGGGAAATGATTTTTGTTTTTATGTAAAATGAACAATAAGTAGTTTACATATACATTTAAGGAAAGAAAATCAATTTTCTACCCATGAATAATCCAACTTTGCAGCTTTAGCTCATGAGAGAATAAATTACTTTCTAACTTCCGGCATGAGCTGGCTGTGCTGCGCTGCTAATGTTGTTTTACGTAAACAGAATGACAAGAGAAGATTCGGTTTAGGCAGTGTTTTTTATGAAAATAAATAATTTATGTGTACATCTTAAGAAAAATAAATTTAAACATAATGGTTTTTTAAACTATTCTTTTCCAACTTCCTGTAGTGTTTAGCTGTACTGCCATGCTAAGAGTAGCTTATACATAAACAGGAATAACTTGTATTTGGTTTCAGAGTTGCTATTTTGATATCAATCCTCTTTTATACAGCTAAAGCAATGAAAAATAAATAGTTTTTATTATTTTTGTTGACATTGCGTGAATATTCATATTTTATTTGCACCAGCTCCAGTTTCAGTCCCCAGTGGGCTCCTTGACACACTCAGAATTGAAAAAATATACCCACTCTGGCTTTCCATTATTTGATTTTTAAGTCAAAAACATGAGCAAACATGAGGATTATTTTTCAATGCGTTTCATAAATATTTTTTTGTGTTTTAAATCTCCTAAAGCAAATTTTTTTTTCCCCGAAAAGAAACAAAGAGAGGTCACATTTTGGGGGGTTTTACCCAATAAGTTACATTAAAGGCTGTTCAACATTCTAAAATATTCACACTTGTTGCCAAGAAACGTATGATTTACTGCAACTTGTTTAATTCAGGAGTTAAACCTCGCTACGTTTATTATTGGAATACTCAAAGTTGTTCTGCCTTAACTTCCTGGATCTGGGTGAGATATTCAGGCTGCACATCTGGAGAGAAAATTCCTATGAAATAAAGTTTACAAGGTCCTCGACTGGCCGCTGAACCCTTCTGGAAAACAAAATGTCATTAACCTCGATATCCTCTCCCTAAACTATTCCCCTGCTGAAGACGACACAGATCTGTCAGAGCATAGAAACTGTTTTTTTTTTCTCCAGCTGCCACTGGCACAGTAAACAAACACTAAAAATATAAAACCTCAGACTTTTCTCCTATCACGTTATTACGCTTTTATGCTCTTTTATTTCAGACCCCAGCACTTTACTTCTTTAAGACACTAATTTAGGTTTTTTGCCGTCGGTGTGTTTGTTGTTTTGTCGGTGTTGTGTGACGAGGAGTTTCTTTTTTTTTCTGATTTTACTACATTTCATTGTAACCACATTATATCACTGTGATACGACAACATTCGCAAAAAAACCAACAAAAAAAACCAATAGTTAAAAAATGTAAATATTGCATGAAAATTTCAAAATTTCCACGTTTGTTTGTTTGTTTTCTGGATGCTGCGAAATAAGACAAATTCCTACAGAAAACCGCGGGAGGTTTGAAGCTGCGGGCGTCAATGAAGAACGGAGCAAATTATTTAGCTTGGAAAGTTTATGATTTACACATCGCTTATGAGAAAAAACTGCAGCACGTAATCCCAGTGACTTCCTAGGAGAATGGTCCACACACAAGCACAACTGGTGCATTTATATATATATTTTTAATATAGGCCATCATTTTTAAAATATTACATGTGCAAGCTTGTTTGTTTATTTATTTTGGTCGTCAAAATCAAAGCGAAATTGAACCTCATGGTCACATCGGTCATGTTCAGGTGTGCAGAAAAAGACAAAAATGCAACACTTGGTTTTCCCGGTGTAGTGTTGATACAAAACACACGTTTACAACAAAAAGTGACATTTAACAGCCACTAGGCCTGCGTTTGAGGTAAAATAAGTTAAAGTTAATGAACGGCTTAAAGGATGTAAAACGCCACCTGTGGAAGGCTGATCTTGGGTCCAGCAGGATCTGTCCGTCCCTCACTACTTTAGGAGATCTGCTTGAGTTCAAACTTAATAAAATCAGATTTCAGGCTAATGACACACGAGAACACGTTTGAGTTCAACATATAAAAAGGGAATGCAAAAGTCAACAAAACCTCTAAATTATTTATGTGACTGTGGTCAAAACCTCTTAAAGTGCAACATTACTGAAATACTGAGGCAGAGAAGAATAGAACCAGAACATTTTCTGACTTTCTAGATGTGTGATTTAGAGCCTTTTTGGGCAGCAAACTCTTTATTTCTGAACTGATTAAAAAAAAAGGCATGAGAAAAGTCTGCCTCTGACATTTCTGCCCTTCTGGTGACAGAAGGGAGCTGTGTCTCCCTTCAGCAGCTTTTCTCCTCCTGTCCCGGCACTTGATGTCCAGATGCCTTGCCCTCATGTGTCAGTAGAGGCTAAATAATCCTCCAGGTTAATTCTTCCCAATCCCATTAGAGCCTCTAATAATAGCCAGACGCTCCCTCGGGGAGAAGGAATCATCAGAACCACAGAGAGAAAATGTCGGCCTGCTGCTTCTGTCCAACTCCAGGCAGCAGAGTGTGCGTTTCACCGTTCAGGCCTCGGCTGATGCCTGATGGGAGTTTACGGATGTCAGCTGGGTTTGTTGCTCAAGAAGCAAATGGGAGAGATCTGCGGGTTTGCTCTCTGACGGCGGTAGAGTCAGCAATCCTCTCTGATCCCCTGATCAAGCGCTTACCGGCCGTGACGACAGCAGTCAGTCACCGTCCGCGGACGGCGAGTCGTCCGAGAAAACATCAAATATGAGTTTCAGCTGGAGGTGCAGAGTTGTCTTTCGACAGTTTGGGTTTCAATCAGAGTTGTTGCATTTACTCAAGTACATTTACCCGAGTAACAATTTTCTTTTAAATGTACTTTTAGGGGTATTTTTTTTTACTACGCTGGAGTTTGATTACTGCTCTTGGTTGAGTGAAATTTCTGGATTTTCTACCAACTGAGTGAAACACAGACATGTTTCAACCAAACATTCACCACATGCAGACACACACCTGCAGTTCTTGTTCATGGTTCATAAGCTTTATCATTTTATACTTTTTAATTTTTTTTGTTGAAAGAAACTGATCTGGAAAATCTTTATCTTTTGCCTGATTTTGTTATTTTTTGTTACTTATATGAATTATTGTAATTTTTGTCCCTGAAGTACCAAAACTTCCACTTAACCTTATATTTTAATCCGACGGATTATGTAATTTTTAAACATGAAATGATTGATCCTTCTGATCAGTTACTCAGTACTTGAGTAAACTTGTCAGCAAATACTTTTTTACTCTTATTTGAGTCATTTCTTGGACGGCTATTGTTTGCTTGAGTAAAAATATGGCGAAGTAGTGCTGCTCTTATTTACTGGGAACTCTACCAAACCTCTGGGTTTAGTATTTGTAGCTAATGCCACTGACTTAAAGGGGGGATTTTGTTTTACTGTAAATACTTAAAAATATATGAATTGGCGGCGGATGAAGGTAAGTTTGTGGTTGGTGGTTACTGATGGAGTTCGCACGCAGGCTCGAAAATCAGCAATCTATAAGTGGTGATCCCCGCGGATTAATCCTGGATAAGTCGCACAGCTCGACAGTCAGGTGGACGGCGAAGAAGAGACGCAGAGACAGAGAGAGAGAGAGAGAGAAAGTAGATCTGATGGAGCCTCGGCGGCATGAGGGCGATCAGGATGAGGGGGCGTGAATCTGCTGACCCGCGGTCGGTGCTTCTCGCCTCGGTCGGTGGGTTTGCGGAGAGACCGCCAGGCTCCAGAGGCGGTCCGGTGGGGGGGAAATAGGAGGGAGGAAAGGAGACAGGAGTTGGGTGTTTGTTTATTCTTGTTCTACGAAAACGTGGATGCTGTTGTAAATGATTTGACGAATTATGACTACGTTGAGATTTCAGTAAATGTAACGTTTGATCAAAGTTATTATTATTTTTGTCTTATTAATTATTAATTATCCGTACCACGAGCATGTGAGGGTTAAATTCAGATTTTTTTTTTTGTTGTTTAGAAAATTTTTCTCGTATTTATTTCCCTCGAATGCTGGAATCTTAAGGTTGCGTTTTAATAATTATTTTTTTTTATATATACAGAATTTAATCTCAGTGCATGGAGTTTATTGAATTGTTGCAAAGATAAGTTAAAAGACAGAAGGATAAAAATGCACGTTTAACAAGACATGTCAAACATGTTCTATGATTACATTCATGAATAAAACATAAACAAAGGCAAACCAAATTTCCAATTGCAGCAAAGATTTGTAATAGAAATCAAACTGTGAATCCGATGTGGCTGAAGAAGTAAAAGAGGAAACTTCACTGCAACTCATCCTCCGTTGTATGTCCCGGCAAAAATGTCATTTTTATGATGACCTTTTAAAAACTCTTATATTTTGTCTTTGCTTCCATCCATCAACCAAACTCTTCCATAGATCCGCCCCACAACTGGAAACACACAAACTCTTTTTAGTTAAACAAACAAGCTTGAAAATCTTCTGAATAATTTTTAGATATTGCCTGGAAGTAAATTATTTCTTGCCTTAAACATAATTATAGCCTTCATGAATTTGATCCAGTTGACCGGTTTTCATGTTCAGTGATGGATTGTTATTTTATGTGAAGGACCAACACAAAGCCCCACATCATGCTGAAGTTGAAAGGAAATGATAAATAGGGTTGAATTTATTTTTTTTTACTTCTTAAACGCTGGATAGTGTACCACGCATTTCTATTAAGCCCCTTTACTCTCGTATCCTAATGAAATTTATCATAATCAATTTTTTTAAAAAAGAATCCCCTAAATTGGTCCACTGGTGTTAAATCTGAGTATAAATGGAGCTGCTCGGTCTTCAGGTTTAATCTGCTGACAGGGCCGCTGTTGTTCGCTCTGCGCGTTATAGAAAATGTCTTGATGGGAGATAAAAGGATATAAATGTAGATTAACCTGGAAGAAAACTTGTTAAAGGCTGCAAAATACTTGAAACTGATCCAAGGTTCGCCTACCAGCTGGAAAAAAACAAGCTGTCAGAGCCTTTAATAACGCTAAAATAAAAATATTCATGAGTTTACACGGCTCAGCTGGAGACCAGTTTCTAAATGACAATATGTGGAAAGACTTTAAAGGTGAGATTCACAGACAATGGTTAATCTTTTAAGCTAGGCATTAAAAACAGCAGATAAAAACACAGAAACAGATAAGTGTCTGATCTCTCAGTTGTGCTCTGAACAGGTTTTCTATTGCTTTGTTGCGTGTTCAGTCGGCGGGGAGTAGCCGTCCCAGTTACGACACGTCATCCCCGCCCAGAATCTGAGATCATTTCCAGCATTTTTATTGCTTGGAGGGGAACCGACGTGATTATCTGAACAGAATCACATCTGTTCAGAGTTGAGCTGATTTGTCAAGAAGGATGTTCGTATTTTACTTTGGTTTGCGAAGACAAATGGGAAAGAATCCGGTGCTTAAATGCAGAGAAATGTGGCCTTTAACAAAAAAAAAACAACTAAATGTCAAAAAATCCTGCACATTGCGCTTTTAAATTTTAGCTCCTATCTTAGTCTTGTGAATTTCTGGCTCCACGGTGTATTTGGAAAAGACAGACATGAATAAACTATTATTATTATTATTATTTATCATCATGTTGTTTGAGCAACTGGACAGACATAACATTAAATTGTTTCACAAGCTCTAAAGCCTGTTAAGGACTTCAGGATGGTTCTCACTAAACTTACCTCCTTTCTGCTAGTGGATTTGGATTTTATTTATTTTTTATTAATTAGCGTCACATGTTAGCAGCTATAGTAGATCTTTGGAGAACCAGTCAGCACATTTTTATGACGCCGACTCTTTGTAAATCTGGCTAGATTTATTTTACTTCTGATGGTATCTGATTTTATTTATCATTCCACCTTCAAGTATCAAAAATAAGGTTTCAGCTAACATTCAGGATATCAGGATGACGTCATGCCCAGCTCAACAGGGCTGAAAGGAAAAGTTGTGGAATTTGTAAATGTGACCTCCTCAGTTATCAGGCTGGCAATACAAGCCAGTTTGTAATTTAGCATTTGCAACAAGAAACAAAACTTTATTTCCGTTTTTACTGTATGATGTATGACTGACACAAAACAGCCAGAAGCAGCTCGGTGGAGCAGCTATAGGCAGCATTTTACAGCAGTTGTCTCTTTTTTTTTTTAATGTGCATGGCAGCCATATTGGATTTTGATGTTTGGTTTGATGGGAGAAAATCTTAAGGGGTTTAACTTGAGGGATCGCAGCATGGGGACTTTCTGAGTGAGTCTGGGGTGACAAGCTAACAGCAGCGACTCTGGAGTCTAACATTAAATGTTGAAATCTTCATTGTTAAAAAAGTTTGCTGAATTCATTTTTCCTGAACTGACATTTGTTGTTAGTTTTGTAAATCATGTAAAAGTGAGACGATTTAATAACGTGATGGGGCAGGATAATTATTCTGTCATGTTCAAACAAGAACATCACATATAGATTAAACAAACCATTGACTTATATCGAGCTGTCAAATAAGTACATGTGGAAATAGTCAAAATGTTATGTTCAAAAGAGTTTGAGGTTTTTTTCAGGTTAAATAAATAATATTTTTTCAACTTTAGTGCAGTTAACGTAAATCTTTCATTAAACGTGTGTATTCTGTCTCGGTGACAGGGCATGGTTGCAGGCTAAAGCATCCTATTTTTTTCAAATTATACTTCCATAATTTTAGAAACATGGAATTTTGTATTGTTTTTGTTGCACATATTTCCCAGGAATGGATCTGATGTTAAATGTAGCACATATTTCTTAAAAATTTCAACATTTTGTTCACTTTAAGTTAAAAACACAGGAATCCAATTTCTTGATTACACCTATTACACCTTACCAATTTATTATCATATTTAGAATCAGTGAAGCCCTTCAAAACATTGACCCACATGCTTTGCAGGGCCAACCCAAACTTGTGCAGGGCCCTGGGCATTGTTTGATCTACGGGCCCCTTCAAGCCTTTTGGCTACAACTCACCACCACAGTGTCTTTGATTTGTTTGTTTTTGTTTAATTTGGTGTTTTTTGATTAGTTGTGACATTTGTGTTACTATTGTTTTGAAATCAAATAGTGAGTCAACAATAAAGAGGTACCTCAAATATTTTAAAATGTGGTTCTACAAGGAGTTAATATGTTGTCTGCTGTACAAATAACATTTAAAAATTTGCATTTTTTAATTTAAGTTTAAGTTTTCCAGGAGGCTAAAGTTAGTTAGAGTTGAATTTATATTCTACCATCTTAAACTAACTACACTCCCAAAGTATTATGAGCTTTTAATCTTTCATAACAAACATATTTTCAACGTCTCTTTTAAATTTTATGCCAAGTGGCAATTCTTTAGCTTTACTGGCATGTATCTTCTGACTGGATGTAATATTGATGCCTTGGACTGACCCGGCCAGATTCTTGATTTGAATCTGATAGATAATCTGTGGAGGAAGATAAAGATTAGGGTGATGGTAAGGAGACCTTCCTACCTCAACACCTACAGCTCATTTCCAAAGACAAATATCCAAAATCCAGAAACAGGCAAAAAGATGGCCAGCAATTATAAGAGGAGGTTTGATTGTTGTGATGACTTTGTAAGATTTTTTTTTGTGAACTATTGAAAAGATAAAATGTAAAAAAGATACAATTTTTTTTTCCTTAAACTGACACTTTTTTTTTAACATTGTTTTATCTTTTGAAAGATTTCTGTAAAGCTGGTAATATGATTCAGTTTGTCTTTAACATCCTTCATCTGAAGTTTATTTAGGGTATGAAATTCATAAACAAAGTATCTACAGGGTCTACGATATCTACAATGAAATAAATGAAATATGATGATGTTACATTGGCATTTTCATTTTGTTTTTATGATCATCGACAGTTTCCATTTTTATCTAGAGTTGTGAAGAGGGGATGAAGTCTTGGTTTATTTTATTCCAAGCAAACATTGGTGCTTTGTTGAAGTCTTTTCTGCTGCAAATGTTGGACTTCTTGTTGCTTCCTGGTCATTGCTTTCTTTTCACTTTGTGTTTTTAAGGTATAACTCTGTTACAACAACAAAAGAAAACAAACAAATAAATGGAAAAACTGTGTTGAAAGCCTACAGTTTTATGCAGCTCAATCCATAACCTGCTATTTAACATTTCATCCTTAAAATGATCAGATTGATTTTAAATGTTGTACAAATTGTTTCAGGTAATTTTTTTGCCACCTAAGTTCACTTATGGCATAAAAAAAGATGAGAATCTATAATCTGATATTTTAGCATTCATGTCTCATGTATTAAATTATCTATAGTTTACTTATTTAGTTCCTCAGTGCACAACAAGACGACCTCAGTTTATAAAATATACTGAAGTGAAGTCTTCAAACTGAAGATAGTCTGTGTTTTTTATAATCCTCTGTAAACTTAATGAGTTAGATTTATGAATTATTTAAATGTATTCATCCATTGCTTTCCCCTTTTACTCTGAAGGCAACTTCATCAGGAGACGATGAGAACAAGTTGACGGTGAGTTGGTCTGAAGTGTTTTAAAGAAAAACTATTTATTCATATCAAAGTTACATATTGGTAGGTGTTTTTTTTTTTGTTCTATAAATAATATAAAGGTATGTACATTAATGATATCCTGCGTCTTGTGGATTCATTTTGATCTCACAGGCCAAACCCCGGCTGCAGAGGGAAGGCAGCTGTGCATCTCTGCACAACTCCCTGATGAGGAACAGCATCTTCCAGCTCATGATACACACACTCGACCCCCTCAGTAATGAAGGTGCGACTCGGAGAGAAGATGCAAACTTTTTGCCTAACTCGGAGCATGCTGCTCCTGTCCTGTGTCCAGACGTTCACGGATCTGTGGTTTCTTGCAGGACGGTTTAAAGAGAAGGCTTCCATCCTCCACAAAATGGCCAAACAGAAGTGTAAAGAAGAAGCAGCCACGGCCAACGGTGTTGGTGAGGAACGGCAACAAAATCATACACCAGCTAATTCATTACTTTGTCCAGACTTAAGTTGCTAGCAAAAATGATTCAAGATGCCGTAGCGGTCTCTCTTTTCTCTGCATTTTGAACAAACTCTCACTATTTGTCATGTTTTGCTTTGTTTTCGCCCTGAAAGTTGACAAAAAGCTCACAAACAGCTCAAAGGTCGCCGTTGAGGTCACGCCGCCCATGAACGGAGTCGCAGGAGGAGATCAGGTACGACTTTCTGTCCACAACCTTCAACGTTCACGACATTCTTGACTCAAAAATAAACGAAACCCCTGCAAAAAAAATCAACATATTCCTGCTAATAAACTACATCTTAAAACAGTTTGCGGTTGCAGGTTCGACGGTACTGAAATGCTGTTGTTCGGCGATATGAATGTGTCGAATATTTAACTTCTCTTCAGGAGGGTGAGGAAGAGGAAGATGAGGACCAGCCTCTGAGCCTGGCCTGGCCTGACACCCCGAGGAAACGGATCACCTACCTGCTCATCCTGCCCATCGTCTTCCCCCTTTGGCTCACACTGCCCGATGTCAGGAGAGAGGTGAGGGAATCAAGGTTTTGGTTGTGGTGGGGTTTTTTTTTTACACGACGTGCAATTATAACATGCTGTACGGAAATGATCCTCAACGCAAATTAAGCTTGCTGGCAAAATTCTTATTTGTTCAGGTATTTGCGATAAATAAATTACAGGAGAACAATTAACAAAAGTAAAACGTTATATCCAGACTCCACATTTACGAATCAGGTGTGGTTTCAGTGGCTCCTTCTGCCGGGTGTCAGATGGAGTATCGTATCTGACTGGACCGGGTCAGGAGAATTGTCCAAAAACACCAGAGAAGAAAAGATAGTTGCACAAAACAAGGAAGAAGAAAAAAAACACAATTAAAACCAAAAATCCTAAATATATCTAAAGATACAGCTAGAAACTATCGTAATCCATTTTTTGTGCTTTTGGCTGTAAATGTTGTTTATTTCCACTTTATTTATTGTTTTTGGTTGTTGTGTTTTGTTTGGGGATATTTGAAATATCTTCCAGTTCCAGTGCTAGGTATTCCTTGCAAAACTGAAGTTTATTGGTCTTTGAGAAGGTAAACTCGCATTATTAAACTGTTATCAATACATTACTTGAAAATGGTCTCAAAAGAACATCACTGTTTATCTCAACAGTGAATGTTATGGTGACAGGCCTCGTGCTAACTTGTGCTTCTGCAATAAATGACAGTTTTCTTAAGGATTATGCAAGCGTCTTGTCATTATGCCAATAAAAGTGAACTTTGTTGTAACCGGAAACACGTAACAGTGGAATATTGTAATTTCCAATTTCCAGCGTTGTGATACCAAGCTCTGATTTTGAACAGTTTAAGTCTTCGAAGTGACAACTGTGACGTTTTGAACAACGTGGCTCCATAATAAAAAAAAAAGATTAGCAATAATGATGTTCAGGTGGTTTGACCAAATGTTTACTGTTGTAGCGATTTAAATTCATCCATTCATCTATTCATAAAATAAGCACATGATAGTTATGGTACATGTATGTCAACATTTGCATCATTTGTATTCGGTTATTGGTTAAAGAATGCTTCGTTTTAGCTTTTATTTTTCTTAACTCTATAAATTATCATCAATCATTCAAAGTGTCTCAAGTGAGGCTGTTACCTTGTCTGAAGCTTAAAAATTTGATGAAGAGTGTTAGTTGATGTTTTTTTTTTTCCAGACGTCTGAAAGGTTCTTTCCAGTCACGTTCATCGGCTCCATCTGTTGGATCGCGTTCTTCTCCTACCTGATGGTGTGGTGGGCTCACCAGGTACCTGACAAACATCCACATCAGACTTCATTAACCTCACATTAGTTCCCTACTCTGACTTCTTACTACCTGGATAAGTGCAACTATCAGGACGGTGACAACTAATCCTAATCAATAACCCCTCTAGATCAGACAGAACTGAATATTGGGTCTGCTGAAAGTATTTACTATAGAAAATGTTGCAAAGGTTTGGCATTTATGATATTAGAAGTACAGTACTTACGTATTGTATCGGTTTGTTACACTTGCATGAAGCTGAGGAGTCTGAATGAAGGAAAACATTCTGCAAAAATGTCTCGGTTATTGAGCGGATGCAGGTGGTTTATTGGTTTAAAATGTTAAAACAGCTTCGAAACCAGAAATAAAGATGTTCATAAAATTAATTCTCTCTTTTCAGGAACTGTCAGTCATCTGAGGATCTGTTTGTTTTTATTGAGAGTTTGTTTAAATCATCTGGTGGGAGCCAAAAATATCAATATAGATACCAAGTCGGTATCAGTATCGGACTGATACTGCCATGTTGCGATACTTGATGCTTAAGTTTCAGATTAACTCTTGAAATTGGATTTTATTTCAGGTTTATAGTTTCTCAACTTTACCTCAAAAAGATTTTGTTTTGATTTGCTCTCAAGTTACAAATGTTTGCCATTTGTTTTTGATTTCTCTTGTCAATGTTTGCCATATCAATATGATGTTAAGGTACTTAGCAGACAAATTCTGTCTTCAGCAATAATTGATTTTTGAGCAAATAACTCAAAGGAAAAACAAATAAATGGAAGTTTGACAATATGTCAAACTTAAATAAAAAGTATTGGTATTGATATTGGTGATCTGGACCCTGTATTTACTTGTTATCTGATCAATAACAAAATCACATCTACTGGTTGAGTCCTCTAAGCTTTTTAAAATACCACCAGTATAATTATACCATTACCAAAACAAAGAAAAGCTGTCTAAGACAGAAACCTTGAGGAACACCTTTGAAGTAATTAAACTCAAATCGTTGCTTTAGGTTGGAGAGACTTTCTGGATCACAGAGGAAATCATGGGTTTGACCATTCTAGCAGCGGGAACATCCATCCCCGACCTGATCACCAGTGTGATTGTGGCACGAAAAGGCCTGGGCGACATGGCCGTGTCCAGCTCCGTGGGCTCCAACATCTTCGACATCACCGTCGGGTAAAGTCCCCCCTCTTTATGTTAACCAATAACATCTCGAGAAGACACCTGTGAAAACCTGACCACCTCTCTTCTTCTTCTTCTTCTTCTTCTCTCCTCCGCCAGCCTGCCGTTCCCGTGGCTCATCTACAACATCATCAACGACTTCAAGCCCGTGGAGGTGAGCAGCAACGGCCTGTTCTGTGCCATCGTCCTCCTCTTCCTCATGCTCCTCTTCGTCATCATTTCCATCGCGGCTTGCAAGTGGAAAATGAGCAAGTTTCTGGGCTTCCTCATGTTCCTGCTCTACTTTGTCTTCCTGGTCGTCAGCGTCATGTTGGAGGACAAAGTCATCATGTGCCCAGTCACCATCTAAAGAAATAATGATTGCAAAAAAGAACATAAAGTTGGAATTTGCTCTTTAACAGTGCAATAACAAACTGCCTGTTTTATGTCTCACACTGTACTGTACTGTACACACACACACATGAATAAATACACACACTTACAAGATGTTGATGCAGATCAAGCAGGAGTTGAAGGCCCGTTGCTTAGGCCGCCCAATCAGGAGACTCTCTTTGCGCCATGTGACTAGATGTCACAGTGAGGACTGTCTGAGAAATGTTGAAACAAAAAAAAGAACTAGGGAGGAAATGGAAACTGGAAGACGGGAGGAACTTTTCTTTTTGAACAAAGGACAAAGACTGAACGTCTCAGTGGGGAGATTCAGAATATAAACTTGACGTGGACACACAAAGAGACATGTTGTTGTTGTTGTTGTTGTTGAGAAGCTTTGGCTTCCAGATCAAGGGAGCCGTCGTGGGAAGAACGGAACAAAAGAAAAGCCAAGGTAAACTTTTAATTTTGATAGCAGCTTGTAGGCTTCGAGATGTTAACAATATGCAACGCTTCAGATTTTACTTTGCAATATGATAGAAAGAAGGATATTGTCAATGATTTGACAGGATTTTCAGACAGCTCTACATGTCCATCTCAGTCATAAAATGTAAAACGTTTAATCATAACTGGGTTCTCACGTGTGCTAAAAAGTATGAACGTAATTTTCTATTCTGGCTGCCTTTATGTGCACTGCTTTAGAAAGGGGAACATGTTGATTTGCTGATTTTACTGTTTGGAAAGCACTTGGTGGCAAGGATGTCTGGTTTTTTTTATGTGCTGACTGCCCAGGGCGGCATTACCTTAGGGGGCAGCTTGACCGCAAAACTGATTGCACACTGCTGGAGGGTAAAGACACTGGAGTTGGTATTGGGAGTCATAGTTCTCTAATTTGAGCTAAATTAAAGGGACCTTTCATTCTTTTTGTTTTTTCTTAAGTAATTTGGACATCTCTTGTTCAACATATAAAACATTTATCAAACCTGAGCTATGAAACATGTCATCTATTTGTAAAGAAAAAAAACCAACCAAAATTATGTTTTGTTTTTTGGCTTAAGACTGAAATAAGCATGAAAACTTTGGTACTTGGACTGGAATGTTTTACTGTGGCTCCAGTCAAATTCTTTAAATTACAGTTTTAATCTCTAAACAAATGGGTGCAGAACGAGGGGCAAAAACTGTCACCGAGTGACGGACAAAAAGATTAGCCCCCTGTTGTGTCGTTCTTGTTTAACTTTTTAATACCTTTCTTCAGATTAGGGATTAATTAAAAAAAAAAAGAAGATGTTTCTTACCAGCAGGTAACGCTGATTTTCACAGCTGATTTTCTGACGTACAACAGATTGCACGTACTGTAATTTCACTCAATTTTCTGTAAGACCACGACTCTTATTGCCATCTAAAAGAGGAAGTAGTGTTCTCGTGTGCACTTCGAGTCGGGAACGTCTCCACAGTCGGTCGGCTTAAAGTCTGGAATCTGGGTTCATGTGTGCATGTAGAAAATCTCAGTCTTTTTCATCCTTTTTTTCTTTTCTTTTACAATGTATGCAGACGTTTAAAAGCTTTTAAAAATATTATTATCAGCAACTACTGCAAATACGTTAACCATGTAATGACGTTCCATAAATGGAAACATTGTTGATGTTCTACAATAAAATAATCCCTTTCTGTACTTGCATTACCTCTCATTTATTGAGATTCGTGGATGTGTTTAGCGGATTCGTGAGGTTTTCTGAAGTGCCAACAAAAGCATGAGAAACTGAACATGGCATCACGATAACAACACAAAACCACTTGATTCAGAGAATTGTTAAGCAGCGTTTCCACGCTTTGAGAAGCAAGAGAAGTTGTTTCCTGCTGTTTCTGATAGAAATTATTACCAAATCTCCACAAGGCCTGTCACAATAACTAATGTTTCTGGATGATTAATCTTCCCAGAAGTTATCGCAATGAACGATAATATTGTTGTTTTGACACAATTTGCTTGTAATATACTGATAATAATCCAAGAACACATTCTCAAAGAATTGAATTGACTTTAAATTCTAATGAACATTTCACACTGGAGCTGGAAGACATTTTAAATATCCGAAATAAATCAACAGAACAACAGAAACTACTAATGCAGTCTCAGGAAACAAAATTATCCTTCAAAAAGATAAATCGTGAAATTGGAAATTATTGAGTTTGTTTTAACTTATCATGTGATTAATTGATATATTGATTATTGTGACAGGCCTCCTCTCCACTAACTTTTTTTTTTTTGGATAAGTAATAGGCCAAAAAAACCCCCAAAAAACAATTTGAGTCTAGGAAATTCTGGTCAGTGACCAAATAAGATTGTTTCTAAAAGCAGATATTTACTTTTTTTGGTTTATTTTTTGCAGCATCTCAAACTGATTTATTTTAGCCACGTTAAAATGTTCTTTATGTTTTTAAGAGACCGTGCTCAGAAACTTTTTCAGTAACGTACGTCTTGGGTTTTCATTTCTCCGTGCTGGAACAAGGGAAGGACTTTTGGTATGCGCTTGCATTTGTCTTGCTTTGTCATTATTGAATATTTCACTATTAACACCAGAATTGTATTTTTCTTTTAAGGTATAAACAATAACACATTTTATATTTATATTTTACCCAAACATTATTTATATTTTCTCACACTTTGAAAAAGAAGCATTTTTTTGCTTCTTTTTCAAAGTGGTCAATATTAGTAAGGTTGTGTTTAATATGTAAACTGAGGTACATGAGTTTAATTTAATAAATGTAGTTGTACCTATGACATCAGGTTCTCATCTAGCTTGCATGTGCAATATAATTTGTGTTTTTTCCCTGCTTTTATTATATTTGGTTTAGATTTTGGAAACTACACATTGAACAAGTGCATTAAAAATATCCCCAAAATCTGCAGTTTTAGCACATTAATGGACTAAGGGATCATTTGTTTGAAACTTTAGGATCTTAATTATGTACTACTTGAATCCTGCTGTAAAAATGTATGTATTATTTACATCTGTAAAAGATGTCATAAATAAAAAATAATAAAAACCTGAGACAACAATTATTTATTTTTGTTTATTGTGTGAAATTGTCTAAAATTCACAGCTGGAACCAGTGAAACCGTTAAGACTGTATTGGTAGCATAATTATTACGACAGATAATACAGGAGCACAAATTAAGCTTCCTCATGTCTCCAGTCAGATCTGCAGAGTCATCTATCAGTTTTGTGCAGAGCTTTACTTTGACACAAGCTCCTTACAGAGTTATATGTGGCTTGCCGCCATAATCAGCGCGATGGGACAGATTAACTGGACCTCTGAGGACGGCCAGAGCGCTCACCTGTGCACCTTTTTGCCCACATGCCTGTTCAGTGACATCTAAGGACATGTGCCGTCCTTGTCTTCCCATGGACACAGAGTCTGTGCTACTGTGCGAGTTATTTGGATGTCAGACTTTATATTGGGCTTTTATGGAAAACAAGCAGTGAGATCAGGTCAGAAGAGGTCAGAGGTTTGCCTTCCAAGAATAAAACGACCCCTAAGAGCAACAATGCAGTGGTTTCAGTTAAATCACATTAACGTGTTAGACCAGCCGGGTGAAAGTTTGGACCTAAAGCCAAACGAGAAACAAGGCAAGACATTGATGTTTATAGAGACTTTGTCGTGACTGAGACTCAGATTGGCAAAAGTTTTAGTTGTACATAGCTGGTAGAGACGTCCCCTACCTCAACATATTTTACTCAAGTATGAGTAAAAGAGCATTACACAAAAAGGACAGATAAATCAATCAGGTTTTTTTGTATAGCACATTTCAGCAACAAGGCACCGCAGTGAAGTTAGTTTCAAGTTGGATATTCGATATTCGAGCTCCGCGGAGTAAGCGGCGTTTAGCTCAAGGTTGATCCGATTTATGAACGCTACTGTCGGCCAGCGGTTCTCCACCGCTCCCGGCCGCAGCGCCCGAAGGTTCACTTAGGGACTATCAACAAATTACCGAACCAAACATTCCTGTCAAAGAAATGTTAATAAATGCCTTGAATTGTAACCAACTAACTAATTGTCAGTGCTAATTCATGCTTTTACATGAGCCAAAATAGCATCTATAAAATTTTAAAGTCATATACAATATTTTCAATAATTTTAATATTAAATAATATAATGTTTTCTTCAATAGCTTCCAGGTCATTTGACCTATTGACTCAAAATCACTTTGAACTTGTTCTACCAGTCTGTATAGATGAGGCACAGTCATTTGTTTTCCATTTTAAATCATTTTCAATTTTTAAAGACTTTATTTCATCAAAATTGAGAGTTTTTCTTCAATAGCTTCCAGGTCATGTGACCTATTGACTCAAAATCACTTTGGAATAATTATACTAGTCCCTATAGATGAGGCACAGACATTTATTTATGTTTTATGTTTCTATTTTATAATTTTTAGGAATCTTTTCCTTAAAGTTTAAGATTGTTGCTCAATAGCTTTCAGATAACGTCATAAAATTACTTATCAATTTGAAATGATTCCAGTACACTTTATACATCACACATAGCATCAATGCCACACAAACATATTACATTTTCATTTTCCACAGATATTTTCAAAACGTATTTCGAACAATAATGAACACAGTTTCTAGTTTTCAGATTAACTACACAATACACATTTCCAACTGCCTGTTTTTTTCTTTTGAAATTCTGTGCTCTTCATATTTATGCACAGGGCATGGTACCATCGGTCACAGTTGTCACACTGGATCTGTTCACAAATACAAGAAAATATACATGTTTAGCAGTATTGAACTTACTCATCTCCTGTCACACAGTTTGGTGTTTAATTGCTTGTCATTTATTATATAAAACATTTCATGGCTCCCAAGAGTCATTTCCTGTGTCTAATTCTGAATTTTACATTGACAACTCTTGATTTCTCACCCAGTCTGTCATTCCAGGGCCAGACCCCGGGGCTTTGTATGCAGCGCACATCGCACACCAACAGTGGTCATCAAATACTGTAATCAAGAAGAATATACAGCATATTCAAACAAGATAGATTGATAGATCGATATATATATATATAACAAAATAGCTAATTATTTCAGAAAATTAATTTAAAATTATTAATACTTGGAGATTATATAAAATACATTTGTAAACTAAAGTAAATTTTCTAAATTATCAATGTTGCATATCGTTTAGATATCTTTGTCTGTTTGGATTGGCACTGTTGGTGGTTTATATTTTGTGAAATGGAATTTGCATTTTGTAATTTTTTTTTTTTTTATTGACCTCACGGGCTGCAGGAGCTAATGAGGGCAGACTCTATATAAGTTGAAAGAGTCATTGAAACAGTGAATTAATTGAACTGTCAAGATGTGCTTGTCACAAAGAAATCAAAACTTAGTGTTCCCCAGCGAAAGCAGCGAGGTCTGTTTAGTTTTGTTATCTTTATTGGTTAAGTTCATGTTTTGTATTACAATGTTTGTATATGTTTTAGTTTTCACATTTATTGAGGTTATTGTGGTGACTTTGATGATGGTGGTTGATCTTAATCAAATAAAATAAAAAACCTTAAATTCACCAGTCAAGACTGGTTCAGTAATGTAAGAGCTGGGGAGATTCTGCAATATATATGTGTGTATGTTTATGTATTGTAAGTCGAAATGCACATGGTATACCTGATGCATCAAGGATTTGAAGAGTGAGAGTTCTTCTTTCACTTTTCATTGCCTTTTTTGTTGTGTCAAAATCTACATCTGGCATCAGAGGGAAGGCTTCCATCAGTGCTTTTGCCATCTAAAGAAAAAAAAAGTTTTTAAAGACTTTTTTTATGGCATTATAATGCATCAGACTTAAAACATTCATGTGGACATATATAGTGTACCCACATATACTAAAACAGGTATGTTTGTTAGTACAGATACCTGTAGTGAAACATCTAAATGTTTCAACATTTAGAAGATGATGAAAGAACTGTAATTACAAATACTGTGTGGCATGTTGCACTGACCCCAGTTATGGGCTACTGTTGGGGGAGTCTGTATTTCTCCAAGTGAATACACACTCTTTCCACAATTCCGAAAGCCCATTTTAACTAACCAGAGAGACTGTATTTGATGATAGACAACTTTTCTCTATAATAATTACACAGTATCCACACTTGTATAACAAAAAACATGAACTCATTAATTTACTTTGACTACAATAACTCCACAGCTGCTTCCGTCTTGTTGAATAGGGTGGCGCATTGTCCCCCCTTTCCATTGGATCCCAACCCAGTCTGTTTTTCCATGGCATGTCCTTCTCATTTTGAAGTATTCTCTGGATAACAAACAAAATGATTTGTGTAAGAGCAATTGTATTCTGTAATTCCACTCATAAGACAACTCACGCTTTCCTCTTATCAGTTTCTGTTAACAACAACAATGTTAAGTTTATTGAAATTAATATTTACATAAACATTTAAATTAATAGAAATATTTTTTACATAATATATTTTGAAAAAATGTTATGGATAATATATTTCAATAATATATTCAGAAATCTGAATGTCACATACATTCAGATTTTTAACTCAATCTCTATGTGGTCACTTTGCAAATTTATTAATTTTTAATACATTTTAAAAATTTATTAGAGCTTTATTTACTGTATTCTTTTAGCTGCCTTTTGGGAGTCCACAAGCTCAGATGATACTTGTGCAGGATCTATTAGGAATACAGTTCTGGCTTCTGCATTGATGTACTAAAACAGATCAACAAAGTAAAGGGGCATAACAAAGAAAAATTTCATTAAAACTAATGTGAATATGTCATGCTCTATCCAAACCATAAAATGAAAAAATATTGATTATAGACAAAAAATCACAAACCAGCAACTTCCAGTGATTGTTGTTCACAAGGACAAATGACAGAACTGCTTCATAGTTGTCAAAGTTTACCTGAAATGGCATTAAAAATGTTCAAAAATTAAATGTTAACATAAAGACAAACTTTAAGCACATGTCTCGCAATTAATCTTTTCCCACATGTCAGTATTTACTTTTACTGACAATTTTGCTTTTCAATGAGAAGGTGTTTTAAAATTTATAATTAATTTAGATCGCAAACAAATGTCTGTGCCTCATCTAAAGAGACTATTAGAATTATTTCAAAGTGATTTTGACTCAATAGGTCACATGACCTGGAAGCTATTGAATAAAAACCCTCAATTTTGAAGAAAAAAATTCCTAAAAAATGGAAAATGGCTAAAAATGGAAAACAAATGTCTGTGCCTCATCTAAAGAGACTATTAGAATTATTTCAAAGTGATTTTGAGTCAATAGGTCACATGACCTGGAAGCTATTGAAGAAAAACCCTCAATTTTGATGAAATAAATTAATTAAAAATTGAAAATGATTTAAAATGGAAAACAAATGACTGTGCCTCATCTAAAGAGACTATTAGAATTATTCCAAAGTGATTTTGAGTCAATAGGTCACATGACCTGGAAGCTATTGAAAAAAAACCCTCAATTTTGAAGAAAAAAATTCCTAAAAAATGGAAAATGATTTAAAATGGAAAACAAATGACTGTGCCTCAATTAAAGGGAATTATTCCAAAGTGATTTTGAGTCAATAGGTCACATGACCTGGAAGCTATTGAAGAAAAACACTCAATTTTGATGAAATAAATTAATTAAAAATTGAAAATGATTTAAAATGGAAAACAAATGACTGTGCCTCATCTATAGAGACTGGTAGAACAATTTCAAAGTGATTTTGACTCAATAGGTCACATGACCTGGAAGCTATTGAAGAAAAACAGTCAATTTTGAAGAAAAAAATTCCTAAAAAATGGAAAATGGCTAAAAATGGAAAACAAATGACTGTGCCTCATCTAAAGAGACTATTAGAATTATTTCAAAGTGATTTTGAGTCAATAGGTCAAATGACCTGGAAGCTATTGAAGAAAAACCCTCAATTTTGAAGAAAAAAATTCCTAAAAAATGGAAAATGATTTAAAATGGAAAACAAATGTCTGTGCCTCAATTAAAGGGACTATTAGAATTATTTCAAAGTGATTTTGAGTCAATAGGTCACATGACCTGCAAGCTATTGAAGAAAACATTATATTTCTTTGACAGGAATGTTAGGTTCAGTAATTTGTTGATAGTCCCTAAGTGAACCTTCGGGCGCTGCGGCCGGGAGCGGTGGAGAACCGCTGGCCGAGAGTAGCGTTCCGAAATCGGATCAACTTTCAGCTAAACGTCGGTTACTCCGCGGAGCTCGGGCCGGGAGCGGTGGAGAACCGCTGGCCGACAGTAGCGTTCATAAATCGGATCAACCTTGAGCTAAACGCCGCTTACTCCGCGGAGCTCGAATATCGAATATCCAACTTGAAACTAACTTCACTGCGGTCAACAACCGACTTAAAAGTGACATAATATTAGACACAAATTTGAATTTAAAAATCAAAAATTGTATACAAATAACACAGCTACAATTACAAACAAACCCTAAACTCAAACTAATACAGTAATTGTTTAAAAAAAAAGAAAAAAAACTGCAGCGCTAAATAGAACATCAGGCTAAGCACGTAGAAAACAGCGACAAACAAACAAGAACTTTCACTTTAATTTAAACTGCACCCATTTCTATATCTCCTGCAATTTTTTGTAAAAATGTTTTTTCATCATTCAGGAAAGTTACTCAGTGAGTAGAGTATCCAGAAATTTTACTCAAATAAGAGTTGCAAATAAAAATATTACTCAAGTTCAGTAAAACTACTCGTATAAAGATATTCCCCCCCCCTAAAAAAAACTTATTCAAGTCAATGTAGTTGAGTAAATGCAGCTATTTACTTACATACATTGGTTAATGTCGTGAGTAACGCCATTAAAAGAAATGTTTCGTTTCCCCTCCTTTTGGCTCTTCTCACTCCAATTCGACAGGTGGCAGCATTGCGCCAATTACTAAAACGACGAGGAAAAAACAACGGAAGCCTTCAGCTGTCAGTTTCATAACAACAGTCCGATGCAGCGCCGAAACAAAGCCGAGCCCTCTCTATGAGACCATTATGGACCGGTCCGAGTCAGAGGGAGCTGATGCTGCCGCTCCCCCGCCAGACCAGAGCCCCAAACCGGAGCTTTCTGCCGCCATGCGGGCTAAGATAGAGAGAAACCGTCAGCGGGCGTTGATGCTCCGCCAAGCTCGGCTTGCGAGCCGCCCGCTGTCCGCCGTGGAGGGGGCGACCTCGGCCAAAGTTTCCAAGACGATCGACTCTGGTGCAGGTTTCTTTATCGAGGAGGAGGAGGGCGGCGAGGAAGAGCGGAAAGCTAAGAAGGTGGTGCATCAGCCAGGTGTGTTTTAGTGGAGACTGTGACTGTATAGTGTGTGTTCAAGCGCGTTTCCCTGACAACGCGATCTCTTGCGGGTCTGTCCTCAGCTCCGGTGATTGAACCAGACTATCTGCTGTGTGATGACTGTCAGAAACCCTTCATGGACTCTTTCCTCAGCAACAGCTTCGACTTGTCTGTGTGCGACAAATGCAGGTATTCAACCTAATGATCTCTGCAGCTCCTACAAAGTTACCATGAACCTCTGGGCTGCTTCTTTGATTAATGCTCAGTTCAGCTGAATGACCACATCTGTGTAGGTTTGCAGTTGTGCCTTACTCTACATTTCCAGGTGATGTATTGGACAAGGAGTAAGCTTAGTTTGGGATATTATTTTATAATCAATCTGCTTTTAAACTTCTCAACATCTTCCTGCTGCGTTCCTCGATCTTCGTGATGCTATATTTTTCATTAATGTTCTCAAACATCTGGATTTATGATTAAATTAAATTGATATCTGATCTGTAAAGATTTTAGCGCACATCCTTTAAAAAAATCTGTAGTCTTGTGTCTGAAATGAAAGTCTTAAAATGTCTTAAATTAAGTTTTATAAAGTAAGTTAGCCTTCAATACATGATAGGTCTTATATTTTGTCTTGACTGGACTACTTGTGTATATTGTATGTATTATTTTTTTTCAAGGAAATTTTCTGTCAGGCAAATGTTTGAGTTGCTCTCATACATCTTCATTGCGTTATGACTCGAGACTGTTGAGGCTACTGCTAACTCAATGCTAACATACCCCTGCTAGCTAGCTTTTTTTTTTTTCCCTTTCTTTTTTGCATCTTCCATTGGTAAATACAAATTTATGGCCAGTTGGCTGGACAAAGTTGTGGAAATACAAGTCTTAAATTTAATTCATAATGGTTTTAAAAAGTCTTACATTTGGTGCATGCAGAAACCGTGTATTTAATCGATACCTACTGACTGAACTTGCATTATGCTGATAGCCAAGTGCCTCAAAATCTCTCCAACTGCTCTGAAGAGTTGATGGTTTCAAAATGACTGAAAGTCTTTCTTCTCTTCAGAGACAACGAGGAGAAGCACAAGCTGATCTCCAGAACTGAGGCCAAGCAGCGCTACCTGCTGAAGGACGTCGACCTCGACAAGAGAGAGCCCCCTCTTCGGTTCATACTGAAGAAAAACCCTCATAACCCACGCTGGGGAGACATGAAGCTTTACCTTCTGCTGCAGGTGAGATGCATGTATTGTATTGCTCTTCCTGTCATTATGCTTTGTCTACAAGCAACCAAACTTTCTTGAAATCTTCTGAGGCTGTTTTGATCAGCAATTCCAACTCTAGTCATCACACCAGTATATTTAAGACATTTAGCTAATTTAACACCACTCCCAGACATTTTGCAAATTTGAAGCTTCTACTTTCATGCCCAAGAGTCTAAAACTACAGTATATAATTATGAGAAAACTGAAAGCCACACAGCTGTAAAAATGCCCTCCCGTGGATTCAATGTTTAGGAGCCAAAAACAGTCAACTGTGGATGTTTTGACATGAAAGATGTGTTGGAATGTAGAGATAAATGTCTGAAATAATTGTGTACCTCAGGTAGAAAAAAGATGTATGGAGGTTTGGGGCTCAGAGGAGGCGCTGGAAGAGGCCAGAGAAACGAGGGAGGAGAACAAAGAGGTCCAAAAACAAAAGCGCTTTAACAAGAAAGTCAGAGGTTGGTTTCCTGTTTGACGCACAAGTCCTTCGCCGGCAGAGCCGACTCTTGATGTTAAATGTGTTTGTGTGTCAGAGCTGCGCAGGGCGGTGAGGAGCAGCACGTGGACCAAAAACACCAGCGCCCACCAGCACGAGTACGGACCAGAGGAGGTGGTGGACCCAGAGGAGGACCTCTACAAGAAAACCTGCACCACCTGCGGACATGAACTCACCTACGAGAAGATGTAAACACATCTACATTTGCACAGAGAAAATGTTGCAAACTCAAATGGACCAAGATAAATGGGGCTTCTTCAGGGAACAGTGAAGCTTCTTTCAATGAGATCTTAAGTGGAAATATGACAAGTCTGTATAAGCTGGATATGTACATCAATTGGAAGAAGTTTTTGAAACAGAGGTGCAAAGGTAGAAATATTGCATGTGCATCAGAAAATTCAGTATTTTTAAGCCTTGAGACATTTAGAAGCTTCCAGCGTGGGTTTGCTGGTAGTTTTAGAAAATGTCGCTGACCTCTGAAGTGCCTTGAAAATGCATTCATAACCCTAAAATTTTAACCAAACTGTCAGGCAGAGAACCTGGCATGCAGTAAACTGCTGTGGGTTGGGAATCAAACATGCTTCAGCTCCTTACAGCAGGCGCAACAAATGCAGGCTGCAGCCCTCAACCACCGAGCCAAGTGGTGCTTCAGAAACCACATTAAATGTTAAATCATGCATCATTTTACATCCTCTTAATGCACTGTGAAAAATCTGGTTGTATATTTTAAGATTCATTTGCAATTCCTTGTGACATCCACATACATTGGACAATGTCCAAGTTTGTTGGAAAGAAAACCTTGTAATCATTTTTTGCAATAAAATAGTTTATAAAAAGTGAAGTATGTTTTAAAATTGTTCTAATTGTAAGGATTTGTCAAGTGATGGCATAAAAGGTTTGTTACAGAGATCCACTATGACTTATTCCTACAGTTTCAAAATTAGTGGCAGAATGAGTTGATTACAGTTAAAGACAAAGTTTGAACAGCCTCTGTAATTTACTCATTCCTAGACTCAGAACAAACATCTGTATAAAGGTTAACCTTTTGAGTGCACTACTTGGACAACTGAACTGGCCCAGCTTGTGATCCAGTGGAACTTTGTGCCTGTAGAACTTCTGGTTTGTAGTTTAGACTGTTTTCTTTGCAAGATTTTTGCAGTAAGGGAAAAAAAAAAAATTCCAATCAGATTGCTTCTACCTTGCAGGGGTGTTGTTTGTGCTCAATTTTAAAAGTGTGCTTTTGAAGTTATGTGTTTTAGCCATTTTTCTAAGTCTCAGTATCCAGTGACTACACAAAACTTGAGCACAGCCAGTCATTAAGTAAAGCAAGTTTTTGGAAATGGACTACAAATTTCTACATGTAACACGTTATGAAATTCTACATTTCTCAAGAGAAACATGCAAGTTTCAAGTCCATGTGAATGCACCGCTTCCCTCTGCCGATTAGCTTTATGGAAATTTGCATTTAATTTTTAGCAGGTCTTGCACCTGGCCACAATAGCAAAAGTATGAAAGATTCAATGGCCATTTGCATCATTACAGAAAATGGTCCAGAGTAACAAAACCACGATCAGAAAACTTGTCAGTTTGACAGTTTCTCTATTGAAATGCATTTCAGTTTTAAGCTGCAGCTGTACCCTGGTTTTCCTGAACCACGTTAGTTCACAGTACATTTACTGTAGCCGATACAATTCACACCCATGTTTAAGTAGTCTAGTCGTAGCAGGTCATGCTTGGGGGCATTTACAGAATCAGAACCACCATCCATATTGTACACAAGTTTATTTATGATTAGCAAAAAGTTTTCATTTAAAATTCAAAGGTTTTCTGGACATCAGGAGCCTTAAACTCAAATTCAGTCTGGGTTGTATCAACCTGGACTTCCTCAATGTCACCCTAAAACACAAAAATATATTTTTTAATCATTAAAGACTAGCAGAATTTCCCAGTTTAATGTGCAGAGACTTACATCATTGAAGTACTTCTCAATGAGGTCATGTGCAGTTTGGTACACCATCTCATTTTCATGGTTCTGCAGCATCTCGATCTGTTCCAGTCCTCCCAGCTCTTCAATTAACAGACTAAGCTTTTCGGTTTCTCCAAGTTTCTCTGCAGCCTGAAGTTACAGTACAATTAGAAAGATAAGATTTGTTTCCGGTAAAAGAAATTTTAAACCAGTTTAAAAAAAATATATAAATAAAAGTTACTTCTGTAATGTAGGCGTTTCTACTTACGATGAACATGTTGTTGACTGCTTCCAGTATAATCAGGATGACTTTGGCATCCTTGACCTGCAGCAGGTTGATTATTGCTTCCAGAGCTCCACTTTGCACCAGACTCACCACCTGCTCTACAGTGCCCCCATTGGTGAAGTTTGTCACTGCCCAAACTGCTTCCTTCTGAGTCTTGAAGTCTCCCTTCAGTTCAATTTTAGAGAAATTACAGAAGCAGTCACTCATTTGTAAGCGATACTGTTTAGTAAAAGGGTTGGGATAAACAATGCCTTTGAAACGCTAGTCGACTTAAACAATGGTTCAATTCTACACAGCTTTATTATGGAGTTCTGCTTAAAAATATGAGGTACTGTTCACGACCTACCATTGTTTACCAAGTATCAGTAATTTGCCAGCATTGCTACACAAAAACAAATCTTTGAGATCTGGAAGTATAAAACTAAAGTTTTTTCCAGTTGCTATTTTAAGTGTAAAAAATCTGAAAATTAATATTTATGACCATTACAGCAATAGTTGTGTTGACTTGCATTTCTGAGCACTTCTACGAGAGGCAGAAGCAATCCGCAAGTGATGAGCTGCTGGATTTGCTGGCAAGGTCCTGCAGCGATGTTTGACAGAGCCCACGCTGCCTCTTTCTGCACTGTAGGTTTTGGGTTCCTCAACAACTTTGGTAGAACATTGAGAACGCCAGCATCAATTGCCATCTGGGTATGCAGGTCAGAGCCACTCACTATGTTCCCGATGGAGCGCAGAGCTGGAGTCTACAAGTCAATCGAGTACCACAGATTGCAGTCGAGCACATTTCCAAAGTTAAGAGTCTGGGGTTAAAGCAGAATTATGTCTTGCAAGTACAAACATTTGTATAAAAAAAAGTTTCGGTTTACCACAATAAAGAGCTCCTTGTTGTTCATGAGTTCCACCAACCGTGGGACAATGCCAGTCTTCACAACTAGATCAATGCGATCATTACTGCCATCTGTGAGGTAAGAGATTGCCCAGCATGCATCAGACAAGATGTTCTTGTCACTGAGATGAAGCAACCGGACCAGAGGAGGAAGCATCTGCAGAAAATGCAGGTTGTTAATTCCCCATGTAGAGAGACTTCACAATTCCAATCCAGACTGGGTTTTAAACACACCTGCTGAACTGCAAACGAAGGGGGACATGGCTTCTTGTTTCGGCACAAGTTGGACAAGGTCCAAGTTAGGTTCCGCAAGTAGCCAACCTGCAGATATGGAGACTTTAGACCTTTAGGGTTCTCTCACCTAGTATTACAAACCTATGTAATCAATTGTGATTCACACCACAAGTCCAAGCAGGTTAAACAACAAAAAAAGTTCCTTTAACCGTCCTGCTTAAGAGTGGCTCACTGGTGTGTCTGGGGAAATGCGAGCCAGCAAGGCAGGGATGACATTGCACCCAATGAGGATGTCACGATAAGCTGGACCATCACCTGTAAAATGTCAAAGTAAAAATAGTTGGACATGTTTTCTGAATTCCTTCAGGAGTCAATGAAGTAAAGCAGAAGATTCTGACCTGCAATGTTTCCTAAAGCCCACACAGCCTGCTCGCTGATGTGCAACATTGGTGAGGCCAGCAAGTTGATGAAAGCTGGTACAGCACCATGTTGCACCACCTGCAGAACAACATTTTTTGAAACCGTTTCATAGGCCCATCATAACCAGTGGTTAGCATCTTATTAGTCTTGTGTTGCCTCATGTGCTGGCGTAGATACCTGCTGGGTATGCCAAGAATTTCCAGAGGCGATGTTAGTGAGAGCCCACGCCGATTCGAATTGCAGAGTCGGCTCGTCATCCATAGACAAGAAGGACACAAACCGTGACAGCAGACCAGCGTCGACGATCTCCTTGAGCGGAGGATCACAGCCCTTAGAGAGCAGCTTCCTGAGGGAAGAGCAAAGTTCTTTTAACTGTATGAAGTTTGACTACTTAGTCCAACACAGCCCAGTGATGTTCAGATTGAAGCCAGGGGAAGTTTGGTGTACATGATCAATACTGCTCAAGTGTGGGATACATGTAACAGTCACGTGGCTTTAAGACCCAAAGTTTACCAGCAGAATAGCGCATCACACTGACTTCCCCAGAGTCCATCGTGGATCCATGTGTTTGCAGAGGAAAGTGACTCGTACATTATGCCAACCACATGTTGAAAATGTGATTCAGCAGACCACACCACTTTCCATTTCTTCATGGTCTAATAATCGCTAGCACCATCAATAGCAAGTCATCAGCACAGGCACTCTTTATGATCCGTAGTTATCCAATTCCAGACAAATTTAGATGCAGTGTGCGTCCAACACCTGCCAGAACCACAGTTATCTTTCAAAGCAAGTTGAAAGCTTTAGCTGCCTGTGTGATCTTTGGGTCACAATTGTTGAGATGTTTGTCTTACAGCTCTGACATGCAACAAATAAACTAGAGCAGGGGTCCTTCAAATTCAGGCCTCAAGGGTCAGTGTCCTGCAACTTTTATGAGTCTATGCTTGAGCACAAAAAAAGCAAATAATGCCAAGAGGATTTTAGAGCACTAGACCACATACTGAAGAGGCAAGTCAGATATTTGACTCCAGTGCATTGGACCAGGAACACATCTATAATCTGCAGCTCTCACAGTCTGAATTTGAAGACCCATTGAGTTCAAATCTTCACAATTACATTATTTAACCACAGACTAAAGAACCATGCATGCAATCTTAAGCACAGAACTGTTTGGACTTTATACTTGGTAGGCCATTATATGTCAAGTGCCATGCATCAAAGATGATTTGGCCATGTGCTACAAACTCAAATCATGATACTGTAAGGATGGAGAGGGAACCAGGATAACACACGCAGCCTATAGTCACAGGAATAATCGTATCATAACTGCACTTTTCAAAAATAATCTAGCCACCTCAATATATTACATCTGCCCAGTCTTTCTGCTTTAACACAACTATAAGAGACAAATGCAAAGTTTCAGCTTAAGATGTCCCTTCAACCAGCAGGTGCGGTGATCATTTTACCTGTCACCATGTTTATGTTTGGCCAATGAGTGGGAACCCAATCCACCCACCTGGCTGCCAGACATCCTCTGGTCTGGGCCTCCCGATCCTCGCTGTTGACGTCTCTGATTATATCCTCGATTCTGAAGCTCAGCTATAGAAACAACGCGGTTAGAAACCCTACTACTGGTCCAAGTTGTAGTTCAAGACTCCGTGCAGCCAGCTGACCGTGTCGTTGTGTTCAGATGAGAGGGCCTCCTCGTCGGGGAGAGAAGACAGTATAATGTTCCTCCTCTTGAGGATACTCTCGTTCTTCTGAGCTTTGCGCAGCTCCACGCACTCAGACACCCGTTTCTCTCGGAGTTTCTACAACAGGTTACAGGTTTGTTTGTTTATTCAAGTTGCCCCAAAACCCAGCACTTTGAGAAACCACTAATAACTTACTGCCAGATCTTTCCCCATGTTTTTAAACTTGGAGACTCGCTTGTTCACGACGCTCTCGGTGGACATGTCGGCGGCTGCGTCCAGCGGTGTTGGACCTCGGTCGGTCTACGAACTTCAACGTTTGGAGGCCAGAGGTTATAGCTGGCAGCACCGCCGCAGGTGAGTCCAATTAAGACTAGGTAATTATCGTCCATGCGTATCTGTAGGATATGGTGGCCCACATGTACCACAATTCAGCGAATACGTCATTAAAATCGAAGTATTAATATAAATAAAACTTAAGTTATGTGCGCTAAATAAACACATAAATCTAAAGCCATTTAAAATTTATATTAAATACAAATCACAAAAATTTAGATTTTTCAACATAAGAAAAAGGTATATGTAGGTACCAAGTAGTTCAATATGTATTTAACTTAATTGCTTCATAATAGTGTGTTGGAAATCATCAAATGATTTTATCTGCCAATCATAGTCAGCAGGTGGCGCTAACGCTGCTCTAAAGAAGGTGATTTGATGTGTAGGTTTACTTATCAAACGTTTTCTTTTTGACAAACCATGTGATTTTTTTCAGAGTTTAAACAATTTTAAAAAAAGTGAAATAGCTGTGTGCATTTTAGCAAACTTCGAATTTGGGTTAAGGATTCTAAATGTACTATTTACATAATGTATTTATTACAGTTGTAATAATATTACTACATGCAACAACATTTATCCAAATACCTATTCAGGCTAATCAATCTAAACATGATGCAATTATTTATTACATTCAGTTCACAATATGTAAACGAATGAAAAAATGCTTTAGACATTGAAATTACTCCACTATATATATATATATATATATATATATATATATATATATATATATATATATATATATATATATATATATATATATATAAATTATTCCTGTATTATTCCCCGCTTGTATTATTTGTCGAATTGTAGCATTTTAATATCTTAATTTATATCAGTGGTTCAAACTGGATCGTTCAATCATACGAGATTCATGAAGTTAACTGGACGGCATCAGCCCGGAAATGCGTTGGTCCATCCTGACCAACAGATGGCAGCAGAGAATCAGCTTGTGTCTGAAGCTGCACCTTTCAGCAGATCCACATTTTTGACACCAGAATAAAATATTTAAATCGATCTTGTGAATAAAACTCCTGTCTTGTTCCACTTAAATCAATGGAAATGTGTTCAAATATACAAGCGAGTTTAATTCATTCATGTCTATTAAAGAAACAGGAAAGAAAAAAACCAAACAATTCACACTAAGGCAAGCAAAACAGCTAAAATTGTCAAATAAAAATTTGAAAAGTATTTATGCTGTATGAGTTTTTGTTTTAATTTTGTTATGCTTCACCCACAGATGTTTGTAAGATAACATTAGTGAACAAACACCATCATAAAGATCAACGACCATGAAAACTGTACAAAAGTACGCTTTGCAATTTGCTACAAGAGCGTCAAATCAAACATGTAAAGGAAAGCCGGTGCAAAATAAGGTTACATGGGTTAGAATACTAACACTGCACATGACCCTGAAAACACCGTCCGGTCCTCACATGATGGTGGCAGCATCATGCTGAGGGGATGCTGTTCTCCAGCAGGGAAGCAGGAAAAAGACAGGAATGTCACCTTCCAGCTAGCCTAAACAAGCTGCAAGAGCTTCTGTTTAATAGTTTAGATTCAAGCATGACCGTGTATTAAAGCGGCCCAGTCAAAGCCCAGATCTAAATTTAACTGGGAATGTGTGGCAAGACCTGAAAATGTATGTTCAGGTGGCCTCTGTCAAATCTGACTGACTTTCAGCGATATTGGAAAAAGCCCTGGCCAAAGAAATCAGTCTCAAGATCATTTGCCTCCTTCAAGAGATATAAAACCATAACGAATAATTTGATCAAAATGACTGAATCAAAGTCAAGATTTAATGCAAATATGCAAGTTTTACTACATTTCTTGTGATTTGCCTTCAGGAGACTTTTGTCATGTCAGTGGTAATTTATTTATTACATTTTTTATTGCCAAACTGTGTGAATTTTATGAAACGGAAATGAGCCACTTAAGGCTGCAGGTTGATCACATGATCAAATTCATTTTCCCGCTCTGTGGGTTTGCTGTGTGCTGACTCTTCAAGCGCTCACGGTTCCTCTGGCACACACCGAAGGGTGTGAACTGCTTCTTCCGATTGGCTAAAGTGAACGCTGTGGATCGGACAGAGGAAATTCCACTGTGTAGATTAACGGCTTCTCAAAAGTGTAAAAGCAACACGCAGGGGTTAAAAAGTCATATGAGATCAGGGTTTCCCCCAGAAAACTTGCTAAGCCCGGTGGTCGAGGCGCCGAGGCGGACCACTGCCGGTCCACTGGGTTTTTATATTAAAAGATGTCAAGTAGACAGGAAGTGTAAAAATATTACTGGGTAATTACATGTTACGGGAAAATATCGCCAGTGAAAAGCTATTTAAACCCACAACTACAGAATCTTAAAAACAACAAATTTAAAAAAAAGTGCAGTTAAAATGAATGTCAGTTATTTGCACTTCTGTTTAATCCAAATTAAGTCAGCAGCTCCATAAGGTCCTCCAGGGCTTCAGGGCCCCATAAATGCTAATATTTTAACACAGACCACAGATACATAAAAGCAACATTTGTTTATTGTGATTATCAATGGTGCTACATTTGATTTAATGGTTTTAGCAAAGAATTTAAATTCTTTGCTGAATTTACTATTTAAATTCGGAAGCTTCCGCTGTGTGATTGGTCCGTTCTGATGGCTTTAAATGCATAAAGTATAAACATATCTTCTATAAACCTATATTTTATGAATAAATCTGCTCTGCCAGTGAAAAGCTCAGAGCAACAGAGAAGCTTGAAATCCAGTTTGATTCAAAAGAAATAAAATAAAATAAGCAAATAAGCTTTTTTTTATTATTATTATTTTCCTAAAAACAAGACAAGCAACACTTAGCCTGGCGGGGGAGTGCAGGGGGTTAGTAAAGCATGGTGGGCCGCCAGGCTTATAATACACTGAGGGAAACCCTGATAAAGTGTCTTAATCTGTACATCACTGCCCACTTAATAATGATATATTTTTAAATAAGCTTTCTAAGAGTATATATATCTATATGTATATGTATGTATGTAGGATTAAATAGTCTGGTGCCCCACTAGATTATATAGTATGGTGCCCCAGTCATTGTTGACTCATGGTTGCTAAAAACTTTACAAGACCGATTTTAGTGACTTAGTGAGTGTAAAATATTGAATAAAATGTTGTGCTGGGGCGTGCTGTGGTGGCGCAGGGGTTTAGCACGCCCCACGTTTGGAGGCCTTAGTCCTCGACGCAGATGTTGCGGGTTCGGCTCCCGGTCCGGTGACCTTTGCCGCATGTCCTCCTCTTTCCTGTCTGCCTACTGTCACAAAAGATACGAGCCACTAGCGCCGCAAAAACTCTTCAGAGAGGAAAAAAAGAAAATGTTGTGCTACATGACTGGCTTTATTTTCACTCTTACATTTAACTTTATGACACACAAAATTACAAGTGGATCGTCCATATTGTCTCCAAGTGTATTCTGGGTAAAGCTTGTCACCAGCCGTCCACCAACGTCATCATCAGTCACTTGGCAACAGACGGCAAACTAGATAGAGCATTTCTACGGACCAAGTTAACATGAGTGGAAAACCATGGAGCGGCAAAGTGGAAAGGATGGAAAAAAAGAGAGCAAGGAAAAGCCAAAAACTGGACGCATATTTTTGTTCCTCGTCTTGGAGATGAACCGGACTTTTTTGTTGGCAGCGATTCCGACCCGCCAAAACTGCCAGCAAGGAGCCGGACTAGTTACAGGTAGCAACTCTGACATTATTCACAAAGTGTGAGTTAACTGTAGACTTAGTGTAAACTGTATCAGCCCAGCCGCCGAGCTTACATCCCCTTTTCTCTCTGTCGGTGGTACAGCGGCGATGTCAGGGACTGAAGGCTGAGTTATAGTCGCTTCTGACAGTTCGGGTTGGGCGCGTTTTTGAGCCAAGACAGCAGTATGGCGTTTATAGTTAAGGTTTACATTGGAGCCGCCTGGAAGAGCAACTTCCAGATCGTCCAGTTTGTGTGAACGGGGGCGACATAATTCATCACAGGGAGTTGATGTAAATATCCATGCATGTCAGCCTGTGTCCAGTTTGAGTGAAAGGAGGAGCGACCGATCCCCGCTGAGGTAAACTTCAAAAATAAAGCAGCGGCAGCGCGCGAGGTAACGCACAGAGGCTTCAGCTGTGTGATTGGCCCGTTCTGTCGGCTTTAAATGCATAAAGTATAAACCTATATTTTAGGAATAAATCTACTCTGCCAGTGAAAAGCTCAGAGCTACAGAGAACCTTGCAATCCGGCTTGATTTAAAAAAAAAAAAAAAAAAAGTGTTTTTTTTTAGCCTGGCGAAGGGGCTAGTAAAGCATGGTGGGCCGCCAGGCTTACAAAACACCGGAGGAAACCCTGGAGAGGTTTCAACTTTTTTTTTATTCCACTCAAAAAAATCAGTAAATTAAAATGTTGCCTTAAGAGTAAAAATATTATGTTCCTTTTGTTGTATATACTAGGACTTAATAAGAAATCTTTGAGATACAAAAAAAGCACCACCAAATATCTTGTGATATGATGAAACTAACAGCAAAAATTGAGGTGTGTGGATATTTTTTTTTACATCTGGAGAAAAAGGGGGAAGACTGCCAGCCTGAGAGCGTCATGAGAGTGGCAGCATCATGTGGTGGGAGGTGTTTGGCAGCAAGAGGGACTGGTGCACTTGACAAAATAAACGGCATCATGACGAAGGAACGTTACGAAACATTGATCCAAAATTCCAACTAACAATTGTCAGAAGCCTGCTGGAAGAAAATCCAAAATGTTAAAACCCAAAATCATACACGGGAATGCTGCTAAATGCTAACAATTATGTGTGCATGTAAAGAACGTTCAATACATCTTTTATTATTCTGGCGTTTAGCAAATAAGATGGATAATTTTAACTGAGCTAGGAGAGGAAAGACAGAGCAAGACAACTGAGAAAATTGTTTTGAATCTTTTCGTGCACTCTGCTTCCACCGGCATGCTCCGAGGAGACACAGAGTTGTGCATTCGTAATTTAAAGTTCCCACTTTCTGATTTATTAACAACAAAAAACTAACATTAAATATGGACCAGTTGCAGAATTCCTTTAGTATTTGAAACAAATATTGATAAAAAAACACAATAATCCCATAATATGAAATTGTCTTTTTCTTTTCAAAATACGTACCTTTGTACTGAGTTACGTTTATATCTTGAATTTAGAGTCTCTACAATTGATTCACTTGAACATAGATTTTTCATTAAGGTATTAATAAGTGATTTATAGACAATAAATTATGCACACACGTCTCTCTCTTTGATCTTTTCCCTCACCACCACCTCCTCCCCCTTTGTGGTTTTCAGACCAACTTGAGGTGTCCATGGGAAATCATTAGTATAGATTATCCTGCAGCACTGCGTCAATACACCCACACACACACACCCATACAGCGATTCCTTGCCAAGAATTTGTCCTCAGTAATGCACTTTAAACAAATGGGATATTTGAAACATCCCTCTGCTTAGATGAGATGCAGAGAAGTACACTCTGTGTGTGTGTGTGGACTGAGGAACACGGACAGACAAACTCGCTCTGATTTTACAAGAAGAAAAGAAGAAGGACGATGCAGTGTGCGGCAAAGACAAAGGTGGGCCTTGTCTGTCTGCAGGAGTCAGCAGCTCTCAGGTATCAAAGGAGAGAAGCAGAACCACAACAGGATGTGGGCCAGAGTGACAAAAGGAGAACAAGTGAGAGCTTTTAATTTGCGCGTTGTTTGACTTTTTACGTATCAAAGATGGTGGGAATTTCCACTTGGAATAATAATTTTTGAAGAAAGAAAAATGACATTGATACGAGACATTTTTGGGGATTCTGAGAGCAGACTGTGATTCTTCTCATCCTGACCTCATGCATTTCCAACATCTCTCTCTCTGACCTTCTGGCTACTTGTTACAGCACCGTTTAGCTCCAGCTGGTTAATATTTCATGATGCCGCTCCAATACCTGCCCATCGATGAGCAGGACGAGACTCACCGCGGGTCCAATCCATCACGCTCAGCGCCGACGAGGCTTCACAGTTGGGTTACGTCTGTGTGTGCTGATAGATCGTTTGTTTGTGCTGACAAAGCCACAGTGGCTTCAGACAAATGGTCTCAACAGCTGGGAGGTCGAAACGAGCCATTCATCATCTGCTCGCACAGTCGGATGGTCAAGAGCAGAAAATGCACAAAAAGTCATTTACAATTATGTGGGAAAGTGAAAAAAATGTTCAGCTCCTCATGAGGAAATGTTTCTTTTTGTCAATTGTTGGAAAAGAAGATGATTTAATTACAGCAAAACCCCCCGCCCCAAAAAACAACTTTGCTTTATTAAACAAAAATACATTTTGTTTTATTCATTGGACAAAATCTATGAGCAAAAGATGATGGAAAGATGGAAAAAGTTAGGCGCTAATTGTTTTCATAGGTAACTGAAATAAAGGCATGAAAACGTGAGCTTGTCTGTAATTAATAATTACTGAGATAAATGAACTTTTCAACAATATTCTAAGTTCATAAATAGGTCCGCAGCACACACACACACACACACACACACACACACACACCTACAAGCAGGTGGGATTTGTTAATGGTCGTTTATCCCAGCTAAAAATAAGAATAAATTGTTGACTCTGTTAATCTGCAACCTCAAATTGGCAGTGAGAAATTGTTACTATTTAGTACTAAAACACAATATTTGGGTTTAGGACGTTTAGACACGTGGAAGTTTAGGCAACTGAACCAAAACCCCCCAACATGCTAAACGTTAGGAGAGCGCATTAGCAGGAAGGAAATATCTGATTGTTAAAGAATCAGACACGTGCCGGTATTAAACTGTGGGCCAAGAGCAAACAAAATCTCCTATTAAATACGTATCGCAGACTCTGATAACTCCTGACAGCAACGGCGCCGATGTGCGGTTGTGACCTGGAGCCAAGCTGCAGCTGTGAATGCTATAAAAGAGAACGGGAAGTTTTCCGTGCATTGTCCTTGAGCTTGTCCGGTCGGACGCTCATCAGCATGCAAACGTGAAGCCTCTTTTAATCCACCTGTGTCCCTGCAAAGCGGCGGTGCTACTTCCGCACGTGGGTGACGCGCAGTAAAAAGTGAGAGCAGTTTAAAGACAAACCGTGGCTCTAGAGCAGGGGTCTGAAACTCCAGGCCTCGAGGGCCGCAGTCCTGCAGTTTTTAGATGTGCCACAGCTACAAAACACTGGAATGAAATGACTTAATGACCTCCTCCTTGTGTAAATCAGTTCTCCAGAGCCTTAATGACCTAATTATTCTGTTCAGGTGTGGTGCAGCAGAGGCTCATCTAAAAGTTGCAGGACTGCGGCCCTCGAGGACTGGAGTTTGAGACCCCTGCTCTAGAGTGAGCAAACTCAAGTTTTTTTACTCTCACATGTCTGGCTTTGGTAGCATTTTTAACACGTGTTGCAAAAGTATTAATGTTCATTCGACCTTTTTCACATTTTGTCAAATCCCAGAGGTTTTGGGGGTTTTACGTGAGAGATTGTCAAACGTACTTTATTCTAAACAAGGGTGTGTGAAATGCAGCTTGAGAGCCATTTGTGGCTCTGAATTGTGGTTCTCACAAAAAAAATTCTTAATATACTTTTTTTTTTAAAAGTCTATAAAGTATTTCCCTTTTATTAACCATGTTTTTGCTCTAATTTAAATCATGTAGTAAGTAAACCCCCAATTCCATATTTTTGTTCAAAAGCTTCTTTTAGCCCGAAAATGAAATTAATCAAAATTGTTATGTTTTGAGTCAAAAGTGATTTACAGATCGCTTTTTTAAACACTATTAGTCTATGTTAGTAATTTTATTAAAATCTTATTTAAGCAGATAAAAATGTAAAAAAAAAAAAGAAGTCACACAAAAAAAATTTATCTGTTCTGGCTTGACGGAGCCAGCGCAGTATGATACGTCATCTACCCAGAATGCATTGCAGCATAAACTATATGGTGTGTGACAACATCTTATTTCCATTCATGAAAACTAGAAAAACTTACAGCATTTTTACTTGTTTTTACAACAGAAATAAATCTTTTTAACAAACCTCTAAGGACTTCAGGTCAGCTCTATTCACACTGACGTTATATTACAGATCAACTCTATTGTAACAATTAGGAGACTTCTGAATCAAGAAGTCACCTGTGGGTTGCTACATGACACAATGTTAGAAAGTTTAAGCGTTATGAATACTTTTGCAAGACATCAGAATGCACAGAATTCAACTTTTAAAAAGCCAAAATGAATTCCTGCTCTGCTTGGTTGACATCTGAACCTTCAGCAACATTTAGGCCTCGAAGCGGCTGAGCGTCATTATCTGACCGTGAATCAGCCAGATCCCCGAAACAAGAAAGGGAGTCAAAGTGGTGGGAGAACTGGGTGAGGGGCTGCAAAGATGCAAAGCTGGACATTTCAAAGGTGTTCAGACAAATATGAAGCCAGGACAACAACCAAGAGTCCACATGGACTCTACTAAAGAGACGGAGAGAGGGTCGAGCGGAGGACATAGTCGACAAAAACATCCTTCATTCTTGACCGTGCGCAAAAAAAAAAAAAAAAAAGCGCCAGCTGGCAGGCAGACAAGCAGAGCGGGGGGGTTTCGGGGGTCCAGACAGAACACTAGAGGGCGAGTGGATGCTGGTGTGGGGGAGCGTGAGGCAGGTATCAGGTGTATCTGAGCAGAGAGGCCCCCGACACGGGCTTCTTCTGTTCAGCCAGCTCCCCGGGCTGGACAAAGGCTGGACCTCTGGAGCTTCGCCGGCCCGCAGACAGACCAGGTAATATTAGAAGGACTTAATGGCTCCAAGACAAAGGAAAGCTGGTTAAAAGAAGTTTGCAACATGGGAAAATGTTGGGTTAAAAACTGTTTTCTAACGTCCTGAGCTGTTGTTGTTGTCAACTGGGACATTTTTTCCCACCATGAGTCCTTATTCCCAAAAAAACACACGAGCCGGCAGGAATGTAGATACATTTAGTTTACTAATTCTATCAATAACCAAGAATCCAGTGTAATAAAACTGATAATTCCCCAATATAATAATATAGAAAAGTGACTATAAGCCCACATTTTTAAAACTTTTATTTCTTCCAGTTATTTTTTATGCAAAATATTGCAATGATTTTTGAACAAAAATGCTTATGTTGGCAACAAACCATTCCCCCCAAATTAATCTTTGGCTTAATACGCCTATGGTGTTGAGAGTTATCCCATTTAATGTGATGTCAGCTCAGTATTTGCAGGCTTAACAGTTTCAGCTTTGCTGGAAAAACAAGTTGTTGACATAAATCAGTCTGAACAGGATTGTAAAGGTTTCCCCCAAAACTTTTATAATTCAAAGAGAGAGACTTTATCTACAGAGGAAACACAGAGCAGCGATGAACCGCACAAAGACGGGAGACTCTACCAAAGTTACTCTTGGAGAGCATCAACGGCTCATCGAGGAGGAGAACTAAATGTGTTCAGGATTAAAGAATAAGAAACCCACTGGACATATAATCTATGGAGGAGGATCTGTTCTGACAGAACACAAAGTTCAGTCTCAAAAAAGAAAAAAAAAAAAACATCTTAATGACCCACAAAAATTTAGTGAAAAATTTCTGAACCTTTACGAGACAAAAGTAGGACTTTTTGGGAAATGTGTGATTATTAGTGATATCTGATATAATGTTCTTTTACCAAACAGCATTTGGTAAAAAAAAAAAAAACAATATGTCAAGATTAGATTACATCAAAAATAATAGTGGTAGCATGATGGTTTTTTGGCTGCTTTAATGCTTCAAGACCTGAATAAATTAACTGAATTTAACCATGAATTTTGCTCCGTATAATCCAAATTACACCTGCAAGTCAATCTCTGAATGGCTGAAAAAACAACAACAACATAAATAACAGTAATGTAAAAGTTAAGGTTTTTGTTTTGGCACTAAAAAACAAAATGCTCGTCCACAAACTCCACTTTTTCAAATTTCCTCAGGTTATCTTTGTCTGATATTGTTTGTGAGAGATTTAAATGTGACCAAAAAGCAAAAACAGATTAAATGTGTGTGGAGTCAAATATTTTTTCTAAATTTGGTAAAAAAAGAAAAAAAGAAATTGTGCTGATACAAGCTGTGCCAAATTGAAAAAAGTTAATTCTGTAAAAATCTGTTTTTATTATTAATGATTATTATTAGTCGAACAATCAGCCTGCAGTACAATTACGCAATTGATAATATCAAAAAGCATCTGCTACATTTAAAATACATTTCAAACGCGTTAGATGTCCAGAGAAATTTCAAGTGCTACAGTAAAAAAAAAAAAAAAAAAAGAAAGAATATGCAGATGAGGGTTTTAGCCAGCCTAGCTGGCATATTTAACTCCACCTCTGCTTTGTGCAAATACTTTAAATACTCACTGATCTTAAAATGTTGGGGGGGAGAGAGAAAGGTTGGACACAGTTCAGTCAGCTACTTTTCTGAGCGCGTGTTCCTGACAGAGACGAGAGTTTGTTCATGAAACCGATCCGTGCTGCAGAGCCGCCGCGTCTGTGTGCGACAACACAACAACATCATTAACATCTGTGGAAGAAAAGACAATTTAAGGTGATGCAGACACAGAAACATGGAGCCGAATCCAAACAACAATTATCATACTTAAGTGACACGAGGATATGTTTGTGACGGCGTGTGCTTGCAAGCTGCTGCTATTTGCTTTACATTGTTCATTTGGTATTTTACCAAAGATGGAACATTCTAAAGATGAACAGCAAAACCTTTTCGTAACCTTTTTATGGAAAACAAATGTCCAGATTTATTTAAGTTTGGAGTTGGACTGGGCCATTCTTCCACGTGAATGTTTAGAGTTGTCCACAACCATCTCTTGCAGCTTCTAACATGTTGTTTTTTTTCTAGAACTGTCTTGCTTTCAACTTCATCCACCTTTCCATCAACTTTTTAGTACTTTGTTTATTTAGAAAAAATGAACACAAAGGTGTTTTGCTTTTGTTTGTCATGTTAATAAAGGCCCAAACAAGGACTGAGTTTGCAAATTAGCATGTGGCTAACAAACCTTCGTACAAAACAACTGCTGCTTTTTTATCATGTAACATTCTTCACTGTGCTGTCCTTGATTAAATACACTTAAACTGAAAATGTAAAAAATATGTTGTCAAAGTATTTTGGACAGACCTAGAAACTTTGGCCAAATCCTGTCCTAAGTTTTAAGAAGGCCAGAGGATTCATGACATATCAAAAGTATCGGTATCGGTATTGCAGATACTGATACTCTCTATTAATCTTTATACCGGTCTGATGCTGAAATATGAAATGTCGCACACCAAACACAAATGCACACCACACTGTTTATATTTTTGTTAATAAGGAATCTGTAAACCAAATATTTATTATCATCTTCCCATTTTGCAGTGATGTACTACTTCATTTTGGTGGGGTTACATGAAATCCCGATATAAACCATGGAAGGCCAACAGTTGCAGAGTCAGTCAACATGTTAGCAATGTGCTGCAGTCTACACCACTGAAGTCTGGTTTTGCATCTCCGCCTTTCCCAGGATTTCAGAATTTCCTCTACTTTGGCAGAGAAGAGCTTTAACACTCACATGTGTTACAGTTATGTGATGCATAAAGGCATTTGCAGTAAAATTCTTCCAAGATTTCAGGCTTTAGAAAAATCTTGCAGTGGTGGCTGGTCAGCAAAATGAGCGGCAAATCAGCTGTTATTTCAGATGTAATGTATATATTATATTTGGGAACGGGGATGTAAGGAGCTACAGCAACAGGTGAGGACTCGGAGCGACTCAAAAAGTCGAGACATCAAAGCGCGGTGGAAGAGAGAAACAGCTGGTCAGTGTGTGTGTGTCTGTCTGTGTACATGAACACACCTTCAAAGGGGACCCTGGATGTGCTGGACCGTCTGACTTCAAGCACCAATATGGGACACACACACACACACACTCTGTCTCTCTCCCTCTCTCTCTCTTGCACAAGCCCACCTGTCATTGAGTCTCGACGTGTGCCTGCACGAGTTCCTTCTGAGTGATTAAAATGTACAAAGTCGCTCAGAGATAAATCACGAACGCGCTGTGGATGCTCAGAGGGCCGAGCGTGTGCTGACTCGTCCAGGGCTCGATGCGCCAGATCAGCCGGGATTCCTGTCGTTCTGCAGGAGAAATGGGACCTTAAAAGAGGAAACCAATTAATGCCTTTCAGATACATGTTTACGCCAACTTCTCATCTGTGTACAGTCGCGGTCATTTAAAGGCTTGTTGCAACTCCCATAGTTCGTCACATTGTTGCGGAAAAAGTCGTTCCAATTCTTCTCTACAGCTACTGCTTTAGCTTGTTGAGGTCTCTTGACCTTCACCTGAACCAGGTTGAGGGCTGCAGTTTGATTACACCAAGGCAACAGCTTTTCTTTTCATCTTCAGCCATTCGGTTGAGGAGTTTCAAATAATGTTCCTATCGATCATCCCATTTACAACCCGTTCCATGGCCTCACATTTGACTCCTGAAACACCTCGGTTTACAGAGGAGTGTCCACGTCAAGTGACTGACTACAAATGAGCCCAGATCACCAGCCCTCCACCACAAATCCTGACAGCTGATATTTGGTATTTATGTCAATGTGCTTTGTTTGGTCTTAGGCCAAACATCTCTATCGTGGGTCTCACTTGCCCAAAGGACTTTGTTCCATAATTCTGGTGGCTAATTTTGACACAATGTTGCAAACTTAAGGCGTGCTGCCACATTTTTCCAGAGAGAACAGACTTTCTCCTGACAATGCTTCCAAACTTATGCTTGATTTGTCTCTACAACCTTTGGTGTCATGAACGTCAAGGGTTAGCATGCCTTTCTAAAGCGTTGTAAGATCAACTTTAGCTTCTTCTTTTCCTTGCAGGTATTTTGGGCGTGGCATGGTCTGACCTTTAGGTACGATTCCCTGGGTAGACTGACAACTGTCTTAAGCGTTTTTCAAATTGTGGACGGTCTTCTCCTTGTACAATGATGGCTTCGTTCAAATTGTTTGGAAATAGCCTCATGACCGTCTCCAGACTGACTGGCAGCAACAGTTTTCCACCTTGACTCTCACCTTTAAGCTCCAGAAGGATGATCAAACTCCAGCTTTTACAGAGGAACTCTGACTTGCACATTGGTCAATCAATATGTTTGGTTGCTAAGTTCCCTATTAAACCCCAACATATTTACACTGGCAACATTTTGTTTAATAAATCATATTTGCTTTTTTGGCACTCAAATTTAGATTTAAAACTTGTAGAATTCATTCTAGTAACCGTATTTATGCCTGATTTTAACTGCATTGTTGTCTAACCCAGACATTTTTCCTAACCTTGTGTTGACAAATGTTGCGAAAGTGGTCCCCTATAGTATTAACAAGCAGGGGCGCCATATAGGGGGGAATAATTATGACAATGCCATGGGCTCCTTTACAATTTTTATTTATTTTTTTGTTAATTTATTGCAGTAAAAATCAAATGTTACCCTCCCTGTCCCAGACCAAAAGTAAACATTTTCCCTGAACCCCCCTGGATCTGCATGAAATGGTTCGTTCCTGCTTGGAGCTTGACGGTGTTCAGCAGCAGTCAGTGGAAACAAGGACGACTGCGGCAATAACTATTGTTAAGGAAGAAAGTTATTAGGTTAGCTTAATTTTGGAAAAAGCATGGCTCTCCTCTCCTCCTGTTAGCCGGGTCGCGAGCGGATGTCGTGACGGCTGCAAGACAAGGCGAGGCACAATGACGTCACAGATCACGGAGTTTAATCTCATACAAAGCAATCGACAACAAAGCTGCAGAGGAACAGAGATATGCATTTTATACAGACTACACGAACAGACAACACGAAACACATAAGACAGACAAGGCGCCCACGTGGAGGAAAAGATGAAAAAACCTCTCCGACTCTCCGGTGCTGTCCTGAAATTTTAACCAAAGAGGCGTTTCCTATTTAATATGCAAAGAAGGCGTTCTGCTCTTCGACCAATTAGAACTCCCTCAGGCCCCCAAAGAAAGTTGTGACTTCCTGATTTATAGCAAAGGTGTCTGTTTTTTTATCTAAGCAAAGGCGGACCACTTCGTGCCCATCTCCATCCGACCCGGGCCGAGAGGCGCCAAGAAGTCTCTGACCCCTTTCGGAATGCAAATTTTTGCTCTGTGTGTCAGCGGGGGAGGAAAGGGCCCTGCTTTGTCTGCTGAATTCCCAACTGCTCAACAGAAACTATTCCAAATTAAAGTGTTGGCTATACCTTTACACATGTCGTAAGATTAAGTGTATTTTAGCATTAAATAATCATTTTCCTTAGCAATCCCCCTTTTGAGGTCTTTTAAAAAAGACCTCAATAAAAATTGAGTAAGCCTTCTAATACAGAACCAAAACTATGTATAAAAAAAAAACGAAAAATAAAAAATAAAAGAGTGACGTACCCTAATTCTATACAATCCCCCTTTGAAATAAAACCCAAGATGAGAAAGACTTATCCTGAAAATTAAAATCATAAAACAAAATATCACATACAACCAAAACACAGGAGAAACAAAAACCCAAATATAAATAAAAATAAAGCAGGGAGATACATATAAAAAACTAGTAAGAAATGCTCTGCAACTTCAAAGACAACATTCACCACAAAATTACAATCTGTCAAATGAGAAACACACAAATTACAACTGTTGCTCGTCTTTTCTGTTTTTTTTTTTTTTTTTTTCTTTTTTTTTAATGTCCATCGACAGTCTCTCAAAAAATATGAAGTCTTCGTCAGGAATTATTCAAAAATGCGCGCAAAAAACAAACGAAAGTCCTTTCAGAGTTCCAACGAACAAAAACACGCAATAAAAAGTTAATGATGATCCTCTTGCAGCTTGATCTTCTTCGGTCGGACACCTCAGGCTTCCACCTGAGCGTCCGTTGCTCACTGAAAATGGGATTATTAGGTCAATATTACAGAGAGATTTCAAGGAGAAAATGAAATCTCCTCGTGAGGAAACCAAATCTCGTGAAGCGACCTGTCACAGGTTTTTAAACAGACATTTTGTTTCAACATGAATTTCATTAGCATCAGAAACACAATTACAACATTCTTTAATATCATCTTCATCATTGTCAGCATAATCAAACGACGGTTTCACCTAAAAATAAATTTGTTTTGTTATTTTCCATCCAGGGAAATTATTTTAATCCTTTTTATCAAAGAACGCAGACTTTGAAGGAGACCACATCCGCAGGGCACCAGGAAACCAGCTGCAAAACTATAATGACAAAACAGAGATCAGATTTATCCAAAGGCATCATTCATTTGTGTAATTCAACACAAACATCTTCAATTCACTTTGTGTTCAAGTGAATCCTCCAACGCTCGTGGCTCTGTGGCTGTTATCTGCGAAATAAGTGTGAAGCCGCTTCTCCAAGCAGCCCCACCCCGCCTCGCATGACACAGCTTGTATGACAGAGTCCAGAGTCCTGGAGCTCCGAGCTCCAGGGCAGTCTGTGTGTAAAACCATGAGCAACACATCACGTGAAACCTTATCTCCTACTCTGTCCAGTTCTGTTCATCAAATGGTGGATGTGATCCCTTCAATTTACGTTTCATTATAATATACTATAGCTCCTAACCGATGGAAAACACCAAAACCCTGTAATCATTTGCTTCAAAAGACATGTTTCCAAAGTAACGTGTTCCCAGAATGTTAAACATATGCAGATCTTTTCTTAAACCAATCTTGTAAAAATAGGATTAAACAAACGAAACAAAACAATCACAAAAACTTAAAAATGTAGTTGTAAAGCTTACATGTACCACCAAAAAATGAATAACAATGTGAGTTAAACAGTCCAGTTTAAATTACTTTTACAGAACACACTAGATCTTACTGGTTGTTTGTCTAAATCATTTTACATGCGTTCCTTAAACAAAATTCAAAAGAGTCAAACCTGGAGAAATTATAATGTAACAAATCCAGACATTTTCAAAATATACCAATCTTACCTAGGCTTTTACTTATCGTCGAATTTAAAGTTTTATTCAAAATCGTTTTAAATGTTTGTAAATCGAAAACTCAAAATCAAGTTTAGAAAAATCATTATAATCCCACCTGTGTACTTTTCCTGATTAATGATAACTTTAATCAATGACAGATTCTTCAAAACATTTCTTAAAACATTCTTGCTCCATTAAATTAATGCTCTGAAAACGGCTAACACAATAATATTTTTAATTTCTATAATTATTTTCCCAAGTTAATTAACCAAAATATGCTTCATTATCACTATAAATTTGTTATCTATTGTTTCAACATACCTTAGCCCATTGTCAGAAAATCTTTTAAAGGAGAACAACTCAAATCCATTTAAAATAAGCACATATAATACCAGACCATATTTTCGTTTCACTTTTTTTGTGTAACACATATCAGACATGTTCTTCAAAAAATTTGTTTAAGTAATAAAAGTTTCAGTAAATTACGTAAGTAATATAAAAATAAAAATAAATCCGTAACATATTCTCCCCCCTGTATGATACATGACTGGCTAATGTATCATATTTCTATTATGTGAAATAACGATGATGAGGAAACAGGATTATTATTTTACTGAAAAATACTACCCAAATTTAAGGCTGCCTTTTGTCCCAAAAAATAAACCTTTGAAAAATCAAACAGAACAATTCATTCTGCATGCTTTAAACCTTCAAAATTGCTATTTTCCCAAAATACTTCACATTACAGTTGTAAAGGACATTACTGTTATGATTTTCAAATAAGTCATTTTACAAGCTTCTCAAAACTTTTCACTAGCGTTTGACAAAACGTGTTTACCAATTAAGACTCTGTGAAAGTGTTGCATAAACCGGCCAGAGAGACATTGAAAAAATTCAAAATGTAGTCTTAGTTGAGAAAATCTAAAAATGATAAATTTCGAGAAATACTGGTCCGAATATAACCAAATCTACAAATGAAAAAAATTAAACTAAAGACCAAAGTTCCCTATCCCCTGGTAAACGGGTCCAGAGGAAACTGATAACTCAAAAGAAAAAAAGTAATTTGTTATATTTAACAAAATAGACAAAGAACTGACACAAATAGCCAAATAAAAAGCCAGACTAATGAAAAGAAATGTAAAGATTAAATCCTAAATACTCACTACTTAATATATAAAGTAATATGAAAAGAAAACAGAAAATCATTACCAAGAGTGTCTGTGTGTGACAATCGACTCAGTGTTGTGGTGCTACAAACTTATATTTAACATTTTCCACATTATTCCTTGCTCACTATGTATTTGCTTGTTTAAACTATCTACTTTAAAGAGAAAATGTTTCACTAAAGCTAGGAAACCAAACTGCATCAAAAATCCTGTCTTATGTGATGAGAAAAGACTCTCTACTCCTTCCTATAATCTATAATGTGAAACAATACCCTAAAATTTAAACAGCCAATCTCTATGTTCCTTAGGAAAAAAGAAAAATTAAATCCTTTTGTACTTTTAGATTTCACAATTTAAATTTGAAAGCCACTACACTATACTGAACAATCTCTATTGTCAGACCATAAAACAAATTCCTAAGCCCACCATAAAACCCCCTTTCACCTCTCGGAGGAACTATTTGTATGGCAGGAAAGAGAGCCAATAAGGATTTCAGGAAGAACTCCCAATTCTTTAAATTTATTAGTAGGCTTTGTCAGCGAAAGCATCAGATATGTTTTAGTCTCCTTTAATTGTAAAATTTGAACTTAAAAACCCTTTTGTCGTACCATTACAAAAATTGTAACTTATATTCAGAGAGTTTGTCAGAAGGTACTTTTAAACAATGGGGGAGAAAATCATGTGCCTTACAGCTGCTCGTTCTCCCTTGCTGAACTTCTGTGAGCAGAGGTTGTAACTCCTCCTTGAGCTCCATTAGTCTCATGTCTAAATAAACATACTTGACGCCTCTTCTTGTTTGGTTCTATTTATTTATTTTTCTTAATTTTCTTATTTTATTTCAGCCCTCTCCTCTGTCTATAGGCACTATTTAATCATCTCTATTACAGTTTAATATTGATTCTCTACATAGTTCCATATATCTCTTTGATTAACCATAAGTTATTCAACTTAATATTATCCTTCAACAACCAATCTTGTAAGTTAGCAAACTTTTCTATATTCAACAATTCTATTAACAAGAGAGTGACTTCTAATTTATCCTGTCAATTATCCGTAAGTCCTGTAGATTTAACAATATTTTATCTATCTTAAAGTTTTGGTCTGTTTGAAAAAGACTGATTGTGAAAATATCTAGAGTCAGTTGCATATTGCAGTTTGTTATTATCTGAACAATTCCTCTTACAGTTAGAGCCTGTTTCTCTAAAAATCTTCGTTTTTTTTATCCTCAACTCATGAAAAAAAAAATCCTATTTTACTCATTGTATGTTATTCCATTTTCCTACTACCTTCACAGCCTTAGAAGGAATAATTAACATTATATCCACTATTCAGTTCTCAAGTCTATATAAATTTTTATTTAATTTATTTCATAGCTGTACCTAATCAGTTATGTATTTATCTATTTATCCATTCAGCATATTTATGTATTTAACTATTAATTTGCCAAGACAGCATTTCTAGAATCCTCTGTGACCTAATTTTCTTGGCTTATTCTTTCTTTCTTTATTTATTTATTCATTTATTTAACCGTAGAACCCATATTGTAATTCAATTTGTTCAGATAATGTATTTTATCAAGATTCTATCCTTTAATCACCTTCCAAACTGTACACTGCAGGTCACACTTACTGCTGTTATTGTTTAATTTTAAGAAGTTAGTTCAATTTAACACAGAGGATGTTTGTAAAAACTAGAAATTTTGCACCATCAAACAGCACTGAGAAAAATTCAGTAATTATATGACATAAAATACCAAATGGTATTTTATCTCCAATCACACACTCTGTCAAACCAACATAAATTATAACACAAACAAAAACAAAATCACACAACACATTACAGAAAACACAACACACACATCTGGCCAGGTTGTATAGTCAGTCAAAATTTCATCAGTCCCCAAGTGTCAGTCTGTGGTCATTATTCTATCAAATTTAACTGTAATTTTTATCAAATTTCTGTAATTTATATCAAATTTACTGAAGCTTCAGGAATTGTCCAATGTTTCATTAACATATTTTCATGTGTCAATTTAATGAATTTTAAACCCAATCGTCAGGAACCTTTTAATTCCCCGTGCACGTTTAAAAAGAGAGATCTCAAAGTTATGTTAAAATCAAACCACAACCAATAATTTTGTTTTCTGGTACCAGTTTTATGTACTGAACTCCTATTCATTTTATTTATTTATTATGTTTAAACTAAACGACCACGTTTTCGCCATCGTTGTACTTTCCCCGTTAAAACTGTTCTACGAACCGTAGCGTATAGCACGTGTCGCAACTCAGTGTCCATAACTTTACAATAAAACGCAGCAAAATCAATGCAAATTCACACAAACAGCGCTATTCAAACAACTTAACACTCTGCCGAAACACACAGCCAGTCCGAACTCGTGCACGCCCCTCTGCCGATTAGCTTTATGGAAATTTGCATTTAATTTTTAGCAGGTCTTGCACCTGGCCACAATAGCAAAAGTATGAAAGATTCAATGGCCATTTGCATCATTACAGAAAATGGTCCAGAGTAACAAAACCACGATCAGAAAACTTGTCAGTTTGACAGTTTCTCTATTGAAATGCATTTCAGTTTTAAGCTGCAGCTGTACCCTGGTTTTCCTGAACCACGTTAGTTCACAGTACATTTACTGTAGCCGATACAATTCACACCCATGTTTAAGTAGTCTAGTCGTAGCAGGTCATGCTTGGGGGCATTTACAGAATCAGAACCACCATCCATATTGTACACAAGTTTATTTATGATTAGCAAAAAGTTTTCATTTAAAATTCAAAGGTTTTCTGGACATCAGGAGCCTTAAACTCAAATTCAGTCTGGGTTGTATCAACCTGGACTTCCTCAATGTCACCCTAAAACACAAAAATATATTTTTTAATCATTAAAGACTAGCAGAATTTCCCAGTTTAATGTGCAGAGACTTACATCATTGAAGTACTTCTCAATGAGGTCATGTGCAGTTTGGTACACCATCTCATTTTCATGGTTCTGCAGCATCTCGATCTGTTCCAGTCCTCCCAGCTCTTCAATTAACAGACTAAGCTTTTCGGTTTCTCCAAGTTTCTCTGCAGCCTGAAGTTACAGTACAATTAGAAAGATAAGATTTGTTTCCGGTAAAAGAAATTTTAAACCAGTTTAAAAAAAATATATAAATAAAAGTTACTTCTGTAATGTAGGCGTTTCTACTTACGATGAACATGTTGTTGACTGCTGCTTCCAGTATAATCAGGATGACTTTGGCATCCTTGACCTGCAGCAGGTTGATTATTGCTTCCAGAGCTCCACTTTGCACCAGACTCACCACCTGCTCTACAGTGCCCCCATTGGTGAAGTTTGTCACTGCCCAAACTGCTTCCTTCTGAGTCTTGAAGTCTCCCTTCAGTTCAATTTTAGAGAAATTACAGAAGCAGTCACTCATTTGTAAGCGATACTGTTTAGTAAAAGGGTTGGGATAAACAATGCCTTTGAAACGCTAGTCGACTTAAACAATGGTTCAATTCTACACA